>NC_073241.2:38540000-39165000 GCF_029281585.2 Gorilla gorilla gorilla
GTTGGCCAGGATGGTCTTGATCTCTTGACCTCATGATCCACCCACCCCGGCCTCCCAAAGTGCTGGAATTACAGGCATGAGCCACCGCACCCAGCCTCAGCCCTCTTTATCCCTGAGCTCCCAAGTGACACTGCTGGCCACTGCCTTCCTCCAGAAACCTCTTCCTTTCTTGGCTGCTGCCAGCCCTCTGTCATTCTTCACACTCTTCTTCCTCCAGCCCTTTTTGAAAGGCTGGAGTCCCATGGCCTCCTATCCTGGGCCCTCCTCCCTTCCTTTCTCACTCTGCACGTCCTCCCTAGGTGGCATGTCCTCTCCGGGTGACGTGTGGTCCCCAGGTGGCATGTCCAACCTGGCCAGTGCACTAATGACTCTGGGTGACACATCCATCTCTGGCTCTGCAGCCTCTCTGAGACCCAAGGCAAATGCCCAGCTGCTCTCCAGCCACTGCCCGCTGGACACCCAAGGCCCTTCAGTCTCAACACATCTAGACCGGAGCTCACTGTTCTCTTCTCCCTCCAACTGCCTCCTCTTCTTAAATTCCTTACTCGGAGAATGTCCTTGCCATTTTACTGAAGGGTTCAGTGACATTTCTTCACCCAGATGCTCTTCTTTCCCTCCATCTCATCAGTCACCAGGTTCCCGGGATTCCATTTTGCCCACACCCACAGACACGTCTGCCCCTTCCTGTCATTGTCACTGCATCTGAATGAGGTCGCCTCCTCACATCTCTCTCTCTTTTTTTTTTTTCTGAGACTGAGTCTTGCTCTCTCCCCCAGGCTGGAGTGCAATGGCACGATCTCAACCCACTACAAACTCCGCCTCCCAGGTTCAAGTGATACTCCCACCTTAGCCTCCTGAGAAGCTGGGATTACAGGCACCCACCACCAGCTAATTAAAAGTTAGCTGGTAACCAGCTAATTTTTGTATTTTTAGTAGAGATGGGGTTTCACCATGGTGGCCAGGCTGGTCTCGAACTCCTCACCTCAGGTGACCCGCCCACCTCAGCCTCCCAAAGCGCTGGGATTACAGGCGTGCACCACCGTGCCCGGCCTCCTCACATCTCTTGACTGGGCTGTTGCAGCTGCCTCCAGCTGGCCTCACAGTCACTGGCTAATGTTTGGCAAAGCCAGCCTGCCTGGGCTTGATCCTGGCTCAGTCACAGAGGGCTGTGTTCGCCTGGGGCTGGATGTCCTTTGCTAGGATGTGCGATCTCATTATGTGAATTTATATACATTATTTCAATTAATTTCATTTACTCCTGTCAATAAGCCAGTGGGATTAGGATTATCATTGAGATGGAAACTGAAGCTCTGGGGGGTGTACTTAAGTTTGTGCAACTGGAGGATGGGGGTGCTAAGGGCCTCGGACAAGGTCTGACTCCAGTGCTGTGCTCTAACCATCACATACGCCCCTCTGCATCTTTTAGTGGGTCATAGGATATCCCTAAATTTTGAAGGAAGTGTTCATAAAATGGTCATATATTCCAGTGACAAAACTACCTGTTTTCAGGGCCAGTATTAATCATGTGAATAAACGCGAGAGGGTTGACAAGTCCAAGAGAGCATTTTTGACAGAGTGTTCTGAACTTCTGGTCTTTTGCCAAGTGAAAGAACAAGATAAATCCCTGGGATGAAATTAGGCTTCATGTAAACAACGGCAGTTTCCAGCCTATAAAATTTTAGTATCATTGCTATAACGGTCTATAACAAGTTATACCACATAAAAGTTTTGACTTAAATGCAACATCACTGCATTCTCTTTAAGGCTGTAAGGATGTGTTATGTGTGCTTTTTTTTTTTTTTTTTTGAGGCAGAGTCTTGCTCAGTCGCCCAAGCTTAAGTGCAGTGGCACAATCTCGGCTCACTGCAAGCTCTGCCTTCCGGGTTCACGCCATTCTCCTGCCTCAGCCTCCCAAGTAGCTGGGACTACAGGTGCCCGCCACCACGCCTGGCTAATTTTTTTTGTATTTTTAGTAGAGACAGGGTTTCACCATGTTAGCCAGGATGGTCTCGATCTCTTGACCTCATGATCCACCCGCCTCGGCCTCCCAAAGTGCTGGGATTACAGAGGTAAGCCACCGCGCTCGGCCAGGATGTGTTATGCTTTTGTGAGTTCAGAAACATAAGGAATAGCCAGAGTATTGGGATTTCTTCTGACTTTGAAAGCCACGGTGCCACAGGAGGCTGTGGCAAAAAACGAAGACAGCAAGTTAATAAGGATGTGCCCAAGGCTACTGCACAACTCCAAAACTATTGTCTTTCCTTGGTCACTTCTGCCTTCATTAAGAAAGACATTTACTTGGGAAAAAAGTCATCAAAATCCCAGAGTGGAAAACATTCCTTCTGTTTTTTTCCTTTGTGTGTGTGTGTGTGTGTGTGTGTGTGTGTGTGTGTGTGCGTGAGTGCATGTCTGAGCATGTGTGCACCAGGCACTTCCTCTGACAGTAACTAAAGACACAGATTAAAATCATGCCAGCATTTTGATATAAAAGAAAGCCAGCAAATGTCCCAAAGAGATTGCTTCCTTCTTGAAAGATGTATTCCAGACAGAGAAATAGCAAATACATAAACCATAACAAGAAATAATTGAAAAAAGGAAAAAAGACAAATCCTATCTACAGTTGAGGATTTAAAATTCGAATAACAATCCAGGAAAAGAATCATATTAAAAGAGTAGTTGAGTGGAACGTGATAACCCTTCCCCAACAGGAAGGTAGTGAACACAGTCAATGAAAGATGAAGAAAAATCAATGGCATTGACTCTGTTACAACTCCATGAACTCAATAGCAGAAAAATTCACCTGAAGAATGGTGAACACAGCTTTGTTTGCTATATGTGTTCATTTGGCAGATTAAATATTTTGATTCACACCAATTCACATCAAGTATGCTTTTAATTGGTGTAGACCCAGGGCCTCTGCCAATGGTCTCTCATGTGCGTGAGCCCCGAAAGCCTAGTGCACAGCCTGCAGAAAAGTCTGTGTGACCTAGGTTAGATCAGCGGTAAGAGCCAGCAGCCCGTGACTGTATTAGCCATGTAGATCACATTTTATTAATTTGAGCAAATGCTTAAAAATAGGTAGGTTTCAGAAATTCCGAAGACCTGGCAACTTTGGGCCTGTGTTCTCACAAAGCCACAGTGGGATGAAGCTAGGATGCAGCTGTCCCTTTTAGACAGGGCACGCACTCGCCGCCTTAGCCCTTGTTACGGACTGAATTGTGCTTCCCATCCCCCTGAATTCATATGTTGAAGCCCTAACCCCCCACATGACTGTATTTGGACATAGGGCCCTTAAGTAGGTAATTAAGGTAAGATGAGGCCGTAAGGTGGGGCCCTAATCCCGCAGTGTCCTCGTAAGAAGAGGAAGAGACACCGGAGATCTCTCCCTCTTTTTGTGTGCACACAGAGGAAAGGCCATGTGAGGATACTGTGAGAAGGTGGCCGTTTGCAAGCCAGGAAGGGCGCCCTCACCAGAAACCAACCCTGCTGGCACCTTGATCTTAGACTTCCAACCTCCAGAATTGTGAGAAAATAAACGTCTGTTTTTGGTCATTCAGCCTGTTGTATTTTGGTAGGTAAGCAAGCTGACTAACACATACCTCATGCTCAAGACCATGGGAGTTATCTGAGAATTCCTCTCATTACCTACCCTCCGCACCCAGTCATCTGACCTGCTCCCCAAGCCCGTGAGCTCCCCACTCCTACTATACCACACTGCTCTAGTTTGGATCCCATGATTCCTTGTCTTGACCACTGCCTTCTAACTGGAAAGTTCCATCCCACCTCTGCACCTGCTTAAAATCCAGCCATGGCATGCTTCAACCATGCTCCATCTAAAAATTAAAATGGGAGCATATCTCCTCATAGTCACAGTGGCTCCCAGATTCTTGTGTTGTTGCCAGAGGATTGTGTGGGGTGCTACGTCCTGTGCAGGAAAGAAAGCTGAGTCATCAGGATCGACCCCATGGGGGAGACAGAGCACCAAGACACCTATGGAGCAATGTACCCCAGTGCTCCATGAGAGGAGCACAAAGAATTCACAGGACACAGGGAGTTAAACCTTTATTTCCACTAGAGGACTCTGGGAAGGTCTTCTTGAGGACTCATCATGATGGGAGACGGGACTCACCTCACACTAGCAGGCATGGAGTGATAAAGGGCACTTGACTGGACACAAGGGCTCATACCTGTAATCCCAGCACTGTGGGCCAAGACAGGTGGATCACTTGATCTCAGAAGTCCAAGACCAGCCGGGGTAACATGGTGAAACCCCATCTCTATATAAAATACAAAAGTTAGTCAGCCGTGGTAGCATGTACCTGTAGTCCCAGCTACTTGTGGGGCTGAGGCAGGAAGATTGCTTGAGCTGGGGAGGTCCAGGCTGCAGTGAGCCATGATCACACCACTGCACTCCTGACTGAGTGACAAAGTGAGATCCTGTCTAAAAAAAAAAAAAAAAAAAAAACAGCGACATAGTCTTACTATGTTGCCCAGGCTGGTCTTGAACTCCTGGCCTCAAGTGATCTGCCCACCTCAGCATCCTAAAGTGCTGGGATTTAAAAAAAAAAAAAAAAAAAAGACACTGCTGGAGCAAGTGCACCTTCCCTGGGTCTGAGGTCTCTGAACCCAATGCCCAGCTTTCGGTACACATTTCCAGAATAAACAAATGAATGTGGTCAGCGAGCAAGAATAAATGGCTGTTAAACACAATGGCAGCATAAGTAATTATCTGAGGATATTAATGGTCAATAAGTCGTATTTCTGACTCAAAAATTTCCAGCTAAATCCATTTTAAAGCCTAATAAAATCAAGAACCTTTGTGTGTTTAACTCAAATCTATATAAAATTGATAAACAATGTCAACCCCATGTAACAGTATGCGTTTTAGTGTAGATATTGCTGGGTGGAGGATACAATACACTCCCCCTGAAAAGTGAGTCATTTGATTTTATGTCATTTTAGATATGATGCTGATATATAAACTCTATGAGGCTGTGAGATGATGTCTTCAAAGAGTACTTTCAAATGTGTTACAAGAAGCTGACTCTTTAGAGCTCACCATTCTATTCTTCAGACCATATCTCATCACATTTGTTTTTCACAGATTCATAGTCTAATAACTTTTATTATATATAAAGCATTTTCTGCTTCTCATATCCTTTTATTATTTTAAAATTATGTTCAACTGTAGAATCACATCAAAACAACACTATATTGTCACAACTCCTGATCCTATTTGTCTTATTGTTTTTGTGTCAGTTTCTTGAGATGACAACTCTCCCCCCTTTAAAAAAATTCTCCCCTTTTTGAATTATTTTAATTTGATGCATTTAAAAAATTTTGGCTGAAGTAATTTCCAATTAATGTCTTTCCAGGTAAAGCATGGTGGCTCATGCCTATAATCCCAGCACTTTAGGATGCTGAAGTGGGTGGGTCAGTTGAGCCCAGGAGTTTGAGATCAGCCTGGCCAACGTAGTGAGACTTGTCTCTATTCTTTTATTTATTTATTTATTTTTGAGACAGGGTCTCCTGCGCACCACCTGGCTAATTTTCGTATTTTTTTGTAGAGATGGGGTTTTACTATGCTACCCAGGCTGGTCTTGAACTCCTGAGATCAAGTGATCCACCAGCCCCAGCTTCTCAAAGTGCTGGGATTACAGGCATGAGCCACCGCTGTGTCTCTATTTTTTTTTTAAGTTTCCTTCCAGAAAAATATGTGGATGAGGGTATACTTTGAGTACTTGCATATCCGAAGATTTATTTTACCCTCACACACCAACAATGGTTTAACAAGGTATGAAATTCTAAAGTTACACTTCTGTATCAGACCTCTGGAAACATGTGCTCTGCGATATTCTGGAGGTGAGCACTGGAGGGGAGAGCTCTGCTACTGCTCAGCCCGCGTCCCTGTTGAGATAACCTGAGTATTTACTGTTTTTTGTTGTTGTTTCTTCAAAAATATTTCCCTTTGCTTTAGAAATTAGATATTTCACCAGGATACAACAGCTAGGTTTATGTTGTTTTAAATTATTCATTCTTGCAGTGGACAAGTCCTCTCAAACTCAATATTTATTGTATTCTAGATCTTAAATGAAAGTTGCATTCATTTATAAGCAGGCATCTCGCTAAAGTCATGGAATAGCTCCTTCTCCCATGCATAGCAGAGAGCACAGACCTGAACGAGTGTTCTTCCTTACATCTCACAAAATTGAGATCAAAAGCCCAATTATTATTATTTTGTCTTAAAATTTAAAAGGCAACAAGTAGTATCAGGAAATTGTGATTTTGTTTTCATTCTACGGTAGAGTGCATAGAACCATGTTTTCTAATTGTTGTAAGAGCACACGTATTTGCTACAGCTAAGCTCTGAAAAATACTACTAGGAGAGCAAGCATTTGGTTCCTTGAAAACGCTGGGATTCTGCACCCGCCCTCCTGCACGCAGTTACACAGCGAGCACACTGGGGCCCGCCACCCTTTGGTGCAGCTGGTTCTCAAGCGGAGCAAACCTCCCAGAGCCGGGGTTGAGCTTCCAAAGTAAAATGCAAGTGCTTTGAGAAACCTGAGAAAAACAAGCAATGGGGAAAGGATTCCCTATTTAATAAATGGTGCTGGGAAAACTGGCTAGCCATATGTAGAAAGCTGAAACTGGATCCCTTCCTTACACCTTATACAAAAATTAATTCAAGATGGATTAAAGACTTAAACGTTAGACCTAAAACCATAAAAACCCTAGAAGAAAACCTAGGCATTACCATTCAGGACATAGGCATGGGCAAGGACTTCATGTCTAAAACACCAAAAGCAATGGCAACAAAAGCCAAAATTGACAAATGGGATCTAATTAAACTAAAGAGCTTTTGCACAGCGAAAGAAACTACCATCAGAGTGAACAGGCAACCTACAAAATGGGAGAAAATTTTCGCAACCTACTCATCTGACAAAGGGCTAATATCCAGAATCTACAATGAACTCAAACAAATTTACAAGAAAAAAACAAACAACCCCATCAAAAAGTGGGTGAAGGACATGAACAGACACTTCTCAAAAGAAGACATTTATGCAGCCAAAACACACATGAAAAAATGCTCACCATCACTGGCCATCAGAGAAATGCAAATCAAAACCACTATGAGATACCATCTCACACCAGTTAGAATGGCAGTCATTAAAAAGTCAGGAAACAACAGGTGGTGGAGAAGATGTGGAAAAATAGGAACACTTTTACACTGTTGGTGGGACTGTAAACTAGTTCAACCATTGTGGAAGTCAGTGTGGCGATTCCTCAGGGATCTAGAACTAGAAATACCATTTGACCCAGCCATCCCATTACTGGGTATATACCCACCCAAAGGACTATAAATCATGCTGCTATAAAGACACATGCACGCGTATGTTTATTGCAGCACTATTCACAATAGCAAAGACTTGGAACCAACCCAAATGTCCAACAATGATAGACTGGATTAAGAAAATGTGACACATATACACCGTGGAATACTATGCAGCCATAAAAAATGATGACTTCATGTCCTTTGTAGGGACATGGATGAAATTGGAAATCATCATTCTCAGTAAACTATCGCAAGAACAAAAAAACAAACACCGCATATTCTCACTCATAGGTGGGAATTGAACAATGAGAACACATGGACACAAGGGGAACATCACACTCTGGGGACTCTTGTGGGGTGGGGGGAGGGGGGAGGCATAGCTTTAGGAGATATACCTAATGCTAAATGACGAGTTAATGGGTGCAGCACACCAGCATGGCACATGTATACATATGTAACTAACCTGCACATTGTGCACATGTACCCTAAAACTTAAAGTATAATAAAAAAAAATGCAAGTGGAGCTCAAGTTCTTTCTCAAAAGGCAGCAGGCCACACCCACCCACAACACGGTGATTGGAATAAAAGCTTTGCGGTTAAGCTAAAAGGCCTTATAAATCTCCTTTCATCTGTGTTCTTAAAACAAACTGCTAGCCTCCTCGTGTAGCAGGAAGTGAGAGGCTAGGGTAGACATCCCCGGGGATTAGACCCTGTGGAAGGTGATCAATCGAGGGGGAGACTTCCCAGAGAGGCTCATTAATTAGAGCGAGCGAGCGGCAGTAAGCTCCAGGCACTGGGAGGGGCAGAATCAGCCCGTAGTGTCCTCCCGGCTAGGTCAGGGGAACCATTCCACCCACAGTTTAAACGCTCTGTAGCCCGTCCGCGCCCGCCGCCCGTCCGGGTCCAGTCTCGGGATTCAGGAGCCCCTCCCGCCGCCGCTCCCCGGTGCCCGCCGCCCCCGCGGGCCCGGCGCGCTGTCCCCGGGGCGTCAGCCGACCTCGCGGCCGGGACCTACCGAGCAGCAGGAGCCGGTGCGTCTGCTGCAGGTCGCGCTTCTGCTCGCGCAGCATGCGGTCGATGCCCCGGCTCACTTTCCTCGCCTCCTTGACCGCCTCACGCTCCTTGGCCGCCTCGCGCTCCTCGGCGCTCAGCTGCTCGGTGCGCTGCCGCTTCTCCTTCGGCTTGTCTGCTTTGGGCCGAGCGCATGCCGGGCTCCCTTCGCCGCCCCGAGGGAGCAGGGTCCGGGCCGTGTCCCTTGCGGCCGCCCGGACTGGGGCCAGGGCCGGGGCCCGGGCGGGCTGCGAGTCCTCCACCGGCGGCTCCGAGGCCGCGCAGGGGTCGTCCCCTGGGCCCCCGAAAAGCAGCGGCCGCAGACTGTAGCACAGACCCATGTGGGCGCGGCACAGCGGGGGCGGCGCGCGGGACTAGGGCGGGCTGGGCGCGGAGGGCGGCCTGGTTCCCGCGCCCAGTTCAGGCCGGCGCCTCAGCGGAGGGGCGGGAGGGGGCTGCACCCGGACCCTGTTCGGCGCTGCCGGCCGCCAGCTGCGGGAAGGGGGTGCGGCAGGCCGGGGCCGAGGGCCACAGCCCCTCACTGCCCCAGAGGGTCATTTTGCATTTTCTGCTGTGTGCAAGGGGTGGCGGCCGCCTTGGCTGGAGATCACTTGCTAACGCCCAGAGCGGACCGAACCGACGGGCCTCCGCGAGCCCGGCCCCCGTTACCGTAAATGCCGCCGCCGGTCCAGCCCTCGCTACCGTAAATACAGCTGGCTTTCGTTACCGTAAATACTGCCTCCCAGGCTGGTCCCCGTTACCGTAAATACCGTCGCGCGGGCGAGTATTCTGTACCGTAAATAATGCCGTCTGAGCCCGGCGCGCAGCTGCGGACAGTGCCGCAGTGGCTGTGCACTCAGTACCTGGAGCCGCAGTTGCGGCAATCAGAAAACCAGGGTGGCTTTGATCTTGGGCGATAGTAACTGAGGACGGAAAGCTGGGTGTAGGAATAGAGACCGTGGCTTTAAAGCCTTCAATTTCCCCAATCCATTTCTTGCAGAGATCTCTGCACCTTGCCACTCCCTTTTCTGCTCATTATCTTACACCCACGTCTGCACACTCTTTATCTCTACTTTAATAGTACTATACCTTTGATCTCTACAAAATCTCCAATTCTGGAGTCTGGTCCACGACACCATTTTCAACAATCTCCACCCTTAAAAATGAAAACCGAGCACATATAATTGCCATGTACTATTTATATTTGCTGAAATGAGAATATGAGATTATACACTGTATTTTGTTAATCCACAATACAGCGCAGAGAGGAGCAGATGCGCCTTCAGACTGGGTGCGCTCTCTCCATGACGCTGAGAAAGAAGCCTGCCAGAGGTGCTATGTCTTCGGTTATTTCCCGCTGAATGCACAGCATCTTATAGAGCTTCTGCAACAGGTGAACATTTCAATATAGCTTGTGAAAAACCTGCTGTAAGATGTGTTCCTTGGAAAATGACATGGAATATTATAGCTGATAGTTAAATACATCTCTCATTAACACACCAGATTAGGCTGCTTAATGAAACAGCATGCAGCACAGTGTGCACTGTACCCGTTGGCACTAGATGTAAATACTACACTGGATTACATTTTTTCTTTTTGAAACAGTCTGGCTCTGTTGCCCAGGCTGGAGTGCAGTGGTGCAATCACGGCTCACTGCAACCTTCGCCTCCCCGGTTCCAGTGGTTCTACTGCCTCAGCCTCCCGAGTAGCTGGGACTGCAGGCACCCACCACCACTCCCAGCTAATTTTTCTTTTTTTTCTTTTTTCTGAATTTTTAGTAGAGACGGTTTCACCATGTTGGCCAGGCTGGTCTCGAACTCCTGACCTCGAGGGATGCACCCACCTTGCCTCCCAAAGTGCTGGGATTACAGGCGTAAGCCAGCGCGCCAGGCCTGGATTACATTTTTAAATCAAGAAGTTGGAGATCCGGCATTCACATTTCTTTTGGGGGTCCTACTAATATCAAATGTGCATACATGTACTACTTTTGACCTAACATTGTTCCCCAAATGTTGCTAAAATTATGGCATACTTTTAGATATTTGAGCAAAAGAAAGGAGGACTATAGAAAATCTAACTTGGGAAAATAGAAAAAGTTACTAAATATCACTGTCATTTTCGCTATTCATTCACTCATCCATCTATCCATTTATCCATTCATCCATTTAATTAAGTGCCTACAGTACGCTAGGCATTCTTGTTGGTGCTGGGTGAGGCAAAGACAGGGGTCCTCATGGAATTTATAGACTAATGAGGTAGAAATATACTCAATCATAAAAACACAAGTAAATATATTAATTGTAAATTACGCTAATGCCATGAAGGGAAAAAACAGTATTCTCAGAGTATAAAGGAAGGTCCTGTTTAAATCGAGATGGGGAAGAGTAGTGTGTGAGGCAGGAAAGGCTTTTTAAGAAACTGAGACCCAAGAGACTTACAGCAATTGCTTTTCTATTATAATTTATTAGCTAAACTTTATCAGTATCATACAAGAAGGATAATATTTTGTATACTAAAGTCAGCTGAAAATGAAAACAAATATTTTATGGATTTTTTTTTTAAGACAGGATCTCTCTCTGTCACCCAGGCTGGAATGCAGTGGCATGATCATAGCTCACTGCAATATAGAACTCCTGGGCTCAAGTAATCCTCCTGCCTCAGCTTCCAGAATAGCCAGGATTACAGATGTGCACCATCAGGCCTGGCTAATTGTTTTAATTTTTATTTTTAGTAAAGACGAGTTTTCACTATGTTGTCTAGGCTGATCTGAAACGCCTAGGCTCAAGGGATCCTCCCACCTTGGCCTCCCAAAGTATTGGGATTATAGGCGTGAGCCACCACACCAGGCCTAGAATGGATTTTTATACTTAAGTACGTCAGTTAAAATGTGGCCCCTCATTGAAAAACTAATAATTTCAAGACAGTGATAGCAGAACATTAAACCATGTGTGTGGCCCTTGTATGAATTTGCAGGTCACAGGCCCATGAAGCTGGCTGTACTTTCTGACTTGAAATATCACAGAATACAATTTGGAGCTGGGAGAAAAACCAGACCATTAGCAGTGAAATCCTAGAAGGAAAGAAACTTCAGAGGTGTGACCCCCTCACATTTGTATATCAAATCTACTCAAATCTTTGGCAGATCACTGAACAACAATGGATGAGGGAGACCTCAGTGGCCTGTCAAAATACTAGAAAAGCTAAAAGAACAAAGATTTCAGGTGCTTCTCACTTTAGGGGAGACAGAGTTTGGAGTCTGAGTCAAACCAAGTGAACTTTTTATAATAAGAAAACAAAAATCATTCATTAGAGAAATAAAACAGAACTCCAAGTCTCTACAACATATCACTCATAATGTCCAGTGTCAAACAAAAAGCACACTAGACATGCACAGAAACAGGAAAATGTGACCCACAAAATTTGATGTAAATTGATGCCTAGATGACTTAACTGTAACAATCAGCAGACAAGGATTTTAAAGCAGCTATTATAAATATGTTCACATGTTTAAAAGAAGAGATACACATAATAAATGAGCAAATGGAGAATCTCAGCAAGAAATTGAAGCATAGCAAGAAATAAATGGAAATACTGAAATTGAAAATTACTATAACTGAAGTAAAAATTCACTGGAGGTGCCTACCAGCAGACTGAAGACAGAATAAATTGAGGAACTACAAAATAGATCAATAGAAATGATCCTATCTGAAAAAAGATGGAAGAAAAGCAGTGGAAGAAAAACACACAGATCTTCAGAGACCTGTTGGTCAATATAATCTGGTCTAATATAAGTGCAGAGTCTTAGGAAGTGAGGAAAAAGAAAATTTTGGAAGAAATAGTGGCTTCAAATTTCTGATACTTGGTAAAAGACAATTTATAAATCCAAGAAACCCAATGAACCACAGGCAGGACCAATACATAGAAAATCAGACCTATGTACATATAGTAACATTGCTGAACTCCAAATATGAAGAGAAAATTATAAAAGCAGCTGAAGAAAAAAGAGACATTATGTGTGATAAACAACATATGAATAATGTTAGCTTTTTACTGGAAACAATAAAGGCCAAAAGGCACTAGAACAACACAGTTGAACTGCTGAAAAACAACGATTAACCTAGAATTTTATGTGATGCAAAGTTATATTTCAATAATAAAGGTAAAAAATAAGATAAAAATCTGAGAGAGTTTGTCATCAGTTGACCCACACTATGAAAAATGATAAATGGAACTCTTTAGGGGGTATATGTCAAAAGATGGTATCAGATTAGGGGAAAAATAAAGATCAGCAGAAATGGTAAATATGTGGGTAAATATAAAAACTATGTGTATTCTTTCCTTTTTTTTTTTTTTTTTTTTTTTTGAGACGGAATCTCGCTCTGTCGTCCAGGCTGGAGTGCAGTGGTGCGATCTCGGCTCACTGCAAGCTCCACCTCCCGGGTTCACGCCATTCTCCTGCCTCAGCCTACCGACTAGCTGGGACTACAGGCGCCCGCCACCACGCCCGGCTAATTTTTTGTATTTTTTAGTAGAGACGGGTTTCACCATGTTAGCCAGGATGGTCTCGATCTCCTGAGCTTGTGATCCGCCCGCCTCGGCCTCCCAAAGTACTGGGATTACAGGCCTGAGCCACCACACCCAGCCATATTCTTTCCTTTTAAACTTAAAAAATCATATTCCTCTTCAAGAAAAAATATTAGTATTGTGGGCTTATGATGTATATAGATGAAATATATGTGAAATATATGAAAACGTTGCAAAAGATGGGGGTAAAGGAATTACATGCTCACAAAATCCCTATATTTTATGTTAAATAGTATATTAACTGTAAGTAGATTGTGATAAATCACCAATACAACTTTTTGCAGTGTTAGAAATAGTCTATAACTGCTTTGTCATATATAAGATAGCCGCTAGTCACACATATTCATTGAACACTTGCAATGTGGGTTTTGTGACTAAGGAACTAAATTTTAATTTTATATAATTTTAATTAGCTTAAATTTTAAATTTAAATAGCCACATTAGTTAGTAGCTATCATTTGGTAAAATGCAGCCTTACAGCAACCACTAAAAAATAATGCAAAGTAGTATGTCTTAAAAGCCAATGGGGAAATAAAACTGAAATACCAAAAAGATTCAATTACACCCAAAGAAAGGAGGAGCAGAGGGAAACAAACAAATGAACTCAATAGGAAACAAATATCAAAGTGGCAGATTTAAATTCAACTATAATTAAATATAAATGGACTAACTGCTGCCACCCCCAAAATAAAGGACCAGAGAATGTCAGAGTGGATTAAAAGGAAAAGACCCAACTCAGTGCTGTTTATAAGGAACACATCTTAAATACAGACACAAGTAGGTTAGTAGTAAAAAGAATGAAAATATATACCATGGTGTTATGGACTGAATGTGTCTCTTTCAAATTCATATGTTGAAGTCCTAACCCCCAGTGTGATGGTTTGTGGAGATGGAGCCTTTGGGAGGTAATGAGGGTTAGGTGAGGTCCTGCGGGTGGGGCCCTGTGATAGGATGAGTGCCCTTATAAGAAGAGACACCAGAGAGCTTGCTTACACTGTTCCTGCCATGTGAGGGCACAGTGAGGTGGCCATCTACTCACCAGGAAGAGGACCCCTCCAGAAGACAGCCACCTGGCATTCTGATCTTGGACTGGCAGCTTCTAGAACTGAGGTAAAATAAATTGTTAAGTCACTCAGTCCATGATATTATGTTGTAGCATAAACTTACTAAGGTATATGCTGTATTAATTTCCCAGGGCTGTGGTCAGAAATTAAAAGCTGAGAAGGTTAAAACAACAGAAATTCATTATCTCACAGTTCTAGAGACCAGAAGGCAAAGTCAAGGTGTTGGCAAGGCCACATCCCTCTGAAACCTCTAGGGGAGGCTACTTCTTGGCCTCTTTCAGCCTCTGGTGGCTCCTAGCACTTCTTGGCTTGTGGCAGCATCACTCCAATCTCTGCTTTGTCTTTTCATGGCCTTCTTTCTTCTGTCCCTGTGTGTCCTTATAAGTTCAGTCTTATTGGATGTGGAGCTCATCCTAATCCAATGTGATCTCATTTTGATCCTTACTTTAATTACAATCTACAAATATGATTTACAAATAAGGTCACATTCTGAGGTTCCAGGTGGAAGTGAATTATGGAGGAGCACTATTTAACCCACTACACTATTTAACCCATCAACTGTGAGAAACCTAGAGTGTCTATATTAACATCAAGCAAAATAGGCTGCAAGATAAGAGGTTTATTGAGAACAGAGAGGACTAGTTCATTATGTCGAAAAGGGTCAGAACATCAGGAAGACATAACAAATATAAATGTGTATACAGCAATTCAAAATATAATATCTGAAAGAACAAAAGGGAGAAGCAAACAAATCCACAGTCCTAGTTGGATCTTTTAACATGCTTAAAAAACCAGAAGGTCTGAAGTATAAGCCACCTCTAATGAGCTGATATCTATAGAAACCTACACCTAACAAGGACAAAATGCTCTTCCCAAGTTGATGTGGAATTTTCACCAAGATAGAGCAGACCTCGGGCCAAAAGTAAGTCTCAACAAATTATAAAATACTGAGCATCTTCGAGCATGCTTTCTGGCCACAATGGGATTAAATGAGAATAACAGCAAAGTATGTAGAAAGTCCCCAGATATTTGGAAATTAAACAATAAACTTCTAAATAAACTGTGATTCTAGGAAGAAATAACAAGGAAATGAGAAGTATTTCAAACTTAATGACAGCGAAAATAACACATATCAAAATTTGTGAGATGTAGCTAAAGCAGTTCTTAGATGTAGCATTCATAGCTTTAATTGCTTACATTCAAAAGGAAGAAAGCCTTAAAATAATTGATTTTCATTTCCACCCTAAGAGTCTAGAAAAAGACAAGAAATTAAACCCAATAAGAAGAAAGGAAATAATGAAGAGCAAAAATCAAAGAAATTGAAAACAAACCAGGAGGAAATGAGGAAAGCAAAATATTATTCTTTGAAAAGTTTAACAAAATGAATAAATCTCTAACAAGAAAGAAACACAAATTACCAGTATTAGGTTTAAAAGAGGTTATAGTGTTATAGAGTCTCTCTATATCAAAATCATAACCTGGGAAGATTATAAACAACTTTATGTCAACACATTTGACAACTTAGATGGAATGAACAAATGAAAAAAATACAGCTTACCAAAACTAGTACAAGAAAAAAACAGAAAACCTGAATAGTGGTATATATAGTAAAGAAATTAGAGTTGCTTTAAAAGTGCCCTCACAAAGAAAACTCCAGGTATAGATTATTTCACTGATGAATTCTATACAACAGTTAAGGAAGAAATATTACCTATCTTATGCAAACTCTTTCAGAATACACAGGAAGAAAAAAAAATACTCTGTGACTTAAGGCCAACACAATATTAACACAAAAACTTGACATAAAATACAAAATCAGAAAATTTTAGGCCAAGATGGTTCATTAACATAGATGCAAAAAAATCTT
Organism: Gorilla gorilla gorilla; assembly: GCF_029281585.2. NCBI lineage: Eukaryota > Metazoa > Chordata > Mammalia > Primates > Hominidae > Gorilla > Gorilla gorilla. The sequence continues at coordinate 38,555,899 of NC_073241.2, forward strand.
TAAAATATTATTCAATCCAACAATGTAGAAAAATAATATGTTATAACCAAGTGGGATTTATCCCCATAATGCCAGGTTGATTTCATATTTAATAGTTAATCAGTGCAATTCACCACATTACTATGCTAACAAGAAATGACATAGTTACTTCAATAGATGTGGAAAAGGCATTTGAAAAAAGTCCATATCAAGTTGTGAAAAAACGCCAACTCTAAGAAAAAACTATAAACAGAAATAAACTTCTGATATTGGGACAGTCACTAAAATCCTGCAGCTAACATCATTAATTAATAGTGAAATGCTGAAAACTTCCTAACATTGGTAGCAAGGATGTCTGTTCTCATCACTTTTCTTTTTTTTAGAGACAAGGTCTCTCTTCTGTGTCACTCAGGCTGGAGTGCAGTGGTATGAGCATAGCCCACTATAACCTCTAATGTCGAGGCTCAAGTGACCCTCTTGCCTCAGCCTCCTGGGTAGCTAGGACTACGGGCACACACCACCATGCTGGCTAATTAAAACAAATTTCTTTTTTCTTTTTTTGTAGAGACAGGATCTCACTATGTCATGGACTAGTAGATCCTCATATTCTTCATGGTTTTGTTTCTGCTTGCTTGCTTCTGTGAAATCTGTTTTTTAATCTATGGATTGGATCCACTACTGAGTCAGGACATTGATTTAGTGGGTAAAGAACAGTATTTTTAAAAAGGAATATACTAGAATAGAATAGGAAAACTTATAGAGCATCACATAATATAAGTCTAGATATTACTTTGAAGCTTGCATTTTATACACATCTGTGTGTGTTCTAAGCTGTGAGGAGATGCATCTCTTACTGTTGGCTCTAATCAAAGTTTTAAAAACACCATTTTAGGGCATTTTTAGCTGTCACTGAATTTGCTATACCATTTAGTTCTCTCTTGAATATTTTTGTTTTCATAAAAAATATCCTATATTAATTTTTAAAAACATGGTGTACGTGGGTTGTAACTTTGAGTCATTGCTTGATTGAAAATGTCACATTTTTGTCTTCATAGGGTAGAAAAGTATTTTCCCTCTAAATTTTAAAGGCATAGTTTTGCTGATAAGATGTATGATAACTTCCTTTCTCACTCTCTCGCTCTCTCTCGCTCGCTGTCTCTCATTTTTTTAAGAGACGGCATCTCACTATGTTGCCCAGGCAAGCAATCTGCTCGCCTCGGCCCCACAAAGTGCTGAGATTAAAGGCAAGAGCCACTGTGCCCAGCCCAAGACAACTTTATAGGCAAACTTTTTTCTCCCTCTCCAGAAGCTTTCTGAAGTTCTACTTTTGGATGCTGAAATCTGTCTAGGGTATGTCTGATAAAGATATTTTGCTTGTTCTGCGGGGCACTTATTTCAACAAGTATTTTTTAAAATCACTTTTCAGACTTTTTATAGAGTAAAATTTATTCTTTCTAGAATATGGTTCTATGAGTTTTGATAAACACCTGTAGTCAAGTAACCATGACCATGATCAAAATGTAGAACATTTCATCACTCAGAGTGACCCCTTTGTGATGAACCAGGCCCCATCCTCGCCCCTGGCCCATGTAAGTTACTAATTTCAACAGATTTTATTTTTACTTCTTCAGTAGGTCTTTGATTATTTTTGATTTCCATTTTTTGCCTTGCCAATTTTGTTCTTTGGTGAACTAGACTGTGTTGTAATATTTAACATAATATGATGTAATATCCTTTGAATGTTTTTTGTTCATGAATTATCTGTTTGAAGGTTTCTCATCCATGAATTATCTGTTTCTCCTAGGGCTAGTGTGTTCGCTTGTGCTCAGATTCTGCCTCGCTTTCTATTTACATCTTTGTCCTTTCCTTTCTTGCTGTTGGATTTCCTTAAATGACTGGGTGGTCATTGGCTGTCTGTTCATTTTTATGGACAAGGAGGAGACTGAATAGTATAGGTGGCCTAATGGGTTTCCACTGCAGCTGGAAAGGTCTGATTCCTGAGCAGGTCTTAAAGGTCTTGGCTGGGATGGGCAACTATGGGCTTCTACAAGTGCTGCCAGTGGCCAGGGATGTCAACAGACCAGCTTCCCTGTGGTGCGTAGGTGGGAGTGGCTAGGGTGAACCCCTTATGTTCTTGGAACAAACAAACAAAAGCAGGGAGGCTGTATTTTGGGGTCATGAGCTTTAGAACATCTTACCCTTGGGTAGTGTTGGCTCCCCCTTCCAGCGTCAGGTTTGGAGATCCACAAGTCACCTCCAGGCCTGCCTTCCTCATCTCAGGCCACAAGACAAGGTGTGTCCCCACATAGGCAGATGGCTCACTCTGTTCAGAGACAGGCCTAGGTCTATGCTGGGGTATAAATACCTCTCCTGCCAGAGGAACGTGCTTTGTTTAGAGGTAGTAAATGAGAAGGCAAGGGACCTGAGTAGCCAGCTGATGCTGATCACACCTCTTTGAATAGCCTGGTCATTGTGGCTTTGGTGACATTTCCAGAGTCCCCTTCTGTCTGGTATTTTTGGCTGTTGTGTTCTTTCATCATTGTGTTTCTGTCTGTTAACTATCAGCTAAGGTATCTTCCTTTTGTCTCTACCGTCAATGCTTTTATTATTTTAAACAATCTCTCTTCCTCTGTATGTGCAACCTGAAAAGATATTGCAAATAGGATTACTTTTGCAAATTGTTAATACCCTACAAAATTGCTTTAGAAATTTTTTATTTTTTATTTTTATTTTTTATTTTTTTTGAGATGGAGTCTCGCTGTGTTGCCCTGGCTGGAGTGCAGTGGTGCCATCTCGGCTCACTGCAAGCCCTGCCTCCCGGGTTCATGCCATTCTCCTGCCTCAGCCTCCCGTAGCTGGGATCACAGGCGCCCGCCATCATGCCCGGCTAATTTTTTTTTTTTTTTTTTTTGTATTTTTAGTAGAGATGGGGTTTCACCGTGTTAGCCAGCGTGGTCTCGATCTCCTGACCTTGTGATCCACCGACCTTGGCCTCCCAAAGTGCTGGGATTGCAGGCGTGAGCCACCGCGCCCGGCCAGAAATTTTTTATTTAACACACATTTAAAAATATTTCAGCTGGGCTTCGAGTGGGAGGTGTTTCGTTTGCCATTTGAGTTGGAAGTGAATATATATGATTTTAAAGGTAATAGGTGTATTTCTTTTAAAATATGGGGCCTAGTTCAGACCTTCCACAAAATTCTTCCTATGCTATTAACCTGTGATGGAAAAAGTTTAAAGCTGGACATCTTTCTCCTCATGCAAGACACTGAACACAGCAGAAGTATAACGACCTATTGAGTTTTAGTTTAATATATAATAAATGACCAGGAAAACGTGTATTTAAAGAAGAGTGCATATATTTTGTAGTTAGACCCTGCTTTGAGGTATCTAGGGAAGAAAAGTGATTTGAGTTGCTTGGAAGAGGTGAGGAGAATAGTCAGGGACACAGTAGTTGGCATTGTTCATGATATTTAGTTCATTTTCTTTAACACATACTGGTATAAAAGATGCTGATTTGGGGGTAATTTTCTCCCCTGCCTTCATTCTGTCTATCCTGAAAAATCATATTTAAATGAATTTAATGTACAAAATTTAGTACTTAACAAATTGACATGCATTAGACAGTTTCTCCCTCTCCCCAAGGATAGCTTTCTAATTCCATAGTGGAGACCAATAGTTAGATTTTGGTCTGTTGACACTGCTTTTATGTACAGAAAGTTAGGAAATAACTAATCTGCAAATTGTCCAATAAGTAGAGTCTATAGGTTACAAAGAGATTTGTCCTGTGGTTCAGGATGTTTGGTAGCAGTTGCCTGGATATCTGTGTTGAGAAGAATGTTGCATCTTTTCTGGACTCTGCAGAGAAACGTGATGAGTAATGTCTGCCCTGAGGACATTAGATAGCACATGAGCTAAGCATAGATCGTTATGCCAGTGGTAGTGGTGGTTCTTATAATTATTATTATTAGTTACTAGTTTCTCAGAGTTTATTTAGCTTATTATTTTTTACCATAAGTGTATCTGTGAGACTATAATGTTTTTATGGAAAATATATAGCTGAATAAAACACTACATTTTTAGTTTTGTGTAGGTCTTTTTTAAGAAATAGAATTATTTTATGCTTTCACCCACTCTTTAGGTTTTAATTATTTTTAATCACCTTGCACACTTACTATAGGTACAATATTTATTACTACCTTTAACAAAGGAATGGAACGTGATCTTTCTTGTGTTTCAAATATTCTGTTTTCTTATAAACTTAGTTTTGATATTTTTCAGGCTATAATCATGTCTTAGAGACTTGAGTCCCAAATCTGCCTGTGTTCCTTTTGGCTGTAATTAATAGTGCCGTTTGGTGCTCTGGGGTACAAATCATAGGGCTGCTCAATGTCACACATTTCCTTGTTTGTATATTCCCTTGATCAATGTCATCAACAGCGTAAGGACTAGAGCCTTTACCATAAGCTCATATTCATATTTTTCTTAAACAATGTGTGTGTGTGCATGTACATGTGTAGGTGGGTGTTAATTTCTCACCTTTTAAACCATAATTCAAAATCTAGGTGACATGTTCCAATAGCTGATAAGCATTTCATAGTATGGTAGGTCAGGTTTACCATGTAATGTCTTTGATAATGCCTCCTTTTATATGAGAGAAGTTTCAATGGAGTCCTGCTGAGGAAGTAAATCAACAGGGGGCAAGTAGTTTGACCCTTCCAGCCAGAGAGAGAATTTGGTAAGTTTTTAGACAGGTTACTGACTGCCCTTTAGAGGTTCTGTAACTCCTTTCAGCTGGGGCTTGTATTTCATGTATGAGAGGGCTACATTATCATAATCCATTTTTTGTTTTTATGTTATCTATCAGCAGCTCTTATAAGGCTGCTTTCTGAAGGATATTCCCCATTTACTTGCTGTAATTCATCTTCTTTATTTCTTTAATCATGAAATTGATGTTTTGCAACCAGAGGGAGGCATTGTATGTAAGTTGTTTGTGGAGGTGCTACAGGGAAGAAAATTAGTGGTAAAATTAAGAACAAAAAATGGCGGTGGAAGGAAATTCATGAATAGACATCGCCTCAGTGCCATAGGAAGATGTGCTCAAGAAGCATGTTAGACCCGAAGATCCTGGAAGAATGTCAGGCTCATGATAATTATAATTATGATATGTCTGTGGCTGATGCTGAAAAGTGCTCATGACACACTAACAAGTTTTTACTTAAGTGATTCTATTTGGTAGAAAATACCCAGATTTACCCTAACATGTAAAAAAGGTACTATCTTAAAATGTGTCTACCTATTAAACAGTGATTCCTCAGGCAGTCCTCAAACTGAAATCAGTGGAAATGTATAAAATTGTTGATGCACTCATGTTACCATCTGAGTCTTAAAACATTTGATGTATTTTTTTATTTATACAATTTTACACACCTGAAAAGATAATGCAAATAGGATTACTTTTGCAAATTGTTAATACCTTACAAAATTTCTTGGAAATTTTTATTTAAATTTTTAAACATCCTTTTTTATTCAAGGGAAAAAATTCCAGCCTATCTCATTCTCTCATATAATACGCCATTTTCCTTAACAGTTCTTTTTCTAAATTTTTATTTTGTGAGTACATAGTAGGTATATATATTTATTGAGTACATGACATATTTTGGTACAGGCGTGCAATGCATAATAGTCAGCATGGAGAATGGGGTATCCATCTTCTCAAGCATTCATCTTTTGTGTTACAAACCATCCAATTATAATCTTAGAGTCCTTTTAAAATGTACGGTTATTATAGACTATAGTCACCCTGTTGTGCTACCAAACACTAGGTCTTATTCATGCTTTCTATTTTTTGTGCCCATTAACCAACTCCCATCTCCACCTCCTTGCCACTACCCTTCCCAACCTCTGGCAACCATCCTTCTACTCTCTATCTCCACAAGTGTAATCGTTTTGAATTTTAGATCCCACAAATAAGTGAGAACATCAATGTTTTTCTTTGCCTGGCCTATTCCAATTAACATAATGACCTCCAGTTCCATCCATGTTGTTGCAAATGACAGGATCTCACTCTCTTCTGTGGCTGAATATACACAACTCCATTGTGTATATGTACCACATGTTTTTATCCATTCATCTGTTGGTGGACACTTAGGTTGCTTCCACATCTTGGCTATTGTGAACAGTGCTGCAACAAACATGGGAATGCAGACATCTCTGAGAATCTAATGTCCTTTCTTTGGGGTATATACCTAGCAATGGGATTGCTGGATCATATGGTAGATCTAGTTTTTTTGAGGAACCTCCAAACTGTGCTCCATGGTAGTTTTATTAATTTATGTTTCCACCAACAGTGTAGAGGGTTCCCTTTTCTCCATATACTCAACAGCATTTGTTATTGCCTGTTCTTTGGATAAAAGCCATTTTAACTGGGGTGAGATGATATCTCACTGTAGTTTTGAATTGCATTTCTCTGATGATCAGTGATGTTGAACTTCTTTGTATGCCTGTTTGGCATTTATATGTCTTCTTTTGAGGAAATGTCTGTTCAAATCTTCTGCCTATTTTTAAGTTGGATTATTAGATTTTTTTTCCTATAGTGTTTTTTGAGCTCCATATATACTCTGGTTATTAATGTCTTGTCAGATGGGTAGCTTGCAGATATTTTCTCCCGTTCTCTCAGGTATCTGTTCACTTTGTTGTTTCCTTTGTTGTGCAGAAGCTTTTTGACTTGATGCCAGCCCATTTGTTCATGTTTGCTTTGGTTCCCTGTGCTTTTGGGGCATTGCTCAAAAAAATCTTTGCCCAATCCAATGTCCTAGAGAGTTTCCCTGTGTTCTTGTAGTAGTTTCATAATTTGAGGTCTTAGATTTATGTCTGATCCATTTTGATTTGATTTTTGTATATGGCAAGAGACAGGGGTCTAGATTCATGCTTCTGCGTATCAACATCTGGTTTTCCCAAAGCCATTCATTGAAGAGACTGTCTTTTTCCTCGGTGTATGTTCTTAGCACCTTTGTTGAAAATAAGTTTACTGTAGGTGTGTAGATTTGTTTCTGGGTCTTTACTCTGTTGCATTGGTCTATGTGTCTGTTTTTATGCCAGTACAATTCTCTCTTGGTTATTATAGCTCTGTTGCATAGTTTGAGGTCAGGAAATGTGATTCTTCCAGTTTTGTTCTGTTTACTTAGGATAGCTTTGGCTATTCTGGGTCTTTTGTGGCTCCATGTAAATTTTAGAATTGTTTTTTCTTTTACTGTGAAGAATGTCATTGGTATTTTGAGAGGGATTGCATTGAATCTGTAGATTGCTTTGGGTAGTGTGGACATTTTAACAACATTGACTCTTCCAATTCAAGAACATTAAATATGTTTCCATTTTTTGTGTCCTCTTATTATCAGTGTTTTATAGTTTTCATTATAGAGATCTTTCACTTCTGTGTTTAACTCCTAGGTATGTAATTTTATTTGTGGCTATTGAAAATGAGATTACCTTTTTGGTTTCTTTTTCAGATTGTTTGCTGTCAGCATATAGAAATGCTACAGAGTTTTGTATATTGATTTTGCACCCTGCAACTTAAATCAATTTGTTTGTCAGTTCTAATAGGTTTTTGTTTGTGTGTGAAGTCTTTAGGTTTTTCCAAAGACAAGATCATATCATCTACAAATAAGGATAATTTGACTTCTTCCTTTCCAATTTGGATGCACTTTATTTCTTTCTTTTGTCTGATTGTTCTAGCCAGAACTTCCAGTAGTATCTTGAATAACTGTTGTGAAAGTGGGCATCTCTGCCATGTTCCACATCTTAGAGGAAAGGTTTTCAGTTTTTCTTCATTTAGTATGATACTAGCTGTGGGTCTGTTATACATGGTTTTTATTATGTTGATGTAGGTTCCTTTTATACCCAGTTTTTTGAGGGCTTTTATCATGAAAGGATGCTAAAGGGAACTTCACCAGATGCTTTCTCAGCATCAATTGAAATGATCATATGGTTTTTGTCCTTCATCCTGTTGATATGATGTATCACACTGATTGATTTGCATATGTTGAACCATCCTTGCATCCCTGGGATAAATTTCACTTGGTCATGATGAGTGATTTTTTTAATATATTGTCGAATTCTGGTATCTAATAGTTTGTTAAATTTTTTATATCTATGTATATCACAGGTATTGTCCTATAGTTTTCTTTCTTTGACACCTCTTTGCTTTTTGTATCAGTTTAATACTGGCCTTCTAGAATGAGTTTGGAAGTATTCCCTCCTCTATTATTTGAAGTGGTTTGAGTAGGATTGGTATTAATTCTTTAAATGTTTAGTAGAATTCAGCAGTGAAGCCATTGGGCCTGGGCTTTTCTTTACTGGGAGACTTTTTAATATGGCTTTGATCCCATTACTTGTTATTGGTAGGTTGTAGATATTTTTTCATGATTCAATCTTTGTAGATTGTATGTGCTTAGGAATTTATCAATTTCCCCTACATTTTCCAAGTTAGCAGCATATAGTTGCTCATGGTAGCCACTAACAATCTTTAAGTTTCTGTAGTATTAGTTGTAATGTCTTTTTTTCATCTCTGATTTTATTTCCCTGGGTCTTCTCCCTTTTTTTCTTTGTTAGTCTAGCTAAAGGTTGTCAATTTTGTTTATCCTTTCAGAAAAATAACTTTTTGTTTAATCTTTTGTATTCTTATTTCAAATTCATTAATGTGTGTTCTGATCATTTTTATATCTTCCACTAATTTCAAATTTGGTTTGCTCTGGATTTTCCAGTTCTTTAAGATGCATTGTTGTGTTGTTTATTTGAAGTTTTTCTTCTTTCTTGATGTAGGCACTTATAGCTATAAACTTCTCTCTAGTACTGCTTTTGCTGTATCCCATAGGTTTTAATATGTTATGTTTTTATTACCACAAGTTTCTAGAAGTGTTTCAGTTTCCTTCTTAATTTCTTCATTGACCCACTGGTTCTTCAGGAACATATTGTTCAATTTCCATTTGTAAATATCTATTAGGTCCATTTATTTTGTAGTCCAGACTAGGTCTGATTTTTCTTTGTCAATTTTCTTTCTGGGACATATGTTCAATGCTGAAAGTGGGATGTTGAAGTTCCCAGCTATTATTGTATTTAGATCTATCTTTTTAGCTGTAATAATATTTGCTTTATATATCTGGGTGCTCCAGTGGAGGGTGCATATGTACTTAGAACCATTGTATCCTCTTGCTGAATTGACCCCTTTATCATTATATAATGACTTTTTTCTCTTACAATTTTTGTTTTGAAATCTATTTTGTCTGATATAAATATAGCTATTCCTGCTCTTTTTTGGTTTCCTTTGCCATGGAATATTTTTTTCCATTCATTTATTTTTGGCCTATGTGTATCTTTATAGATAAAGTGTGCTTCTTGTAGGCAACAGATCATTGGGTCTTGCTTGTTCATCCATTAGGCAACTCTGTGTCTTTTTATTGGAGAATTTAGTCCATTTCCATTCAATGTTATTATTGATACGTAAACACACCTACCATTTTGTTATTTGTTTTCTAGTTGTTTTCAAGTCTTCTTTTCTTCCTCCCTATCTTCCTTTTAGTAAAAGTGATTTTCTCTGGCGGTATAATTTCTTGCTTTTTTTGTGTGTGTTTCCATTGTGTTTTTCAATATGAGGTTATTATGAGGTTTGCAGATACTATCTTAAAACCCATTATTTTAAACTGATGACAACATAATTGCATAAACAGTCACACAAAAAACTAATAAAAACTCTACACTGTAACATTATCTCCCAAGTTTTTAACTTTTTGTTGCCTCTCTTTATGTCTTATTGTACTGTGTATGTCTTGAAAAGTTGTGGTTATTGATTTTGTTTGGTTCATTTAGTCTTTCTACTTAAGATAAGAGTAGTTTCACACCACAATTAACAGTGTTACACTATTCTGGGGGGTTTTGTGTGTTTACTATTAGCAGTGAGTTTTGGTCCTTCTGATGATTTCTTATTGCTGATTAATGTCCTTTCCTTTCAGATTGAAGAACTCCCTTTAGCTTGTTTTTGTAGGGCAGGTCTGGTGCTAATGAAATTCCTCAGTTTTTGTTTCTCCTTCATGCTTGAAGGATATTTTTGCCAGATATACTATTCTAGAGTAAAAGTTGTTTTTCTTCACTACTCTAAATATGTCATGCCATTCTCTCCTGGCCTGTAAGGTTTCCACTGAAAGCTTTCCATCTGCTGTCAGATATATTGTAGCTCCATTGTATGTTATTTGCTTCTTTTCTCGTGTTGCTTTTAAGATCCTTTCTTTATTCTTGACCTTCAAGAGTTTGGTTATTAAATGCCTGGAGGTAGTCTGTTTTGGGTTAAATCTGCTTGGTGTTCTATAACCTTTCTGTACTTGTATGTTGATATCTTTTCCCAGGTTTGGGAAGTTCTCTGATATTATTCTTTTGAATAAACTTTCTACCCTATCTGTTTCTCTGCCTCCTACTGAAGACCAATAACTCTTAGATTTGCCCTTTTGAGGCTATTTTCTGTATCTTGTATGTGTGCTTTATTCTTTTTAATTTTTTGACTTAACTGATTGTTAATCAAGCGATTCTCCTGCCTCAGCCTCCCAAATAGCTAGGATTACAGGCGCCTGCCACCACGCCTGGCTAATTTTGTATTTTTGGTAGAGATGACAAGGTGTCTCCATATTGGTCAGGCTGGTCTCGAACTCCTGACCTCAGGTGATCCACCGACCTCAGCCTCCCAAAGTGCTGGGATTACAGGCATGAGCCACCACGCCCAGCCATTGTTTTGTTTTGTTTTTAGAGATAGGGTTTTGCTCTGCTGTCCAGGCTGGAATGTAGAGCTCAATCGTAGCTCACTGCAGCCTTGAACTCCTGGCCTCAAGCTATCCTTCCCCCTCAGCCTCCCAAAGCACTGGGATTACAGGCATAAGCCATCATGCCCAGCTCTCCAAAAGGAACTTTAAAACAGAACATTTTGAAAAGAAACATATTGATGTGTAGAAAGTCACTGAAAAACTGCATTCTAATGTATAAGCAGAGTTGTGTCTTAGCAGTGGGATTATAGGTAATTCTTGCATACAGAGATACCTAGTTCAAGCCACAGACAGTCTAGGCATTGGCTTATTCCATGTCTCCATCAGTGCAGAGGAAGGCACTGAGGTGAACCCAAGACCCAGGAGGGATATATTTACTTCTTCCCATGGTTCAGGTAGCTGAGGGATTCTGAGGCGTAAGTAAATACTCTCAGGGAGTGTGCACCGTGGTTTCCTGAGATTTCAGACAAAAAAACAAGTACATCTCTCTCTAAAAAGTACATATTTTATCTAGATTCATTTCCTACGTCCTGTGTGTATGTTTCATAATGATTATGATATGTTAATTAGTACAGTTGATAAAGAAAGATACACACATGAAGGTTTGGGACTGAAATATTTTCTCTCTGATTGAGTGAACAGAACAATCTGAGGACACTGATTTGGAGAATAGTTGAGCTGAGCTGTGCTTGAAGAGTTCCCTGGGAAGGCACTTTGAGAGGGCATTTCCTTTCCATCTGGGAAGTGAGTGAGGCCCTGCTGGACCCCTGCAGGGGGTCTTTGGTGAGTTGAGAATGCATCTGGTTCCCATTGTGGGTCAATGGACAGAGACTGACTGACCTGACCCAGAATGCTTCTCACAGCCATGGCCAGATTGCTGTCATGAGGGCTGTCCCCAACCTGACCCAGGTGCACGTGGACATGGAGGAGCTTTCCATCTTGAAGGCAGTTTTTATGCACCCTTAAAAATTTGAATATACACATAGTACTACATTGTGTATACACGCCACATTTTCTCTATCCACTCATCCATTGATGGACACTGGTTTCCATAACCTGGCTACTGTGAGTAGTGCTGCAGTGAACATGGGAGTGTAGACAGCTCTTCAACATACTGATTGCAATTCCTTTGCGTACATGGCCAGTAGAGGGATTGCTGGAATATATGGCAATTCTATTTTTAGTTTTTTGAGGAAACTCCATACTGTATTTTATATTTAAAAATTGATAAGAGTAGATTCTTTTTTCTTTTATGACTTACATGGACCACAACATCAAGAATAGCAAAGGTGATGACTCACGACATCCCTTGTCCCAACACCAGAACAAGAGACAATACCAGAACATCAGGGGCAGGTGACAATGTAACACGAGTGGTGCAGCGCCCGTGGCCAAGGAGTTAATTTCATGCTGTCACTAACAGTGTCATAGTCTACGGCTAGACCGTGCGGGAGAAGGCAAGCCCAAAAATCGTCAGACTGCATCAGGACTCAGGAGGAGGAGATGCAAACTCTCTCAGAGATAGTTTCTGTGAGATAGAAGGTAGGTGAGAAGTGGCCTGAGAGCAACTCCTCATAACACTCCAGGAGAGTCACAGGGCATCCTACATCAGCATAAGAGCAGCTGTGGCTAAGCCTTCCTTATGTGGCATGAAAGTAGATTCTCAAATGTTTTCATCACAAAAAAAAGTAGTAAGCATAGGAGGTGATATATATGTTAATTAGCTTGACTTAATCATTCTACAATGTAAACAAAAATCAAAACATCACATTGTACCCTATACATACATAAATTCGTGCCAGTTAAAAATTTAAAAATTGGAATGTAATCTATTTAATTCTAATTGTAAAGCCGCTAATATTTCTTGCACAAAATAGCTTTATGTTCTAGTGTAGTACCCCACATAGTTCACTTGTGGACATGGACTTAGATTCTTGATTTTTTTTTTTTGTACTCGGACTCTGCCAGAAAAACACCAATAAGAAAACTAAAAACAACCACCCAAATGCTACACCTCCAGTAAGAAGGAACTCAGGAAGTAAAGGGAGAGCTTAATAACTATGTGCTCCTTTAACGATTGATAAAATATTGCAAAAAATGAAATTTACACGAGACATTTTCTGGTAATTTCATTTATCTAATCCAAGATTATCATGGTGAATTGCTCAGGGAGATACTTTAGCACAGTACTCAGAAAATGAGGTATTAAATGAATTACTGGGCATAAAGTTTAACTGCATAAACAGTGAACTGTGAATATATTTTTAAATATCATGGGTGTGATGGAAATAATTATTTAACAACTGAAACAGAGCAGCAGCATTTGGACAAGCTGATGAAGCCTGACGCATCTCACAATTTTCAGATCTCTTGGCTCCCATTCTGGTCACTTCGCATCGCACACCAGCCTCCTGCTGTGAGCACCCAATGTCATGACTCACGCTACACATGGTGGGCTGCTGGATAACCTATGGGCATGTACGTGTTTGGAAGGGTGTGTGTGTGTGTCTGACCACTCACTGGTGTATTTCTAGTGCCTAGAACATTGCCCAGCACACACTAGGCACTCAGTAGATACCAGTGCTTATCAGCTATAGTGCTGTGTATGACACATCATCTCTCAGAAACTTCTCTTTTTGTTCAGTTTTATTTTTCTTAAAGTTATATACATATCATTTAGAGGCAAATTATTCTCTAATGTGTATGAGAAACTAGCTTTCCTCTGCCAGTCTTCCCACCCATTTCTTACTCTCAGGAAGCAACCGATTTCAACTTTCTTAGCTCTTCTTTTAAAAAAATTATTTTATTCTTCTGATTTCCATGTTGACATTCCTACATCTCGATTATTCCGTTTCAGGCATAATCTTTGGGCCTTCCATTAGGGAAGATGGGAATTCAGCTCCCGTTATCACCTCTTGCTCACCCTCCACGCCAAACCCGACCCTTCACATCACACTCCCTTGTCATGCCCTCTCAGAAATCCCAAGAGAGTGTCACTGAAACTTAGATCACCATTTGGTATTTATTATGACTAGGTAAATCACATTTACCGGTCAGCCAGTTAGTAAAACAGAAACGCTTTTCCACTTCTACATGCTGTTACGTTACCTCTGAGTAAGTAATCCCTTTTGTCTATACTGGTTTTCTATGTTCTTATTACTAATCCCACTCCACATTCTGCCCCGCTCCCTCCACCAGCGTAAGTATCTCCTCTGATCACATTCAAACCCATTTGCATGATCAATTTTGTCTTCTTTCAGAAGTGGCTCTTGGTTTCCGTCTGCTCCCACCTGGATGGGTGGTGCCCTCCGTCTGTTAATGAAAATTGTTGGGCTCTCTCTTCACAAGGAAATGGCCTCAGCCTAGATATTTTCACTCCTTTTCCATCTTTTTTTCCTATTTTATTACATGGTTGAGAACACAAAATTTAATTATTACATAACACTTCATCATTAGACATACATTATTTTTGTTATTCATTCTGATGTTTTCCTTAGCAAATGTTGCTAGAAGCAGTATTATTGGCTTAAATGAATTAATTTAAAAAAACAGACTTTGTTTTTTAGGGCAGTTTTAGGTCCACAGTGAAACTGAGCAGAAGGTACAGAGAGTCCGCATACACCCCACCCCACACATACACAGCCTCCCTCCCTGTCAACATCCCCAGCTAAGTGGTTCATTTCTTACCATTGATGAGCCTACATTGACACACCATTGTACCTAGATTCCATGGTTTATATTACGGTTCACTCTTGGCATTGTACATTCTATGGGCTTGAACAAAAAAAAATTTTTTTTTTCAGACTGAGTCTCGGTCATTCGCCCAGGCTGGAGTGCAGTGATATGATCTTGGCTCACTGCAACCTCTGCCTCCCAGGTTCAAGTGATTCTCCTGCCTCAGCCTCCCTAGTAACTGGGATTGCAGGCGCCTGCCATCACGCTCAGCTAATTTTTGTATTTTTAGTAGAGATGGGGTTTCACCGTGTTGGCCCGGCTGGTTTCGAACTCCTGACCTCAGGTAATCCACCTGCCTGGGCCTCCCAAAATGCTGGGATTATAGCATGAGCCACACTTGGTCCTGGGCTTGAACAAATTTATAATGACACATATCCATCATTAAAGTATCATACAGAATAGTTTCACTGCCCTAAAAGTCCTCCTTGCCTTGCCTGTCACCTCCTCCCCCAACCCCTGGCAACTACTGATCCTTTACTGTCTCCACAGGTTTGCCTTTTCCAGAAGGTCGTAGCATTGCTTTCATACAGTGTGTGGCCTTTTCAGAGTGACTTCTTTCACTCAGCAATATGCATTTAAAGTTCTTCCATGTCTTTTCATGGTTTGACACCTCATTTCTTTTAGAGCTGAGTAATATTCCATTATTTGGATGTACCACAGTTTGCCATTCACCTATGGAAGGGCATCTTGATTGCTTCCATATTTTGGCGATTATGAATAAAGTTGCTGTAAACACTGTGTGAGAGTTTTTGTGTAGACATGGCTTTCCAACTCATTTTGGTAAATACCAAGAAGAGCCATTGCTGAGTGTGGTGTCACTCCTGTGTTAGAGAGGATCCCGTATATTTTGCTGCTGTGGATTTCTCTTTCTTGCTTTACTCCTTCTGCTTTGTAAAAGACACTCTGCCCACACATTGGTGACCCCATGTTTCCATCTGTAGTCCTCATGTCTTCCCCTGGGTTCCACGCTCCTATACTTCATTAATTGACATCTCCTTTTGGGTGTTTAATGGGCATCTTGTTTTAACCTGTGCAAAGTGGATTCATACTGCCCCCACCAACTCGATTCCATTTCGTCTCTTCCCCAACTCAGAGAAGGACGCCACGGCCCATCCAGGGCTCCAGCCAAACAACTGGGAGGCTTCCTTTCTCTTTCTCTTGCTCCACATCAACTCAGTGATCAAGTCCTGTCACTTCCACCTTCACTCTGCATTTCAGATACTCCCAGTGCTGTCACCATTCCCTCAACCCTCGTTCAAATGGCTACCTCGTTGCACTTGATTTTCTGTAGGAACTTAATCCAAATGATTTCCCTGCTTCCAGTACAAAGTGGCTTCAGTAATCTTTTAAAAATATAAATACAATGATGTCACTCTACATCTTCTAAACCTTTGTTTCCTTTTGCAGTTGGAATGACAACCCTGCCTCCTCTCCCCAGACTGCGCACCCTGAAGCTCTGGTTCTGCCCCTCTCTGATTCATGCCACTCTGCCACTCCCCTTGCAAAATGTCTCCATCACTCTCTCAGACTTTCTTTCTTTTCCTTAAATACCAGGTCGGTTTCTGCCTCTGTGCCTTTGCAATTGCCCTTTTCTCTGCCTGGAAAGCTTTCCCAAGCAGTAAGTGGCTTTTAGCATGGCTGAAACTCTTGAACAGGGAACAGGAACTAAACCCAAGCTCCTTGGAAGTAGGAAGCTTTTTTTCTAATTCACTGTAAACCTGAGTGTCTAGCAGTGAATGAATGAAAGTTATTTTAATTATGGTCTCCCAAAGGAAGAAGTGACTGGGCAAAGTGCTGCGAAGAGAGCTGAGAAGCATTCACAGGGAGAGTGGGGCATCCCCCACCCTATCTGGCCACCCATCCCCAGAGCAGATTCTTCAAGTGTGGGGAAGGAGAGGTGCCCTGCTTCCTGGGTGCAACACCAGCCCTGCAGGAAGACCTAGAGGGAAAAGACTACGAGCTCTTGCTGCGATTTGAAAACAGAGTCACTGACAGCCCACGTGTGATGGAAGTAGCAGACAGCACCATCAGACGTGAGGGGCCATGTGGCCACGCATGAGGAAAGACCCTGTGGGCAGGGGACTCGAAATGGACGGTCATCACAGCCAGCATCATGGCTCACAGCAGCTTAGACAAATCCCCAGGGAGGGGCTGGCGAGGGAAGGTGCTGTGCTATGGCAGGCTCCCCGGGCTTGCAAGGGCCTGGCATTTGCAACTTTTTCTATGCCACCCTGCCCCAGTGCAGGGACATCATATTTGTAGCTTGGGATTGGCCACAGGTGGGAGTATTTACATCATGGAAATTAGGAAATATTAGAAATAAGGGTTTTTTCTTTTCTCCTCTTTTCCTCCCTGGAGATCCTCGCTTGCCAGCATACCGTTGGGAACAGACCTGTAATTGGCTGAACAGTTCATTCAGTGTGGGGGAGAAGAGGTCTCTAAACCTAAATTTGGTGGAGTTATAGGAAAGTACATTTTATTCTTTGCATGCATGAGGTTGGTGATAGCAATTTTAGTTTCTTTTTCATCCTGGAAATAGTTTTAGGTGGCTTTCCTCAGAAGCACACCAGAGACAGAGTCTTGGGTGCAAATGATATGTTAAGGAAGTTCCCCCAGGAGAAATCGGAGAGTAGGTGACACCAGCTGGGAAGGAGCCAAGTCAGGAGGTTGATACAAGTGCAGTGTCAGCTGCCGCGGGTCCGCAGGGAGCCCTGGGGCCCAAGTTCCTCTGCAGTCGTGGTGCGGGGCTTTTGCACACCTGACACACCTTGGTCATCACCACTGGCTGCGGGCTGCTTATGGGGCCAAACGCTCCCAGGTACTGCCAGCTCTCAGCACAAAGGGCTCCTTAGCTGAAAGGGCTTCTTAGCGTAGTCTCAGAAGGTTGCAGAAGCTGGGGACAGACCTATGTAGGATATGGTCAGAGCAGAGACAAAAACTCTGCTGGGGTAGCCCCAGGAAGATGAGGCTGAATTATTCATACTCTTTGGTTCTTGGCCCATTATCATCCCTGGTCTGTGCAAGACCCCTACACCTCATTTCTTATCTTTCTTGCTTTATCCCCAGCCCCTACTACCATTTATCCCATGGGCACCCACTCTAATGTGTTGGGGGTCAGTACCCATTACATGTGGCATGAGTAAAGCCTACAGTTTTACCTGGAGTACCTACGTGTCAGGGGTGTTGTGGGAATTCAGATAGGCTTCAGTTTTAGGAATGCACCCTGCCATGCATGGGGAAAGGAGCAAGGTGGAGCCCACTCTCTAAAAGTATTGGAAAAGCAGCTGCACAGCTTGGTCCCGCGTGACTCCAGGACAGAGACAGGGTCGTCTGCATCAGAAACACAGTGGGTCCACTGGGCGTGGCAGGCTTTGGCAACATCCTGGCAGCTGTCCAGGGCACAGCACCCATCCAGTGTTGGAAATGGTTGAGGGAGATTCCCGGCAGTGCTGTCTGCGGAAGCCCGGCACTGCTTTGGTCAGCATGGGCGCCTCTGTTCATGGCAGCAGCTCCCTGTATGGAGGTGGTGTTAGGAAGGGTTTGGGAGGGCTCCTAGTCCTGGGAACAACAGCACCACCAAATGAGTGACTGACCATTGAAGAAAGTCAAAATATTTTGCCCCAAAATATATTTCTTTGACTTCTTTTGAAATGGCTGCCGTAGGGCCAGCAGACTGAAATGGCCCTGCAAGGCTGTCTTGTGGGAGAAACTTGCGTCTGTAGAGAATCTCCATTGTTGCAGCCAGGCCTTCCCTTTCTAGGCCTTTCCTCAATCTAAGAGAGACTGAGACTCTGACACTTCCAAAGTCTGAAAGGAAACATTTACCATCTATTTCCTCTGGGGCTGTATTATGAGGGGCTTCATCTAGACCACCTTTGCTGGCCATAACCTGTCCTGCCTCTAAAACCTGGTTTTGGTCATGCACTGAGCCTGTGTTCTTTCTATAACCTCAAGATGGTCTAGAAACTTCTATACCTTACTGGGGGGTTGGGACTTCATTCTGAAGGCTCCTGTGGATACACGTTAAGTAAATTTGTATTCATTTTCTCCTGTTAATCAATCTGCCTCATGTCAGTTATTTTTCAGAGAACCTTCAGGGGCTAAGGCAAAAGCTCTCCCTTGCCCCCCACATCTGGACCCAGGCATCAAACCAGACACCCAGGAGGCAGGCAGGGAAGGCCGAGCCTCCGGATCTGTACAGATACACAGCTCATTCTTACTTTAGTGGTTCCCAGAGAGCCTAGTGGCAAAGACCCAAGCGCAAGAGGGAGTTTGTTTCTCCCGGTTCAGAGATAGCTTATTATAGGAGCAAAGACTTAAAATCAAAACCTGCTCTGTGGTAGCTCCAGTCTATTATCCATCTCTGATGGGTGGGCTCAGCCCACTGCCTGCCTCACTTGAGGCCGCAATACCCCTCTACCAGCGTGGGCCCGGCTGGCGTGTTCGTGCTGACTCCATCCCCTTAGCCATACTTAATCGGGTCAGGGTGGAACCTTGACTGTAGATGAATCATTCTTGGTACAAGAATTAGTATCAAGAAAGCCATTCCTCCTCTGTTTTGGCACGTGATGTGCAGACTCAGGAGCTGTGGGGCAGCCCAGGGGCATCAGGGGACGCCCCGGTCATGGAGAGAAAAGAAGGAAATGCATGCTCAAAGAGGAGCAGAGGCAAGACCTGGACAGTGCTGGGGGTTTCCAGGTGGCGGCTGCAGGCCCTTCTGAAGCCAGCCGTGATCTCGGCCTTGCTGTCTGATAGACACTCCACTGTCTTCACAGTGAGAGCCATCATTGTTGTCTTTCCCATTTTCTTTCTTGGGGACTTCCTCTTCATCCTTCCCAATTTAACTCAAGCCCCTTTTCTTTAGAGAACCCCTCCAGACCTTTCTAGGCTGCTGGTTGCTTCCTTCTGTGTGTTTTTTTTTTTTTTTTTAGTATAAATACTATATTTATTAAATATCTTTACAGTTTATTTAAATGTATTTACAGAACTATTCCTGCATAAGTTATAATTCAGACATCCAAATTCATGTAATTGCCTCTTGGGTAATAAGACAAATAATGATAGTCTCAACAGAAAAAAAGCAGCTCATTAGTATACACACAGATTCTAATCTGCTTCGTTATTTAGCGATCTTTGCCACAAACTACCTGCTAACACAGTTAAAATTCTGACATGGACACGTTTTAGTTGAGAAGTTCAATTTTGCAAAGAATTTAATTTTAAATAAATAGAATCCAAATATGTCCTGCTTCATGTTTTGTTTCATAAGCAGATTTTGGTTTTTTGATACTGTAAAATTTTTAAAATGCAAAAATGTGATACAGTTTCCAGAGAAACTGAATGCTGTAGCTTCTACCAAAGACAGCTGGTATTAAGGTGACCTAAAGAACCATGAACTCATCCAAAGTACAAACGTTTACAATTTGAGCCAATCTTGTTTACATTCTCTCAAACACTCAAAGCTGACTCAATATATTCCCACGATTCCTGCCTAACTTGTTACTTGGTATGGTGGGCTAATGGTACTGAAGGTGGTTTCCATCTCCGGGCTACTGTCCTATCCAGAACACACGCAGCTGGTAGGAGAGGACGCTCTCCCATCATGCAAAGCTTGAAACCCAGTTTCTAATCTAGACACAGCCCAACCCCCAGACATGCATACCTGGAATGGATTCTTTTGTGATTTAGTACCCATCAACCATGTCAAGCAAGTACAGTAACTCAGGACAAATAACTTGTTCCCCCTGCATCCCATTTCTTTTAGTTTTTAGAGCCTATGGACTCTACTGCATCTCCATTTGGTAAATTTTTTTTTTTTTTTTGTGCGCAGGCAGCTTAAGTTCATAGGAAGAAATAAGGTTCTGATATGTTTAGAGTGCACATTTTAAAACAACAAAATAAAAATTTCAAGCATGTGATAAAAATATTGATTTTTATAATACAGTATTGCTTTATAAATATAGATGGAAAAGCTATAATCTTTACTGGTCTTTGGTGCATCCAGAGAGGGATAAATAATTTGCCATTTGTAAATTAGAAATCTAAATTTTTTCTTTTGTTATAAAAGTCCATTACATGAGGTGTGTGTGTGTGTGTGTGTGTGTGTGTTGCTTAAAATATAATTAACACACACATCAGGTTCAGAATCAGACCCACCAAGTGGTACAGCACAGTAACAACCCATGGAAGCTTGGGTTTGTGACCTGGAAAATTCTACTATGGGTCCAACACAGCCTCTGACCACTGAGAGTAGGAGAGATACTTGTTAAGCAGCACTCCAGCTGACCCCCCGGCAGTCATAAAATTAAGTGCATAACACAAAAAGAACAGGGGAAAATAGAGAAAATATTTTATGTCACTAATCTATAGGCCAGATCCAAAGCCAATTCCACTGTGAAACTCAATTCTTGCCCCCACTACTTTCAGTATCACTGGAACAAACACATCGTCAATTTCTAACAATCATTTCTCAAAAAGGTAAGCTGAGTAAATAAGTTGTATAAAACACCACCAATCTAGCTTTACAAAGATTGTGTTTGATGGGTTAAATGAGAGCAGAGAAAAACCAGAAACTTGACGAGCATTGGTCTTACCAGGAATTAAATGTAGGCATTGGAAAATGAATGCAAAATATATCCAGATCATAAGGCTACATACTCTTACCAAAAATAATTGAAAACCTAAACAAACGAGCTGAAGTTGTCAGTCCTAATATAAATGTATTCATTCTAACAAAACCCTTCTGGATGCAACTTTCTTTACTTTTTAAATACACAGAGACTGCAAATAGTTTGTGCAAAATAAGTACCCTGCCACTTGCCACTCATGCTTCTGTGTTTTATCATAGCATGATGATTTCTCCTTAAATAGAGACTCCGTCCAGACCCCCCACCCTACCCACCAAAGAATTCTGTTTTGTCAAGTTAGGGTAGTTAAGGCATTCTGACATGTAATTAAAGGTGATTCAAAATAGATTATCTAACATTATGCCAATTTAGGAATAGTAGATAAATTACTGAACGGCTTACAAATGAATAACTCATTCTTATTATAAATGAAATGCCTGTTACAAGCATGATGCATTGAAATATAGTAATGACATGTACATGGTACATGTTAAACAGTTTTAAATAAAAGCCTGACAGTTACTCAAATATACAGTACAAATTCACAAAACAAAATCTTTTAAAACAAGTTGAGGTAACCTCAAACATAAATTTTAATGCAATAAACCAGGGGGTCAGTATCTCCTTTAGAGAAAGACTTTCTATGTTCTCAAGTAGATTCTCATCAGGTTTAATTGCATTCTCATCTATACACCAATGTTACCTGACTTATATATAAAACATGGCTTTAATTTAAGGATTTCTAAGTATATAGTTTTTTCTACCACCAAGTTAATGAAGGAAAAAAACTGACCCAAAAATATATATCTTTACAGCAGTCAACTTGTACACAAAACTTAAAAATAAGTTTCAGCTTGCAGACAATGGGAAAACTGAATGCGGGGTAGTTTTGTAAGGAAACTATACACTGCAAAATGGCTATTTGGAAACTGTAAACATTAAGCTTGATTCAGAAACCCCTAAATTTCCGTGTGGGGTAATTGTAAATGTCAGATCATCACTGGGAGTTTTCCTCATGGACGTCTGTGCTGCTGCCGCTGCACACAGTGCTCTCTCCACATGGACTCACTGGATTTGGTGCATGCTCTATAGAAAGCAAGGCTACTAATAAAAGGTCTCAGTACGAGTATGGGTAGGTAGCATGACCATTGAAAGCCAACAAAATTCAAAGTTACAGCTGTCTGTTCTCAACCCCTCAGGCCTTGGGACCTAGAGTTCCCATTCAGGGGCATTCTATCAGACAACTAGGAGGAATTTCAGCCATAACAATTAAATTTCTAGGCTTTGAGGGGTTTTACAACCTTGAGTATTATTTCCATAAAAAAATACTGGTAAAATGTCTCCCCTACCCCTCCTGGAGATCAGGCCTTAGCCTGTGATTTGGACTAATCAATAAACTGCCAAAACTTTAACCACAGGAACACAAACATCTTTTTAAAAGCATGAAATATTTCCATCCATAGAACTAAAATGGATTTTTCTCCCGATTTGTAACAAAAAAGCTTTTGGAATCAAAACTGTATAACCCAGAGCAATGTTTTAGAGCAGAATCATAAGCCCCTGAAAAATAGGAGTTTATAACAAAGACATAAAGCCACACCAATCATCATAACAAAGACTATGCCTGTGGAGTACACATGTAACATTTCTTTTGATGAATAATGTACGTTTCTAGTAGATGTATCATTACGTACAATTTGTGTTAGACTTGTACCATCCCTTTAGCATACTAGGATTTTGAATTCACTTTACCAACATTACTCATTTTCAATACTTCAACTACTTTGAAAAGTAACAGCCACGGTGGCACTGAACACCTCCATCCCCATCATGGAAAGAACATCGAGAAATGAAGGCCAGTCTTCAAATCTTGGTCAATTGCTGCCGGCAGATAGGAGCTAGTGAATGATAGTAGTGGTTCTCAACAAAGATCTCAACGGGTCTCAAGAAGACAGGCAAAAGACTTACATCACTGGCCATTGAGATCAGTGGCAAAGAAATGTGGTCCTGCCAGCAGGATCAGCACACATGGCAGGGGAAATTTGGGATGATGAAAGGAAAGGCAGGACTTGACACCTCGGCTAGTCTGTATACTCAGCCACTATTGAAAGAAGGACGGTGATGTCATCTGGCTTTCCACCTCTCACATTCAATCCATTGTCACATGCAAACTGTGCAAAAGGTGACATATAATTTGGGTCATAGGCCAGCTCATGAGCTTGCTCAGCAATGCTTCTGGCAGTCTGTTGTATACTCTCATAATTTGAATTCTTTAACTTTTTTAGCTCCTGAAGGATCATATAATCAGGCATGTTGTCAGAGTCCATCTGTTGCCGTCAGGATAATGTCTCCTAGCTGGACATCGAAAGACGTGCTATCAGCAGCATCCGGACTGTCGCTCAAGACGACTCCCTCGGCTTCAGGGGGAGCGACTGAGAGCTGGAATGGAGTGTTGAAGTAATGCTGCTGCTCATCTGATCGGTGCACGACTTCACCACCCCTGACAACCACGAAGCCTGAATCGCCCAGGTTTGCTGTGTGTAAGCGGTGGCTGGTTCTGTCCAGCACCACAATGCAGGCGGTGCTGCTACCGAGCAAAGGGACTTTATTTTGCAGCAACTCACAGTAGCTTGTGATGAGAATTCCAATGGGATTACTAGGTACGAACCGTCCTTCTTTTACTAAACGTTCACACGTCCGCATTAAAGTCCCTGAGAATTGAGACGGATCAACTCCATAGTCTCTCCAGCCTCCTACACCATCTGCAACCCCGAGCACGTCCGCGGAACGGTGCCGGGCCACGAAGCACGCGTCGTCCCCGTAGCACGCGCCCTTCTTGAGGAGGCCCTTACGGAAGTCCTTCCCGAAGCCGCAGCCGGCCGTCACCAGCAGGTAGTCGCCGCCGCCGCCGCCGCCGGCCCTGGGGTCGGTCTGCGAGAGGCCGCCGAGCACGGCGCGGGCCACCAGCCGCCCGTACGAGAGGACCGAGAACATCGCCGCCGCCGCCCCCCCCGCGAGGAGGCGGGGGGCCGGGGGAGCAGGAGGACGCGGAGGCCCGGAGCCGGCTGTCTCCTCAGCCGCAGTCGCGCCGCCGCTGGGGCGCTCCTCAGGGCGGCGCGCGGGGCCTCGCACGCGCTCAGCCGCGCGCACCGGAGCCAGAGCGAGGTCAGAAGCGGCGGCTCCTCCGCCTCAGCCCAACTGAAGTCCCGGCTGCAGCGGCAGCCGCCGCCGCCATCTTCCGCTCCACTCTCCTTCTGTGTTTTCACAGAGCACTTTGCCTAGGTCCCTCTGAATTCCTTAAAGGTGTGGTGTCTAAATTTGTCTTTGTAGCACCATTGTGTGTTACAGAGCTTGACAATACAAAGTGCGCCAACAGAGCCTTAGAATGAGCTGCTCAGAGCTACGTCCCAAATAAATAAAATATATTCATAGCGCCTAACAATTAGCAAACTTTTCAAGAAATTTGGCTATGAAGAGGAGAGAGTGTGGTATCTGGGGGGAGGATGAAATGATATATCAAGTGACAAGAGGACCCAGGCCAGCAGGAAGCCCAGTGAGCTCGGCAGGGAGAGGGCAGCCATCCAGGGCAGAGCTGGCTTCAGAGCACCTTTACGTGAGAATGTGTGATATTTGATGTGAGAATTTGATTTTCTGCTTCCATAGCAAAACATTCTTTTTAAGAGACTGTCGTGTGGTCCTGAGCTGTTTTTGACAGCGTATTTCGGTGAGTCTTCAAAAGGCTTGGGTGTTGAGAAAGCTCAAGATCCGCACGTGAAGATAACTGCCAGCCCTCAGCCCCAGTTAGAAACCTTGAGAGAACCAGCGAGGTCTGGGCAGAGACCGGAGAGCTCAAGGAGAGTAAGAAGAAAAAGACGGGTGGAGGGGCTGAGCTCAGCTTGGATCGCAGCAAGAACCCCGAGAAGGTTCTGAGTCAGTGGCAGTTGCTGGTAGCAGTTGGAAGTGCAGGCAGTTAGAGGCTGGTTCCGCAGCAGTTGGAGGGGAGGACAGTAACCAGGGAAGGTTAGCGCCAGCAGGGCTGCACGCCACAGGCTGGGGCTGGGGGAAAGGGAAGGTACAGAGAGCGGCAAACTGTCGAACTCCTTCCTCTTCATGCTTCACAGTTCCCCAGCCACGTGTTTGGTGTAAATGGGGAGGGCCGGAGGGGCCAGCCTGCAGGGTGGGTTCCAGTTGCCCTGAAAGGCAGGGAGCAGGCAGAGATAGAGTGCAGGGCATGGCATTGGAGGCCCAGTCCACCCTGTTCACCCTCCTCTCCCACATCAGGCTGGCACTCTGCACATTTAGGGTGTGGCCAAGCCTCAGCCAGCAGAAGCAAGTCTGGTCTTGCTGACCAGCCTGGCCGGCTGGCGGAGAAAAGGAGAAGACGGTGTCTCTAGGGAGATCCCGGGCCTGGGCGGCAGCGTCTGTCAAATGTGTTTGGCTTCTGTCTCTTGAGTAGCCCATCTGAAATGAGGAAAGGGCCAAGGGGCCCCAGGGCTCAGGTCCACCACCCACGCTCCCATTCTCACAGCCCTGCTGGACCAAGGCATCTCTCAAGTGGGCCGCACTGGCCGTTTTTCTCGGTTGCTTGCCTGACTCCAATCTACTCTCCACAAAGCAGTTAGAATTAGAAAACAGACGAAAGCCATGTCTGCCGCCAGCCCTGCTGTGCTGCCTGTGGCCAGCCACCCACCCCAGACCCCACAGCCATGGCTGGTCACCTGCCTTAGACTCCACAGCCCTGCTGGCTGGTCACTTGCCTCAGAACCCACAGTCAGCTCCTGCCTCCTGCAGATGTCATCTAGGGCTCAGCAAAAAGACCTCTCATTTTCCTATCTCACAATGCCTCCCTGCCACGCTCTGGCTCTGTATTTCTAGTCCTTATCATAAAGTATGAGCCTTTGTCTGCTCACAATCTGTTAGAGGCTCTGTGTTTTTCATCCAGCACTTAGCGTACATGTGTTGCAGAAGGTGCAAATTAGTCTTGTAGAAGAAAATAAAATCTTGGGACCCCCAAACTCAGTATGCCAAAGGGAAAGTTAAGCTTGTGAAGTGAGTCACACAATACCACCTTTCTTTTGTTCCCAGACAGACAGCTGCAACTTCACGACCGTGTGTCATAGCCTCATCCATCAGCCAGGTTCTCACATGGCCTCTGTCACGAATTGCTCACAAGGAAGTGTAGCCATTTGTCTTAGTGCCTCCACTCCCTCCCTCCCTTCCTTCCTGCTGTTTTTTTTCCCCTTTAAATACTGAGTCTCCACAACCTTCTTTGGAAAGCTCAGATTACAGATACTCCTCTAACTCATGTTTTTCCTGAGCATATCCCCAAACTCGGGTTAAATAAACCTCTATCAATTGAGACTCCTGCCTCAGTCACATTTGGTTAGCAGACTCTGGCTTAAAAGTTTTGGCGACTTTGACTTTTATATGCTGAAACTACAGTGGCCAGTCAGATTTTGGGGGCTCCTGGCATTTCTGGCTCTTTAGCCTAATCTTTTCCATACTGACAGCTCTCTCTCTCTCTCTCTCTCTCTCTCTCTCTCAGACCCCACTGACAAACTTGTTGCTACCAAACACAGCACTCTGGTTTCTCTTTCTCTAAATTATTTGCAGGATTCATTTCGCCACTGAACTTTATTTTTACTGAATCACATGTCTTTTGTCGACAACTGATGTCTACCGAAGGCACAGGTGCTCCCTGGTTCAGGCATGGATGTCTAATATCTCATGGACCCTGATGTTGTGCTCCACATTGGTTTCTGATTTTGTTCTGTCACTCCCCAAAGTGTGTTTGCTGAGATGCAGTAACCCATTCAACAAAATATTCTTTGCAACAGGAATTGTTGCATTTTCTTATAAATGTTTAGGTTTGGTGCTGGCCCTTGCACCCAAAGACCATCAAGGGAAGGTGAAAGAGCCACGGTTCCGGAGCCACAGTCCCTGAGCTGGTATTTAGCTCTCTGTTTGCACAGCTTTGATGACAGCGGCTTAGACAGGCCACCTCACTATCTTGACTGGCAAAACAGGAGCAGGGGGAGCCCAGCAGTGTCTTCTCTCTTGGAGGGTTTTGCAGGGATCAAATGAGATAATGTCTGGGACAGTACTTTTGTAAAAGGCAAATAGTTACACTAAGACAGGTCCAGTCTTTTATAATTTAAAGTAGTGTGTAAATGGTATGTCCTCAGACGTTTGCCTGAGTGAACAAATCTAAGTGTTTTCTTTTGCTCACTTAATAAAGCTCACCTTTATGTCAGTCGTGATATAACTGCCTATTTTTTTCTGCCAGGGTATGTTACAACATCACACTTCCAAGCAAGGCCCAGGCTGGCCCAGATGGGACACGAAGCCCCCAGTAAAGATCAGGAGCTCTTCTGGGGGTCCCACCTGAGGGATCTGATGCATGACTTTTCAGGCTTGGTTGTAGGCCCCAACAAGACATAAAACCTGTACAGGTCAAGAAGTGACGCATCTCTGGCCTGTGAGCCCCTCACGTGCTGGGTGGCACTGAGGTGATGATGACACTATTTCTAAAAGACCGACATAATGCCAGTGACTTCAGTCATTTTCCTCATTTTATGTGGCTATTTTTAAAAGCTGTCCTCCAGAAACAAAAGAATCCCTGAGATAAAATTTCCCAAAGCAAAATGCTCCACCTGACTGGGGTCCGACCTAGGGGTGGGAGAGCTGGATAGTCCTGGGACACAGAGTGAGGTCTGTGCTGTTAAAGGCAGAATTAATATTCCTTGTACTGAACTGAAAAGGACAGATTTAAAAATCGTATCTTTTGTACTTCCATCTAAGCTACTTTAGGGAGTTTTCTGGCTATGAAGCACCTGAATCTTGAGCTGTAATTCAGAAATAAAGCGTATCTGCCCTTCTGTCCACCTTTCTTTCCATCCTTCTGGAAAAAAGCAAAAGGAAAATTCTTAACTTACTAAAGAGAGCATTAATGCAAACGTGAGTCTGAATGACAATCAGATCAATAGCCAATTTCAGAAAAAGCCTTCAGCATTTCTCAAAAGAGAGGCAGAGGGAAGGCGCGGTGGTGCTGTGACCGCTTTGGTGGAAAGGTGCTGGCACCATTTGCACTCCAGGAAAGTTGTGCCTCCCCTTGGGGTGGGGACGCATGAGGGGCCCTTGTGCTAAGCCACGAAATACGCCAGCCCCTTGCAGGCAGACCCCAGGCAGCACAGATGTGGGATTTGTTTCCCACAGCATTTTAAGACAGTTTGAATTGGTTAGAGGCATTTTAAAATGGGAAACTTTCATACAAAAAAATTGTTTCTGGCTTCTCTGGAAAAGACTAGAAGGCCTTGGGAGTGTGTGTCCCTGTGGTGAGAAGAGGCTGGGGCTGAGGAACGGGCCCCAGAGTGCCCTGAGGCCGTGTCCTCTTTTCCTTAGAGAGGCTGACGGTGACAGCTTGGGCCATTTTATGTCTCCTGCCTGGTCCCTGTCGTTATTTGAATTTGTGACCCTTGCTGCTAAGATCCTTCCCAAAAGAAGGGTGGATACAACGAGGTTATTGCAGATTTTAAAAGTTGAACTTTCTCGGTGGAGAGCCCAGACAACACCCTTGGTAGCTGGGAAGCCACATGCTGGATGAGCTACAAGGGGCTCAAAACCTAGACTTTATAAAACTGACTTTTCTTTGTCACTTTTCGGTGTTTAATCAGATGATTAAAGTCCTTGAAACACGTCAGCTTTTTCAGGTGGGCTGAGGTTAAGGAAAGACGGACAGGGCTGGGGGAGGGTCAGTGAGTGCTCTCCATTCTGGAGCTGTCCAGGCGCAGGAGGGATTCAGGGCTGAGCTGGGGCTCCACGCAGGACCTCCCTGGTCTTTCTGCCTGGAAGACAAGGATCTTCTTTGGTTGTTTTTGGACAGTTTTGCTTTATTCATGTCTGTCAGAGAGAAAATTTGGTTGGCTGAAGTGTGGGCTCTGAGAAAGGACTAAAAATAAGAAAACCCTGAGATGGAAATGAAGACTCAGAAGACAAGAGACAATAATTTTTCTTTTTTCTAAATCCTGGGAGAACTTTTCTGTTTTGTTTTGTTTTTTAATGGCTGGGGGAGCTAAAGCTTATAAAACCCTTATAGAAAGAAAGGAATCCACAGTATGATTTGGAGACTGACCTCTTACCTATTTAGAATGTAACCTCTCTGTTCAGGAAGAAGCTTGAATTCATTTCACAGGTGACAAGTAGGCTGGCCCTGGAGGGACATTTAGTGGGTGCTCTTAGGTTATGATTTACTGCCTAAGCCAGTTAATTGCAACTGACCACAACCTATAGGCAGACATCGCAGTCGGGTGCCAGCAGAGTCCCTCACTCAGGGACAGTGCCCCTGGAGAAGCCCAGCTGGCTTCCTCAGTGGCCTGGGGGCTCTGTCTGTCACCCACCCTTGGGGCAGGTGCACCTTTGCTTGTGACAAACACTCACACACTGAGCTCTGAAGTGAGGAGTGATATGGCCACACCAAGACCCATGAAGGCGATCCTGTCACCCAGCGTTTCTTGCTCTTTCTCAAATCCCCATCACATCTCTTTATTCCCCAGATGCTTTCTGGGAATGTCCTTTGAGCCCATTCTCTTTGCTTTCCATCTCATTCCTCAAAATATCCTCAGCTTGCATTCTTGTCAGGGGGAAAACTATTAGAAGTTTTGGTCAAACCCTGATGACCTGTCCTCTTAGGTAAGACCCCTTGGGTTTGGAGCTGGGAAGGGCATAATTCCTCAGAGTGAGAGCCAGTCAGGATTAACCCACTTTGGAAGCCATGGCTGGTGGTCTTCACACATCTCCTGCAACATGGACCCTTGTAGAAGACACTTATCTTTGAGCAAAAATGAAGCCCAACCCCGGACTGATGTGTTGAACCAGAAGAAAAATGAGTAATAAAATGTAAAGACCCTTGTTTATAAGGTATGGCTACCCCTGTCTTCTGCATAGGGCTGAGATGGAGTGTTCCTTTCTTGAAGGACTGCCAGGTTTGGGGAGGTGATGCCAGGTGAGGAATGGGAAGGCTGAATCACTTTGCGTTTGGGATGGAGCCTGCCAGGATGGATGCTGTGCAGAGGGTGGCAGGGGATGAGAGGAGACAGAGGCCATGCTGCCCCCTCACCCAAGAGTCAAGCAGATGAGAAGGGACATAGAAGAAAGGGCGTGTCCAATGTGGACATTGAGGTTTCCCGCTAGGATTGGAGTAGACACACCGATTTGTAAAGTCCACGTTGCTCACCAGTGCTTTTGTGTAAGTTGGTTCTTTTGGGAAAACTTGAAGAGAATGTTAAACTCCATGACTCAAGGGGCATGAGGGTATGTTAAAAAAATAGGATGCATGGAGAGCAGCCATGAAGTGTTCTCAAGAGTGTGCAAAAATGTTGAGGAGGCATCGGTTTCCCACAGCCTGGCAGAAAGTGAGGGGCAGGGTGGTGAGGTTCAAGAGCCTTCCTTGTGATCGGGGTTTCAGAGCCTGGGGAAGGCTCTGCAGGCAGAAAAAGGCACTTTTTGTTAATACCTCTCTCTCTTGCTCTTGCTCTTCAGGGTTGGAAAATAAGAAAGTTGAGGAGGTTGTCAGTGAGGAATTTGGACAGGAAGGGAGTTAAGGGGAGCCAGGGAAGGCTCAGGCTGAGGGTGCCAGGACCTGGCCATGGATGTCTGATGTCTGAAACCCGGTGGCAACCCCAGCATTCTTTTAAAGGCTGCTTCCCCCAACTCCCCTGTTAACAGGGCAAGGCGTCCACTGAGATGCCGCTTGCCTTCTTCTTTGTTGAAGGGGTCCCAATGTGCCCACGCTCTGAGCACAGTGGGGACCACCCAGGCACCTCAGCCAGGCTCTGACAGCCACGGCTGTGCTTCCTGGGTCTCCTTCCTGACATAGTCTCTATCTACTGTCAGGACTGCTGTGAGCCTCAAATAAAGACAATAGGTGGAAAGTGTCTAGCATCTGGTTATGTTGGAAGTGCTCCGTGTTACGTGTTAAATCATCATCCACAAAGTAAGGCCCTGAGCATCTGGCTATTTTACTTTTAACAGTTTCTTATCTGGCCCACATGAAGAGAGCAGTGTGACATTCTGGATGCCACTCTGAGGTTTGGTGAATGACCTCTGGTCCATCCTAGCTGGGGGCTCCTTGATTCTCACCTGAATCACTGTTCCATCCCCCAGACAGCCTCACCCATTCCATTCTGTCTCATATTCAGCCTCGTCCCCATACCACAGCCTGAATGACACTTAACAGGCACACCCAGTCCCTCACTCCTAGGCATTGATTTCTGTGGAAACCCACTATACTCTCAGGATAAAGCGGCACCCTGAGCTGGACTGCTGAGGGCAAGGAGTCCACCCCTGGTGGCCTCCCCAGCCACCCACTCTGCTCCGTGCCTGGTGGGAAACTTCAGGTCATGCATTTTGCCTCTTGGGGTTCATCCCCCCAGCTTTGCATGAAGCCTCTTGTCCAGGTGTCTCTGCATGCTTTTCCTACTTCTTGGAAAGGTTTTCCTCCTTCTTGGAAAGCTTTTCCTCCTTCTTGGAAAGCTTTTCCTCTTCTTCCCAAATTAGTAACATCTTCCATATGCTCCCACAACCAACAGGAACGTTAAGGAAATTATTTGGCCTGTATATTTCAGCACTGGAGAGGGAAACACAAAGGTAACTGGGATCACAAAAAAGCTGCCATTCCCTCCAAGACCGGAAATAAGCAAATGTGTGGTCAGACACCGAAATAGCCAAACAGGTGCCTTCCTTGTGATGCTTCTGTGGTGGCCTTGTCCCCCTTCTCATGTCCGCCACCCTCAGCCAGCCTCCCAGCTACCTCTCAGCTGTCCCTCTGTGGTGGCAGCACACTCATTTGTCACAGTCTACATGTGGACTTCTGTTTTAGCTTTGGGATGATGGTCAGATGATGTCTCTCCTGTGCATAAAGCCCTCTGGCCTCTTAGAAAAAAATCCAAACTCCTCACCTGGGCTAAATGAACCCTGCCTGTCCTGGTTTTGTGCCTGACTCTCTGAGGTCAACTCGCACCCTCCTCGTCCTTGGTTACCTGCTCCTCTGGCCTGTGCCTCCTTGTCCCTTGTCCCAGGAAATCTCTTCTCCCAGGTTTTTGCAGACTGTCTATTTCTTCTCCAAGCATACCGGCTCAAATATCACACCTCTGAGAAGAGCTGGCCTCCAGCCTCCCCATCTTTGTAAGTGGTCAGACATTCTCCCTCACACTGCCCCGATGGGCTCCATCTGAACTCTTCTTGTCTGTTTATTTGCCTTGCTTTCATGTGGTCCGTGTCCCGCACCAAGTCTGCTTAGCTCATGCCTTGTCAGTGTCTCCAGCAGTGCCTGGCGTGTGGTCACTTTCCAGAACTATTGGATGAATGTCTCACTTCTCCAACTAGATCATGAGCTCTTGAGCCATGGAATGGAATGGCTTCATCTTACTCTCCTGTTTTCCCCAAAGTCCCTGTGCATAGAAAGTGCTGGGTGAACATTGATTTGTACATTGTCAAATGTGATTGGCTGTCATTTGGTGGACATGAGCTGGAGAGGAAGATATCTGGAGTAACCAGTTTCCAAGTGGTGCCATGAGTTTTCCCTTATCTGTTCTGTAAAAATTGGGAGTATGTGAGATGGGGAAAACTTTCATTTGGATTCTAGTTCCATTGCTGCCACTAGCTGGCAGCTAGCTGTGGGTCCTTGGGCAAATCCAAAGGAGCAAGTCACTTAGTCCCTTTCATTCTTAATCCTCACATTTATGAAGACAGGAATTAAACTAAGGACATTCAGGGCTCTCTTCCACTTATAAATTCTAGACCTAGATCATTTTAGGCCAGACCATCACCGTTATCAGGCTGCTTCCATCTGGTTTTTTGAATAGATGTACGTGGATACTGGTAGCGTAATCCCAGTATGGTGCTATAAGAAGCATCATTGTTTCCACGAGGGAGGAAAGGCATAAAGGTGAGGGAAGTAGTGCCTTCAGTGAGAACTTAAGAGATGGATGTGGGAGAGACCCGAGGGCTCTGGAGCTGGAGAACCGATGTTCACAGAATTCTTGTTCACTGCTTGTTCTCACATGAATGCTCAAAATGCGGCACATTACTCATTTTGGAGAACTGGGCTGAAAATGAAACCTGGTTGATCGAAGAGAAGAGGGCAATGAGGAGGACAACTGTTGAATTCTGCAGTGACTCTGGTCCCTGTTACAAGCTCAACCTGAAGGAAAAGTTGTTCCATGAAATGGTTCCAATGAGAGTGTTACAGGACCAACAGGTTCACATGCTCGCTGTGCAGTCACAGATCAATGACATGGAGACAGCAGGGTTTGCAGCAGAGATGGGAGTTTTGTGATCACAGGGTGTTGAGCAAAGAGATGGGAGGAGACCCTCAAATCCATCTCCCAGAGAAGTTCTGGGCTGGGACCCTTAAGGGGATCGTGGAGGATGAGGGACTGGAAAATTAGAGTCACTGACTGGTTGGGGAAAAGGGGAGGAACTCATTAGGATGTGGAAACTGCCATCCTTGGTGAGTCAGCTTCTCCTAGGTTCCTTCAGACCAGCTGAGTCAGCAGTTTCACTGATATGCAGGACCTGAAAGAATATCTCAAAGGGAAATTTGACGTTTTGTAATGTTCAAGTTGTTATCGATAGGGCAGTCAAGGGGAACTATAATCTTGTAACAGGGTCCACGGGATTCTGAGGCAACTGGCACCAAACAGCTATGAGAAAGTGGATCAGAGAGCTGCTGACCTAATGATGAATGCTGAGTGTGCCGCCAGCTGGGTTTATTTTCATTTCTCCCCTTCCTTTATTCCTTGATTAATTTTGTAAAGTTTATAGGGATGCTTTCATGAGCTCCAGCAGATGCCAAAAAGTGCATGCAGTGGGAAAAATGATGCACTTCAGAGAGGCTTGGGAGCCGGGGCTTCTAGGTGGACTTAGGACATAGGCCCTGGGAATGGCAAATGGGCACTCGAATAAAAACAAGGTCCAGGCACATGCCAGTCATGCCTCAAGAAGTGTCAAGGGGTGTCCTGCTTAGCTGCTTCCATTGACATTTCTGTGGGTTCCCGCCTGGGTATTTTTCTTCCCTTCGTTCTTGGGCTAATCTTATCTGGTGAGGCCTGACCTGGTTCTTGTCATCATTCTCCCTGGTGTGCTGGAGTGCCTGTGTGCCCGCTGAAGGCACTGAGGTGTGCATCTGCCTGTGTCTTCTTTTTCTCTGCCAAGTTGTTCCAGTTTGTGTGGGTGGGTCTCTGCCTCAGTTTCCCTGTCTAGCACCCCAGAGCCTTGCTGGTGCTGAAACACTGCCCTGAAAACCCAGCTTGTGTGCTGGAGACACTGCCCACCTGGTGGA
This sequence comes from Gorilla gorilla gorilla, assembly GCF_029281585.2. Lineage (NCBI taxonomy): Eukaryota > Metazoa > Chordata > Mammalia > Primates > Hominidae > Gorilla > Gorilla gorilla. Next base: position 38,590,381 of record NC_073241.2, read on the forward strand.
CTGCTTTGCCTGCTGGGCAGGAGGAATACACCCCCCTTCCCTCCCTCCTGGTTTCTGGACCCGTGGTGCCGCCACCCACACAGTGTCCTGGAGCTGTGTCCTTGATGCCTTAACCTAATCACTATACCAAACCTCTTCTAACATTTACAGGCCTGAATTTGCTGGAGTCTTGGGGTTTTTTTTAATAGACTTAGATGGAAACATCTTCTCTCCAGTGTCCACAGGGCCAGTTTCCATAGCCACCGATGTACTCCGAGCCAGTCTTCTTTCCCTCCTGAGAATCAAGTTGTTGCAGTGGCATTATTCGGTTTTGTGGCTGAGCCCACACTGCATTTAACTTCTCCGAGACACTCCCAGGCCAGTTCCTTGAGAAGGAAAGTGACTTCGTATTTGAAAACAATACCAAACTCTATCTTGCCAGTATGGGAGGGTGATGCAAACTTTATCTTTGAACATTCAGACAGACCTTTAAAAAAATTAACTTAAAAATAGTATTAACCTATTACTTCAGAAATGATACATTCAAAGGAAAATAAATCATCCGATTCCAGAGAAATGGGTTACTAGTATCAGCCAATGGGGCCTTCAGGTTTGCTGTACTTTTTAGATGGGGTGTGCATATTTATGTCAGCTGGAAATGTTTGGGGATAATTGTACCTTTTTTCAATGTTAAGTCAGGATCTTCTGGCCATTTTGCCCTTCTCTGAGCACATGGTGAGCCAGACTATTCATGGGAAACAATACTTTGGATAAGGTTTGCCAATTAAATCTCTCTCCACATTTCAATTACTTTCTCTAAGCAAGGTAAACATATGAAATAACTTTTCATTAAATATTGCATCTTAGAATCCTCAATAGGAAGGCAACGAAAAGCTAACCCAGCCCAGTTGGATGCTGAGCTCTTCCTTGCAATAGTCCTGTCTGTGACTGTCTAGCCTCTATCTGAACACCTATGATGACAGAGAACTCTTCCCCCAGGAAGATAATTCCATATGTGTGCTTCTGTCAGGTTGGCTGCATATTGAACCAAAATGTATCTTCTCGTGTTCCTGCTCTCCTACTCTTCAGTTCTAATTCTTTCCTTTAGGGCCACATGGAAGTAAATCCTCATTTTAATCTGGGTTCTCCAGAAATCAAAGCCTGATGCAGAAGGAAGGAGGGGGTGGGGATAAAGAAGAGAGATAGGGAGAGAGCTCATATCAGGGAGCTTGGGACTGTGGCTCTGAGAAGCCACACCAACCTAGTTCCGGGGATGCCTCCTCTGCCATGGAAAAAGGGGGATTCCTGGACTGGCTCTCCTCTCCAGTTGGGGTGCTAACTCCCCTACCCTTGGACTCATGCACCCCAGGGGTGAGATCACCTGTGGTGTCAACCAGTGACCTCTCCAGCATTGGGGGCAAGAGGCATGTGGCCTCTTTCACACTGTGCCTGCATCAAGCCCATCAGAGCATGCGTTGAGCCTATTTTTTATAGTTCAAACCAGGGCACTTTGAGAGTGAACCGGGGTGGGGGTGGGGTCGCAATAATTATGCCGGGGCAACAAGGGTGACTGGGAGTGCTTCCTGGGCAGACTGGGACTTGCAACCATCCTCCTGAGCCCATGAAGAGCTGGACTAAGGATTCATGAGGCCTTGAGGCTCTGAAGAGGTGCATGAGAAGGTGTGATGCAACTCTTGCTCACACAATAGCTGGAGCTGAGGGTTCATTAACTCATTCGGCAAATATTTACTGGCTTGAGAGTGTTAGGACCTGCTCTAGGGTGGAGGGAAGCAATGGTGAGCCCAGCCATGTACAGGCCCAGCCATGTACAAATCACGGAGCTGGTCATTTAGAAAGGCAGAAGTCACTTTAAACAAGTAATTACTTAATTACAATTGGGTAGTTGCAATCACACAGTTGGAGAAATGTTATGAATACATAAGAGGATACAAACTTTTCTAAAGATGTTGGCCATCAGAAAAATGTCCCTAAGAGAGAAACATTCAAGTTAAGACTCTAAGGTACGAAAAGAATTGGTCTGGTTGGATTGGATAGAGGAGGAGGGAAGGAGAGATGGAGAAGGGAATTAGGAGGGCAGGAAAGAAGAGGGTTAGAGGTACAGCAAACCCATGAAAGAAACCTCTCAGGTCAGAGAAAGCTTGGCACCCAAGAATAAAAAGTACAGCCCTGTGTCTGGGGCATGTGTCCCAGAGGAGGACTGGCTGGAGGTGAGACTGCATGGGGCCTGACACCACGCTGAAGATCACGGTTTCAGTGACTTAAAAGTTTGTGGAAGTAATGTTCTCCCAACTAGCTGCTGTTTGGAGCACGGTGGGGAAAGAAAGCCTGTAGGATGCTCTTGGGAGTGTCAGGCCATGGAAATGATAGTTGCTTTGGTTAGGTTACAGGGAGTAGAGACGGAGAAAAGTGCATGAGGTTGAAATATATTTAGGACACAGAATGGGTAGGACTCAATGCCATGTTGGATGCAAGTGGGGAGGGACAAAGGGACCAAGGATGAGTTTGTCCTCAGCACAAATGACTTTCCCATGGAAGAACCATTTTGTGAAGTGGGATGAGCTTGTGTTGGGGGGAGGCTGACTCTGCACTGGTTTTGGGACCTTCTGAGGTTGAGGCAATGTTGAGACCTTCACACGGGGATGTGCAGTTGGGAGTTGATCTGGAGGGCTGGAATTCAGAGCAGAGATTGGGTCGAGAGACGGAAATTTGGCATTGTGAACATATTTGAAGCCATGGGAGTCGGTGAGACCTTTGAAGAGAGATCACAGAGTGAGAACTGAAGTGAGTTGAAAGCAGGATTTTGATAAATTCCAATGTTTAAACTAGGCTGGGAGAAGGAGCAGGAGCTCTGAAAGGAAACTCAGAAAATGTGGCCAGAGGGTCAGAGGGTAAACAGAGAGTGGTTCCTCAGGAAGCCGGGGAGTGGGTGTTTCAAGAAGGTTAGCTGTGTGCAAGGCTTCCAAGAGCCATGAAGAAACTGAGCAAGATGGCAGGCTTATCATCACGCAAGCCTCTGCTAGCCTAAAGGAGAGTGTTTTAGTGGCTGGATGTCCGACTGGGGGGTGCTGAGGAGTGGAGCTGAGGAAGAGTGGACGGACGGATGGCCAGATGAATCAAAACAAAGCTCCGATGGGAAGAGAGAGCAAGGAGCTGGAGGGGACCAAATCCTGGGGGGGGGGGGGGGGCTCCCAGGGGCAAAGGAGAGCAGGCACAGATGCCAATGGAGAGGCATTTTGTGGGAAAAGGCTGAGGTTTTATGAGAAAGAGGGAAAAAGGGAGTGGAGTGCCTGAGGAGGCTGGGTGGGCCAGGGCTACTTGGAAGCATCTAGAGAAGTGCTGCCTTTTGATAGGAAGAAAGGGCTCTCGTTTTAGTTTAAAAAAAAAAAAAAGATGCAGTGAGTGGCATTGCTGCGCACAGGCTCTGGTGAAATGGCATCAGGATGCGTCAGAATTCCTGACCGACGTCTTCAGATTTTCTCTGAAGTATTTGAGATAAGATCATCTTCCATAGGGTGGCAGCAACAGTGGGAGGTTGAGGGAAATGGAAACTGCAAGAAATTGTTACTGTGTGGAGGTGCTGGGGAAGCAGGCATTCGGAGACCTTTATTAGGTTTCATGATATGGAGATGACACAGGAGAGCTCATCAGCTCCAAAGTATTTACAATCGAATTTCCTAAAGAAGTGGACTGGCTGCACAGATTGTGGTCGCTGTCCTTCATGCTTGTTCTGGTATTTAGAGCACAGTGTCTCTGTCTTACCCCCCAAAGCAGCTCTGGACTCAATGTCTAATGAGCATCTGAGATGGCACCCCACCTTTTTAGTTTTGCTGTTTAAAAATAGTTTCACAAATGACTTTCCTCTGCTAGGGAGCAAATGTCAAAACACTTTCTGAGAACTCCCATGACCTGACTGTTGAAGTGACAAAGCCTATATCCTTTAGAACAAAGTAAATTCTGGTGCTTCTTTTTTGGTGTCTGTTTTGTATTGTATCTATTTTTTAGAGATGGGGTCTTTCCATGTTGCCCAGGCTAGAGTGCAGGGGGGGGCATGATCATAGCTCATTTTAGCCTCCAACTCCTGTGCTCCAGTGATCCTCCCACCTCAGCCTCCCGAGTAGTTGGGCCTACAGGTGGTGCCACCACACCAAGCTCTGTCTGTTGATTGGGATGCAGCTAGGGTGGGGTGAGTGGTAGAGGTAGATTCATTGGCACAGGAAGGCCCCCACACACATGAGACCAGAGGAACTGGCTCCATCCCTGTGTCTGACTTGCCTTTGTTGTAGAAGCAATGGTCCACCTCCCAGGTCTAGAGGCTTGAGTTTGTTAAAATGTGCTGGACATCCAGACAAATCAGACACTTTTTATGGAAAGCTATATAAAGGACACCATCCTTCCTAACAATACCACAGAGATTCAAGGGATTCAAAAATCGAGAATGAAATCCGTTCCAAAGCACGATACTGATGGCCTAATTTTGGCTTATGTCCTGCTGAGTTGCCCCCAGTAGTGGGCCTGAGCCCCTTGGGGGAGGGACAAAGTAAAAGGTGGGTTGGTTGGGGAGAAGTGTTGATCTGGAAGTTGTAGCTGAACTTCAGTAAACTCTTTTATGAGGGGTATAAGCTTTGCACCCTGATTACGTACTAGAAAGATAATTGCTATTCAAACTTAAAAATGGCTACATGTGCTATCTTGGTTTCCAGTGCTCCACAGTCTGGTTGGAGTCCCATCTATTCTTTCATGCTTAGTTGGAATCTTCTTCCCTAGCTATATTGATTAAATAGGGATGAATCACGCCCTTAACCACGCTCAGAGTACTCCTGAGATAGTATCTTCTTTCCCTTTGTTATCAGTTCCTCAAAGACAGGAGGATGTCTCTTATGTGTTTATATTCCCAGGGTTTCATACTTAGTACTTTTTTGATGTGCTTACCTCCTTGAAGTTTTAGGGAACTTGCTCAATAATAAAGACTAGACATTGAATTTGCTGTCGAGATGTTCAAAGCTGAGGCTTTTTTTTTTTTCTTTTGCTGTGATTCCAGAAAATCCTGTCTTCCATCTGTGTTTGGGAGGCAACTGAGCGGTGTCGCCTGGCAGTTTCCTGTTGGGCTTGTTTTTCAGCGGACCGAGGTCTGGTGTTCCTTCTCTGTCCCTCACCACGACCTCTCTACTATTGAACTTATAAAAGGGGAGCTAAGGAGTGTAAACCATTTAGAAAACGTATGTTTGATATTTATAGCTACAGAAGATATTTAAAGCGTGATTGATCACACGTGAATTTCGTTCCAAACAACAAACCGAGCTGGGAAAACACTCAGTGGTGTAGGCCGCCCCCTGCTGGCCTCGTTCCGAACCCCAGAGCGCGCCGGTGCCTTCCCGTCGCGTTGCCGCAGGGAGGGGAGGAGTACGGTGCCCACACCTAGGAATGTATCTTCGTGGAAACCTCATGGCACAGGGTGTTGTGTCCTTTGGAGCCCCTCCTCGCAGCTGTGAGCTATTTACTAATAGCTGACTATCACGTGGGGAGGTTGTGTTGCTTTAAAAATGGAATGATATTTCTGCTTTACAGTTTTCCCAAATTTGGGCATCTAGTGAGGCTGTCCTTCGGGAATTCACGCTCCAGCGGGAAGCCAAACTGGGAGGGCTGTGTTCTCTGAGGGAGTTGGAGGTCTCCCCGTGCTGGCGAAAGGTCTGGGAGTGGAGCTCAGGAGGTCTGCCTTTGACTCCGGCCTCCTTCTCCAAACTGGGGGGTTTCCTTGTTAATGGAGTGGTTTGACTAGGTGATTTCTAAGGACCCTTCAGCTGTGTCATGGTGGGCAGCACCTTCCTGCCTTCCTGGAGCTTACATTCCAGCTAGCGTGTTTACTCGAGCTCCTGTGCTCGGTGTGGTGAGAACTGACAAATGTAGTAGGTGGTTGAAGTCATCCACACATGGTTTGCCACTTCTGTGACCGGACCCCGAAGTCGGGATTTGCTGGGAAGCACACAGGTGCACCCATCTCCTTCCAGGTCACTGCTACAGTCAATTCGTGCTGGCTGAGGCCGTCTGGGCATCCAGCACTCCTTGGTAATTCTTGTATGTCTTCATTCCGCTTTTCCTGCATTAAGCATGGAAGCTATTTCCAAACTTCTTGGTACCCGGGTCCTTTGATCCTCCTGCCCCTGCTGCTTACTCTCTTAGCAGAAAACCCTACCTCCCTCCTGCAGAAAAGACCCTGTCTGAATTGCTAGCCTTCCCCTCACTACTGGCTGGCTCTCATCAGTGTTGAATTTACCTTTGCCCCAACCAAAAAGCCAAAATACTGGATGCTGCATTTGCCACCTGCATTCCGTATCTCATATCTTTCCTTCCCTTCACAGTCAAATTTCTTGAAAGCAGTGTCTACATCCGCTGTCTTCCTTTCTTGCCTCGAATTGTTCCCGAAGCCACTGCAGGCTGGCTGACTTCCTCATCTCCACTCCACCGAAACGGCATCATTTCAAGGTCCCCCAGTACCTGCATGTTGCTGAAGCCAATGGGCACCTAACACTTTTTGTTTGGGGCACTAGACCATTCCCCATGCTCTCGATCAATGCTCCTGGTTTCCCCCTTCATTTCAGCTGCTTATTTCCTGTGGTAAGGGTCCTGCTTGCTTTTTGTCTTCCTTTGCGTTCTTTCCCAGATGTTTTTCGGTTTTGCTCCCCATCCTTCCACCATGGGAGCAGAAGGGGCAGGGGCAGGGATGCAGAAGCACAGCAGGGAGGTGCATTAGACGGGTTGGCTAGAAGGCCTGTGGAAGAGGGCATTTGGCCTTACTCATTTCAGAATTCCTGCGAAGAGAGCACAGGGGCAAGGGCCTTCCCTAGATTACAAATGGAAATGAAGCACAAGCTTGAGTGCCAGAGCAGCATCAGCTGCTGTGTGGCGTGGGAAGGGACCCCGACGTCCTAGGGATGCAGGGTAGATCTGAGCTACTTGCTGGGGAGCTTGCCCTAGAAGTCTGCCAAGGTGGGGTTGGAGGGGCCCTGCAGATGACAGCGGCCAGGTGAGCTGCCTGGACTGGGGGCAGGTGGGATTGCAATGTAACAAGTGGACGCCAAGAAGCCCCACCGCACAGCAGGAGCTGAGGTGGGGTTCGCCAGCAGTGGGAGACAGCCAGGCTCTTTGGGAGGGATGCCCGTACTAAAGGGAAAGTCACATTTCTCAGCTGGATTCCATTTCACTCTCACTAAGTGGAACCAGCCAATGTGCACCCAGGACAGGATCCAAGGTGGGGACCCATGGAAGGAGCACAGGCCTCCAGTGCTGCGAAGGCATGGGCACCCCTCCAGGCCCACATCCTTTTGGAGAAGAGCAAGAGAGTGGAAGAAGCAGGAAACGTTATTTACCCACCTCAGAAGTCACCCAAGAGCTCGTGAAATTGGGCAGGGACTGTGGTAACATAAAGTTTCAAGTTCAAAGTTTATGTGTCCTTCCTTACTCCCGGTGGAGTGGGCTCATGAGAATATCCAAGTGTTTATAAAGGATAAAGAACCCACATTTTCCTTGCACATCTGGCTGGAAAGTGAGAAATGTATAAATTTTTGAAGAAACTGAAGGGACTGTCATACATCTGTAATAATGATACACGTAAAGTCTGTGGAATAACATGAAAAATCTGTAAGATGTACCATTAAGCGAGCAAAGAATAAAACTTGTGTGTTTGATTTTAACCGTGTAAAATCAAATACTTTTGAGTAAAACCTGGAAAAAACATGAGGAAAATAAAACCAACTATCACTGTGGTAGGAGTGTAGGTGGATTTTTAAAAAATCCTCTCATCTTATTTATTAAGAATAAAATAAGTTTGTTAATTCATTTTTTTGATTGTGGTATACTTTAAATTTCTTTCCTGGTGGTGCAGTGTACCCACTTTTTTTTTTTCTGTCACTGGAACTAATGTTTCTGTTTGGAAAAGCACACATAGGCCAGGTGCGGTGGCTCACGCCTGTGATCCCAGCACTTTGGGAGGCTGAGGCGGGTGGATCAGCTGAGGTCAGGAGTTCAAGGGGCCCTCCAGCCTGGCCAACATGGTGAAACCCCATCTGTAGTAAAAATACAAAAAGTTAGCTGGACGTGATGGTGTGCACCTGTAATTCCAGCTACTTGGGAGACTGAGGCAGGAGAATCACTCGAACCTGGGGGGCGGTGGTTGCAGTGAGCCGACATTGCGTCACTGCATACCAGCCTGGGTGACAGAGCAAGAATCTGTCAAAAAAAAAAAAAAGAAAAAAAAAGAAAACCACACACAATAAAATTTTAATAACTATTCCTTTCTTAAAAATCATGAAAATGCCATGTCATTTCCTTTTACTGAAAAAATTACATAAAATTTAAGTATAAAATATGTCATAGAATAGTAAATAAAATATGATCCCATTTATGTAAAACAATGGGTTGTTTTAAATCCCGTGTGCTACCTCTGCTTTCATTCCTCAATATTCTCCAATTTCCCTTTGCTTCCCTATACTTTGTTCTTTTATAAAATTTTTTATTAGGAAACATTATCTATTCCTGCATAAAAAAATTACCTAACACTCAGTGGCCTTAAACAGCAATATCTATTACCTTGCACTGATTCAGTGGACCAGGAATTTGGGAGTGGCTTAACTAGAAACTTCTTATGAAGCTGTAGTCAGGACCCCACCAGCAATGCAGTGGCTGAGAGCTTTGTACAGGGGGTGGACACTCCAGCTTTTGCATGCCACCAAATCCACAGCTTCTCCCACATGTTAAGTTTTTGTTACTGAGGTACCTTTCTTCTGCATTCCAAAATCTACTAGTTGTCTATCACTGCATTAACAAATCACCCCACGAGTTGGATGCTTAAAGCAATGATTTCAGGATGTCCCACTCACATGACTGGCAGGCTGGAATGGGGCTGGCGTCGGCAGGTCCCCTTAGCTCCTTGCTGCGTGGGCCTCTCCACAGGGCTGCTGACGTGTCCTCATGGCATGGTCATTGGTTACCCCACTAATGAGTGATCCCAGAGAACTTAAGTGTAGGCCAAAATATCTTTTGTTACCTAGCCTGCAAAGTCATACTCCATGATTTCTGCAATATCCTATTGGTTACACCCTTAAGCCATGCTCATTTTGGAAGAGAATACATGAGGGTATGAATACCAGGAGGTCGGGGGCATTGGGGTTCTCTTGGAAACTGGCTACCATAGTCTGCCCTCTCACCCCCAGTGACTCATGTCCTTCCTGCATGCAAACTACAGTCATCTCAGTGCCCCCCAAAGTCTCATCCTGTAAAAGCATCACCTTGAAAAATCCAGGATCTCAAGATCTGAATCAGGCCCAAGTGTGGTTGAGGCTACTCTGATCCAGTTTCTCTTGATCTGAGGATCTATGAATGAAAGAGACAAATTATTTGCCTGTCACACATCCAACACATGATGATGTGACAGGCACAAGATAGCTGCTAAGACGTTCCTGTCTAAAAAGAGGGGAAATGGGAGTCGTACAGGAGTCACTGGTCCATACCAATTCTGAAATCCATCTGGGCACAGTTTGAAAGTTACGTGAATAGGACTCAGTCCTACTCCTGTCTGGGAATGAGTCTCCCTGCTTCTTGGCTCTGCCCTGCCGGCCTTATTTCCATGTTTCTGTCATTCCTCCTTTGTAGACTACGTTTGAAACTGAGTAGTCTTTCAGTCTTCCTGTCTGCAAATGTTTGAGGTTCAAAGCCACTTTTCATTTGTACCTCTGTCCCTTTCAGTCCAAGCTGGTGTTTCTGCCAAAGCAATTCTTTTCCAGTAGCTGGGAGCCTCGTTGATGGGCTCATTCCATTTGACAGAAGTCACGCCCGTAAATCTCTTTAAAATAAATCTTTCTCTTTACCTTTAGGCTGCTACTGAGACTGCTAAATGGCAACACCTTTAACATATGCAGAAGTCCTGCTGTTTGACTGAACAGTTCTTTGGGATTTTGCAGTCACACACTGGATGTCATCTTTCGATCTTCTTTTCTTGAGAGGGCCCTGGATATGTATGATCTTTGATAAGAAGCCAGTTCTTACCTTTAGCATCTTTGCCATCTGGAGATGGAGAGGCTGGGAATGTCCAACAGTTCCTGCTAGTATAAATAGCAGGAAAAAAAAATCAGGGGCACCTTTAAAACTCAGTTCACAGGATACATTTTCTGTTTTCCACATTCTGTAGACGACAGCGTTGCTATACGTTTTGCCACTGCATAACCACCAGTTTCCAATGAGTCGCCTCAGTTTCCTTTAAGCCCTCACAGACAACCTTCTCAAATGTCACCATGCTTTTGCTAACAGTCCCTTGAAAGTCCTTTAGGCTTCTGTTAACATTCCTTAAAGTCCTGCCAGCTTCCTCCCACTGCCAAATCCACAGCATCTCCCACATTTTAGGTTTTTGTTACAGTAACATTCCACTTCCACCTTCCAAAATATATTAGTTATTTACTGCTGCATAACAAGTTACCCTAAAACCTAGATGCTTAAAACACTAAAAAACATTTATTATGTCACCCATGTTCTGTGGGTCAGGAATTAAGGCATGACTATTTAGTTGGGTGGTCCTGCCTTAGGGTCTCTTATTAAATGGCAGTTAAAATGTCAGCTGGAACTACAGTCATTTGAAGACTTACCTGGAATCAGCAAACCGAACTTCAGGATGCCTCAGTCGCATGGCTGGCTGTTGTTGCTGGCTGCTGGAAGCAAGCCTTGTTTCCTTGACACACGGATCTCTCCACAGCGCTGCTTGAGTTTCCTCACAGCATGGCAGCTGGTTTCTTCCAGAATGAGTGAGAACTTGCTTTTTATGCCCTTGATGTGGACATCACACACTGTCATTTATTTCTGCAGTGACAGCCTATCCCACTTACTGTGGGGGGAGGAGAGTACACAGGACATGAATGTCAGAAAACAAGACCACTGAAGTGATCTTGGAGCCTGGTTGCCACATGAAATATATAAACAAGAGAATTTATGGTCATACATAAATGGTTTCACACAAAACAAAAGCAAAAGACCCCTAAAAACCAGAAGAGCACACACAGATACACACATGCCATGCACATGTGAGCACATAGAGTAAAAGAATAATAAAATAAAAAATACCAAGTATGAGAAATAGAAGATAACCAACAGCTTTAATTTTTAAGTCTTTGTTTCCTACATCTCATTACTTTCCTGATATGGGAAGAAATGGAATTTTGTGGTCCTATTTTCTCAGCCTTCTTTATAGTTTTTTTTTGAGGGACAATATTCAAAATATTTAACAACCATTATGCCATGGGCGCTGGACAATCAGATGGAATGAGGCCATAAACAACCAGCACAGCTACTCTGTGTGCGCTGGTGACCATCATGCTTGGTTTTACCACCTGTGTTTGTATCTCTAAATGATATACTCAGTTTGGAGTGTTTTTACATTTTGCTTTTTTCATTTAATATTATATTTTTGAGACTTATTTATGCTGAGGGATGTAGCTACAGTTCATTTTCACTGCTGTGTAGTATTCCACCATGGGACCACAACTTATTTTCTTTATACTTTCTCCTATGGCCATTTCATAGCCAAAAAAACCAAAAAAACAAAACAAAACAAAAACCTCACAAAAAACAAAAACACCCCAAACTGGAAAGCCTTTTTTCCTGGAACTGTTAAAATAATGTTGCTGAGAAATCATCTGTGCATTTATTCTGGTATACTTGTATCAGAAGTGCTCTAGATACATACCTAGTGAAGATATTCCTATCTCACATAGAAGTGATCCTTCAGGACTGTGTGTAGGATGTTCTTTCTCTTTGGTTTTTGTCACCTCTGAAGATGGATGGAAAATGTGTAGGCATTGGAACAGGGACCCCATTTTTTTCTGAAGGAACAAACATGTTGTTTGAATGTGATCTCACGTGATTGAGAAAATAATTTATGATGTCCACACACCTAGTTACAATGACTTGTACCAGGAGGGGAGCCCAAATATTTTTTTTTTTGCTAATTTTCTCCAGTTTGAATGGGGAGTAATTATGAAAAATAAACAGTACCTGCTTAAAGTATATAATTTGATGAGTTTTAATGTTTATTGTATACCCATGATACCATCACCACAATCGAAATGATGAACATTATCACCACCGAAGATTCTCCATGTGTCTGCAATCCATCTCAGGCAGTGGCAAACCTGTTTTCTTTCACAATAGATTACTTTGTATCATCCAGAACCTTATATAAATGGAATCATGGAGCAGAACTCTATTTTTGTCTGGCCTCTTCCGTTCAGCATCATTTCGAGATTCATCATTATTGCATGAATCAATAGCCCGCTCCCTTTTTTTTTTTTTTTTTTTTTTTTTGCCTTCAAGCATCTGTTTAACAAAGCACATCTTGCACCGCCCTTAATCCATTTAACCCTGAGTGGACACAGCACATGTTTCAGAGAGCACGGGGTTGGGGGTAAGGTTATAGATCAACAGCATCCCAAGGCAGAAGAATTTTTCTTAGTACAGAACAAAATGGAGTCCCCTATGTCTACTTTTTTCTACACAGACACAGTAACAATCTGTTCTCTCTTTGTTTTCTCCACATTTCCTCCTTTTCTTTTCTACAAAACCGCCATCATCATCATGGCCCTTTCTTGATGGTCGCTGTCTCTTCAGAGCTGTTGGGTACACCTCCCAGATGGGGTGGCCGGGCAGAGGCGCTCCTCACCTCCCAGATGGGGTGGCCGGGCAGAGGTGCTCTTCACCTCCCAGATGGGGCGGCCGGGCAGAGGTGCTCCTCACCTCCCAGACAGGGTGGCCGGGCAGAAGTGCTCCTCACCTCCCAGACGGGACAGCCAGGCCGAGGCGCTCCTCGCTTCCCACACGAGGTGGTGGCCGGGCCGAGGCACTCCTCGCTTCCCAGATGGGGTGGCGGCTGGGCAGAGGTGCTCCTCACCTCCCAGACGGGGTGGCGGCCGGGCAGAGGCGCTCCTCACATCCCAGATGGGGCGGCCAGGCAGAGGCACTCCTCACCTCCCAGACAATGAGCGGCCGGGCAGAGGCGCTCCTCACCTCCCAGATGGGGTGGCAGCCAGGCAGAGGCGCTCCTCACCTCCCAGACGGGGTGGCGGCCGGGCAGAGGTGCTCCTCACCTCCCAGACGGGGTGGCGGCTGGGCAGAGGTGCTCCTCACCTCCCAGACAGTGGGCGGCCGGGCAGAGGTGCTCCTCACATCCCAGACGGGGTGGCCGGGCAGAGGCACTCCTCACCTCCCAGATGATGGGCGGCTAGGCAGAGGTGCTCCTCACCTCCCAGATGATGGGCGGCCGGGCAGAGGCGCTCCTCACTTCCCAGACAGGGTGGCCGGGCAGAGGCATTGGCTGGTCTTTTCATTTTCTTTTCTTTTTTTTTTTTTTTAAAGCCAGCTTCCACTTTTTGCTTTAATCTTTTCAAAGCAATAGCTATTACATAAATCAGTGAATACAATATTTCAGCAATATTTGAAATGGTGTTCACACCCAGCAATTCCACTTCTAGACATAAAACCAAGAGAATTGAAAACATAGGTGCACACAGGCACTTGTACATGAATATTCATGGAAGCATTATCCACAACAGCCAAAAAGTGGAAACAGTCTAAATGTCTATCAAGATGAATGAATAAATAATAAATAAAATGTAGTGTATGCATGCAGTGGAATATTATTTGGCCATGAAAAGAAATGAAGCACTGATGCAGGCTGCAACATGGATGAACTTGAAAACTTTATGCTACATGAAAGAAGCCAGTCATAAAAGGTCACACGCTGTTATTCCTATTATAGGAAATATCCAGATAGGCATGTCCATAGAGACAGAGACGAGAGACAATGTATTTTGAAGATGAAAAGATCTTAATTGTAATGAAGTCTATAATTCTGTTTCTGTAGTAGTTCCAACTTTTGATACTCTGTTTAGGAAACCCATGCTATTTACAGGTTACTAAGAATTTATTTTCTTCCAGAAGTTCTACAGTTTTTAGTTTTACCTTTAGATCCTTTATCCATTCTAAGTTAATTTTTGTGTATGGTGTGAAGTGTAAGGGTTGAGAATTATTCATTTATTTATTTTTGCATACGGCTTTTCTATCAATCCAGCATTGGTTGGAAAGATTATTGTTTTCCACATTACTTTGCCTCCAATTTTCTATTTCCAGAGTCTTTTTTACATTTCATTGATCTATAGATTTACCTTCATGCCAATATGGCATTGTGTTTTCATTGAAAACACCCATAGGGGTGTGAGGCATCCTTGAGCTTCTTAGATCTCTGGGTTAATAGTTTTCATGAAATTTAGAAAATTTTTGGCCATTACTTGCTAACGTATTTTTTACATCCCGTCAGAGAGCTCCACTTTTTTTTGTGAATTAAATGGTATGTTTACTAGATGGCTTGATGTTGACCTACAGTTAACTGGTACTTTGTTCTTTTTTTTTTTTTTAAGACGCAGTCTCGCTCTGGCGCCCAGGCTGGAGTGCAGTGGCGCAATCTCTTCTCACTGCAAGCTCCGCCTCCCAGGTTCACACCATTCTTCTGCCTCAGCCTCCGGAGTAGCTGGGACTACAGGCACCTGCCACCACACCCGGCTAATTTTTTGTATTTTTAGTAGAGACAGGGTTTCACCATGTCAGCAAGGATGGGGGTCTCAATCTCCTGATCTCGTGATCTGCCTGCCTCGGCCTCCCAAAGCGCTGGGATTACAGGTGTGAGCCACCATGCCCAGCCCTAGATTCATATGTTATTGTTAGAGATAATACAGATCATTTGTATGCTTTGCCCAGTTTTCATCAATGGTAACATTTTGCTAAGTTTTACTATAGGGACATCCCTCAGTATCCAAGCAGGATTAGTTCCAGGACCCCCGCAGATACCAAAATCCATGGATGCTCAAGTCCCTGATATAAAATGGCATAGTATTTGCATATAACCTACCCACATCCTCCTGTATACTTTAAATCATCTCTAGATTACTTTTAATACCTAATGTAATGTAAAGGCTATGTATGGCAGCTGTTATGCTGTATTGGTTTTTGATTATATTATTTTTTATTGCTTTATTCTTCAAATATTTTCCATCTGTAGTTGTTTGAATCAGTAGATGCAGAACCTCAGGCTACAGGGGGTTGACTGTAATATCACAACCAGGATACTGACATTGATACAGTGTACCAATGTTATCCAGAGATTCCTGGTGTTACTTGCACTCTGTGTGTAGGTGTCTCTATCTGTGTCTATTACATTGCATACAATTTGATCACCTGTGCAGGTTCATGTATTCACCACCATAGTTGTAATACTGAACAGTTCTAACACTACAAATCCCCTTTGTACTGTCCTCTTATAATTGCAGCCACCTCTCCCTTGCCCCTCTACCACCTCTTTCATCTCTAAGTCCTGACAACCACTGATCTGTTCTCCATTCCTGAAATTTTGCCATTTCAAAATGTTTTGTCAATAGAATTATACCATAATGTTTTGGGACTGTTTCTCCCCGCAAGCATAATTCCCTGGAGATTCATCCAAGTTATTTGCTATCCAGTGTATTTTAATCTTAGACATTGTCTTTTTCATCTCTAGAAATTTGAGTTGAGTCATTTTTATATCTCTTATATTTCTAATTTTGTGGATGCTTTACTATTTTGAACATATGGTGCATATTTATACTAACTGTTTTAATCTCCTTTTCTAGTCACTAATACGTCATTTCTATGTCTGCTTCTGTTGATTGATTTTTATTTTCGTGATGGGTCATTTTTGTCCTCTGAATGGTTAGGTCCTTAATTTTTTTTTTTTTTTTTTTTTTTTTTTGGTCTTCAGTCTTTGCCTTTATTTATCCCTGTCCCTCCCAACCCCCGGGCTCCCAAGTTCTATCTCACTCCTCCACCTTCCCTGTCCTCTCACAGCTGAGGTTCCAGGCTGTAATGATGGCAATGCTGCCCAGCACAACCCCTGCCCCCACGATGTCAGAAGGTGCCACAGTCTCATGGAGCATATAATACTGCAGTATAAGGGCCACCACCACCTCGGAATGCAGGACAGCTCACAGCAGGGCAGGGTGGGCCTTGGTGACCGCATAGCCCACACATGTGAAGGAGACCAAGTTGAGGATCCCCACTGCCCCCACACAACTCCAATTCAGGAGGTCACTGGGCAACACGGGGGTCTGCAGCACAAAGAGGCCTGGCACAGGGCCCAGCAGCCCCACCAAGCCAGATAGGAAGGCCACTGTTGGGAGGCAGGAGGGAAAGTGCAGAGAACGATAGACCAGAAGCCCCAGGGACAGTGCCAGTCCTCCCAGGAAAGCCTGCACATAGCCCAGGGCAGTGTAGACACCCGTGGTCCCCTCCTGTAGTGTCCAGAGTCCTTGCAAGCCCGGGGAGCCTGCCATAGCACAGCACCTTCCCTCGCCAGCCCTTCCCTGCCCACAGGGTCTTTCCTCATGCATGGCCACATGGCCCCTCAGGTCTGATGGTGCTGTCTGAGGGTGCTATGTGTGGAATGAGGTCATTGTGCCCGCAGGTTGTTTGTGATTAGCTGTCTGCTACTTCCATGACACGTGGGCTGTCAGTGACTCTGTTTTCAAATCGCAGCAAGAGCTCGTAGTCTTTTCCCTCTAGGTCTTCCAGCAGTGTGGACTGTTGGGCAGCATCCTAGGACTAATAATCATTGTGGGACCTGGACTCTGTTAGCTGTCTCTAACAATTGTTCATACAATAATTGTTCATTATTGTTCTCAACTTGGGGCTCTCCCCAACCTCAGTCACATTTGGTTAGCAGACTCTGGCTTAAAAGTTTTGGCGACTTTGACTTTGACTTTGACTTTTGGGAGGCCAAGGTGGGTGGTGCCCAGGCTGGTCTCAGACTCCTTGCCTTAAGCAGTCCTCCCACCTCAGCCTCCTAAAGTGCTGGGAAGCATTACAAGCGTGAAGCATTACATCCAAGTGAAACTTCTTGAGATAGTTACATAATGTCTAAATCTGCTGGTGTAGAAGTTAATAAAAGTGTAGAACTGAATAAATATTAAATATTAGATCAAGTTTCTCATGTTTACCTTAACGTATAAAGATTTATCTTAAAGCACTGATTTTCACAAAATAACATCAGTGTGAAATTGGAAAAGAAGCCAAATATTTTATTTCATGTATCTGGGAAATGAGGTGCTTTAGTCAACTGAATCTGCCCAAAACTAAAAAGCATTAATTAAAAAGTACTTAACTCAGAAATTATAAAAATAGGAGACATCAATAAAATACATTCTACACAGAATACGCCAACCATACACTACTCTTTTTTGATAATAAAAAATGTATCTACTGAGCCAGTTGTGGTGGCTCACGCCTATAATCCCAGCACCTTGGAAGGCCAATGAGAGTGGATCAGTTGAGGCCAGGAGTTTGAGACCAGCCTGGCCAACATGGCAAAATGCCGTCTCTACTAAGAATACAAAAATGAGCCGGGCACGGTGGCACGCACCTGTAATCCCAGGTACTCCAAAGGATGAGGCAGGATAATTGTTTGAACTCAGGAGGTGGAGGTTGCAGTGAGCCGAAATCATGCCACTGCACTCCAGCCTGGGTGACAGAGTGAGTCTCTGTCTCAAAAAAAAAAAAAAAGGAAAAGAAAAAAAGTCAGTTGCAGTGGCTCACGCCTGTAATCCCAGCACTTTGGGGGGCCGAGGCAGGCGGATTACAAGGTCAGGAGATCGAGACCATCCTGGCCAACATGGTGAAACCTCCTCTGTACTAAAAATGCAAAAATTAGGCTGGGCACAGTGGCTCACACCTGTAATCCCAGCACTTTGGGAGGCCGAGGCACGGAGATCACGAGATCAGGAGATTGAGACCATCCTGGCTAACACAGTGAAACCCTGTCTCTACTAAAAATACAAAAAATTAGCTGGACGTGGTGGCAGGCACCTGTAGTCCCAGCTACTTGGGAGGCTGAGGGAGGAGAATGGCGTGAACCCGGGAGGCAGAGTTTGCAGTGAGCCGAGATCCCACCACTGCACTCCAGCTTAGGCGACAGAGCCAGACTGTGTCTCAAAAACAGGAAAGAAAACAAAAGAAAATTTGGACTATTGCCAATTACAAATATTTTTAGAGAAGAATTCAAAACAGCAACTGTGGATGATGGAAACAATAGTAATGATAAAAGTCTGATGAAACTTCCCAGTTCACAAGGAAATTTAATTACTTATGTGCAGCATTTTAAGACAGTAATCAGAATCATGACTGACAGCATCATATCAGGGCCACCAGACTTTTATAAATTTCATACAATCTTCAGAAATAATTAATAACTTCTTTTTTTTTTTAGATAGATTCTACCTCTGTCACCCAGGCGGGAGTGCAGTGGCATGATCTCGGCTCACTGCAACCTCCACCTCCTGGGTTCAAGCAATTCTCCTGTCTCAGCCTCCCGAGTAGCTGAGACTACAGGCATGTGCCACCAGGCATGGCTAATTTTTGTATTTTTAGTGGAGACAGGGTTTCATTCTATTAGGCTGGTCTGGAACTCCCGACCTCAGGTGATCCACCTGCCTTTGTCTCCCAAAGTGCTGGGATTACAGGCATGAGTCACGGTGCCCAGCCATTCATGACATGTTTATACAAATATAACTTTAGCAAATATTTAGCATAACTATCAAAATTACAAATCATATTAAATTTGTATAAATGTATGCAATTTTTGGAACACGTATATCAACAACATACCCATAAATATAACTGAGATGAGATCTAATGTCACCTCACTTGACAGTGCCCTCCCATGCAGTATCACCACATTTGACAATGCCTGCCCATTTAATCTACCAAATAAATCGAATCACTTAATACCTCTACAAGATGAGACATACATTCTTTAGACTCCCCAAGGGATGCAGCTGAAAAAATCCCAAAGTTAGTTTTAAGCCAAAAAGACTTGATTTAGGATTTTGACACTGGAGAAACCCATCAAAGACGTCAAGTTTGAAAGCACTTGATCAAAACAGAATCACAGGTCACTATTAAAAGAGTATTAATTTAACCAGAGACTTCCAAAGCAATACAGAAACTTACATGGATATAAAAACCTCAACCCTTTAAAGGTCAGATTTGCTAAGTGATCAAAAGGGGTACTTGAATTGAATCGACACAGGAAGAGTGTGTACAGGGTTATGAGTGTAGGCAGATGGTTACTTTGGTCATATTTCCATTTGCCACCTGATTACACATGAGAATGGCATCTTTACTCACCAGAAAGCCAGTATTATAGGAGGTGTAGGAGGCATTCTTGGACTTGAGACAAGAACATTGTTGTGTAGAAATTTCATTGACTGTGTTAAAATTATTCTCCATGGGCTGGAGAACACATAACATGGCCTTTAGAATGAGACGGGCATTGATTGGATACAAGGTCTCCACACTTACTAGCTGTGTGACATTGGACAGAGTGCTTCATCATTTCGAGACTCAGTTTTTAAAGGAAAAACAACTAACTACCTTGCAAGCTTGCTAGCAGGTTTAAGTGTAATAATGTGTGGGAATGACTGCACCGTGACTAACACGTAGTGACAGCTTAATTAATGTTAACCCTTATCATTATCATATAAGAATGTGAGTTACATAAGAGAGGAATCCTGTCAGTTCGTTCTCTGCTGTGTCCCCAAGACCATGAATCATGGCTGGCACATAGTAGGCATTTAATAATATATGTTCAACAAGTATTTGGCAGTCTTGGAGGGCAGAAAAGGAGGTGGGGAAGATTTTTAAATAACATTTTTTAAAAAGTCACATTGTCCTACAATACCGATTTTTCTTGCATATTTAGGAAATTGAGGGTTTTTTCCTAAAACATGCGGACATATGGGAAATAGGATGCAACATTTGCACTAATGTTTCAGACACAGTTAGAGGTTTCCAAGAAATTTTGCGCTGGGGAGGCTGCTTGCTACAAGCTCCCAAAGCTCTGGGAGGACATAGTATTCATTCCTCCCTCAGCAGAAGCGGTGAGGCAAGAAGCGCTGGGGAGCACCCAGCCTTGGACTTTTAGCATAGTGTGTCAGGTCTTCATAGTTTGGGCCCAGGGCACAGAGAAGTCACAGCTCTCCGGCATCCTGTGACCTTTACCCTCTTTGCCAAGGGAAAATGTGGCCCACCAAAGCAAGAAACTTGAGGGCATGGGTCACCCCAGCCCTGGCATCTGCCCAGAGCCCGAGAAGGAAGGAACAATGATCCTCCAGCTACCTCATGGTGCTGGCACAGGTGACCACTGCCCTGGCATCACCCAGCTGTGTCCGGCAGCCTGAACCCCATCTGTGGGGATGTGAGGAGGAAAATACAAAAGTCCCTAGGTGAACACTGAGAAGGCAGATGCAGCAGAAACCTCCAGGCCAGAACTACCCAGTCTTGGACCTATGGTAGAGATAGAGCATAGCTGGCGATCATGTGTATTTACACTCTAAGGTCACCTGGTTGCACTATGGCCTCATCTGTGGCTCTGAAAATGAAGATTTGGAAGGAGATCATCACAGCTAATGTTTAACAAGCCCCTCCTGTGTGCCAAATCATTCACCCTTCACCACAACTGAATGAGCTAAGGATTCTCATTATATATAGTTTATGGAGAGGGAAGTGCAGACATAAAGAGGTGAATTATCTTACCCAGATCACACAGCTGATAAGTGGTGGAGGCAGAATAGAATCTAAGCAGTGTGGCTCCGGAGTCCACATGCATTGATTCGACAAGTGTTTATTGAGCACCTGCCACGGACAAGGCCTTGTGTGATTAAATAGGGTTATAATTAGTAATATAAAAATGAGAAATCACTAATGCTTTTTAGACTTAACATTTTCTTTTTTTGTAGGTTTCAGGCACAGAACTGTATATCCAATAATAGTGAAATGGATCCCACTAATTATGACAGAAATGATGATACATTTAAATGACTTGGATGTTTTATAGGTATGATCTCGTGAAACCTTGAGAGAAACTGAATGACAAATGAAACTATTGTTCCTGTTTCACACAGAAGAAAACTGAGGTTAAAAGGGGTAAAGTAACTTTGCATGGCATGAAGTAGAAATTCAAAGTACAGGAATTTGAACTTGGTTCTGTCCTTTTCTGAAGCCCTTGACCACTATAGACTCAAACATCACCTTGTTTTTCCACTCATTCAACACTTTTTTTTAAAATTATCTAATAGGTTGGCACTCATCATGAGCCCCTGTTCTCATTCTGCAAATGGTGAAGCTCTCTATTGTCCTGACCCCACAGTTCCTGTCCCATGACCAGGGCCAGCTCACCAAGGAGCTGCAGCAGCACGTAAAGTCAGTGACATGCCCATGCGAGTACCTGAGGAAGGTGAGTGAGTGCAGACAGATGGGGCCTGGTGCCCTTGAGCAGTTCTCGGGTCTCAGCTGCCACACATCTCATAGCGGGTGATGCTGGGGGAAGCTTACGCAGTCACAGTACTGGCTTCTTCCTCTTTTTCTTTCCATACAAGTGGCTTAGGGATGGGGTAGAGTAGTTGACTTATTTGGATGAAAACCACTATCTTCTGTCAGAAACTCAAAAGGAATCATTGCTGGCATGGTAACCTAAAGAAAAACAACCAGACAAGTGCCCAACGACACTTAAAAAGGTTATTTATTATCTTGCCAAGTTTAGGCTGGGCATGGTGACTCATGCCTGTAATCCCAGCATTTTGGGAGGCTGAGGCTGGTGGATCACCTGAGGCCAGGACTTCGAGACCAGCCTGACCAATATGGCAAAACCTCGTCCCTACTAAAAATACAAAAATTAGCCGGGCATGGTGGTGTGAGCCTGTAGTCCCAGCTACTCAGGAGGCTGAGACAGGAGAATTGCTTAGATTCAGGAGGTGGAGGTTTTAGTGGGCCGAGATCACGCCATTGCACTCCAGACTGTGTGACAGAGCGAGACTCTGTCAAAAGAAAAAAAAAAATTATCCTGCAAAATTTGAAAAGGAAATTCAAATCAACAGCTTCTAAACTACTTTTTAACATGACTCATAATAAGAAATACATTCTATAGTACATATGTATGTTCTATAATTTTGAATAAAAGAATTAACCACATCACATTTATTTTACAACATGTAATACATATTTTTTATTCTCCTTCATTTGTTTTGAATGCTCTGTGCAGTCTACAAAAAGTCCAATAGTAATAATTAAATTAGTCATTAAGTTGAACATTATCTTGTCTTTTAAAATGTTAATCTCAAAAATGATCTTTTATTTTTGAGATTTATATAGATACACACACACACACACACACACACACACACACATATATATATATAGAGAGAGAGACAGAGTTTCACTCTGTGGCCCAGGCTGGAGTGCAATGGCACAATCTTGGCTCTCTGCAACCTCCGTCTCCCGGGTTCAAGCAATTCCTCTGCCTCAGCCTCTGAGTAGCTGGGACTACAGGTGTGCGCCATCATGCCCAGCTAATTTTTGTATTCTTAGTAGAGATGGGGTTTCACCATATTGGCCAGGCTCGTGTCAACTCCTGACCTCGTAATCTGCCCACCATGGCCTCCCAAAGTGCTGGGACTATAGGTGTGAGCCGCTGCACCCGGTCCAAGATAAAATTATTTTAACAATATACTATGAAGAGAAAAACACTGGCTATGAAAGAATATGCATAGTTTTACCCTGTTTAAAAATAAAGATTGGAAGAATACATATGCAAATAAGTTTACTTTTATTTTTGGTAATACTTTACTGCATTGTCTGAATATTGACAATCAGTATGCATTATGAAGCTACATGGCTAACATTGAGTACTCACTGTGTGTGCCAGGCCCTGGGTTCAATGCTCTACATGCACTTATATTTCATTTAATTCTCTCTGCAACCTGAGATGGTATAGCCACCTCATTTTACAGAGTTGAAACTGAGGCTCAGAGACTGAAAATTAAGCCTGAGGTTACAGTCAATAAGAGGCAGAGCTGGAACTGAAACCTACGTGTGTCTGACCACCAGTTCATGTTCTGACGGCAGGGTAGTCTGCATTACAGAGTGTGGGGTAGATGGTGCATGCCTGCTAGGATGGGCTAGGTATCACTGTAGGTAACAAACAGCCCCAAACGATGGAAATGTACACCACTGAAGGCTCTTTTCCTGCCCATGCTGCACATCCTCCATGGCTCTCCTGTGCCCTGTGCCCCACATGCCCTCATCCTGCCACGAGAATAAAGGAGCAGCCTCCATATGGGAGCTGTCAGCTGCTCTAAGAGATGAAGGAGACGGTGGCCAGTCTCAATGGCTCCCAACTCTTTTGCCTCGAGGTGACACGCTTCACTTCCACTCACATCTCTTGGGTCAAAGCAAATCCCATGGGTACATCCACTTTCAAGTGGCCCAGGAGAGAACCTGAAATACTCGGTGGACTCCATTAAGGCCGTCATATGGTGTCAGCCTGCATGGGAGACTGTGGAGGGGCAGAGGAGGAGAGTGGGGAACTGATGGGAAATGACAGGAGGACTAAGTCACCGCAGATTTGCTTTATCCTCAGCCAGGTGGAGTTTGTCCCAGAGCTGCACAAAATCATCACCACATGATGAAACGGAGTAGACTTCAGAAAAAGCAGTTTGGTCAGATGTAATCAGCAGTGAACTCAGAATCAACTGAGTGACATTGAGTCAGTAAGTCTCTGACTGCCTCAGTTACCCCATATGATAGTTTTGAGGATGGGAACATTGAGAGAGTTGATTTGGAAGGATATCAAGAGTAAAAATTCCAACGTTTTAGTTCCTTTAAGTTAAATCCAGGCACTATTTTTCCTGCAAGTCTCCTGTTCCTTTCAGATTGCACAGGTGAGAGTGCTCAGATTAGGGCTGGAGGTTGTAAACTATTGCTCCCACACTGACAGTGCCCCCGTGTCGTGCATGTATTCTGTGCATTTTCCTATGCTAAACACTCTCCCAAAACATCGTGGGGCCTGATTCTTCCTCTTTGTTCCAATGGCCCTGGGTGACTCAAGTGCCCATTCAATGACCAGGACGCAGAGGTCTTAGAGAGATGCTCCATGAGGCCCCAGGTGTGAGCCTGTACCCTGCCGGAGCATGAGGCAAGGGACAGGGCATCGTCTGTGGGGATAGTGGGGGTAGTGGGGGTAGTGGTCAGCCAGGCTTGGTGACTCTACTTGCTCACCAGATGATCCTACACCTGCCACCTCTGATGGATCCACTGCCTCTGTTCCTGCCTGTACTGCTGATGCTCCAGTGGATAACTCAGCATCCCAGCCTAGGCCCAAAGCCACTGAAGATGGACCTGCCCCCTGGGGACCCAGGAGTCCTACCACTCAGCTGTCCCCAGGAGTGCCCAGACCCTCATTCTTATCCAGGACCTAGGAGCCCTACCCCTGGCCTTCCCTCATCAGCCGTAAATGATGATTTACTGCTGTTACCATCATCACTGCCTTCAGTGACCAAGGGCCTTCCAAGGGCCAGCTCTGGAATGAAAGATGCCCTTGGGAGGTGATGACACTCAGGTACACGGGTGCTCAACAGATTGCTTCCTCCTATCCTCAGACGGTCTTTGCATACATGCAGCCATTGGCACTCCCATTGTATGGAAGGAAACCAGCCCAGGGTCACACAGCTGGTCAGCAGCAACATAGCTGGTCTGAAATCTAAGGTGCCTGGCCATGCCTCCATGAGGGACCGCCTGCAAAGGAGGTTGATCCTGGCTTTGGGGAGCCTTTCCTGGGCTGCACGAATAACCTCCATTGTTCGAGACCCCAAACTCTGCTCACATCTTCCTTTCCCTGTCTCTGCTTGGGCTATGATCACGGTGACTCTAGCAACCCTTCATGGACATTATAGTACTCTCTGCCATTCACTTTTGGTCTAATCTGACTTCAACCCCCACTTACTTGGTCTCTCCTTTTACAACCAACACAACCGAAATCTAGGGCTTCTTTTTTTTTTTTGAGACAGAGACTCATTCCATTCTGTCACCCAGGCTGGAGTGCAATGGTACGATCTCAGCTCACTGCAACCTCCGCCTCCCGGGTTCAAGGGATTGTCCTGCCTCAGCCTCCTGAGTAGCTGGGATTACAGGCGTGTGCCACCATGCCTGGCTAATTTTTGTATTTTTAGTAGAGACGGGGTTTCACCATGTTGGTCAGGCTGGTCTCGAACTCCTAACCTTGTGATCCGCCTGCCTCAGCCTCCCAAAGTGCTGGGATTACAGGCGTGAGCCACCATGCCCAGCCAAATCTAGGGCTGGAACATGGCTGCAGCATATAAATAGAATTGAATTCCATAGTTTTGTTAACCCTGTTTTTTGTTTGTTTGTAGTTGTTGCTGTTTTTGAGACAGAGTCTCGCTCTGTCGCCCAGGCTGGAGTGCAGTGGTGCAATCTCGGCTCACTGCAGACTCTGCCTCCCGGGTTCAAACTATTCTCCTGCCTCAGCCTCCCAAGTAGGTGGGACTAAGGTGCCCACCACCATGCCCGGCTAATTTTTGTATTTTATTAGAGACAGGGTTTCACCATATTGGCCAGGCTGGTCTGGAACTCCTGACCTTGTGATCCGCCCACCTCGGCCTCCCAAAGTGCTGGGATTACAGGCGTGAGCCACCACACCCAGCCCCTGTTTTGTTTTTGTTTTGCTTGTTTCTTAGGGTTTTTTTTCTATTTATGGTAAAGGCATTGGCTTTCCATTTGTAGCATCAATAGAATATTTCCTGTTTACAATAACCTTATGTCATAGTAAATGGTAAAGGGATTTAAAGCAGTGGTTTTCAGCTGCCAGAGGCCTGAGTGAGTTTGGGCACACTCTGTGTGATCGGGCAGAAGGCCTGTGGGAAGTTTAGCTGAGGACAGGGCCAGGAAAGGTGATGGACAGTGGGGGTCTGTCCTGGTCACCAGGCCCCTGGGTCCTGCCCACCTGCTTGGAGCTCCCCACCCATCACACATGATGCTGCCAAGCCCTCTGAGTATTGTGGGCAAATACCTTAGGAGAGAGGCTGATGAACTTTGTTTCTTGAAATGCACAGATTCCTTGGACATCCCTGAGAGGTCAATCATGAAAGTCAACTTGGTTTTCTCCCCGTCATTTGGGTTCAGAATTTAAAGTCCACACACACAGGCAGTAAGATGATTATAGATAAGGACATCATCACTCAGTTTCGGATGTTAAAATGTCTAGGTGGGTTAGGGGTGATTTGAGATCACACAACCTTGTGCCACAAAGAGGAATTCCCAGGCCAGAGGGAGACATTTTATTGCCATGTTATGATCTTATCATTGAGTTGAAAGGCAATCTTGTTTCATTTTGGATTCTTATGTTTATGTTTTATAAGGGCACTTTGAATTTCCAAGCAAATAATAATTTTGAATTAGCTTTTAATCATTGACTTCTAGCACAGTTATATGATCAGAAACATGCTGTGTGATTTGATTGCTCTCAAATATATTGAGATTTGCTGGAACAAAATAAGTCAGGTTAATTTTTGTAAATGTACCATGCATGCTTAAAATGAATGTATCTACATTTGTTCCTGAGATACAGGTTGATGGACGGATGGCTACATGGATGTGATGGAGATGGTTTACTATCAGGACCTTCCGCATCCTGCTGATGTTTTGTTGCTTAGGATATGAATGGCTGAGCGGAGGCTGTAAAACTTGGCACTCTGCTTGGGTATGAGGTTCTTCCTGCCATCCTGCCATCATTTGTTTTTTATGTTTTGTTGCCAAAAGTGACCTTGAGGAACCCTGGGAGCTCAGGAAGGAAGGAGCGCCCAGAAGCAGGGACAGGGAGCTGGTTGGGGAGGACCAGAAATCAGGTTTGTGAAGGTTCCAGAGAGGACCTGTCCTTGGGAGGAGCGTGGGGGACTGAGATGGGGGAGGGGTCATTGGAATGATGCGGGCGCTACTTGGAGTGTCCATTGTGAGGCATCACCAGGGTCATCAGGGATTGGTGGAGAGGGAGTATAAAGCCCCAGGGTTGCTAAGGGAGGGCCCAGACCGAAGAAGGTTTGGTGGAAAGCAGAACCTTTGTCTCCCTCTAATTGCTCCTAAGCCTCACGCTCCCTTGCCCCGTGTGTTCTGTTGCTTCCCTGATCTTCTCCGTGACCTGTAGCTAAACCTTCCACCAGCGCTTGAGAACTTAATTTGAACCGGATCCTTTCCCAGACCCCTTTCTTCTTCTCCTCCTCCTCCTCCACCTCCTCCAGGTGCCCAACAGCCCCCTTCTCCTCCTTTCCCTTCCCTTACTTCCCCCTTCCCCTCCCCTTCCCCTCCCCTTCCCCTCCGCCTCCCCTCCCCCTCCCCTCCCCCTCCCCAAGTCAGATCCGGCCCCGGTCCCCGTCCCCTTCCCTCGCCCCTGCCCTAAGCCACCTCCACCTCTGTCCTGGCCGCCTCAGGGCGCCCTGAAAGGACCAGGACATGCGGGTGTGGTGGCTGTGCTTTTGGCTCCTCTTTTGGCTCCTGCTGGGATTTATCAGCCATCAGCCCACCCCTGTGAGTAGATGCTGGACCCTCGGGGTTTCTTCCTTTTTACTGGGCTGTGTCACGTGGCATGAAATTACACAGCTCAGGCCTGTAATCCCAGCACTTTAGGGGGCCGAGGTGGGCAGATCACTTGAGTCCAGGAGTTGAAGACTAGCCAGGGCATCATAGCGAAACCCCATCTCTACAAAAAATTCCAAAAAAGATTAGTCGGGCCTGGTGGTGCGTACCTGTTATCCCAGTTACTGGAGAGGCTGAGGTGGGAGGATCGCTTGGGCCCAGGAGCTGGACGTTGCAGTGAGCCGAGATGGCCCCGCTGCACTGTTGTCTCTAACAAACAAAATGGACCAAAACAAAGTGAAATGTCATTTGATTTGTGTCATCTGGTTTGATGACTTTTTTTTTTTTTTTTTTTTTTTTTTTTTTTTTTTTAGACAGAGTCTCACTCTGTCACCCAGGCTGGAGTGCAGTGGCAAGACCTCGGCTCACTGCAACCTCCGCTTCCGGGGTTCAAGCAGTTGTCCTGCCTCAGCCTTCTGAGTAGCTCAGATTACAACGCCTGGCTAATTTTTGTATTTTTAGTAGACCACCACGCCTGGCTAATTTTTGTATTTTTAGTAGAGACGGGGTTTCACCGTGTTCGCCAGGATAGTCTCCATCTCTTGACCTCGTGATCTGCCTGCCTCGGCCTCCCAGTGCTGGGATTACAGGCGTGAACCACTGCGCCTGGCCAAAATATATAACCTTAAGTGTAAGTTTACTAACTTTGGAAAGTACATACACCAGCATAAACCAACCCCCTTTCAAGATCTACATTATTTTATTTATTTATTTATTTTTTTGAGACAGTTTCTCCCTTGTTGCCCAGGCTGGAGTGCAATGGGGCAATATCAGCTCACCGCAACCTCTGCTTCCCAGGTTAGAGCGATTCTCCTGCCTCAGCCTCCCGAGTGGCTGGGATTACAGACATGTGCCACCACTCCCAGCTAATTTTGTATTTTTAGTAGAGATAGGGTTTCTCCATGTTGGTCAGGCTGGTTTTGAACTCCCGACCTCAGGTGATCCGCCCGCCTTGGCCTCCCAAAGTGTTGGGATTACAGGCGTGAACCACCGTGCCCAGCCAAGATCTACACTATTATGTCACCCCAGAAAGTGAACTCTCACTCTTCCCAGCCAGTCTCTTTCTTATCATAGGTTAGCTTGCTTATTCTGGAATTTTGCATATACAGATGCATGCCCTGCCATAGGTACTCTTTTGTGTCTGCTGTATTCTGCTCAACACCATGTTTCTGAAATCATTACCATTGTTGTATGGTTCTCTAACTCCATCGTTTCCATTTCAGACTCAGCATATGCTGAGTTCAACCTGTTGAAGGGCTATCTCTGTTTAATTCACCATCTTGAAAGAAACATTTAAAATTGAGATGTTTTCAAGAATATATAGTTAAATCCTGAGGAATCCATGTAGAAATGTTATCACAAGCTGTCTGAACTTACTCAGGGGAAGTCTTCGTCTTCACCCGCATAAGAGTCTAATGGAATTAATATCAACAATCTTAGAGAAATCCCACACTATTCATGCCATTTTCATGATCTCCACCTTGGTAATTTTTTTTTTTTTTTTTTTTTTTTTTTTTTTTTTTGAGACAGAGTCTCACTCTGTCACCCAGGCTGAAGTGCAGTGGTGCGATCTCGGCTCACTGCAACCTCTGCCTCCCAGGTTCAAGTGATTCTTCTGCCTCAGCCTCCCAAATAGCTGGAACTATAGGCGCGTGCCACCATGCCCTGCTAATTTTTTGTAATTTTAGTAGAGATGGGTTTCACCGTGTTAGCTAGGATGGTCTCAATCTCCTGATCTCGTGGTCCACCCACCTTGGCTTCCCAAAGTGCTGGGATTGCAGGTGTGAGCCACCATGCCCGGCCCACCTTGTTAATTTTTAAGCACTAAAATTTGATACTTATTTGTGAATGAAGTAATCTCTTCATTGTATTTTTTTTTTTTTTTACTTATGCTGAGCTTTAAATGACAAAGATTCATATAATCCAAGAGAGAAGTATTATTTAGAGGGATTCTTTTACCATGTGATATATAATAAATGCATCCAATGTTATACATCAATTTAAAAAACAAGTAAATAACTTTAAAGAAAAGATAACTACTGGCCAGGTGCAGTGGCTCACACCTGTATTCCCAGCACTTTGGGAGGCCGAGGCAGGTGGATCATGAGGTCAGGAGTTGGAGAGCAGCCTGGGCAAGATGGTGAAACTCTGTTTCTACTAAAAATACAAAAATTAGCCGAGTGCGGTGGCAGGTGCCTGTAATCCCAGTTACTCAGTAGCTGAGGCAGGAGAATCGCTTGAACCCAGGAGGCGGAGGTTGCAGTGAGCTGAGATCATGCCACTGCAATCTAGTCTGGGTGACAGAGCAAGACTTTGTCTCAAAACAAAAAGAAAAGATAATTACTTTATACTTAGCTTGTCTTACCCATGAGTGACAGGCTGCATGTGGCCCAGGACAGTTTTGAATGCAGTTCAACACAAATTTGTAAACTTTCTTAAAACATTAGGAGATTTTGGCCAGGTACAGTGGCTCATGCCTGTAATCCCAGCACTTTGGGAGGCTGAGGCGGGCAGATTACCTGAGGTCAGGAGTTCGAGATCACCCTGGCCAACATGGCAAAACCCCATCTCCACAAAAAATACAAAAATTTGCTGAGTGCATTGTCAGGCACCCGTACTCCCAGCTACTCAGGAGGCTGAGGCAGGAGAATCACTTGAACCTGAGAGGCAGAGGTTGCAGTGAGCCGAGAGCATGCCACTGCACTCCAGCCTGGGTGACAGAGTGAGACCCCATCTCAAAAACAAAACACCAAACAAAAACAAAAACAAAAAAATGGCTGGGCGCGGTGGCTCACACCTGTAATCCCAGCACTTTGGGAGGCTGAGGCAGGCAGATCGCCTGTCAGGAGTTCAAGGCCAGACTGGCCAACATGGTGAAACCTCATCTCTACTAAAAATACAAAAATTAGTCGGGCATGGTGGCAGAGACCCGTAATCTCAGCTACTCGGGAGGCTGAGGGAGGAGAATGGCTTGAGCCCAGGAGCTGGAGGTTGCAGTGAGCCGAGATTGCACCACTGCACTCCAGCCTGGGCGACTGAGTGGAGTGGAACTCTGTCTCCCAAAAAAAAAAAAAAGAGTTTTGTTTTTTTTTTAGATCATCAGCTATTGTTAGTGTTAGTGTATGTTATGTGTGGCTCAAGACAACTTTGCTTCTTTTAATATAGGCAGGGAAGTCAAAAGATTGGATATCCCTGCTTTATACCAAGAAAGACAACACCCCACATTTGCAATGCCTAAAAACACTACCAGCCATCTGAAAAACATGAGACTTCTAACTTCTGTTCTTTTTTGTAGCAGTGGAATCCCACGGTGATATCTGAGGGATGTGGTTACCTTTTGGAGGAGGTTGATGGTTTCTAAGGATGATTCTTTCTGAGTGAAATATTGTCGGTGTCATTGACCTTTTCATTATTTCAACTATTATTATTCCAGGTTATCAATACTCTGGCTGACCATCGTCATCGTGAGACTGACTTTGGTGGAAATCCTTGGATAATTATCATTATTGGGTTTCTGAGACGTTACACATTTACCATTCTCTTCTGCACAAATTACCTTTGTGTGAGTATACTAACTTTCTGTAGAGGTATACTTGTAATCACAAATAAGAATAAATTATATAAAACAATTCACGTTTCTGGACTTCATTATGAATATGTGGTTTTACCCAAAAAATCAGGGAAATGATTTATTAGCATAAGAATTATGAAAATATCTGCCATTTACATTATGAAAATTAAATAGGTCGGTGTTTGTTTAATAGAATGTCAACAGAGCTTTTGGTCAAAAATAAGTTTTTTTAACCTTTGTGCTATTTATCACAAATGGAGTATGAGGTTTCGTCACTTAAATAGGAAATTCTTTCTAAACTCTTCTGCTTTATAGTTCTATCGTATGGGTGGAAGGAAAGCTTCCAATCTCCTCTCTGAAGATTCACTGCAGAAATGAGCTGACAACAGACAGCTTAACAGGAAAAGAAAAACATAGAGCAGGCATAAACATGGGAACCAGCTGAAAAATGAGACTGCTAGAAGGGCCAGATGGTTGATGCTTAAAGAGCACCCTATTCTGAAGGGAGAGGGAGATAGATAGAGACGTAGGCCATTTAAAGGGGCAGCAAATGATTTTTAGGGTAAATGAAAGAGGCCAAGGAACAAACAATTGGCCTGAGACAAAGTTCCTCTGAGGTCATAGGGACGAGGTGACAAACTGCCGGAAGGTGAAGGGCAGAACTGCGCTGCGTCTCATGATGCAGAGAAAGCCCCAGAGAATCTCTTAGAATTGCCCTCCAAGAGAATCAATGAAAAGTGTGTCTGGGCAGGGTAATTTTGAATGACATCATTCAAAGTGCATGTTCCCACTTGCAACTGGAGAGAGATCAGTATGTCAAAAGTCTGTACTTGGTAAGAATTTGGCTGCTAAGTTGTGCCATAATTTGTCTTTTGAGCCTTTTTTCCTTTGGGTAAGTTGAGCTCTACATTTTCTCTTGCCATTCATGACAGTAAAAATGTGGTTGTCTGGGGGCTGAACCTCCTTCTGAACAATGATCCAAGATAAAAGTACTAATACCACAATGCTTTTTTATATTCAAGGGAAGAGGAAGTATGTTTCAGTTTTACCGCCTAGATAATTACACGTCATTTGGCACTGCCTTTCAAGATATGTAGAAAACAGAAAATATATGAGTTATGAAGATATCTAGGCAAATTTAACATTCTCTATGCCACTTAGTCCTGAACAGAGAATTTTCGGTATAAATTGGAGGAAGCTTTTTTTTTTTTTTTTTTTCTTTTCTCACCCCCGAGACAAGTCTCCCTCTGTTGCCCAGGCTGGAGTATAATGGTGTGATCTCGTCTCACTGCAACCTCCACCTCCTGGCTTCAAGCGATTCCCCTGCCTCAGCCTCTCAAGTAGCTGGGATTACAGGTGCCCACCACCATGCCCAGCAAATTTTGTATTTTTAGTAGAGTCGGGGTTTTACCATGTTGGCCAGGCTAGTCTCAAAACCCGACCTCAAATGATCCACCCGCCTCAGCCTCCCAAAGGGCTGGGATTACAAGTGTGAGCCACCGCGTGAGCCAAGGGAAGTTTTTAAATTTACCACTTTTTAACAATTCCATTCAGGAAAGTTCAGTTGAGCTGTTGGACTTGGACAACTTCGCACCTCTCATCTTTGTCCTTGTCATCTAGTCATCTATACCATTACCTCCTAAGCAGGGACATCATGGGTGCCATGAAGCATTCATGCGTGATGGCATTTCTTTGCTTGTCATTTCTTGATGTGTTTGACATTTCTCCTAGCTCCAAACTGGGCCAGCTACCTTTCCTATGAAATCTAGCGGTAGCTGTGGGATTGACGTGGTTGCACTTTTCATCTTTTTAGATTACCCATTGCTTCTCTCGAAATCCTAGTACATGATTTTTTTTTTTATCCTATGTGCAGAAATCAGGAAAAAACAAATTCTACAAAGAATTTGAAAGATATTATTTCAGGCCAGGTATGGTGGCTCATGCCTGTAATCCCAGCACTTTGGGAGGCTGAGGCAGGTGGATCACTTGAGGTCAGGAGTTCAAGACCAGATGGGCCAACATGGTGAAACCCCATCTCTACTAAAAAGACAAAAATTAGCCAGGCATGGTAGCAGGCACCTGTAATCCCAGCTACTTGGGAGGCCGAGGCACAAGAATCGCTTGAATCTGGGAGGTGGAGGTTGCCGTGAGCCAAGGTAGCGCCACTGCACTTCAGCATGGTTGAGAGTGACTCCATCTCAAGAAAAAAGTCATTTCAATGACTACCTCAGGAGATTCATAGGTATCTGACCCACATCTGAGATGGGATTTGCATTGCATTTTAGCTATGATGAGAACAAATATTTAATATCTTAGAAGATTAAAAGCATACTGTGATAATATGGAAATCTTGGTGGGAATTCAGTCATTAGTGAGAATGTTTTGCGTTAAGTTCAAACCAGCCTCAATGAAGCTGATGTGAGGGAACGGAAAGTGAACTCTGAGTAGAGCAGGGACAGAAGGAAGATGCTCCAGTGCAGATCAGGAAGGAGCAGGGGGTGAAATGTTACAAATTCTAGAACTCAGAGAGCTGAAGGTAATTACTTCCTTTTCAAGTTGTGAAACATGTTAACCTGTGGTAAAATACTTAAAAGATGATAATTACCATCTAACCGTGTTGAAGTGTACAGTTCAGGTGTGTGAAGTATATTCATGTCATTTTTTTTTTTTTTTTTGAGACAGAGTCTCACTCTGTCACCAGGCTGGAGTGCAGTGGTGGGATGTTGGCTCACTGCAACCTCTGCCTCCTGGGTTCAAGCAGTTCTCCTGCCTCAGCCTCCCGAGTAGCTGGGACTACAGGCGTGCATCACCATGCTCAGCTAATTTTTGTATTTTTAGTAGAGATGGGGTTTCACCATGTTGCCCAGGATGGTCTCCATCTCTTGACCTTGTGATTCACCCGCCTTGGCCTCCCAAAGTGCTGGGATTACAGGCGTGAGCTACCGCACCTGGCCTATTTTTTTTTTTTTTTTTTTTGAGACAGAGTTTCAATTTTGTTGCCCAGGTTGGAGTGCAATGGCACAATCTCAACTCACCACAACCTTTTCCTGCTGGGTTCAAGTGATTCTCCTGCCTCAGCCTCCCGACTAGCTGGGATTACAGGCATACACCACCATGCCTGGCTAATTTTGTATTTTTAGCAGAGACAGCGTTTCTCCATGTTGGTGAGGCTGGTCTCAAACTCCCGACCTCAGGTGATCCGCCTGCCTCGGCCTCCCAAAGTGCTGGGATTACAGGAGTGAGCCACCGTGCCAGCCTCATGTCATTCTTGTGTGTGTGTGTGTGTGTGTGTGTGACAGAGTCTCATTCTGTCGCTCAGGCCGGAGTGCAGTGGTGTGATCTCGGCTCACTGCAACCTCCGCCTCCGAGCTTCAAACGGTTCTCTGTCTCAGCCTCCCGAGTAGCTCGGATTACAGGCGCCTGCTGCCATGCCTGGCTAATTTTTGTATTTTTAGTAGAGACGGGGTTTCACCATCTTGGCCAGGCTGGTCTTGAACTCCTGACCCCATGATCCACCTGCCTCGGCCTCCCAAAGTACTGGGATTATATGCATGAGCTACCGTGCCCAGCCGTCATTCTTATATTATTATTTCCTAGGTGTCTTTCCTGAAGACTATCTTCCAGTCTCGAAATGGACATGATGGATCCACGGATGTACAGCAGAGAGCCTGGAGGTCCAACCGCAGTAGACAGGAAGGTATGGCTCTGTTGGTGTCCCCATAGTGTGGAAATGAGTTTGCCCTGGAAAGGGAAAGAACAGCTTCTTGACCTCAGGTTTCTCACCTTCTCCTCTCCTCACTCTCACCAAGGGCTGAGGTCCATTTGTATGCACACAAAGAAAAGAGTTTCTTCCTTTCCAGGAAATAAAAGTGGCCTGAAAGACCTTGTGACTTTACGGAGATATGCGGAAACAAAAGTTAGAGCTAAAATCCGTAACATGAAGGTGA
The DNA here is from genome assembly GCF_029281585.2 of Gorilla gorilla gorilla. Lineage (NCBI taxonomy): Eukaryota > Metazoa > Chordata > Mammalia > Primates > Hominidae > Gorilla > Gorilla gorilla. Next base: position 38,625,493 of record NC_073241.2, read on the forward strand.
CAACGAAAATCAACCATCGTGACAAAATCAATGGAAAGAGGAAGACCGCCAAAAAACAGTAAGATGTGCCTTGACACAAATACTGTTGTATGAACCATGTGCCAATCAAAGTAGACAACTGTAAAGTCCTTGAGAATATTTTCCACAATATTTGTGGCAAATTCAGTGGGCTCAAAATTGAGTTTGTCCTTTCTTCTTCATTAGTTTAAGCTGTATAATTCCTTTCCCTTCCTACATTCTTGTTTGTAATTTTTTCGGGGGAAGAGGAGTTGCTAGTACTGGCATTGGTTTTCCTTTCTCTCTCTCTCTTTTTTTTTTTCCTGAGATGGAGCTTTGCTCTTGTTGCCCAGGCTGTAGTGCAATGGCACAATCTCAGCTCACTGCCTTTTGGGTTCAAGCAATTCTCCTGCCTCAGCCTCCCAAGTAGCTGGGATTACAGGTGCCCACCACCACGCCCAGCTAATTTTTGTATTTTTACTAGAGATGGGGTTTCACCATGTTGTCCAGGCAGGTCTCGAACTTCTGACCTCAGGTAATCCACCCACCTCAGCCTCCCAAAGTGTTGGGATTAGAGGTGTGAGCCACCACACCCAGCCTTTTTTTTTTTTTTTTTTAATTTTGAGATAGAGTCTCGCTCTGTCACCCAGGCTGGAGTGTTATGGTGCAATCTTGGCTCACTGCAACCTCTGCCTCCCAGTTTGAAGCAATTCTGCCTCAGCTTCCTGAGTAGCTTGGATTACAGGTGTGTGCCACCACATTCGGCCAATTTTTTTTTTTTTTTTTTTTTGAGACAGAGTCTCACTCTGTCACCCAGGCTACAGTGCAGTGGCATGATCTTGGCTCACTGCAACCTCCGCCTCCCAGGTTCAAGCTATTCTTATCCCTCAGCCTCTTGAGTAGCTGGGACTACAGGCATATGCCACCATGCCCGGATAATTTTTGTATTTTTACTAGAGGCGGGGTTTCACCATATTGGCCAAGCTGGTCTAGAACTCCTGACATCATGATCCGCACACCTCGGCCTCCCAATGTGCTGGGATTACAGGCGTGAGCCACCGTGCCCAGCCCAATTTTTGTATTTTTAGTAGAGACAGGGGTTCACCATGTTGGCCAGGCTAGTCTTGAACTCCTGACCTCAGGTGATCTGCCTACCTCAGCCTCCCAGTGTGAGCCACCGCACCCAGCCTGGATTGTTGAATTCAATGCTTGGGTCACCTCCAGATTCATTTTCACAGTCTTTCATGTTTTGGTCATATTACATTGTATTTTGCTGCCATATGACTGATCTCTTTTTGTTAAATGTGAGATACTTGTTAAAAAATATTTAGCAATGAATTGAGGCCTAGTGGCATGTTATCTTGCTGCAGAAAAGATGGGAGTCTACTTCCTGGGGATGGTCAGGGGTCCTCCATACAGGCTGCAATGGAGGTCGTCAGTGCAGGCTCAGTCCCTACAAAGGCCAGGGTATTTCCTGTCCACCTCTATTCTGATGTGTGACTCTTCTGGGTCTCAGCCAGAGCCAGTGGACTTCAGTATGGGTCGCTTTCATTGGCAGACCCTCAATCCACTTGTTTTCCATCTAATCCCATGCGTGTGTGCAAAAGCTGCTCTGCTTCTTTGCATCTCAGTAGTTCCTTCTGGAATTCAGCAATGAAACTCAGGGAAATGGGTTCCAAATGGGAGGCTGACTTTCGTCCTGGGTTTCCTTCTTCTCCATCTTCACCTCATGTCTGTTTACTGCCATGTTAGCAATTTGATGTATTCAATCACGGGTTTTATATTCTGTTTGGTGTCCCCCATTGTTCTCATCGGAGATCAGAAGCTTCAGATGCACTTATGTCAACTCAAGAATAGAATGCTTCCTTAGCTTCCCTCCAGAGTCAGGTTTTGTGTTTCTAGTTTCCAAGTGCACAGCAGGAGTAGTGATGTCCTACTGGCTTCTCATTTGCATTAAACTGTGAGCTTCTTTAGCGTGGGGACAGGACCCTGTTCCCATTGCATTCTCAGCACCTCACCACACACTCCTTGTTGGAGGCCACTCCAGACAGCATGTGCTGAAGGATGCCCTGTGGTCAGAAACAAGTTCATTAACTTTCTCTTTGAAGTATTTTTGTCCCTGCTTCCTAGCGTTCTGGGAATTTTACACATCCTTCCTATAAAACCAAGTATCAGGTGAGATCCTTAGGATCAGGACCATGAATCAAGTGGTGTGAGGGCAACACAGCAAACTTACCCTTTTTAGGCCATTTCCTTTTTCTGCCCTCAATCTCTGTGAACTGAACCTTGTTAAAGTCAGTCAACACCAGGGTGGATGGTTTGCAGTTGTCACCTATTTTCAGGACATAACACCCTGAGTTAGGAGCCATTCCGATCATTTCTAATTCAATAGATGCGCCCAGCATTCAGATTGCCTTTTCTCTCAACCAGGATCTTTAAAGTCGATGAGAAGAGTTCCAGTCCTGAATCACGGCAAAGTGCAATAGTGAACTGTGGGGTTAATGACACCGTATTCTGGAAGGATCTCTCTATGGCTGATGGTCTCAGTTCTGGCATCAGCCTCTGACTGAGAATCAGGTCTCACACAGGAGGAGTCAGATGAGGAGCAATCCTCTGCTTCCGATGGAGTTAGTTGTGATGAGTTGGTGAGGTCTGGTTTTTCACACTGAACTAAAATGATCTTTCGCTGTGTCAAGCACAAGACTGACCCCAGAGACACACATAGTGCACCTCATAGAAGCTTTTAATAGTCTTTATGTTTACTAAAGAATAGGACTAACTGTGGAACTATGAAGCTGAGCTGGAAATGACAGGTGACTTGCCAGCAGGCCAGAGTGTGATTTTTTTTTTTGTCCCTCAATGGGAGGTGTCCCTTCTCCCTTCAGTTGTGAGAATCAGTTGGTTCATTTATGGGAAGGTTGCAGGGGGGATCTTTGAATCACAGCCTTCAGATGCCAGAAGGGCAGAGGGAATCCCACACGGGCTGGTGGATCATGTGTGTGCATTTCTCTCCCTTCTAACCTGAGGAAACTAAGCATGAAAGAATGTGAGCATGCAGAAAAGGAGAGGCAGGTATCAGAGGCAGAGGAAAATGGGAAACTGGATATGAAAGAAATACACACCTACAAGTGAGTTCAGAAACTGAACCCCATCATCTTGGGAAACGCCCATTGGAGTGTTGTTTTTAACCTTTGTACAATGTTTAGACCCAGTAAATGCAGAAATAGAAACAAATGGTCAGAAGACATATCGTGAGAGAGAGAGAGAGTTCACAAAACAGAAAACAAAGTACCTTAATATTTACCAGTGACCAAAAGATGTGAAGCAGCAAAACGTCTCCTGACCCCACTGCCAGCTGGATTGTGTGGAAACTCGGTTCATACCAGCCATTCTAGGGGTGGGGTGAGTTGTTGTCATCCTTAGGAAAGTGTGCTGTTGTAGGATCAACCACATCCTTCAAAAGGACTATGCCTGTTTATAAGCCCAGCTGTTTCTGCCCTGTGAAACATGGTAAGGATATTAATACAAACAGAATACAGCTTTATGATAAAAGATGCTCAATGAAGGATGAATTAGGGATATACTGAGAATGGGGAAGGAAACTATCATCTCAGAAGTCAGCAGGCAGTAAGCAAGAGGAGGAATCAATATAGCAACAGTTTGGATCAGACCGTACAGTTTTTTTGTTTTCGTTTTTGTTTTTGTTTTTCTGAGATGGAGTCTCGCTGTGTCACCCAGGCTGGAGTGCAATGACGTGATCTTGGCTCACTGCAACCTCCGCCTCCCAGGTTCAAGTGATTCCCCTGCCTCAGCCTCCTGAGTAGCTGGGATTACAGGTGCCTGTCACCACGCCCGGCTAATCTTTTGTATTTTTAGTAGAGACGGGGTTTCACCGTATTAGCCAGGATGGTCTCAATCTCCTGCCCTCGTGATCCATCCGCCTCGCCCTCCCAGAGTGCTGGGACTACAGGCATCAGCCACCGCGACCGGCTCAGACTGTACTTTTATAGCCATCTGAAATACGTTTTCTAGGTAGAGATAGATTGTGTAAGGGTACAGTTGTGAGGATAACAGAAACATGGCAGATTATTTAAAATCATCCTGAAAGTGGTGCTTTATCTGATGAAAGTGATTGTAATCCATAGGAAAATGTTTCAACGTGCGCAAGAGTTGCGGCAGCGGGCAAAGGACCACCACAAATGCAAAGTAAGGAGCTTCCTCCCCGCAGTTGCGGGATAGTTCAGTGCTGATGCAGATGATGCCACGGCCCTTAGACTCTCTCAACATTCAATTTCTCATGTGTTGGCTTTTTCAGATCCCCCCTTCTGCAAGAAAGCCTCTTTGCAACCGGGTAAGTTTGTTTGTTTTCCTTGCTTTTGGACATAGTCTGCCAGGTCAGGACATGGATACATTTTTCTCCCTACAGCTCTGTGCTCAAGCCCTGCAGAGGGAGATGGCAGAGAGAAAGGCTGCCTACAAGCATCACAGTCTCATCCCTGTTGGCAACCATGTTGTGCAAAAACACCTTCATCCCCACCCAGTGGGGCCCCTGATCTAATATTCAAAGTGTCAGAGGTTCCATATTTGTAATAGCAAATGGGCCCTGACTGTAAATTAGTGAAGAGTGAATGTAACTTATTACCCACAGGGACAATTCCAAATGAAGGCCTTAAATGATGCTCAGCTAAGCTGGTTCTTGTGTGGCCTCTGTACCTTCAAAAGCTGCCGAGTCCTATGATTACATGTGATGGGACTCGTACACTTGAAGTGAAACATAGTTTTAAAACTTGCTTTGTTTAGAATTCCCACCTCATTTTTCCATGGACAAAAGTATTCTTTATGTCCTAGTGCACTTACAATTTGGTATTACCTGGGAGTGAAAAGAAATGTTACAGCCATGCCTAACTGACTTGTTGAGGTAAGATTGTTCTGTCAGAAAACCCTCTCCCAGTTCCCCTGCAGCTCTTCAGGAATCCACATCTCTCCAGAGCTCTTTGTTCTCATGGGTGGCACCTCCAGAGTGAAGAAGATCCTTTGTCAAGAAGGGAAACAGAGGGGAAATGAGAGGGTCCTGCAGGCAGAGCTGGAATCAACTTCCACTCTGCCTCTTGCAAGCTGTGTGACCCTGGGCACAATTTCTCCTTCCTCTGGAAACCTCTGTTTTCTTAGATTTGGAGCAGGGTGGTCACACTGACCTTGCAGAGTTCTGAGAATCAGAGACAGAACATAAAAGGCCTGGAAAACATTCTCCAAAAGGAAGCTGCAACATGTGTGGACAATGGGCTTTTCATGCCTCTCTTACTGTCTGTTGACCTGGTGCAAGAAACATGCTCTGGTGATGGCTGTGAGGGAGGAATGAGGATAGACATAGACACTCCTGTGTCTCAAACATGCTTCTTTATTACTCTGTTATGACTCTGTCTTCCCTGGGGCAGGACCCCAGCCTGCCTACATTTGCAGACAGACACAGTGGCATGTGGAGACAACAGTGTGTCCCAATGACTTTTCTTTACTCCCCAGCTGTCAGCAGTACTCAGTGGAAGGGTGATATTATGACACTGATACTGCTATTTTGAAACCTGGAGGATGGAAAGGTGCAAAAATCTATCACCAGCAACAGAAGGTGCAGACCGTGTTGGTGGCGGTAATTTTGTCCGTCAAATGAATATGTGTGAAAACATTCCCTTCTTCGGCCCTACAGGTCAGAATGGCAGCAGCGGAGCATCGTCATTCTTCAGGATTGCCCTACTGGCCCTACCTCACAGCTGAAACTTTAAAAAACAGGATGGGCTGCCAGCCACCTCCTCCAACTCAACAACATTCTATAACTGATAACTCCCTGAGCCTCAAGACACCTCCCGAATGTCTCCTTTGTCCCCTTCCACCCTCAGTGGATGATAATATCAAGGAGTGTCCTTTTGCTCCTCTTCCACCCTCTCCTCTTCCACCCTCAGTGGATGATAATCTCAAGGAGTGTCTCCTTGTCCCTCTTCCACCCTCTCCTCTTCCACCCTCAGTGGATGATAATATCAAGGAGTGTCCTTTTGCTCCTCTTCCACCCTCTCCTCTTCCACCCTCAGTGGATGATAATCTCAAGGAGTGTCTCCTTGTCCCTCTTCCACCCTCTCCTCTTCCACCCTCAGTGGATGATAATCTCAAGACTCCTCCCTTAGCTACTCAGGAGGCTGAAGCGGAAAAAACCATCCAAACCCAAGAGGTGGAGGGTGGATGAGGTGGAGCAATCACCCAAGCCCAACAGGCAGAGGGAGGCCGAGGCACAACAATTACCCAAACCCCAGAGGCAGAGGTTGAGTAAGCTGAGAACACGCCATTGCACTCAAGCCTGGGCAATAAGAATAAATCCGTGGGTCGAAAAAAAGAAAAAAATCAAAAAATAAAACAAAACCCACACTCCAAAAACAAACTAACAAAGAATAAATAAATAATATAAAAATAAAATAAATACTGCAGTCCTTATGTTATTGCTCTGTTTCAATATCTGGTATGATTGCCTGAGGGACCTGAGGTTTTTAATTGTAGGGTTTTTTTTTTAATCTTTAGAAGTGGTTGGTTATGTAAAATATTATTATTATTATTATTATTATTATTATTATTATTATTATTATTATTATTTTTTGAGACTGGGTTTTGCTCTGTCACCCAGGCTGGAGTGCAGTGGCTCGATCACAGCTCACTGCAGCCTCAACCTCCTGGGCTTCAAGCAATCCTCCTGCCTCAGCCTCCCAAGTAGCTGGGATCACAGATGTGTGCCACCACGCCTGGCCAATGTTAAAAAATCCTTTAACTTTTTTGTAGAGATGCACTCCTGGACTCAAGCGATCCTCCTACTGGTCCCGACCACCAGCCTCTTTCTGATAAACATTTACACTGTTTATTATCTGATGCCATTTCTATCTTCTTCCTTGTCCAGACATCAAAGAATTAGGTATCTTCAGGGTTTTCTTTTTTAAGTCCTCATTGTTAAAGATCACTCACATTAGGGCCAGACACCACGACTCATGCCTGTAATCCCAGCACTTTGGGAGGCCAAGGCGGGCAGAGCACTTGAGGTGGGGAGTTTGAGACCAGCCCGGCCAACTTGGTGAAACCCCACCTCTACTGAAAAAAATTCAAAAATTAGCTGGGCGTGATGGTGCATGCCTGTAGTCCCAGCCACTTGGGAGGCTGAGGCATGAGAATCGCTTGAACCCAGGAGGCAGAGGTTGTAGTGAGCCAAGATCACATCAGCACACTCTAGCCTGGGTGACAGAGCGAGACTCTGACTCAAAAAATAAATAAAATAAATATCACTTACATTAGATATACCCAAGAGGTGGTCTATAGAGACTTGGAAGCAGTGGTTATTGCAACAGGGGCACGGAAGTCATCTGGCTATGCCAGGGTGCTCAGGGGATACTCGGGGTGGGTGGCATGGTGCTGCTGGGCTCTCACCACACAGGACGCTCTGATTGACACACTGCCAGGAGTAGCGCTCTGTCTTGGGGCTGCAGCCGGCCTCCTCAGCTCGAGTGTAACAACAGTCGTGACCATGGCAGCACCTGCGGATGTCACATGGGCAGGACAGCTGGTGGGTGAAGCTCTCTCCTGGCCCTCCTCTCTTGCCAGGACCATGGGTGACTGAAGACCCCCAGGGAGGCACAGCATCCTCTTATCTAAATTTTTTTTTTTTTTTTTTAAGAGACAGGGTCTTTCTCTGTCGCCCAGGCTGGACTGCAGAGGCACAATCATAGCTCACGGCAGCCTTGAACTCCTGGGCTCAAGCGATCCTCCCACTTCAGTGTCCCAAGTAGCTGAGACTACAGGCACACGCCAGCATGCCCGGCTGGTTTTTTAATTTGTATTTCCTTTGAGACAGCGTATCTCTCTGTCGCTCAGGCTGGAGTGCAATGGCTCAATCAGCTCACTTTAGCCTTGAACTCCCGGGCTCAAGTGATACTGCCACCTCAACCTCCCAAGTATGCTGCTACAGGAACACAAACTCCTTTTTTGAATTTTTTGTGGATATGGGGTCTCACTATGTTGCCTAGGCTGGTCTCGAACTCCCAGGCTCCAGCAGTCCTCCTACCTCAGCCTCCCCAAATGCTGGGATTACAGGTGGGAGCTACTGTACGCCTGGCCTTATCTAAGCTGTTTCCCTGAAAATGCCCGTCTTGGGTAATGATTCCATTGGCCCCACCATGCCCTGTCCTGCCTTTCTGGCTGTGCCCAAGCTTGGTCCCTGCCTGCCTGCCTGCCTGCCTGCCTGCCTCACTCTCTGGGTCTCGAGCTCCTGTGACACATGACTCCTCTCTCTTCCTGGAGTGATCCAAGCCATGCCACTTCCTGACTTTGCCCACACTGTACCCTCTGCCTGGGGCAACTTCATGTCTGCCCATTGACCCTTAGGCCTCAGCCCAGGCACAAGCCCCTGCCTCCGGAGGTCATCCAGGCCTCACCAGGCTACACCCTCTCGTAAAATTGGATTCCCTCCCTTCAGGGCAGGTTTATAATGAAATCCCCCTCAGAGGCCAGGTGCGGTGACACCCATCTGTAATCCCAGCACTTTGGGAGGCTGAGTTGGGAGGATCACTTGAGGCCAGGGGGTCGAGACCAGCCTGGGCAACATAAGAGAGACTCTTGTCTCTCTTGTCTCTATAACAAATTTAAAAATTAGCTCACCAGGCCAGGCTCAGTGGCTCATGCCTGTAATCCCAACACTTTGAGAGGCCGAGGCAGGTGGATCACGAGGTCAGGAGTTCGAGAGCAGCCTGACCAACACGGTGAAACCCTGTCTCTACTAAACATACAAAATTAGCCAGGCATGGTGGCACGCACCTGTAATCCCAGCTACTCGGGAGGCTGAGGTAGGAGAATTGCTTGAACCCGGGAGGTGGAGGTTGCGGTGAGCCAAGATCACACCATTGCAGTCCAGCCTGAGCAACAGAGCAAGACTCTGTCTCGAGAGAATAAAAACACACAAAAAATTAACTCGCCAGGATGGCACATGCCTATAGTCCTAGCTACTTGGGAGGCTGAGGTGGGAGGATTCCCTTCAGCCCAGGAGTTTGAGGCTGCAGTGAGCCACTGTGATTGTGCCACTGCACTCTAACCTGGGCAAAAGTGAGACCCCAGGCTAGAGTGCATGATTTTGGGTCACTGCAACCTCCACCTCCCAGGTTCAAGTGATTCTCCTGCCTCAGCCTCTTGAGTAGCTGGGACTACAGGCATGTGCCACCATGCCTGGGTAATTTTTGTATTTTTAGTAGAGACAGGGTTTAGCAGAGACCATGGTGAAACCCCATCTCTATTAAACAAATCTCTACTAACCCCATCTCTACAAAAAACAGCTGGGCGTGGTAGTGCACACCTGTAATTCCAGCTACTTGGGAGACTGAGGCACGAGAATCATTTGCATCTTGGAGGCAGAGTTTGCAGTGAGCTGAGATCGCACCACTGCACTCCAGCCGGGATGACAGAGCAAGACCCTGTCTCAAAAAAAAAAGAAAAAGGAAAAAACAACAGCAACAACAAAAAAACCTCTGTGTCAATCACAGCCTTCGAGCTAGGGGAGAGGCGGCCGAATTCTGCCCTCTGCTAATGAGCTATAGCTTTGTGGAAATGGGCGAGTGGCATGCCCTTGTGAGCCTCAGGGCCCCATCTGTAAAATGGGCATAACTGTCATGCCCGTCTTTAAGAACAGCCTTGGGGGTAAATGAGTGGAACTCATGGAAAGATCTCAGCCCACAACCTTCCACAGAACAGGCGCTTCTCACATAGTAAGTAGCAGGAGTGCAGAGGCTGCAGGCATGAATCCAGCCAGACTGCCTGGGTTCAAGTCCCAGCTCCCACGTCTTGGTAACTAAGTGGCCTCAGACAAGTTACTTAGTATTTCTTCTTTTTTTTTTTTTCAGATGGAGTTTTGCTCTGTCACCCAGGCTGGAGTGCAGTGGTGTGATCTCGGCTCACTGCAACCTCCGCCTCCGGGGTTCAAGCAATTCTCCTGCCTCAGCTTCCTGAGTAGCTGGAATTACAGGCACCTGCCACCACACCCAGCTAATTTTTGTATTTTTAGTAGAGACAGGGTTTCACCATGTTGGCCAGGATGGTCTCGAACTCCTGACCTCGTGATCTGCCTGCCTTAGCCTCCCAAAGTACTGGGATTATAGGCGTGAGCCACCGCACCTGGACAGGTTACTTAATATTTCTGTGCCTTGGTTTCTTCATCTGTGAAATGGGATTGTTGTGAGAACGCAAAGGGATTCCCAGGGCAGTTCCTAGTGCATAGTCTGGATGCCTTTGTGTGCGTGTGTGTGTGCATGTGTGTGTGTGTTTAATATAGAGACAGGGTCTCACTATGTTGCCTAGGCTGGTTTCAAACTCCTGGGCTCCAGTGATCCTCCTGCTTCCACCCAAAGTGGTGGGATAACAGGTGTGAGTCACCACACCTGGTCACTTTATATTATTTTTTTCTTTTGAGACAGGGTCTCGCACTGTTGCCCAGGTTGGAATGCAGTGGTGCAATCTCAACTCACTGCAAACTCCACCTCCAGGGTTCAAGTGATTCTCCTGCATCAGCCTCTTGAGTAGCTGGTACTATAGTCACCCGGCTCCTTGCCCAGCTAATTTTTGTATTTTTAGTAGAGATGCGGTTTAGTGATTCTCCTGCATCAGCCTCTTGAGTAGCTGGTACTATAATCACTTAGCTCCTTGCCCAGCTAATTTTTGTATTGTTAGTAGAGATGCGGTTTCCTTTTTTTTTTTTTTTTTTTTTGAGATGGAGTTTCACTCTTGTTGCCTAGGCTGGAGTGCAGTGGTGCGATCTCGGTTCACCACAGCCTCCGCCTCCTGGGTTCAAACGATTCTCCTCCTTAGCCTCCCGAGTAGCTGGGATTACAGGCATGCACCACCGCACCTGGCTAATTTTGTATTTTTAGTAGAGACGGGGTTTCCCCATGTTGGTCAGGCTAGTCTCGAACTCCTGACGTCAGGTGATCTGCCTTCCTCGGCCTCCCAAAGTGCTGGGATTACAGGCATGAGCCAGCATGCCAGGCTGGCCCTTTTTTTTTTTTTTTTAAATCACTTAACATATATCTTGGAGAACTTTCCATTTTGGGAGTTAAAGAGATTTGTTTGTTTGTTTGTTCTGAGACAGGGTCTCCCTCTGTGGCCCAGGCTGGAGCTGGACCTTGGCTCAGTCCAACTTCCACCCCCCAGGCTCAAGCAATCCTCCCACTTCAGCCTTCCAAGTAGCTGGGTCTATGGGCACATGCCACCACATCCCGCTACTTTTTATAGTTTTTGTAGAGATAGGATTTTACCATGTTGCTCGGGCTGGTCTTGAACTCCTGAGCTCAAGTGATCCACCTGCTTCAGCCTCCCAAAGTACTGGGATTACAGGCATGAGCCATCTTGCCCAGCCTGTTTTTTATTTAATATCTACTAAGTGCCAACTACCATAGAGGACATAAAGATGATTCAGTCTCTGCAGAAGTCATTTTCTTTCTCTCTCTTTCCTGTAGTACAGCACAAAATTAATGGACTAAATAGTCTGTCACTAGATAAACAAGCCCTAAGTAATCAGGCACTTGCTGCAGTTTTTACAAAGTTTAAAAAGCCATATGAAACACAGTATACTCCAAGTAATAAGAGGCAAAATATGCGAAGTGTTACTGCTGGGGAATTTACGGACTATTCTTTTCCACAATATATCTGCTGTGGTCTAAATGTGTTCCCCAAGATTCATATGTTAAAACTTAACCACCAGTCTGGTAGTATTAAGAGGTGGGGCATCATTAAGTCATGAGGGCATGGGATTAGTAACCTCATAAAAAGGTTGGCGGGAATGAGCTAGGCCCTTTCATTGCCCTTACATCCCTCTGTCACTTGAAGACACAGCACTGGTCCCCCCGGGGAGGACATAGCAGCAAGGTGCCGTATTGGAAATGGCCACCATGCCCTCACCAGATACCAACCTGCTGGCGACTTAATCTTGGCCTTCCTAGCCTCCAGAACTGTGAGAAAGAAATTTCTGGGTTTTGTTTGTTTGTTTGTATGAGACAGGGTCTCTGTCACCTAGGCTGCAGTGCAGTGGCACGATCTCGGCTCACTGCAACCTCTGCCTCCTGGGTTCAAGTGATTCTCCCACCTCAGCCTCCCGAGTAGCTGGGATTACAGGTATGCACCACCACACCCAGCTTTTTTTTTTTTTTTTTTTTTTTTTGAGACGGAGTCTCGCTCTGTCGCCCAGGCTGGAGTGCAGTGGCGCGATCTCGGCTCACTGCAAGCTCCGCCTCCCGGGTTCACGCCACCAGCTTTTTTTTTTTCATAGCGTTGTACAGATAGGGTTTCGTCATGTTGCCCAGGCTGATCTCGAACTCCTAAGGTCACACGATCCACCTGCCCTGGCCTCCCAGCATGCTGGGATTAAAGGCGTGAGCCGCTGTGCCTGGCCAAAATTTCCGTTTTTTATAAATAACCCAGTCTCTGGTAATTTCTTATAGGCGCACGAACAGATAAAGACTGTACCTATCTGTTGGCTGGGCGCAGTGGCTCACGTCTGTAATCCCAGCACTTCGGGAGGCTTAGACAGGCGGATCACGAGGTCAGGAGATTGAGACCATCCTGGCTAACATGGTGAAACCCCGTCTCTACTGAAAATACAAAAAATTTAGCTGGGCGCGGTGGCAGGCGCCTGTAGTCCCAGCTACTCAGGAGGCTGAGGCACGAGAATGGCATGAACCCGGGAGGCGGAGCTTGCAGTGAGCCGAGATCGTGCCACTGCAGTCCGTCCTGGGCGAAAGAGCGACACTCCGTCTCAAAAAACAAACAAACAAACAAACAAAAAAGACCGTGCCTATCTGTCTGTCTCCCTCATAGGTCAGTTTCCACCTGATTGTAACCACATCAAGTATCCTAGTATATTTCATATTTACAGAAAAATAAATAGGCAAATACTGTCATTTACAGAGAACCTGCCCTGTCCTGTACACTGTGACATATTTTGTGGTTTGTGATTATGTGCTCTGATCCTTACGATAGCTCTAAAATAGCTCAAAAAGTTATTCCCATTTTGTACATAAGAAAATTGAAGTTCTGGAAACATAAGGCAATTGCCCAAAGTAATAGAGTAAATGACAAAGCTAGGATTTCTTTCTTTCTTCCATCAATTAATTAATTATTTGAGATAGGGTCCCTGTTGCGGGATGCAGTGGGGAGATCATAGCTCACTGCAGTCTCGACCTCCTGGGCTCAACTGATCCTCACGTCTCAGCCTCCTGAGTAGCCGGGACTACAGGTGCACACCAACACTATGGCTAATTTTTGTATTTTTCTGTAGAGATCTGCCTAGGCTAGGCAGAGATTCTGGCTAGGCTGGTCTCAAACTCCTGGGCTCAAGCAATTCTCCTGCCTCACCCTCCCATATAGCTGGGACCGCAGGTGTGTGCCACCACTCCCAGCTGACTTGTTTATGCCAGTGGTTCTTAATTGGAAGAGTTTTGTACCCCAGGGACATTTGGCAACATCTGGAGATATTTTTGAATGTTACTGTGGGGAGGAGGGGAGTGCTACTGTCACCTACTGGGTAGAGGCCAGGGATGCTGCTGAACATCCCACAATGCACAGAACAGCCTCCTCCCCACCCAGTTGGCCCAAAATCTCAATGATGCCAAGTCTAAGAAACTGCTTTGTATTTCTCTGAGATACTGGGATGAGGAACGCTCTAAATTAGTTGTCTTTGAGGATAATGTATGCATACATACACATATATGTGTATACATGTATATAACTAAAGATATATAGTTGAGATCTTGCATTTGTGTTAATGAATGTAGTTTTTATAAAGATAAATGACTCATACAGTAATTGTTGACTCTTTGGAAAGGAAAAAGAACAAATGAGATACATGCTATTGGTTTTGTTATTTAGAAATTGTTCGTGTGGATCCTCCCTACCATTCAACCATTTGCAAACCATTAGCTGAGCATAACTTAATCCCTTCTAGTTCACAGCAAAGATTCATCAAAAGCCATTTGGTATACTGTCACCTCATCTCTCTACCAGTGTTGATTAGATTACAGGAGGGTTACAGGAGGGCACCTTATCCAAATTGGCCAATGATAAATTCTTTTTTGGTACCTTACTATATATTTGTATCCTCAGAACAAGTTCTCCTTTTCTGCTTAAGCGGGCTTGACTTCGTTTCTTTCACTAGCAAGCTAAGAGGCTTTGGCCAACAGAACTACTCTAGGTGTAGCTGTAAAATTTATCTCTAAGGAAAGGCTGCTCTTTTGAAAACACAGTTTAATGGGTCTTCTGGGTATATGATGATAGTAAAGCAAAATTTTGTTCTGGAATGAAGAAGCTGATTACATTGTTGTATTACAAACAATATATTACTCAGTGAAGTGAAAGGCCACACTGTGGGCAGGGTGGTGACTTTGCAGATAGCATGTTAATCCTTGCATGCTTTTTGTTGTTCCTCTTTTTGGAGGGGGAGGGTCTTAATTTTCTTTGGCCCTCCCCCACCCCCTTTATTTTCTCTGGGGAAGGCAAGACTGGATAAGGAGGCTTTTATCCTGCCAAGATGAGTTGGCCCACAGGACAATTTGACTGAATAGAGGCTCCACAAAGAACGGACATGGCCAAAGAATTACAACAGGAAATTATGCATTTAGTTTCAAGGTTTCCTTTTTCTCCTTTTTTTTTTTTTTTTTTTTGAGACCGAGTCTTGCTCTGTTGCCCAGGCTGGAGTGCAGTGTCATGATCTGGGCTCACTGCAACCTCTGCCTCCTGGGTTCAAGTGATTCTCCAGCCTCAGCCTCCCGAGTAGCTGGGATTACAGGCACCTGCCACCACACCTGGCTAATTCATATTTTTAGTAGAGATGGGGTTTCACCATGTTGGCCCGGCTGGTCTTGAACTCCTGATCTCAAGTGATCCACCCGCCTCAGCCTCCCAAAGTACAGGGATTACAGGCATGAGCCACAGGGCCCGGCCAGTATTTTTCTTGTATAATGCTCAGAGTTTCCTTTAAATCTTTTTAAAAACTTGGCAGCCTTAGTCTTAGCTGTGCTTTGGGAAAATAAGGAGCTGCACTCAAGCTTAAGAAGATATTGCTGGAAGTGTACATTGGCACAGCCTTCGAAAAGCTTCTTGGTGCCCTCCTGTAACCCAATCGACACTGGCTAGAGAGATGAGGTCATATTGCATCAAATGGCTTCCAGTGATTCTTTGCTGTGGACAAGAAAGTCGCTCTTTTTCTTTGAGAGGGAGTTTTGATGCCTAGGCTGGAGTGCAATGGCAGTGATGTCAGCTCACTGCAACCTCTGCCTCCCAGGTTCAAGTGATTCTCCTGCCTCAGCGTTGCCAGTGGGCACCACCTGAACCGCACTATAGGCACATCCAATGCTGAAGACGTTGAGCAGGGCACAGAAGCAGGCCCGGCCTCGGATGTCAGGAGGTCCCAGAAGGGGGTCGCCACGCAGTTTAAGTAGCAGGGCAATAGGGAGGTGGAAGAGGCATCGACAGATGAGCAGCTCCAGCGAGGGCAGGTTGGAAGCCTGGTAAACCATACGAGAAAGGGGGCCCATGAAACCAGCAGGCAGGCCCCCACCCAGCAGGGCCACTAGCAGGCCATTGGTGGCATCAGAGGGCTGGCAGCCCTGGTGCTAGTGGAGGCTGGGTGGAGCAGAGGGCGGCGATGGGTGTGTGGAGTCAGGCAGGTTGAAGTAGGGGTGACTGCCAGCCATCTTTCCTTGGACTTTCTCCTCTCCTCCTGGCTCAGGGAGCCTGGGCCCCTCAGAGCTCCAGCCATTGTGACCTCATTGGAGTGGGGGTGGGGTTCTTCCCTGGAACTCTCCTGAGGTGGTAGCACGCCTATTTTCCTGCTGAGTCCAACTCTGCTTCTTTTCTTTCTTTCTTTTTTTTTTTTTTATTGATCATTCTTGGGTGTTTCTCGGAGAGGGGGATTTGGCAGGGTCATAGGACAATAGTGGAGGGAAGGTCAGCAGATAAACAAGTGAACAAAGGTCTCTGGTTTTCCTAGGCAGAGGACCCTGCGGTCTTCCGCAGTGTTTGTGTCCCTGGGTACTTGAGATTAGGGAGTGGTGATGACCCTTAACAAGCATGCTGCCTTCAAGCATCTGTTTAACAAAGCACATCTTGCACCGCCCTTAATCCATTTAACCCTGAGTGGACACAGCACATGCCCCAGAGAGCACAGGGCTGGGGGCAAGGTCACAGATCAACAGCATCCCAAGGCAGAAGAACCCCTCCCAGTACAGAACAAAATGAAGTCGCCCATGTCTGCTTCTTTCTACACAGACACAGCAACAATCTGATTTCTCTATCTTTTCCCCACCTTTCCCCCTTTTCTATTCCACAAAACCGCCATCGTCACCATGGCCCGTTCTCAATGCGCTGTTGGGTACACCTCCCAGACGGGGTGGCGGCCGGGCAGAGGGGCTCCTCACTTCCCAGTAGGGGTGGCCGGGCAGAGGCGCCCCCCACCTCCCGGACGGGGCGGCGGCCGGGCGCAGGTGCCCCCCACCTCCCTCCCGGACGGGGCGGCTGGCCGGGCGGGGGCTGACCCCCCCACCTCCCTCCCGGACGGGGCGGCTGGCGGGGCGGGGGAGGTCCTTAATTTTTGATCCCATTACAAACATTGTCATTTTCATGTTGTTGGGTGCTAGATTTACTGCTCTATATTCTTTTAAATGTTTCTGAGACTTCTTCTGTGATGCAGTCAAATTACTGGGAAATCTGGATGAGATTGGAGACTATTATTCTAAGTGAAGTAACTCAGGAATGGAAAACCAAACATTGTATGTTCTCACTCATAAGTGGGAGCTAAGCTATGAGGATGCAAAGGCATAAGAATGACACAATGGACTTTGGAGACCCAGGGGGAAAAGGTAGGAAGGGGAGAGGGATAAAAGAATACAAATTGAGTGCAGTGTGTACTGCTTGGGTGATCAGTGCACCAAAATCTCACAAATCACCACTAAAGAACTTGCTCCTGTTACAGACACCACCTGTTCCCCAGTAACCTATAGGGGGGGAAAAAAAAAAAAAAAAAGAAATGCAGGAGCTGAGTAATGGAGAATGTAACCCCTTGTAGAGATTTATGAGGTTTATTTTATATAGGAAATGCTAATAGAAGACTTTATATAGGAAATGCTAATAGGAGAAAGCAGACTGGCCTCTGTTTCCTCTGAACCATGGAAGAGTAAAATAACCACGAGTCAGCGGTTTGACTTAACTCTCTAACAGTGAGCAGGGCTGCTGGCTCTGATCACAGAAAGTGACCAATGCCAATTAGTAATCTTGTGCCAATTAGCACAAGGGCTGCTTTCACTGCAGTAATAAAAGTTCCCATGTGGCCAGAAACTTTTTGAGGGCTATCTCTGAGCCTTACATTAATCTTAAAACGAAGGTTCCTTATGCATTCTGGCACTACCATGTCTGAGTTGTGTGTGACCTAGAGCAAGTTATTAACTTCTCTGTGCCTCCATTTCCTCATTTGCCAAAATAGAGACAATAGCAATACCTAAGTTATAGGGTTGTAAAGAGCATTAAATTAGGTAATATTTGTAATGCACGTTACCCATTCTCAATAAACACTAGTTGTTGTGAATGTAAAAAAAATTACCCGGAAACGGTTTGATCCTTTGAGACTGAAATGACCTTACTTTATGGGTTATTTTGCCCCCTGGTGAGGTGATACCCTTTCTGGATTAGGTTTATTCCCCTTCAGCTAGGGGAAATGTGAACTCTGACTGGTTCTGTGGGAACCCTAGGATTGTCTGCTTGCTGCTTTCCCGTGTTCTACCCCTAGAGCCTTAAATCAGCACAGCTTTAAAGTAAACCTCCATGCTAGCAGGCTCTGCGTACTCCAACCTGGCTCATATTGCTCTCTTCTGGAATGTCTTTGACATGTTTGCCAATTTGTATTTCAAAATAAATTTTATAACCAGCTTATAAACTTTATCACCACTGAAGTCTGAGCTGGACTTAGACTAAATCTATGAATTAATTTTGGAAGAATTATTTTTTGACCTTGAGCCTGTCTAATGACAAGATCTATCACCTCATATATTTAGCTCTTCTTTAATGTTTTTCAGTAAAGCTTTTAAATTTTCTTATAAAGAGACTGCATATTTAAAATTACCTTATACGCTTGGTTACTAGATATCTTCATTATTATTCTGGGAATTTCCATCAGATTTCTTTTGTGTGGAATTCCGTTTACTGACTCCCACTCTTGGCGTCCTTTCTCAGTGCTGTGAAGCAAACCCTCTCCCGTGGATCCATGATCACTTGTGCATAACAGGTAAAACATTTGAAACCTTGCATGTGTGAAAAGACCTTCTTCCTTTACTAGGATTGATAGTTTAGAGAGCTATAAAATTGTAAATTGGGAAGAAATTTTCCACAGAATTTTGAATTGCAGCATTGTTTTCTAAGTTCTTGTGTTTCTGCTTAGAAGTTGGGTAAATCCTTATTCCTGATCACTTTTACCCTTGAGACTATTTTCAGAATGTATTTGGCCAAAGAATCTGAAATTCTGATTATGTGCTTTTTGCATGGGTCATTTTTCATTAGTTCTTTCTGGGGCATTTTCACATTCTCAGTGGAACAAATCCCATTTGGTTGTGGTGTATAATTATCTTTACCATTTTGTTTTCTTTTTACAACTCATTTAATTTATTGTCATTGCCGTTGGGGTACTCTGTTGGGGTAGTTTGATTGACCATTCCCCACAGCTGCCTCTGGAGATGCAGCAGACAGGTTCTAGGTCTCTGGGATGCATCATGCACAGGGTGGTACTAATTCCACTGGTGAAGCCCTCCATGGTCTTTTGTTCCCGATTTGTTTCCTACTCAGTATGTGCTAACAGACAATTATTTTTGCTCTTTTCTCTCTTACGCTTTCTTGAATGGGTGGGAGATGTTTCTAAGGATTTTTTGCTTGTACACAGAAGAGTTTTTCCCTTCTCAGCTGTTTTCTGCACCTTGTTACTTTCTCTGGTCTTTTATTCGTAGGATGCCATCTTCTCCTCCCTCCCATAAGTGTTTGGTGGTCAGCTGTTTCCTGCCTACGGCTTGTCAGTTCATAATGCCCGTTGGTTGTACTGCTAATATTTTGTTGTGGACTTTTGCATCTCTTTTCATAATCTATCAAATTTGTCTCTAGATTTCCTTTCTTATAATGTCTTTGGCTGGTTATGGTATTAGGTAATGCTGGCCTCATAGAATGAGTTAGGAAATATTCCCTCTGTTTCTATTTTCTGAAATGGATTGTTGAGAATTGGTATAATTTCTTAAATTTTGAAAGTATTCACCACTGGGCTTGGAGCTTTCTGCTTTGGATGGTTATTAATTATTGATTCAGTTTTCTTAGTAGATATAGGCCTATTCAGATTATTAACTATTATAAACCAATAGTTTAATAATATTAAATTATGAGTATAGCTTAGTAACATTAAGCTTTTAGTGTGAATTTTGCTAGATTATGTCTTTCAAGGAATTGGTCTGCTTCATCTAGGTTATCAGATTTGGGGGCATAGAGTTGTTCATTACATTCCTTTATTATTATTATAATGTCCATAGGATTAGTAATGATGCCCCTTCTTTCATTTCTGATATTAGAAATTGAAGTCTTCTCTCTCTCTCTCTTTTTTTTTTTTTTTTTGGAGACTGGATTTCATTCTGTCACCCAGACTGCAGTGCAGTAGCATGATCATAGCTCACTGCAGCCTCAAACTCCTGAAATCAAGAGATCTGCCTGCCTCAGACTCCCACATAACTAGGACTACAGTCACATGCCACCACACCTGGCTAATTTCTATATTTTTTACTATTCATAGAGATGGGGGTCTTGCTGTATTGCCCAGGATGGTCTTGAACTCCTGGCCTCAAGGGATTCTTTTGTCTTGGCCTCCTAAAGTACTGGGATTACAGGTATGAGCCACCATGCTGGGCCTCTTCTCTCTCTTTTCTTTCCTGGCTAGATGATTATCCATTTGAATGATTTTTTTCAAGGAGCCCAGCTTATATTGTTGATTTTTTTCTATTGCCTTACGGTTTTTCATTCCATTGATTCTTGTTCTAATTTTTATTATTTGTTTTCTTTTGGTTACTTTGAACATAATTTACACTTAAAAATTTCCTAGTGTGAAAACTTAGATTATTGATTTTTAGATATTTCTTATTTTGTCATACATACATTCAGTGCTATACATTTTCCTCTAAGCACTGCTTCAAAGCAGCCTACAAATTTTCATAAGTTATATTTTCATTTCTAGTCAGTTGAAAATATTTTAACATTTCTTGAGACTTCTTTGACCCAGAAGTGTTCTTTAGAAGTGTATTGTTTAATCTCCAAGTATTTTGGGGTTTTCTAGCTATCTTTTTGTGACGGATTTCTAGTTTAACTCCATTATTGTTTGACAGCAGACATTGTACGATTTCCATCCTTTAAAGTTTGCTAAGGTGTGTTTTAGGGCCCAGAATGTGATCTGTCTTGATGAATGCTCCATGATGTGAGCTTGAAAAGAATGTGTACATCGCTGTTGCTGGATGAAGTGTTCTGTAAATGTCAAATAGATACAGTTGATTGACTGATTGTGCTGTTCAGTTCAGCTGTGTCCTTCCTGATATTTTGCCTGCTGGATCCGTTCATTACTGGTAGAGGGGTGTTGAAGTCTCCAACTATAATAGTGTACTTAATGATTTCTCCTTGTTGTTTTTGTCTCGTGTGTTTTGATGCTTTGCTGTTGGGTGCACACACCTTAGGGATTGTTATGTCTTCCTGGAGAACTGACTTCTTGTAATGCCCCTCTTTATCCCTTGTGTTAGTCTCTTTTAGCACTGCCATACAGAAATACCTGAGACTGGGTAATTTATACAGAAAAGAGATTTAGTTGGCTCAGAGTTCTGCAGACTGTACAGGAAGCATGGCGACTTCTGCCGGGCTTCTGGAGAGGCTTCGGAAAAGTTATAATCATGGCGGAAGGCAAAGGGGAAGCAAAGCAAGAGAGAGGGGGGAGGGTGCTACATGCTTTTGAATGAGCAGATCTCAGGAGAACTTACTATTGTGAGGACAGTACCAAGGGAGATGGTGCTAAACCTATTAATGAGTAACTGCCCCCATCATCCAATCACCTCCCACCTGGCCCCACCTCCTAACACCGAGAATACAGTTCAACATTAGATTTGGGCAGAGACAGATCCACACCATGTCATCCCGGATAACTTTCCTTGCTCTGAAGTTTCAAGTTTTGGAGCATTTCGGATTTTGAAGTTTTGGATTTGGGATGCTCAACCTACACCAGCTGTGACTGGTTGCAGAAATGGATAATGTAATTTTGATGACTATTTCTTCCTTATTTTGTTATATGTTTTTTGTGTATATGTGTATGTAGATATATGTGAAACAAATCTTTGTTTTCAGACTCAACAGCAAATTTAATGTCTGAACTCAATGTAGTTAATCCAGCTTTCTTTTGATTAGTGTTAGCATAATTAAAATACTTACTTTTAATCTACCTGTATCTTTGTATTTAAAGTGGATTTCTTCAACCTATGGAAAAACTGACAGCTTAGCATGTAAATTTCAATGTTATACTCATGTGAATTGCTGTAAGATGGGAATAAATGTGATTGAAGCAATGCTGTAAAAATAAAATAAAGTGGATTTTTAAAAACAAGATATAGTTGGATTGTTTTTTCAGATCTACTCTGATAGTCAGTGTCTTTTAATTGGTGTATTTAGACTGTTGACATGTAATGTGATTAATGATATAGCTAGATTAAAATCTACCATATTTATTGTTTTCTGTCCTTTGCCCTTGCCCTTCGTTTGTCTTCTCTTTTTTCACTTCTTTGGTTTTAGTTGAGCATTTTATTAATTCCTATGATGCCATTTTCTCCCTTCTCTCAGCATATTAATTCTTTAAATCATTTAAACTTATTGCCCTAGGGTTTGCAATATACAAATAATCCAAGTCCACTTTCAAAGAACATGGTATCATTTCACAGGTAGTGCAAGTACACTGTAACAGAGTACTCCCAATTCCTTCCTCCTATCCTTGTAACATTGCTATCATTCATTTCACTTATGGATAAGCTATACTCACCAAATTTGTTATTATTATTTTGAACCAACTGTTATCTAGCAGATAATAGTCAGAAAAATACAGGTATATATTTATTCAGGATTTGATGGAATGCTTTACATACTCTTCTATTATTTTTTAAACATTACATGTAAAAATGTGTTTATTCACAACCATTTGTGAATTACCATTTGTTGCTATTCTGTCATAATTTTTTTTCTTTTAGGTTCAGGGGCACATGTGCAGGTTTGTTATACAGGTAAACTGTGTCATGGGGGTGGGTTGTACAGATTATTTTGTCACCCAGGTATTAAGCCCAGTACCCAATAGTTATTTTTTCTGATCCTCTCCCTTCTCCCACCCTCCACCCTCAAGTGGGCCCCAGTGTCTGTTGTTCCCCTCTTTGTGTGCCTGAGTTCCCATCATTTAGCTTCCACTGATAAGCAAGAATATGCAGTATTTGGTTTTCTGTTTCTGTGATAGTTTGCTAAGGATAATGACCTCCAGCTCCATTCATGTTCCCACAAAATATATGGTCTCATTTTTTTATGGCTGCATAGTATTCGATGGTGTGTATGTACCACATTTTCTTTATCCAATCTGTGATTGATGAGTATATAGGTTGATTCCATGACTTTGCTATTGTGAACAGTGCTGCAGTGAATATTCACATGCATGTGTCTTTATGGTAGAATGCTTTATATTCCACTTGTTATATACCTAGTAATGAGATTGCTGGGTCAGATGGTAGTTCTGTTTTTAGGTCTTTGAAGAAACACCACACTGTTTTCCACAATGGCTGAACTAATTTACATTCCCACCAATAGTGTATAAGCATTTCTTTTTCTCCATGACCTGGCTAGCATCTGTTATTTTTCAACTTTTTAGTAACAGCGATTCTGATCAGTGTGAGATGGTATCTCATTGTGGTTTTGACTTGAATTTCTCTAATGATTAATGGTATTGAGCAGTTTTTCACATGCTTGTTAGCCACCTGTATGTCTTCTTTTGAAAGTGTCTGTTCATGCTTTTTCCCCACTTTTTAATGGGATTGTTTATTTTTTTCTTGTGTTTAAGTTCTTTATAGATGCTGGATATTAGACCTTTGTTAAATACATAGTTTGTGAATATTTTCTCCCTTTATGTAGGTTGTCTGTTCACTCTGTTGATAGTTTCTTTTGCTATGCAGAAGCTAGGAAGTTTAATTGGAGCCCATTGGTCAATTTTTGCTTTTGTTGTGATTCCTCTTGGTGTCTTTGTTATGAAATCTTTGCCCAATCCGTATGTCCAGAATGATATTGCCTAGGTTGTCTTCCAGGGTTTTTATAGCTTCAGGTTTTAAATTTTAGTCTTTAATCAATCTTGAGTTTATTTTTGTATATGGTGTAAGGAAGGGGTCCAGTTTCAATCTTCTGCATATTGCTAGCCAGTTATACCAGCACTATTTATTGACTAGGGAGTTCTTTCCCCATCGTTTGTTTTTGTCAGCTTCGTTGAAAATCAAATGGTTGTATTTGTGCATGTGGCCTTATTTCTGGGCTTTCTATTCTGTTCCATTGGTCTATGTGTCTGTTTTTGTACCAGTACCATGCTGTTTTGGTTACTTTAGCTTTGCAGTATAGTTTGAAGTTGGGTAACACGATGCCTCCAGCTCTGTTCTTTTTGCTTAGGATTGCCTTTGCTATTCAGGTTCTTCTTTGGTTCCATGTGAATTTTAGAATTAATTTTCTAAATCTGTGAAAAATGATGTTGGTAGTTTGATTAGAATAGCATTGAATCTGTAAATTGCTTTGGGCAGTATGACCATTTTAATGGTATTGATTCTTCCTATCCATGAGCATAAAATGTTTTTCTATGTGTGTCATCTCTGATTTCTTTGAGCAGTGTTTTGCAATTCTCACTGTAGAGATCTTTCATCTCCCTTATTGGCTGTATTTCTAGATATTTTATTCTTTCTTATCTTATCTTTTTTTTTTTTTGAGATGGAGTCTCACTGTGTCACCCAGGCTGGAGTGCAATGGCGCGATCTTGGCTCACTGCAACCTCCGCCTCCCAGGTTCAAGCGATTCTCCTGCCTCAGTCTCCCAAGTAGCTGGGACTACAGGCGTGTGCCACCATGCCCGGCTAATTTTTGTTGTATTTTTAGTAGAGACGGGGTTTCACCGTGTTAGCCAGGATGGTCTGGATCTCCTGACTTTGTGATCCAC
Source organism: Gorilla gorilla gorilla (assembly GCF_029281585.2). NCBI lineage: Eukaryota > Metazoa > Chordata > Mammalia > Primates > Hominidae > Gorilla > Gorilla gorilla. Next base: position 38,649,814 of record NC_073241.2, read on the forward strand.
CTGCCTCAGCCTCCCAAAGTGCTGGGATTACAGGCGTGAGCCACCGTGCCCAGCAGGTATTTTATTCTTTTTGTGGCAATCGTGAGTGGGATTGTGTTCCCGATTTGGCTCTTGGCTTGGCTGTTGCTGGTGTATAGGAAAGCTCATGATTTTTGTGCATTGATTTTGTATCCTGAAACTTTGCCAAAGTTGGTCATGTCACTGAGGACAACTTGCAAAGGTGCAAATGTGACAGGAGATAATTCTCAGTCAAAAACACTTCATCCTCTGCTGGCTTTTTCATGCTGTTGCACATCTGGGCCCTGTCTTAAGATCATAATTTGGCATGTGAAGCAATTTGTAGTCACTTCAGTAATACAGAAAGCAAATATGCCATAAATACTTAGGAAATAAATTTGAAATAAAAACACTCATTTGCTACAATAGGGCACTTTCTCTTGGAGAAACACTGGCACTAGAAAGACTATTATGACATCTAGAAATGGTGTCGACTCTCCCTGCTTTTGTCTATCGCTACTCCACTAAAAAAGAGCCACAGTTAAACTGGTAATAAAGTGTGCATTTTCTGCAAAATATGTATATTTCCAGGAAAAACTGCCAATTTACTGTTTCCTGTTTGAATAACACCACACACATTAATGTATCCTAAAACTAAAAATATTTAGTACTTATGTTAAACTGGACCAATGACATAAAAATGGAAAATGCTTAAGAATCATGAAGTTATAATCAAAATATTTTGAACACAATTTTGGAAAGAAAAACAGTATTTTTTTCTTCAATATATGTATTGTGTTTCATGAGAATATATTGTGTTACCAAGTACAACCAACCTGTAAAAATTCCTTATATAGCTGTTTAAATGCTTTCATCTTTTGGCTCTGAACAATTCCAGATTTCTGAAAAAACTTTTGTTGCTGTTGAAGCCGGCTCTACAAAAATGCAAACAAAACCTTGCAATAAAATCGAGGTAGAATTTAAAATGTAGCAGAAAACGATTCTATGTTAACTTGAATGCCTTGAAATAAGTATTTTAAAATAGTTTCTCTGCTAACAAAAAAGAGTCAGAAAAATGAAATATTTTATTTTACCCTTATTCATTCCTTCTCTTATGGTCTTCTTTATGTAGATCTGAGGTTCTGACCCATATAATTTTCCTTCTCTTTGAAGAATTTATTTTTATATCTTTGCAAGACAGGTCTACTGGCAATAAATTCCTTAGTTTTTAGTTGTCTGAGAAAGTCTTTAGTTATCCTTTACTTTTAACTGTTAATTTTGCTGGATACAGAACTCTAGGTTGGTGTTTTTTTTTTTTTTCCAATGCTTTAAATATTTTACTCCACTCTCTTCTTGCTTTCATGGTTTCTGAAGAGATGTACAATTGTAGTTATTATCCTTATTTCTCTACAGGTAAGGTGATTTTTCTCTTCTGGTTTCATTCAATATTTACTCTATCTTTAGTTTTCTGCAGTTTGATAGGATATGCTAAGTGTAGAATGTTTTGATATTTATCCTGCTTGGCATTCTCCAAGCTTCCTCGTATTTGCATTATGTGTATACCTGTTATAATTGTCCCACAGTTCCTTGATATTCTATCATCTTCATTCTTTTTTCTTTGCAATTCAGTTTTAAAAGTTTCTATTGACATTTCTTCAAGCTCACGGATTCTTTCCTTGCAATATCCAGTCTATTGATGAACTAATCAAAGTCATTCTTCGCTTGTTATAGTGTTTATTTATAACATTTTCTATTCTTTTTTAGAATTTCTGTCTACTTACTTTACCTACCTACTTTTCTTGCATGTGTTGATGAAAAAAGAGTCAAACTCTGTAAAATATTTGAAGAGATTTATTCTGAGCCAAATATGAGTGACTGGTGGTTCGTGACACAACCCTCCGGAGAACATGTGCCCAAGGTGGACAGGGCACAGCTTGATTTTATACATTTTAGGGAGACATGAGACATTAATCAAATACATTTAAGATATACATTGGTTTGGTCCAGAAAGGCAAGACAACTTGAAGCGTGGGCCTCCAGCTTATAGATAGATTTAAAAATTTTCTGATTGGCAATTGGTTGAAAGAGTTGTCAATAGCAAGGAATGTCTGGGCTGTGATGAGAGGTTGTGGAGACCACAGTTTATCATGAAGCTGAAGCCTCCAGGTAGCATGCTCCAAAGACAATAGATTGTAAATGTTTCTTATCAGACCTAAGGGCTGTGTTGATGCTCAAGGGTGGTCAGTTTTTCCTGAATTCCAAAAGGAAGGAGGAAATAATGAGGCCTGTCTGACCACCCCTTCCTGTCATGGCCTGAAGCAGTTTTTCAGGCTAACTTTGGAGTGCTCTGGCCCAGAGGAGGGAGTCTATTCAGATGGCTGGGGTGGGGGGCTTAGAATTTTATTTTTGGTTTACACATGTTTTCCATTTTTTCCTTTAGCGCTCTCATCATCTTACTAGGGTTGTTGTAAATTCCTGATCTGATAATTCAAAAATCTCTGCCATATCAGAGTCTGGCTCTGATGCTCTGTCTTTTCATACTGTATGTTGTCTTTTTGTCTGCCTTGCAATATTTTGTTCCAAGCCAAACATCATTTACTGGGTAAAAGGAGCTGAGTTAAATAGGTCTTTAGTGAGAGGTTTTATGCTTATCTGGCTAGGAGTTAGGCAGTGTTTACTGTTTGCTGTAGCTAGAAGTGCCAGAGGCTAAAATTTTCTATGGTGTCCTTGTTTCTGTCTACCCTGGTAGGGTTCCTGGAAGTAAAATTCATGGAAGTATGGGTTTCCCCCATGTGTCTGTCCTCCGTACTCCCTGGAGTTTTCAACTCTTAAGCTTGTCCACCCTGAGCCTCCAGGAATTCATCAATTACAGTTTAGGTGTTCCAACTCCAGCCCTGACTCCAGGGCAGGCTTCTGCTCCCGGTGAGCTATGATTATCTGTATATACCTGCTTGATTCTCCTATTTTTTAAGGTGGTGATTGCCCTGAAGTCTCAATTATCTGACGTGTCTAAGAAGACGATGATTTTCAGTTTGTTCTATTCTCTTCTTGCCATGGTGATGGGGGTGATGACTTCCATGATCCTCAGATGCTGGAGCCGGAACCAGAAGTTTATGCCTTTGGTTTTGTAAACTGTTCTCATTCATTGTCTTTGTTACTAAAACACCACTGAGTAAATGTTGACTGATAAAAATGTCTCTCAGTATATGTCTGTCCGCTCATATTGAAGAGTGAGGCACTAAAGAGCTTGTTGGAAGCTGGGTGTGTGGTTGGTTAAATAATGGATTTCTTGTGGGATTACTGATTGGGAACCAAATGATTTCTTTGAGGGACCCCAAACACCAGTATCTGTTACTCTCTGTGCCTGTCAATTTCTCTGAGAGGATTTTACAGTCTTCTGTCTTTGGGCCAGAAGGCTGCTGCCAGGATTTTGAGTTCTGAGTAGGGAAAGTAGACTGTGGGACTCAATTTTTTTTGGTGTTTTTGCGTTTAGCCCCTTACCTTGTCCCTCCTTTTTTCTGTGCCTGGTGTTCTGAGGCCCAGATCCCATAGGCCTGATTTTGTTTTTTCTCAAAGAGTAAATCTTTTGTATTCTGCCTGGTCAGAGTAGGTGACTTTGGGGAATGAACTGCCCTTTACTTCATACCTTCTACCGGTTTTGCTGTTTTTAGCATACCCCTCTTTATCTTCAACATTGGTTGATGCCTATAATTTCTAATACTTTATGGGGCATACTTTTACTTGCTGCTTTCTGGCTTTGCTTTTTTAGGTAGTTGGTTTTAGCTTTCTTTACGTTGCTGTATCACTTGCACCTGTCCATGTGCTTTTTCTATTTTACCTTTTTTTTTTTTTTTTTTCAGATGGAGTCTCGCTCTGTTACCCAGGCTGGAGTGCAGTGGTGCAATGTTGGCTCACTGCAAGCTCCGCCTCCTGGGTTCATGCCAGTGTCCTGCCTCAGCCTCCCGAGTAGCTGGGACTACAGTTGCCCGCCACCATGCCCGGGTAATTTTTTTTTTTTTTTGTATTTTTATTAGACATGGGGTTTCACCGTGTTAGCCAGGATGGTCTCGATCTCCTGACCTCGTGATCCACCTGCCTCGGCCCCCCAAAATGCTGGGATTACAGGCGTGAGCCACTGCACCCGGCCGGCCAGACTGGTCTTAAACTCCTGACCTCGTGATCCACCCACCTCGGCCTCCCAAAGTGCTGAGATTACAGGCGTGAGCCACCGTGCCCAGCCTCTTTCTGTTTATTTTTTTATTATTTATTTATTTATTTATTTACTTATTTGTTTATTTATTTATTTTTTTGAGACGGAGTCTCGCTCTGTTGCCCAGGCTGGAGTGCAGTGGTATGATCTCGGCTCACTGCAAGCTCTGCCTCCTGGGTTCACGCCATTCTCCTGCTTCAGCCTCCCGAGTAGCTGGGACTACAGGTGCCTGCCACCATGCCCGGCTAATTTTTTTGTATTTTTTAGTAGAGACGGGGTTTCACCGTGTTAGCCAAGATGGTCTCGATCTCCTGACCTCATGATCCGCCTGCCTCAGCCTCCCCGCCAATTTTTAACATTTTGTTGTATCTCTCATCTGATGTTATTTTCTCTCATTGTCTCTATCTTTGTGGGTTTTTAACTTTTAAAAATGCTATTTGATATGTGTATACTTCAATACGATGTATTCAGGTTGGAAGTCTTCTCTTTTTTCATTACTCCTGAGGTCTTTCTGATTTATGCACTAGACTGATCCCTGAACAATTTCTCAGAAAGGTCTTGGAGTTGAAGAATAATTTTCCACAAAATGATGCCTCTCACTCTATGTTCCTTTCAATACCACTAGCTAACACTCACTGAGAACCTACTATGTGCTAGATGTTGGGCTAAACCATTTAAAACCCATCACAACCTTCCAGGGTAGAACTATTATGCTGATTGCACACATGAGGAAATGAAGCTTTGAGAGGGTCAACAATATACTCAATGTCATACAGCTTGCAAGTGGAAGAACCTTGATTTGAACCAGGGAACTTAGCTCCAGAGCTTAGTCCACATGGGATGCAGATCTCCAATTCTGCAAAGGGCTAATATTAATGATATTTAATTTTGATGTAAAATAAAAATTAGGGCAAAGTATAAAACTTCTGAATTTTTGGCTCTTGTCATCTTAGCTATGGATAGGTTTTCTTTTTCAGAAGTCAAAATACTCTGTGCTGGCACAATGGCTGTCTTGTCAATAAAGATCTTTTGAAATTAGCTATAGAGCTTCCAGTTTTGATAATGGTGGACTGTAATTTGGAACAACGCTGCCAATGAAGAAGACTAAAAATACCATACAAAATATGTGCTTGAAGAAATCATATTGTGTATAAGACAGAAAAAAACATTAGCCCAATCCACACAGCAGGCGAAAGGTTCAGAGCAGCCTAGGCTGTGAAATCCCAGAGCTCATAGACTTCCTGCTTTACTCTACTCCTCTTTTAGATGGCAACTCATGTCTTCAGAATATATCAGCCTCCTGTTGTTAAGGACATATAAAAGAAAAAGACGACAGGAGGCTGAGGATGGAGGATCCCTTGATCACCTGTCACATGACTTCTCCATTACGTGCTTTTGATACATGGCGTTGGCTGCTGAAGAGACCACCCACACCTATATGTGAGTTGTGAATAATAGGTGCAATACAAAAGTTCTTGGTGAAGAATCACAAAGATACCTCAGCTCTGACCCTTTGGTAAAGGGGGTTGTCTGGGAGGGTATCTGGAGTCATGTTGAGAAGATGATGTAATGTTTTGGTGTAGACTAGGAAGACTTTCTGGTCTGAACTAGGCAACGGCGGTGGCTTTTCCTGAAGCCCCCAGCAGGAAGACTCCATCTGCCATATGAAACCGTCTGAGTACCTACCAGGGAGCGGCATCTTTATCTTTCTTCAGTGATTTCAGGGCCATAGCTGCTAGGCAGATGGTTCCTGTATCAGCACAGAGTTTCAGTGTGCTTACGTCTACTTTCTTGAAGAAATCAGTAGTTCTCTCTCTCCTCTCTTTTTGTTCCTAAAGGTTAATTTCAGCGTGTTCAAATGTTTTGTTATATCAATAAGAATGCAGCAGCTGGCAAACCGCTAGGGAGAGAGTCGTAATTCTAAAAAGTTCTTGATCTGAGAAAGCAACCCATAAATCTCCTCATCAAGGTTCCTGTGTTTCACCATATGACTAAAGAAAATGAAATCCCTTTACTAGCCTTTGAAGCCTTGTATTTCTCAGCCCAGTAAGAGTCCAGCTTCCCCCATTACCTCGTTCAACAAACCAGACCTACAGATTTCACAGCACAAACTTCTGATAAATTATGCAATGGAATCTGAATATAAGGATGTTATGACCCTTGACACCTGCCCCCACCCCAGACTTCATTGAAGGTACTCTGTTTTCTTGCTGATTTAACTCAAGGTTTCCATGTTTTGACTAAACTCAAGTTCTTTACTGGCAGATGGCTAGGCTCTAAAAGTTCACGAATGCAGACTAATTAGGTAAAAACTTTCTTGCTAAATTGACAAGTGGTTTGCATCCTGAGAGCAGGCAGATTCCCAGATCACCTACTGGGTGCTCTTGGCCATTCTAGGTTTAGGGCACCTCTAAATGCTGGAGGAAGGAAAGGAAGCTCTGTTCCTTCCTTGAAGACCCCTCTCACTGATGTAGTTAAGAGCCCTTTTAGGCATAGCAAGTTTGGGGGTCCTGAGATTTTTTTTCTGGGCTGAGGTTAGTGACTCATCCCTGTAGTCCGAGCAATTTGGGAGGCCAAGATGAGAGGATTACTTGAGCCCAGGAGTTCAAGATCAGCCTAAGCAACATGGTGAAACCTTGTCTCTACAAAAGATTAAAAAAAATTAGCCTGTGTGGTGGCATGCACCTGTCGTCCCATCTACTCGGGAGGCTGAGGATGGAGGATCCCTTGAACCCAGAGGTCAAGGCAGCAGTGAACCAAGATCATATCACTGTACTCCAGCCTGGGCGACAGAGCAAGACTCTGACTCAAAATAAAATAAGGTCCCTTCTCGTTAAAAAACTGAACCCCAAAAAGCAGAGAGGCCAAGAAGAGACAAAGTATGACCAGGTGCAGTTAGGAGACACTGAAGAAAGACCACCCAAAAAATGCAAACACAAACCACAGTTTTATGATTAAGCAAGTAAATGAGAATTCCTTGAGTAGAGGACAGGGAAAAGAGAACAGAAAATAGGTTTGAGCAGTCTTAAAAAAGGCATTTAACTTGATTCATGTCTCAGCAGCAGAGGTGTAAATATGAAGTTGTCTTAAATTAACTTAGAAAAGTGTTCATACTAAGATAGCAGCATACTGCCTCCCTCCTCCCTGCCAGCCTCATGTCAGGCCACTTTTCTTTTTTTTGAGACGGAGTCTCTGTCTGTCACCCAGGTGGGAGTGCAGTGGCACGATCTCGGCTCGCTGCAACCTCTGCCTCCCAGGTTCCAGCAATTCTCTGCCTCTGCCTCCCAAGTAGCTGGGATTATAGGAGCCTGCCACCATGCCTGGTTAATTTTTTTTTTTGTATTTTTAGTAGAAATGGGGTTTCACCATCTTGGCCAGGCTGGTCCTGAACTCCTGACCGCATGATCCACCTGTCTCAGCCTCCCAAAGTGTTTGGATTACAGGCAGGAGACACCATGCCCGGCCGAGGCCACTTTCTTTTTCATGCGTCATGGTCTTTCGGCTTCTCCATGAATACCACTCCCCCACTAAGGCTCCCATGGGCTGGCTCTTCTGCCTGAAATGTTCTTTCCCATATTCTTTGCATTGTTTGGTTCCTTATCAAGAATAAGAGACAAGTAGATATAAGAGAGGTGTTATTGGAGCAGACAAAATTCTTCTAGGCAATGTCCCAGCAGAAGCAGGGGCCTGGTGAGACTTCTGTGAGCTCTCACCCTACTGCCAAACAGCCATGAGCTTGCATTATTCATGGGCACAGGCCCTGAATGCCTGTGTCCCTGTTTCTTTGGACCCTTTCCTGCATCCAGCCTACTGGTGTGTTTCTTGTAGCATCTTCTGTACTGATTGTAATGGTTAAAATTACTCCAAGTCTGCACTGTACCATGGTCTTTCCTTGGAGAAGACTTGAGAAGTTGAAAAGAAATGAAGAAAATTAAAAAATATCTATCTGGTTCAACTTCCAGCACAAAGATAGCCTGTGGCTCTGCTCTGCAAGAACGGTTTTATTATCAACTTGGAACATCTTTATGCATTTGAAGCTTTTGCTTCTCATTAATTTTCCTGAGATGAACAGGCAACTATACATATACATGTTTACCTAAGCAAAATGTTATTTATTTCATGTTGGTGGTTTCTTTTTCTTTCTTTCTTTCTTTTTTTTTTTCTTGAGATGAATTCTCACTCTCTAACCCCCAGGCTGGAGTGCACGGGTGCGATCTCAGCTCACTGCAACCTCTGTCTCCTTGGTTCAAGCGATTCTCCTGCCTCAGCATCCCAAGTAACTGGGATTATAGGCACCTGCCACCATGCCCAGCTGATTTTTGTATTTTTAGTAGAGACAGGGCTTCACTATGTTGGTCAGGCTGGCTCGAATGTCTGACCTCAAGTGATCCACCCGCCTCAGCCTCCCAAAGTGCTGGGATTACAGGTGTGAGCCGCGCCCAGCCTGGTGGCTTATTTTTCTCCAACAAATGTGTGCCTACCAGATGCTAGGCTCTCCTGTTTGGGCAAGGAGGAGGTCATCCAGATGGCCATATGGGGTCCCTGACCATCACCTCCACATGGGGGCAAAGCACATCTTTATCCAAGTTCATCCAGGTGGCTTCAGTCAAAGGCCTCACACAAGATGGTTGGAGAGAAATCTGTTGTGATTAGAAAAACAAGAGTTCATCAGAGACTTGCCAGGTGAGGGAGCCCTCACCAAAGGAATTCAGTAGATTAAACATGAGTTTTTTTGGAGCAGGTTTGACATAGGGTGATTTTAGGTGGGAGGTAGTAGTTAGGGCTTGGCAGCAATTGGTTAGAATTTAGAAACTAGGGAACTTAGGCCGGGTGCGGTGGCTCACGCCTGTAATCCCAGCACTTCGGGAGGCCAAGGCGGGCAGATCACGAGGTCAAGAAATCGAGATCATCCTGGCCAACATGGTGTAACCCCGTCTGTACTAAAAATGCAAAAATTAGCCAGGCTTGGTGGCACATACCTGTAGTCCCAGCTACTCAGGAGGCTGAGGCAGGAGAATCACTTGAACCCGGGAGGCGGAGGTTGCAGCGAGCCGAGATCGTGCCATTGCACCACAGCCTGGCAACAGAGCGAGACTCCTTTTCAAAAAAAAAAAAAAAAAAAAGAAAGAAAAGAAAAAGAAAAACTAGGGAACTTACTAGTTTGGTGTGAAGCAAGTCAATAGCTGAAACTATGGTTTTATTTTTCTAGAACAAAGTCTGAATCAGATGTTGCTAAAGCAGGTGGAACTTTAATGGTTTGTGTTTTAAGATGTAGTTTCTGTATAGTTTATGTGTTTTGCAAGTTACGGATTCTGTGCAGTGTGTTTTGCAAGTTACGGATTCTGTGCAGTGTGTTTTGCATACTATGGATTATAGAAACCCCACTCCTCAGCCCCATCTTTTAGTTACACTTAAACCAAGATTCCAGGATGGTTACCTTCTCAGGGCAGTGCTCGTTCTAGATCCACACTGCTGGTCACAGTATCTGTAGCTATGTGGGAGGTCACTTGAGTTTCAGCAAACTTTATAATGTTTTGTAGTGTCTGTTGAATGGTCATTTGTTGGATCATTTGGTGACACAGTGGCTGAGTAACAGAATTTTAGACCTGGAGGATTACACATCTGAACCCTGCAAAGCATGCAAATTCTAAGATGCAGACCAAAAATAAAATTCTAAGCCCAAACCCGACTGAATGGACCCCTACTCTCCGCCAAGAGGATTCCAAAGTAAACCTAAAAAACTAGTTCAGGCTGGGATGAGAAGTGGGGGTAGGACATGCTTGGTTATACCTTCCCTGCTTTGGAATTCAGGCACAACTGACCAGCATTAATGTTAAAAAAGATCTTAAGACTGATGAAACAAACTCTCTGTAGCCACATGATACCAAATTCCAACCTGACTCTAATGTAGCAGCACATGACAGCACGCTCTGAAAGAAATTGAAGTATTTTACCCCAAAAGATATTTCTTTGATGTATTTTGAATTGGCCCTACAAAGATGTCTCTTGTGAAAAAAATCTACATTCTATAGAGGAATCCCTTCCCTTTCCAGGTCTTTTCCTGATCCAGGAGAGATTTAACTAAGAGTCTGGCACCTTTTCGTGTCTGATAAGAAACATTTGCCATCTAATCTTTCTGAAGCCTGCTACCTAGAGGCTGCATCTACATAACAAGAACCTTGACTTCCACAACCCCACTTAACTACCAACATTTCTTTCTGCTGACTTCAACTATTTAGGCAGAGTTTATGGAGTTTTCACTCTTGTTGCCCAGGCTGGAGTGTAGTGGTGCGATCTTGGCTCACTGCAACCTTTGCCTCCTGGATTCAAGTGATTTTCCTGCCTCAGCCTCCAGAGTAGCTGGGATTACAGGCACCTGCCATCATGCCTGGCTAATTTTTTCTATTTATTTTTATTTTTATTTTTTTAGTAGAGATGGGGTTTCACCATGTTGGCCAGGCTGGTCTCAAACTTCTGACCTCGGGCGATCTACCTGCCTTGGCCTCCCAAAGTGCTGGGATTACAGGCATGAGTCACCATGCCCGGCCAACTCTTTCAAAAAATTGCCTATTGGAAATCTTTAATTCTACCTGTAAATGACCTGTGAGCCTCCCTCCTGATCCCCCACTCCAGCCCCCGAATTTCAAGATGTCCTGCCTTTTCAGACCAAACCAAGGTACGTCTTACATGTGTTGATGTCTGCCTAAGATGTATAACTTTTGTCTGAACTTCTGTGTCCCTAAAATGTATAAAATTGAGCTGTAACCGCAGCACCTCGGACACATGTTCCCAGGACCTCTTGACAGTGTGCCTAAGTCCAGGATCACTCATATATGGCTCAGAACAAACCTCTAAAAATGTTTATAGAGTTTGGCTGGGTGCGGTGGCTCATGGCTGTAATTCCAGCACTTTGGGGGGCCAAGGCGGGCAGATCACGAGGTCAGGAGATCGAGACCATCCTGGCTAACACGGTGAAACCCCGTCTCTGCTAAAAATACAAAAACAAAATTAGCCGGGCGTGGTGGCAGGAGCCTGTAGTCCCAGCTACTCGGGAGGCTGAGGTGGGGGAATGGCGTGAACCCGGGAGGCAGAGTTTGCAGTGAGCTGAGATCGCACCACTGCACTCCAACCTGGAGGACACAGCGAGACTCCGTCTTAAGAAAAAAAAAATTGTTTACAGAGTTTTATTTACTCTTCATCAACAAAGATGAAGGATCATGATCAGAGTGTATAGCTCACTTTTAGGCTAGGAGCCAAGAATAGCCAAATAAACCAGGGAATATATCCCATCCTTGATCTGTAGAGCCTGTCATAGTGGACATAGTGGGAAAGGGTTAAACAAGAAAGATCATCTGATTTCTTCATATGTTTTCCAGATCCTTGTGGGAATATTAAAGATTCTGGAAAATTTTGTGGGATCAAGGACAACATTCTTCCCGTAAGATGACACATGAGCTGTCTTGAACACTGCGTGACCAGGGCTGCCCTTTTTCAAACTACTGTCAGTCACTCTCATGAAATTCGCTGCTGAGGAGATCTATACCCTTAGGGACTTTGTCTAGTCCCCTGTAGTTCTTAGAATCATAATGTGTAGATTTTTTCACACTTTCCAAGCCTACTTTATTTATTTTTTTATTTTTATTTTTTTTCTGAGACAGAGTCTCGCTCTGTCGCCCAGGCTGGGGTGCAGTGGCGCGGTCTCCGCTCACTGCAAACTCCGCCTCCCAGGTTCACGCCATTCTCCTGCCTCAGCCTTCTGAGTAGCTGGGACTACAGGTGCCCTCCACCACGCCCGGCTAATTTTTTGTATTTTTAGTAGAGATGGGGTTTCACCGTGTTAGCCGGGATGGTCTCGATCTCCTGACCTCGTGAGCCACCCGCCTTGGCCTCCCAAAGTGCTGGGATTACAGGCGTGAGCCACCGTGCCCGGCCGCAAGCCTACTTTAAAGCTTGACATGAGGAGGTGTGTGGAAAGAAAAAAGCAGCGTAGGATGAGAGTCAAGTTCACAAATTCAGGATCAGTTTTCCTTCTTCATGAATTAAGTTATTTAAAAGGGTATGTCTTTTTCTAAGAACGTAAATTGACATGCCAAAATGGGCCTTGAGTGATACTTTAGGATGGGGCATCCTAAAGGTAGATGTCAGTTTACCAAGAAAGCAAGTCCCTGTCTAATTTGTAGGCAGTAACCAAGAGGTTTGTGCTGAAAATCACACGAGTCATGTGGAATATCTACGTACTCCTATGTGGTCATCTGGTATGCCATACAATTTTATCTTGAGTATAGTGTTGCATCAGGCAATGAAATTTAACCCTTTTCCTGTTTAGAAAAAATAAGTGCAGCTTGTTACCAGTGCTCATTTCATTTTACATAAACACGTTCTTTGAGGCTGAAGCAAATCTGACTGATTTTCAATGTGAAAAATAAAATATAAAAGCTGTTGTTGGAGTTATTTCTAAACAGAACTAACATCAGAATCATCGGAATCATCTATTTTGTAAAACTTGGATTCATCAAATCTTTGGCCAACAAATGTTCAGGAATGATGTTAACATTATGCACAGGAATGCTGTTTTCTAGGATTTGACATTTTAAGCTACTGAGAATTACTCTATTTTGTAAATGGAAATACCACCACTAAATCAGGATGCTATAAATAGAATGATGTCTTTTGTTTACAAAGTCAATATACCAGAGCAATGTGAAACTGATAATAGAAGTGAGATATTTTGTGGCAAACTTATCTCGGGGTAAATGCTGCAGCTGCAAGCACTGCCAGTGAGTCTTGTTGCGGTAAATGGGAAAAGGGTTAAACCAGAAAGATCATCTGATATGCCTATGGTAAGAGAGTGTGAACTTCTGTTTAAGTCATAAATCTTAAGTATAGATCTTCTGAAGGAAATAAAAATATTTTACCCCCAAGTATATTTCTTTGACATATTTTGAAATGACAGCTGCAGGGCCAGCAGAGTGAGGTGGCTCTGCAAAGCTGTTTTTTCTTTTGTGGGGGGTGTGGAATTTGTATTTGTAGAGAATCTTCATTAATGCAGCCAGGCCTTCCCTTTCTAGGTCTCTCCAGATCTAGGAGAGATAAGCTGAGAGTCTGACATCTTTAAAGTTCTGAGAACAGACATTTTCCATCTATTTTCTCTGAGGGCTACTACCTGTGAGGCGTCATCTACATAATAGACCACCTTTGCTAACCAAGCCTCTTCCTTTTTCCTGCTCTTAACCTGTCTTACCACTAAGACCTGGTTTTGGGCTTTTTGACTGTGCACCCACATTCTTTCTGTAACCACAAGATGGCCTAGAAGTTTCTGTACTTCACTGGTGGGTTGGTTCTTCGTTCTCAAGGCTACCATGTATACACATTAATTAAATTTGTATGCCTTTTCTCTTATTAATCAACCTGCCTCAGGTTAGTGATTTTTTTCAGCAAATCTTTAGGGGTGCAAGGGCCTTGGCACTGCCCACCCCCAACTGTAGGGTTGTAGGGTTTATAAAAATGAAGCATCTTCTACTTGTCCTTCATTTCTTAGTTCCTAAGTTTTATTTCTACGAAAGTTTGGCTAGATCCTGTAAAGGTAGAAGTCTCTCTCACAGTTGAGAAGGGATTTGGGCTTTCGGCTGTCTGGTCTGTTGCGCTCTTTGCCATATGAAATGTTACATAGTAGCTGTGTCCAATTATGTAGGAAACAGACTGATTCCTTTAAATAACTAAAGGGTATTGTGTGGCACCCAGAGGAAAATTGGTGCCAATTAAAAAGTGGCTACTGCCCAAATGAAAGTGAGTCCAAACCCAACAGATGGCTCAATGGTATTGCTAATGGTGGAGGGTGTCCGGGTTCTTGGCGTCTTGAACAAAGAATTGGACAAAATGCACAAACAAAGCAAGGAAGGAATGAAGAGTTTTATTGAAAATGAAAATACACTTCACATTGTGGGAGAGGTCTGGGCATAGGAGCTCAAGGCCCTGTTACAGAATTTTGGGGAGTTTAAATACCCCCTAGAGGATTCCATTGGTTACTTGGGGTACACCCTATGTAAATGGAGAGGATGAAGTTACAGAGCTGTTTACGACATATGCCGTATGGAGAGGATATTTCCTGTTATAGCTGAAGTGTGAATCGGCCTTATTATGCTCCCTGCCTCCAGACCCTATTTTCCTGCCTCAGTACGTTTTAGATAAATCAAGTGAGTTATAGCCGAGCATTATACCTACACTAAGAAGGGAATATAAATCACAGCATTAAGGATAGAGGCATAAGTCCTATTGTGAACAGAGTTTTCGGCAGTGGTGAATCCATACGAGTCTGCAGCAACTCACTTCTTGTCTCCTCAGAAGAAATAATTCAACTGAAGGGTATAAGGCAGAGGGAGAGAGCATGGCACATTTTAGAGCAGGAAGGAAAGTTTATTAAAAAAATTTTAGAGCAGGAATGAAAGGAAGTACACTTGGAAGAGGGCCAAGTGGGCAACTTGAGAGATTCAAGTGCACAGTTGACCTTTGAGTTGGGGTTTTATTTATTCATTTATTTATTTGAGATGGAGTCTCACTCTGTGGCCCAGGCTGGAGTGCAGTGGCACTATCTCAGCTCCCTGCAAACTCAGCCTCCTGGGTTCAAGTGATTCTCCAGCCTTAGCCTCCGGAGTAGCTGGGATTACAGGCGTGCACCACCACGTCACCACGCCACCACTCCCAGCTAGTTTTTGCATTTTTAGTAGAGACGGGGTTTCACCATGTTGGCCAGGATGGTCTTGAACTCCTGACCTCAGGTGATCCGCCCGCCTCCAAAAGTGCTGGGATTACAGGCATGAGCTACCATGCCCGGCCTGACTTGGGGTTTTATACATTGTCCTGCTTCCAGGATCTTGAGTCTCTTTTCCTGTGATTCTTCCCTTGGGGTGGGCTGTCCACATGCACAGTGGCCTGCCAGCACTTGGGAGGGGCCGCAAGCACAGTGTGTTTACTGAAGTTGTGTGCATGCTCGCGCGAGGCATTTTTCCCTTACTAGTCGAGGGTTCCTAGAGGTTGGTCACATATCAGTTAAATTACACCATTTTGCCTCTTAGTGCGCATGCTTGAGCCCACTTGCTCAACCCCCTAAGATCTTAATCACGAAGTGGCTAATCAGCAGTTTCAGGTGTTTTCTGTTTATTAGGAGAGTGCCATTTCCTGGTGCCAGCAGCAACCAATCATTTCTTTAGAGAGACACCTGACTATCACCTGACATTCCTGATGGAGGGCCCTCTCCTGCCCTGCTTATGTCTGCCTAACTACCTACTCAAACATTTCCCCCCTCAAGAGCCCCAGACCCAATTCTTTGGGAAAACGGATGAAGGTCAGTCTTCTGTAACTGCTTCCTGCTGACAGAGGGGCAGTGGTTGTCGTTCTGCGGGTCTTGGCCTCTTGCTAGCTGTCAGGGCAGGGTGGCTCCATGGGTTGGTAAAAGCAGTATCCAGCCAGGGCCAAGGGAAATAGGGCAGGGTTTCACCTCTGTCATGCCCCACTGATGGGCAGTCTAGGGGTCTTCTGTAGAGGGTGATTCTTGAATATTGAGAGGATGGTATCCATCATTGAGGATCATCTGGAGCTTGATGGCCTGAACAGCAGACCAGGTTATTAGATTTAGAAAACATGAAATATTTAGAAAACCAGAAAGTAGAAAAAGTAGGAGACTGACAAGTGGGCCTAAAAAGGGAAGAACCCAGGAGAACCATTTCCAGGTTCCTTTCCAATTTAACAAACCCTGAGAGGCTTGTTCCCATAAATTGAAGGGTTGATTTAGGATTTGTCTGATGTCATCTTGTACTTTTCCTGGTTGATTTACCCAAAAGGGGTATTTTTCATCTAAGGCTAAACAAATTCCTCCCCGTGCTGCTGTTAATATATTTAGTCCTCAGTGATTTCGGAGGACTACAGCTGCTAAAGAGTCGATTTGTTCTTGCATGTTTGTTAAGGTTTTAGCGATGGCATCAATGTTGTTGGTTATTTCCTTCGAGATTTGGGTATAGGCTAAGGAGGCTTTTGTGATTTCAGCAATTCTGGTTCCCATACTGGCTATAATGCCAAGTCCCACAAAAAGGGGAATTAAATAAATACCTTTTAAGTTAATATTTGTCCTCTAGAATTCTAGAATTCTCCTGAAAATTAAAGATGATAAGCTGGGAGTGGTGGCTCACGCCTATAATCCCAGCACTTTGGGAGGCCGAGGTGGGTGGATCATGAGGTCAGGAGATCGAGACCATTCTGGCTAACATGGTGAAACCCCGTCTCTACTAAAAATACAAAAAATTAGCCGGGCGTGGTGGCGGGCGCCTGTAGTCCCAGCTACTCGGGAGGCTGAGGCAGGAGAATCTCTTGAACCCGGGAGGCGGAAGTTGCAGTGAGCCGAGATTGCGCCACTGCACTCCAGCCTGGGTGACAGAGCAAGACTCCATCTCAAAAAAAAAAAAAAAAAGAAAAAAGAAAATTAAAGATAATGTAGACAGTGGAATTTTTGAGTAAGTGGTAGGAGTTTTGAAAGCTTCTCAATGACGGTTTCGGTGAAGTGGGTTCCTCTAATATTGAAGACATAGACTGGAGTTCTTTAGGTAGGATGATGGTGATTGCATGAAATTCATCTGGAAGTGTCCAAGGAGGTCTTGAGGGCTGGTGTCTTATCCATATTCTACCGCTAAAGTTTTCAGAGGATCATGTTGGTGACAAATGAGATATGCATTAGGTACTCACTCCACAAATGTAGCAGTCTCCCTACCAGAGTTAGGTACACCTTACTCTGGTGGGTAATTTTACGTACAATGTTGGTAAGGCTTCATTTGTGAAGTTCTATGGCACCACCAGAAGGCTAATGCAAGAGTGGGAGAGATTACCCTCATACAATACAGAGCCACATTATTACCGATATCTTTTTGTCTGACTCTGGAACCAATTTTTGATATCACACAGTAGTCTGTGAACCTGTCAAATAATTCACTTGTGTGTTGTGTTAGCAGGCCTAGCTGTAGGGAGGACTGCCCGCCTAGCATCGTGCTGCCCAGAGCATCTCTTTTCACCTCTAAATACACTACTTTGTGTGTGCTTCTACCTTTATGATGGCATCTGCTTTAGGGAGCATCCCGGTATTTAGGAGTTCATCAATCTGCTGACCATTTTTAATTGGGCTTCCCTCTGATCTATTTCCAGAGCTTCCCCAACTCGTGTGTCTTCCTATAAGTGTGCCTGCTGTCAGTGTATACATCAATCCTTTTATCCTGAGCCACAGTGACAGGCTTTAATGAGTGTGTTGAGCTCCATCATTTGGGTTGCTTTTGCCTCTGGTAAGAGGCGACACTCTGGAGATGAGTTGTGACGTGCTATGAAATGCCAGTCCTGAGGACCAGGACAAATTGATACCCTCATGGGTTTCTTAGAACCGAAAATCCAATTTCAGATGTGATCTATCAACAAATGATATTTGATCTAGATTTTCTATGAGAGTCTGTAAGAAATTTATTTAAGGCCTGGAAAGTTCCCAAGAAGACATTAGCAACTGTGAGTTTTTCCTTCTACCAGTAGAAGCATAACAGGTTTCCAAGCATGATGAGAGTTCACATGAGATGCTTCTGCTTGCTGAAAGTGATGAATTTTCCCCATGAGTGGCAATGATTATATATACCACCAGGGACAACTATGCTCTGAGGCGATCCTAGGTCTCTACGTGCTTAGCTGATGCTGCCACTGCTCTGCAACCAGGCAGAAATGCCTTTTCCATCAGGGAAAAGTTGTAGTAAGCTGTTGGTCTCTATCGCATTCATAAGGATGAGTCAAAGACCCACGGGCTTGTCCAGAATGTTTGTGTACAAACAACTGGATACATTATAATGATTAGGTACATTTCTTATAGGGAGTTGTTAAAGAGCTAATTTTAAATCCCAAAATGCCCACTCATGGTTAGGTTTCCAGTGGAAGGGCCCTGATACTATGAGCTTAGTGAAGTTGTATGGAAGTTTAGTAGTTCAAGAAAAAATAAGAACCCAGTGAAGCAACTGATTAAGGTCTTGGTTAAGGATTTATGAAAAGCAATAAAAGTCTTCTGTGAAATCCTGAGGCACAATTTGCAGTTATATCGTTGACCTTCCAAGGAAGAAAATAAAGAGAAATTGGCTGTTCTAATTTAGAGGAATCCTGGAGAAAGCAAAGATCTGTACAGGGAAGTACAACTGTGAAATAAGAGAACTTGGTACCTAGGGTAGGATGATATTGGGGTTTGGTATCACAGGTAAGGCTATTTTATAGCTGTGATATGCTGGGTAATTGATGGCATTATCTTCTGGCTGTTTTAACTCCAAAGAAAGGAGTGCAACAAGGACTGGTACAAAGATGATTAGGTTTCTACCCATCTGATCTTTCTCTATGATTTCCATCTCCCTGTAAATTTCAGTTTAAAGGGTTCTGTAAGGGTTCGGGCTGTAATGGCCTTGGCACCAGTGCTTCTGCCAGTCAGTGGAACTCTTCACTCATGGGAGTCTAGATCCTTATAGAATTATTCAATCTTCGTTTTAAATATATATATATAAATATGATTTAATAAATATATATTATTTAAATATAAGGACATTGGTAGGCTAGTATTCCAAATAACTACAATTTGCGTCTTCAGGTTTCAGGGAAGAAATCTGCAGACATACCAGTCTTCTGGTAATCCCATGAACACAGTAAATCTCAATTAAATCAGCAGGCCTGGCATCACAAAGAAGGAAGAAATGTCCAAGAGGGTCAGTTAGAGGCTTAGGCATGGAGAGTTTGGGGATTGTTGAAGATGTCCATCACCTGGGCTGTACAACAGTGGTGGGAGCTAGACACTTATTTCTCTCCTGTGTGGGCATCCTTTCCTTCCCTCCCCCTCCCCCTCCCCCTCCCCTCCCCCTCCCTTCTCTTCCCCTCCCTCCACCTCCCCTCCCCTCCCTTCCCCTCCCCTCCCCTAGCTCTCTTTCTCAGAGTCTCACTCTGTTGCCCAGGCTGGAGTGCAGTGGTGTGACCTTGGCTCACTGCAGCCTCCACCTCCTGGGCTCAAGTGATCCTCCTACCTCAGTCTCCCCGAGTAGCTGGGTAGGGGCTGCACCACTATGTTTGGTTAATTTTTTGTATTTTTTTTGTAGAGATAGAATTTTGCTATGTTACCCAGGCTGGTCTCGAACACCTGGGCTCAAGTGATCTGCCTGCTTTGGTCTCCCAAAGTGCTGGAATTACAGGCATGAACCACTGCACCCAGCAGGCATCATATTGTTAAATCAAATTTAGCTTAAAGCTGACTCTTTGTCAGCTTTAAGTTTGGCCTAAAGGTTTCCCTATATATAGTGAACTGTAACCTAAATGGAGTTGTAAACAGACTGTAGCATCTTCTTGCGGCAATCACTGAGTTTCGGCCAATCAAAGGTGGCCAATTGTTCAAACCGTATTCAAATAAGGCAAACACCATGCTGTAACCAATCCAACTGTTTCTGCACCTCACTTCTGTTATCTGTACATCACTTTCCTTTTTCTGTTCATAAATCCTCTTCCACCAGGTGGCTGAACTGGAGTCTCAGAGCCTATTCTGGAATCGTTCTTTGGTCAATTAAACTTTGTTAAACTCAATTCAGCTAAGGTTTTTATTGTAACAATATTTTTCTACTTCAATTTCTTATCTTTCACATCCAATAATTTTTTCAATGGCACTTTGCTTGAAGTATCTGCAAGAGTCTTTACCTGGGACATTCTCCTACTGTGGGGTTAAGCAATTATTTCTACATGTTGGGGCATATAACTGTTTGATTTGGAGACTTTAAAGGTAATTTTGAGTTGTGGCTTATTTTTAATCTTTTACACTGTCAAAACATTCTTTCAGATGCTGTAGTTGAATTTCAAAGGGGGTAATTTCCTGTCCTCACGTTTAATCTAATAAAATCTCTGATTTCAGGTTTTAAGCAATTGACAAATAGAAATGTCTAAGCTGTGGTCCCTCTGGCATCAGAGTCTATGCCTGAGTATGTAAATATGCTTACCAACCTCCAGTGGCTTCATCGGCCCTCTGCTTACAAAACTGAAGACCTCAGGGAATCTTTACAAGTTTGTTGTCTTGTATAACCCATAAGAAAGCTGGTCCTATCTTGGCAACCCTGTTGAACCCGTTAGCTGCTCCATGGAACCACTGCCCTTGATGTCCTCTACAGTGAACCTTTCCATCAAGGCTTTTGCATCTGAAAGGCCTGCCAGCTTGCAGGCTACTTGATGTGTCTGCCAGTTGGGGTTACAGCTTTTCTGAGCTACTCTTGGTGGACTATTATCTTTTTTAGACTTAGGAAAATCTTTGATTATGCCTCTTAATTTTGGCCTAGCCCATGGATTAAAGTCTACTTTTAAGGGCTCCCTGTCAGCTTGTTTAGCTTTAAGGTGGTTCAGATGGACTAGCAAGATAGGGAAGGGCTGGAAGGGACGACAGAGCCAAAGGCAGAGGACAAGTGTGGAAGACAGAGGGAGACGTAGGCAGGTAAAACCAAGAAGGGCTGGTGTTTGTCCCCTCAAGGAATTTGTTAAAGACACAATTTCTGGATCCTCATTTCTTTCTGAAGTCTCCTCATACCACAGTGTGCTGACCAGTGGGTGTTAGAGATCCTGGGCCCCTTTTGTCCTATAGTGCCTCTTAAGTGGATTCAAAATTTTTCTCAAGTGTCCACTGCAGTTCTAAAATATTCATTGTGAAATTGTATTATTCCCAAAGATAACACAAGACTCAGGGTTATAATGAGAAAATGTGTCAGGAGCCTGTGTCCCGCCCGCCAGTGGCCGACATCGACCACGAATCACTCCTGTGATGGACAAGTCATCCACGTGTCACAGATGTCGCTTGTTTACCTGCGCCCCAGCCTCCTCGGTCGAGATGATTTAGCGCTCTCCTGTCACTAACCTGGCAGTCAGAGACTCAGGGCATAATTTCAGGGAGTGGATCTCTCCAATCGCAAAAGCCTCATGCAGGAGAGCAGGTGGAGGTGCAGGACCATAAGGCTTTCACAGGTGACTGGCCACGTTTGTCTCAGGGAGGGCACTGGTCTACTGACATCTTCATTCCTCAGGACCAGCTTGGATAGAGACTTGTTGGACCTGTGTCTGCCTCTCATTCTAGGAACTTGTGTTATAAACAGACACCATCTACGACGTGCACAGCGAGACAGGGACATTAATAAAATAAAAGCAAACCAAAAACTTTGGCATATTTTCACCAAGGGACACAAACACAAACTTGATCAAATTAACAATATTCAAGAGGCTAAAAGAGGTCCCCCACAAAGGGCCAAAATCCTAGGAAGCAAAATAAACTCAGTGAGGGAAGTGAATACAGTGGACGTGGAGTGAGGCTGGGGAGGCTTCCTCACCGTGAGGGGCCAAGCCTCCTGTCAGGGACTCTGGGCCCCTCTGCACTGTTAGGGAACTGGCTTTTATGACTGCTTACTCTGGGGCACTTCTGCTGGCTGGCCTCGGTGCTCATGATGGGGGCATGTGGTTGCACTGTGCTATAGCAAAAATAACCATTTGTTCGTTCATTCAATATTTACAGGGAGAATGCTGTGTGCTATGCATGGGGGAGGCCATGAAGCAGCAGCTCTCAGTCTTTACCATACAACTTAACCACTGGGACAGCTAGGATCTGCATTCAGGAGACCTGGGGTTAGGCCTGAGAAATTTTGATTCCAGCAATCTCCCAGGTGATTTTTGCTCTGGGTCTGGAGTCCACACTTTGAGAATCACTGCAATGGAGAATCAAATACCCCGCAGAGATAGGTCAGGGCTGAGGACAGCTGCTCTTCACACCCATCTTGTTGTTTAGGCTTCCTCCTGAAGGCGCTGTCCACTTCAGGAGGCCCTGGGAGAGTTTATCTGGTGTCAGTTCTGTAATGAATCAGGGATGGAAGTGTGTGGTGATTAGAGCAGTGCATCTAACTCCAGTGATGTCTTCACATCCTTAATTATGGCAGGCCCTTGTTCTCATCCTTCCCCTGCCCCAGCAGCTTCCTAGGGGGCCTTCCCCTAAATACAGCCCCCTCCTCCTGCATTTCCTCAAAGGTATCTTAAATTAAGTCTCCTGGTTCTATACACTGTCTACTTTCCCAAGGTGATATTTCTGACTTTTATCTCTTTCTAGGAGGTAAAAAGAGCTCAGTTTTAGTGTCACACAGTCCCAAGCTTGAATCCTGGCTTTCCCCTCACTGGCTGCATGATTTTGAGAAAACCAACTGTTTACATTCTCTTCTGAGTAATGAGAATGATCACACCTACCTCATAAAGATGTTGTGAGAATTAAATAAAATAATACCTGACTGTTCAACAAAGTTGTTTACATTCTCCTTTTTTTTTTGAAAAAAAAAAAAAAGAGATGTGGTTATGTAATTCTGAATGGCAAAGGGTATATATGTATATTTTTATGGCAAAACACCACCTCCATTCCGGATCAACACAAATTTTTTCTGAAGTCAGGTTTATGCTTCTCATTCATAAAACTGAAATTAAAAATTCAGCATATAAGGAGAGAAATAATTTTTTTTAGGCATGCATGTGGCTTTCATCTCAGTTTTCTTCTCCATCAGAAACGTGTAATACAGCATCTATGGTGGATCTAAAGGAGGAGATCCCGAGGCTGGAGGAAGATATTTGAGGAATATCTTTACACAGTGTTCTATCTGGATCTGTCATTCCAAGATTCTTGTCTGTAATGCCGTGAGATGTTAAAATCTTCCCATGGGACACTGTGGTGCCTCGGGAAGTTCTGAGAATTGGCAGATGGTTCTGGTGGGGATGATTTTGGTTCTCTCTGGCTTTCGGCTTGCTGGTGGACCACAGGCTCCAAGCACCCCTTATACTTCCTCCCTGCCCCTCCAGCATGCTTGATGGTCCTGCCAGGAGGTTCTACCAGGATGCTTCCTGACTTCTTACTGTTTTCTTGGTCTGCCTACTTCCACAGACCCTATAACCACATCCTTCAAAGCACAGCATAAAGGAAGAACTTCCTCCCTTATCTCTCCTTTTGAGCGTAGAATCAGAAACAGGCCTTTGGTATTAACCCGCATTAGAGAGATTAAGACATAAAAGGAATATGCCAATAAGAGGAGAAGAAGGTGAGAACATTTCAGCAGCTCCCCCGGCTGTCTGGCTGATGCCCTTGATGGCTCTTCCTTCTGTCTGCCTCCCACCTCCCCCTTCCCCTTTAACTTCCAAGAGGTTTTGCTATTATTAAACCCAGGGAGACTGAAGGGGTGACTCATCACTGAAAATGGTCCCTTCAAAGGAATAGTTATTTCTAGAGAGATTTAAAAAATATTGCCAGGTGCCTGAGGGGTGTGTGTGCTATTTGTGTTGGAGAGAGCTGAAACCTTTTTCGACCTTAGAGAGGTAAAATTAGATACTTTCTTTCATCAGTTTTGCTCTAAAAAAAGAAAATCCTTACTATTTCTAGAAGCAGCTGAGCAACACTGGTAGTGGTTAAGATGACAGGCCCAGGAGTTTGACAGAAGCAGCTTTAAATCCTGTGTTTTTGCCAACTTATTCAACCCTTGTGAGCCTGAGATGGGGGCATCAAATCATATGAGCATCCCAGTGCTCTTGTTGAAGGGGCTTCTCAGGGGACAGAGGTGAAATGGAACAGATGTGGTGAGACTGGAAATACTGGATTGTTTCTCAACCTGAGGGAGCCAGTGTTCAGTGTTTTACCATTAACTGTAATGTTATCTGCAGATTTTTTAGAAAGATGCTCTTAATCAAATTGAGGAGGTTCCCTTTCATACCTAGTTTGGCAAATATCATGAATGGGTATTGGATTTTGGTAAATACTTTTTCTGTGTTACGTAACTGCTAACATTGTGAATTCTATTGATCGACTTTAGAGAGTTAAAGCAAACTTGCTTTCCTCAGAAAAACCCTACTTGATCATTTTGTATTACTATTTTTATAATTTATTAGATTTGATTTGCAAGTATTTTGTTAAAAAATTCTGTGTCTATGTTTATGAAAGACACTAGTCTGTAATTTTCTTTTTCTGCGATGTTTGTCAGGTTCTTTAAAATTAGTGCTAAATGGCCTAATAAATTACACTTGGAAGGGTTCCCGCCTCCTTTATTTTCTATTACAGTTCATGTTCAATTCATTCTTTGAAAGTTTGAGAATTCACTGATTAAACTCTCTGGGGCTTGAGTTTTTTTGGTGGGAAAGTTTGTGATAAATTCATTTAACACTTACAAAGCTGTTTATATTTCTTTTTAATTTTTTGAGTCAATTTTGGTAAATTGTATTTTTCAAAGAATTTGTTCATTTTGACTATCTTGCCCCAGAATTTCTTGGCATTAAGTTCATAACATTCTCTTGTTATCTATTCTTTTAACATATGTGGGAGTTACAGTGATGACATCTTTTTTGTTGTTATCAGTGGATTGTGTTTGCTTTCCTTTTTCTTGATCAATATAGTGAGGAGTTTATCACATTTATGGATTCTTAATGCAGAACAAGTTTTTGGTTTGTTCATTCTCTCCATTGTTTTCTGTTAACTTCTGCTCTTACCTTCACAATTTCATTATTTTGTACTTACATGATTTATTTTAGATGTATAGACTGATATACATTAATGACTGCTTCTAAGTCTAAGTATATTTATATTTCTGATAGACATTCTCACTCTCCTCCTCCCCAGGCAGGCTTCCACAGTTCACAAGCACACCCATTTCTTCTTGCCACCATGGCACTGGCTGCTGTCACTTTAAAAAATGGTTTCCAATATGATAGATAATGGGTTTTTTATCTTATTATTGTTTTCCTTTGTATTTTTGTAGTTACCGGTGAAGATGACCATCTTTTTGTACTTTAGAGATTTGTGTGTGTGTAAACTCTGTGTTCGTGGCCTGTATTAATTTTTTCACTGGGTTGTCTTTATTCTAAATGATTTTTAGGAATGTTGTATATATTATAATTCTTAGTTTGTTCTATATGTTGCACATCATTGTCAGGTTCTTTAAAATTAGTGTTATAATAGCTTAATAAAATACACTTGGAAGTGTTCCCACCTATTTTATTTTCTATAAAAGCTCACATAGAATTTATCCTTTCAAAATTTGACAGAATTCACTGATTAAACTCTCTGGGGCTGAGTTCTTTTAGTGGGAAGATTTTCGATACATTTTATGTCTTTAAATTTTTAAAATAATTTTTTACATAGAACTTAAAAAATAGGTAGTCAAAACTCTTAGTTCTAAAATGGGTTTATCTGTGTTGCTTAAGTAAGTTTACTTATGTAATATAAAATTATTATATGTGGCACGTGTTTCCATCTAGGATTCGCTTCTGGGAATGGGAAGAGGCAGAAATTTAGTTTTATGTTTTCCCAGAGAGACAGATAATTGTCCTAATTTTTCCCCCCACTAGTTGAAGTGCCACTTTAACATGTTATAAATTCCCATATATAAATATGTCTTTCTCAGAATTTTATTTTTTATTCCATGGGCCTACTTGTCTTCTTAAATGAAGAAAATACATTTAATTATTATCAGACTATGTTTGAGTTCTATCTTCATTGCTTTTAATTTTTTTTACCCCTCCAATTAATTTTTAAAATAAATGTATCAAGTTTTATAAAAACAAATTGCTTTGGGAATTTCATTGGAAGTAATATTTATTGTTACATTATTTGGAAGGAAAGGTCACTTTTAAACACAACGTTATATCTTTCTCCCTAAGAACATGGTACATTTCTCCATTTAATTGGCTGTTGAAAAGATCCTACAAGAAAGTCTATAGTTTTCTTCAAGTAGTTTTTGTACATTTCTTATGCTTAGATTTTTAAACATTTTTTGATGCTATAGACAACAGTGGTTATTTATCCATTACAATTCTCCCTTAGATTGTGTTGGTCCATAGGAAAGCTGTCATCTTTGACACATTTGCCTTGTATCTAGCAACAGGTCTATGCTCTCCTACTAGTTCCAAGGGCTTTTCCTTTGTGGACAGTCATATAAATAAAAAATAATGAGTTTGTCATTAACTTTCTCTTTTCCTTCCTTCCTCCCGCCCTCCTTCCTTTCTCTCTCTCCTTCTCTTTTCTTTTTCTTTTTTCTTTTTCTTTCCCTCCCTCCCTCTCTTTCTTTCTTTCTTCTTCCTTCCTTTCTTCCCTCCCTCCCTCTTGCGCTCTTTCCTTCCTTCCTCTTTCTTTCTTTCTCTCTTCCTTCCTTTCTTTCCTTTCTCTTGCTTTCTTTCTTTCCTTTCTCTTGCTTTCTTTCCTTCCTTCCTTCCTTCCTTTCTCTTTTCTTTTCCCTCCTTCCTTCCCTCCCACCCTCCCTCCTTCCTTTTCTTTCTTCTTTCCGTGGCTGGGGCCACCAGTAAAATGTTGACTAGTAGCACAAGCAGGTGTCGTTGTCTTCTTCCAGATTTTAAAGCAAATCTTTTTGCTGTTTTAACATTGAAGATCTGTGGTATACTCTTTAATTGGGATAACAAAGTTTTTCTTTATTTTAAGCTTTCTATGAGTTTGTTTTTAAGTTTATAAATGTTTTTAAATTTTAGTATTTTCCTCAGATCTATTGAGATAATCAGATGGTTTTCTGCTTTCACAAACCATTCATTTGAAGTTACCTTAACAGATATCCTAATGTTGAAATGGCTTGAACTCCATGTATTAGCCCTTTTGTTCAGTGATGGATTTATTTTGCTAACATTTTGTTTAAGACTTCTGCATCTATGTTTAACAGTGAGACTGGCCTGCAGTTTTTTCCTTTGTTTTGTCCCTTTCTGGGGGTGATTTTATTTAGTTTTAGAAATGAGATAATAAATCTTCCCTCTTTTTCTGTTATCTAAAAGATTTTATTCAGATACTAATTATTTGTTTCTTATATAAGTTGGGTAGATCTCTTGAATCCAGGATCCAGGTTATTATTATTATTATTATTATTATTATTTTGGGCAGATTTTAAACTACGCAATACTGAAACAGTTACACAGTATTTTTTATTTAAGGGAAAATACAGACGATTATGAACTTTTCTTCAAGCTGACACTAAAACAATTCTCTACTTGGGATTTATAAGGGAGTCTGAGAACACATAGCTAGCAAATCATACATTAACATTTTTATAGCAATGCAGCAATGAATTTCGTGGACTTTTTTCTTGAAATGATCTCTTACACATGCTGAGGGCATGGTATAAAAATGCATGTCTTGAAGGTATTGTTAGGTGAAACAAGCTGAAATGATCATTTGTGTATTTAGACTAATGATAATCTGACTTAATTCAAATGTAGGATGCATGGATTTCTTAGGGAAGTGGATAGATTATGTATCTTCCAAATAATCTTCTAGAAATATGTTTTCTCTTGTTTAGGCTTTTGATAGGAATTAGATAAGAGGTAGTTTGAGATTCTGTTTTACGGTGGGAAACCACAGAGATAGCATTCTGTGATAAATGTTAGGAAGACTTACGTTTGCTTTAAAAATTAGGCGATGGAAATCCAGCAACTAGTCAGAGTAAATCTCAGTGAGGAAAAAAAAGAAAAGTAGCTTTATAATGAGAGTCATGGGGATTCTATTCTGTGATTGATCAAAACTTGGGCTCCCAGAAACTTCATTCTGGCTTTAATTTTTAGTCTAAATACCCATCAGCTGCACACATTGTTATCAATCCAACCTCCCCACGGCCTTTCAGAGCAACTGAACGCAGGAGCTGGAGACTAAGAAATGGCTCTTCTACTTTTAATTTTTGGACTTTAAATCTAAGCCATGAGCAAGGCTGTCTGTATGAGATGAGAAGACTATTCATGGTTGGCATATATTCTTGTTTCATTTCTGTGTTGCATCATTTACAAGAATTAGAACAGAGCAAAATCACTGGGAGATGGGTGCATTTGCAATCTCATCCGCAAAGCAAGAAATATGAAGAGGATTCAGCAGCGGTGGGAAAGGTATTACGTTCACACTCCAAGCCTGTGATTCTGTGTTTCTGGGGTTCTTTACTAGGTCATATGCCAGGGAGGATTTTGAAGAAACAGAAGCAGTAAGCCCTGAGTTTAGGGACAGTAGAAACAAGACCATGAGAGATCATGGAGGAGAACTGTTCAGGTCCATTGCTGATGGGTCCGCAGGATGAAAAATACTAGGGCAGTCAGGCAGAGTGCCATGGGCCGGAGCTCCAGGGAATCAAGAAAGAGCGAAACAATCTCTGCCCTCAACACTTGATGTCCAGTGCAGCACTGTCTAATAGAAGTGTAAGGTGAGCCTCATGTGCGATTTTAATTTTCTGGTAGCCACAGTGAAAAAATGAAAAGAAATGGGTGACATTTATTTTAATAATATGTTATATGTAACCTAAGACACCTTAATTATGAAAATGAATAATCAACATAAAATTATGAATAGGATTTTTTTACATTTAAAACAAGTGCCATGTCTTTGAAAGCACATCCCAGCTGCACATGCTCAAGGGCCATGTGTAGTCAGTGGCTACTGCCCGGGGCAGCACACATCTCCAGGGAAAGAAACAGACTTGCAAACAAAGGAAGGCATAAGGCTGTGGGAAGGGCCGAGACTGCCAGACCTTGGCAAGAGCGTCGACTCATTGCTGGATGGATCCGAGGGTGACTGCTCTTGGGCAGCAAGGATCATTTTAGTTTTCTGAACCTGAGTAGGTGGTCACCAGGCAAGGTCGTTTGCAGGCTGTTCAGCGATGGCTTCATTCATTAAACGGCTCTTCACCTTCTCTGTGAGCAGATGCTTCCTGAGCCCCTGCATATTCTGGGCAGGTGCCCCAGTGCAGTGCTAGTGTGGCCCCATTGCCCATGGTCTCCCCTTCCCCGCTGCCCCGTGGTCCTCCCGCAAAGGGGTTCTTTCCAGGCTCCTCCCAGGACACCCTGGCTGCTTCTCAGAATGACTGAACATAATGTGGATAATCTCATGGAATCCAGCAGTATCCCTGGGGAAGTCTCTCTTTATGAATTTTACAAATGTGGAAACTGAAGCTAGGAGAAGATGACTTGCCCAAGGTCACAAGGTTGGCCCATGGACCAGCAAGGGTTTCAAATCAACTGAGTGCCTCCCGAGTCCTCAGCCTGCTCTGTGGATGCACAGCATTCAATCCTTTTAATGGGTTAGAAAGTTATAAAAACACGAACCTGAGACATCTTCCTTTTTTTTTTTTTTTTTTTTTTTGAGACAGAGTCTGGCTCTGTTGCCCAGGCTGGAGTGCAGTGGTGCGATCTCAGCTCACTGCAACCTCATCTCCCAGGTTCAAGCGATTCTCCTACCTCAGCCTCTGGAGTAGCTGGGACTACAGCTGTTTGCCACCATGACTGGCTAATGTTTTGTATTTTAAGTAGAGATGGGGTTTCACCATGTTGGCCAGGCTGGTATTGAACTCCTGATCTCAAGTGATCCGCCAGCCTCATCCTCCCAAAGTGTTGGGATTACAGGTGTAAGCCACCACACCCAGTCTGAAATATCTTTCTCAGCATCTTTTCCTCACAGTATTTCCCTCCTCAAAGTAATTAGTGATCACCTCTTTTCTGTTAAATGCCTCGATTTCAAGAAGCTCCATATTTTAGCGCATCCTAAGGTTCCCGGTGCCACCCACTAATGTCCACACGGTCTGTCCGTCTCATCAGGGACTCTACCCAGGGTGCCGCTGGTGCTTCATTACTTCTCTGCACTTCCTGATGTACAGTTGTCTAAGAAAGATCAAAGCAGCTGGGAGTGGTGGCGTGTGCGTATAGTCCCAGCTACTTAGGAGGCTGAGGCAGGAGGATCCTTTGAGCCCAGGAGTTCCAGGCTACAGTGAGCTATGATATGCACCGTCACACTCCAGCCTCGGCAACATAAGCAAGATACTGTCTCTTTAAAAAGAAAAAGAAAAAAAACCGCAAAATAGGAGTGTCTCATAAGAAAGCAGCAAACCCAAATATGTTAACGAAAACATTATGTTGTGCTTATAACATAAGAGGGCGCCGTTCGCTAAAAAAGAGATGTTTCAGTTTCATCAGAGCCACAATGACCTAAACTTGAGGCTTATCACCATAATATTTGTTTTCTGGGGGAATTTTTGATGTCCTTCCCACTTACCACTTGGTAACACAGTCAGAAAGATAAGAAACTTAGACATCTATGAGTTATTTGTTGTGAATTATTTTCTTCTTTGCACTTTCCAAATAAATACATACTCAGAATTTAATTCTTTGACAAGGTATTATATAGGTATTTCAGGACAATTTGCTTAACATTTTGTATACATACAATGACATTTTTATCCACGATTTGAGCTGTCTACTTAGAAATATGTCCACTAAAGTGAAAATCCCATTTTTTTCCCCTGGTATTTTACAGGACTATTAGAAATTGAACAATTGTGGGAAAGTAGATTTTATGCGATGTTGGCCAGGGTTCATCGCAGGCCTTGGCTGGGACTACAAACAATCAGGCACTGTGCTTTTGCAGGGCCTGGGGCCTGGGCATTTACTCAGATGGGGAGCGCTAAGGACAACCCAGGGAAATGAGGTGGAAGTCAGAACCGAGGAACAAGGTGGGATGGCGAGTCTCAGAGAGCTTTGCAGAGCTTCTCTTCCCATTTGTGCCCCTTGTGGAAGACTGGTCCAGAGGCTGTAGGTGGAGTGGCCAGTACTGACTGGCTGTGGCTGAGGGTGGAGGGGTGCAGGAGAGAGCTCAAGGCAACACAGAATGGGGAGTTTCTGGTTTTTGCCCCTAGGAAGATGAGGCAGCTGGCCAGGCCAGGAGGAGCTGTGCTGTTCTCTTGGTGTGTAGAGGGGGAATGGGGAGGTGGGCGGGAGGATGAGCAGAGGTTCAGGCAGGGCTCCACCCATTCCTTTCTCTTCCTGGCCCTGACCTGAGCTCTGAAACATTATTTTCCTCTATGTCTGGATTTCTTTCACTTATTCCAGTTTTGTTTCTGCATTCACTGTTTAAAAGTTAACAAAAGAAAAAATGTCTACCTTATAATTAACTAAGATTTTCCTGTGAAGCATTCCAATTTTTCAGAGATCTGAAACATTTCGTCCCAATATTTTATTATTTCCATAGCTCTCGTTTTTGTTTCTTTTTCAATTTTTAACTTTCTTAGGGATATTCTCAATTGTTCAGGTCATTTTCAGTTTTCTTTTTCTTTTTCTTTTTTGACACGGAGTCTTGCTCTGTCACCCAGGCTGGAGTGCGGTGGCACGATCTCAGCTCACTGCAAGCTCTGCCTCCCAGGTTCACGCCATTCTCCTGCCTCAGCCTCCCCAGTAGCTGGGACTACAGGTGCCTGTCACCACGCCTGGCTAATATTTTGTATTTTTAGTAGAGACGGGATTTCACCATGTTAGCCAGGATGGTCTCGATCTCCTGACCTTGTGATTCACCCGCCTCAGCCTCCCAAAGTGCTGGGATTACAGGGGTGAGCCACCGCGCCCGGCCTCAGTTTTCTTAAGTGCCAAATTGTATGACCTTTCCCTATCGAATGATGTTAGCTCTAGCCTACAGATTGTTATAGGTAGTGTTTTCATTGTTAGTATTTTCCTGTCCAAAGATGCTGGAGATGGAAAGGGTACCAACTACATGGCATTAAGTTTCACCGCCCCTGTGTACCAGTGGGAGATGGTGGAAGGGCTGTTGGAGTTCAGTTGTTTGCAGTTCTCTTGCTTTTAGGTGGAATTTTTCAGGCAATAAAACACGGCTTATTTTTATTTTTATTTTTACAGGGAGACAAGGTGCCTTCCAGTAGTGGTTCAACACAGTTCTGCAAAACACGACACTCTTGATAAGTTTATCCTGTGATAGAAGGAGATGAAAACTCAGAAATGACTGCTAGCCTGGACAAGTCCAAGTCTGTGATTCGAGTGCCACAGCAATCTAGTAAAATTATCTGGAGAGAAAAACCCTTGATATGCAGGTGAGGAGCAGCTGATGTCTGAAGTCTGATATGGCAAGAAAGTTCCAGATTCTGGAAGAAGAAACTAAATCCATGAAAACATAAGCGAGAGCACTACAACCAGATTAAAACAATATGGACAATTGAAAAAAGACTGAGAATGTTCGCATACATTGCTGGGGCCTGTGAGGAGAGTTAGGTCCCGTGTCTGCTGCAGTGCTGATTGCAAAGAGCAGAGAGCCCGCAGCTCCCCTGGGAGAAGAAGGCAGGGGACATGATGTAGGGTCAGGGTGTGGAGACAAAGTTAATGGTGCGGAGAAGGGATCAGGAGGAAGCTGCACGATCCAGTGGGCACTGAACGTTCAGGACCGGGAGAAAATATCAGTTCTACCCCAAGACTGCTAAGAAGAGGGGAAAAGCCCACTGGATAGGTCATCATAGAGGCGTCCACACTGAGAGTGTCACCTGAAAGAGCAGGTCAGAATCTTAGGCGAGAGCAGAAGAAAGGACCGTACTTGGTTGAAAGACAGAAATGGAGCATCCTGTATATGAGCTGACCTGCACAGCACAGGTGGCATGGTGTGTCAAAGCAGATGACCTGGTGGCCCACAAAGAGGAAGGGCTGGCGACCTACAGAAAGCAATTCAAAGATCTTGGGGGAAAACTGGAAAGAATAATTTCTTCTTTTCAGAGACAGATCCTGTCCCAGGAGGGAAGAGCTCATGATCACTGGTGGAAGCTTGGAGGATGAATAAAACCTCATTATTTCCAGATGGGAGATCACAGACCTGAAACAAAGAGAACTAAAAAGACAATTTATCTCAAGCCTCTTGTTTGTAATTTTAATTTTTAATTTTTGTGGGTACATAGTAGGTGTGTATATTTATGGGGTACATATGGTATTTTGGTACAGGCATGCAATATGGAATAATCACGTCATGGAAAATTGGGTATTAATCCCCTCAAGCATTTATCCTTTGAAACTGCTGCTTCTTCTCCTCCTCCTTCTTCCTCTTCTTCTCCTCCTTCTCCTCCTTCTTCTCCTCCTCATCTTCCTCCTGCTCCTTTCTTCTTCCCTCCTCCTCCTCCTCTCCTCCTCCTCCTCCTTCTCCTCCTTCTCCTCCTCTTCTTTTTAAGGGCAGGGTCTTGCTCTGTCACCCAGGCTGGAGTACAGTGGTATGATCATGGCTCACTGCAGCCTCAACCTCCTGGGCTCAAGCAATTGTCCTGCCTCAGCCTCCCAGGTAGCTGGGACTAGAGCACCTCAAGCTTCTTGAAGTGGATCTTAATGCATTTGACAATCCTGGTGGGGCATTAGGCAGGGAGTAAATACATCCTGACCTCTGAGACCGAAGTGTCCCTCGTGCGTCTCCTCAGACCCTCCCCTTGGCTGCCAGGCTGTGTTCCCCTCCCCTCTCCTTCTCCTTCTCCCTCCTCCTCTGCCATTCTCCAATCCAGTGCTTCGTGTGCATCCAAACGGAGAGGAGCGGTCTTGTTAAGAGCACTCCCTCTTCCTCCACCTCCTCCAGGACTCTGTGCACCCCGCATCCCAGCTGGCTCCCCAACAAGGGGTCTTAGGTCTCCTTTTTCTCCATCACAGTCTGGGTTTTTCTTGCACACCTCTATCCAGAAAATGGAAGTGACTTACCTTTTGGTTTCCCTCAGCCCCCATCTGACCCTAGCAGTAAAAATCCTGAAACACTGCAAAGACATCAAGTCATTAGGTTTTGTCTTTCTTCCTTGAAATATTGTTGACTTCTATATATTTAATTTTGGGATAGATAGCTGTTTTTTTTAAGCAAGTGATTTTATTTTCTCTCATTTGGCTTCTTGATACTAATATAAATTTCAGGTTAGATTTAGAAAATAAAGATCACTTGAATACTCCTGTTACATTATACGCTCTAGAAAATGTAAGTAGCAGAGTTTTATCTGATAAGTCAGTCTACATGATCATATAACATCATCCGTGAACAGTTTATCCCATGGAGACATTGAAAATAGAAAAACACTTTTCCATCTGTTAATGTTTGTATCTGCCGCGGTTACAGGAAAAGGGTGAAAGTGACTTGATGGTCCCAGTAAATTACAGTCGAATTAAAGCATGGTCAAGGTGTGGTGGTCAAACGCAGAAGGCAGTCTGTGGAGTGGGGAGTTCTGCAGGCTGGGGCCACTCTGTCTGCTGTGCTCTTGCTGTGCAGGGCTCTGGAAGGGTGAGCCCAGCCACAGCTGCTCAGTGAGGAGGGAGACAGGCTCAGGCTGTGGCTCTTTAACTCTCCAGGAGACCTGGGCCACTGGGACCCCAGAATCTTCATTTGGAGCAACAGTTCTTCACAAAGCTGTCTGTAGGCTTCACAGACTGATGCCCTTGGTAGCATCTTGTGCCAGGCCTCAGGATGGGCCTGGGTCCTTGCTTCTGGAGAATAGAGTATGGAGGTGGCTCCAGCCAGCCTGAGATAGAGTCAAGTGTGTCTCCAGGGTTGTTGTAGTTACTGAGCAGAGTCTTGTGTCTGAGACCCATATGCATTAGTCTGCTGGGGATGCGACAACAAAGGCCTGCAGACTGAGTGGCTTAAACAACAGACATTTGTTTTCTCACAGTTCTGGAGGCTGGAGGTCCAATGTCCAGGTGTTGGTGTTGGCAGAGTTGGTTTCTCCTGAGTCCTCTTTCCTTGGCTTGCCTTCTCCCCTTGTCCTTACACGGCCTTCTCTCTGTGCATGCGTCCCTGGTGTCTCTTTTTCTCCTTATAAGGACCCCAGTCACCTAATTCACCCTTATTTGTGTCTTGAAGGCCCTGTCTCCAAATGCAGCCACAGGGGGGTTAGGGCTTCAGCATCTCTGGGGACACGGTTCAGTCCGCAGCACCATTCCTGTCCCACCCTACAGAACAACAGACTGGCTGTGATTGGAGCCTGGTCCTGAGCCTCCATCAAGCTGTCCCAGTGTTCAGGGCAGTGTGCTCCAGTGCCTTCGGGGTCGGTCTGACCACAGTGTGTATGGGCTCTGGAAATGGGGGGTTGTGTGGCTCCTGCAGCCATCAGTCAGAGAACGCATGGCCGTTCAGGGCAGGCTGGCCTTAGTCACAGTCCCCACGGCTGCTCTGGTTGCTCGTCCTGCCCTGGTGACTTCCTTTTCTCAACTCCCTTAGGCACACAAAGACCCATGAATGCTTCCTCCCTCCTTCACCAATGTCCCCAGGGAAGATTAAAACATAGGTCCACATGAATGTCTAAGTGGGTGAGACAAAGAAGTTCTTACTGTGCTCGTAATTTCAGCTTGGTCCAAGTTACAGCTGCCGTGAGTCTCATCTAATACATACCTCTAGTCATATATTTTATATATATTTATACATGCTCACATGTGTGTGCCTGTGTGTATGTGTGTACATGTGTGTATACAAACTTCCTCTTTAAAATATTCCTGGATCATTTTTAACTTCCTGTTACTTTAAAATATTCCTGGATATATCATTGCTTAAAGTACATAAACTTGCATGAAATGATTCAATGTTTCCAAGATTCTCAAAAGGTTAAAAAAGGAAATAAACGCCTCCCATCTTTCCAAAATCTATCATTATAACTAGGCAATGTCTAGATGTGGCTTAGTTCTTGCAGCAACTTCCGGGAATGAGCAAAGTGATCGCCTCCGAGGTGGTGCAGCGGCCTGTGGAGTCTAAGAGTTTATAGCTTGAAAACTGCTCCTGTAACAAAAGTTGTATTCATATCTGAGATGTTAAAAGGTGAAGATTTTTGCACATTTTCTTTGTTAATGATAAAATACAAATTTTGAGTTTGCTGATCTCACCACTGTGAACGTTAGTTCTCCACATACGATGGCATTTGCCAGCTGTGCCCTCAGATTTCATTGGCTCCGTGTCTGGGTGAGTGGGAATCATTTATGTGGGAAATTCTCCATCACAGGACAGTTAATGCACCAATGGCATCATTGTGAGGTTGGAGATTTGGGGTGATGATCTGGCTGCTTGGCACCTCCAGGCTGGCAGACAGCACGGCTGTGGCCAGGAGGTAGCAGCACTAATCAGGGGCAGCAGTGATGAGCCCAGGTGTTCCTAATGAGAATTTGATGTGAATGAAACACATTACATGGCGGTCCCAATTCAGAATGGTTGCACTTATTATATTTCTATATGGAAGTGTTTATTTAACACCGCATTTGTCGGAAATTACACATAGCCTGTATAGGATCCAACTGTTAACAGGGAAAAGAACCACTTCTAGAAAGTTGTTTTGTTTTTACCAAATCTTCTAAAATCGATCATATTTTAGATAAATTGTTTATTTGAAAAATTTCCTCTATGACCTATGATTGGGATTGAGTCTGAACTGACAATAAATATAGTTACAACTGTTCAGTAGGTTGAAAATAGAATTTATTCCTTAGTTTTGGCTACTTTGCATGAAAATGCTAATTGTATTTGCATATAAAGGAAGACTAATTACTAAGACCTGAACCTAAAATTGTATTTTCCTATGTTTAGCAAGGTGAATTGCTTATTAACATCAACAAAAATGGATGTTTCTCTCAAGAAAAAAACGTTATGAGAGTGGTTCTTGGAACAACAAGCATAGAGATTGTCTGCAGAGGGTCTCTGACAGGCTTTTCCTATCATGAGCGGAGACATTGTCTGTAGAGGGTCTCTTGGGGATGTTTAATGCCATATGCATAGAGGTGTCTGTACAAGGTCTTTCAGGGATGCTTAATACCATATCCAAGTTTGCTTCTGAGGTCATGATCAGTGGAAAATAGTGGAAAGTCCAGTTGAAAATTGTATTAGCTTCCAGTGGCTGCTGTAAGAAACTACCACAAACATGGTGGCTATGACAAGAGCTTTAAGGTTTCTGGAATCTAGAAGTCCAAATCAATGTCACGGGGCTGAAATGAATCTCAGCAGAGGCTTACTCCCCCGGAGGCTGAAGGGAGAATGTGTGCCTTGTCCCTTCCAGCTTCTGGTAGCTGCCGCTGTTCTCTGGCATGTGGCAACCCCGCTCCAATCCCTGCCTGCATTGTCCACGGCTTTCTCCTCTTTCTGAGTCAACTCTGCCTCTGCCTCTCTATGAGAAGGACACCGTGAGTGTATTTAGAGCCCACCTGGATAATCCAGAATAACCTTCCCAACTCAAGATCCTAACTTACACACAATTACAAAGTCCTTTTTCCTGCTTAAGGTGATATTCACACATTCTAGGGATCAGGGCATGGATTTCCTTTGGGGGCCATTATTCAACCTTCTACAAAAATTCAAACTGTCTGGTAAAATTGAACTAAAGCAAGTGGGAGGGTGTGTCCATGCCAAACCCCAAATTCTGGGAACTCAGAAGCCTTGAAACAGGAATCCCTATAGAATTTCAAGCGCAGTTCAGAGCAGACCCTTAGATAACCCACTGATACCTGGGATGGGCAGCTTGCCCCATGCCTGGGAGTGAGCAGGTCCTGGGAAAGATGGGCTGATTCTGTAGGCAGGAATTTAATGAGTTTCACTGAGGTATTTCAGGGAGCTTTGATAACACTGCTTCCAGTAGTCCTGGGATTCAAGCCCTAGATGAAATTTCCTTGAGTGGTTTTATGTTGGATCAATTGTCTTTTCTTTATGTGGCAACCTCAGAGAATCTTTGAGAGTCTCTGAAGCCATTTCATAATTCATAGGTATGGCCTTGGGCACTGTGCTATTTTGTGGTGACTAAGTCATTTGTCTAAAGATAAATATTAATATTGAATGAGAAGAAATACAATTTTTAAAGGGATCTAGAAAAAATAAATGGAAAACTCAAACAATTTGTAATTCAGGATTAAAAAAGTCTATCTTATTGATAAAAATGCTAATTAACTTTTATTACAATGAATACTTTTAGTTGTGGAAGATAGTTTGATTTTCTTAAACTATTATTACTTTTTAATTGCTATATAGTTAAAACAGATGAAAATTATTATTTTTCCTCCTATGTCTTAATTTGTTCATTTTTTATTTGCGATGTCAGTTGGTGTAGTTTGTAAAATGCTTCATGGTGTTATGTGTATATATTTAATGATCCATTTCTCAATGTTGATAAAAGTGTGCTTTATGCTCATATGAAGGATGAAGAGCACAGGGAAAAAACTTTACTTTACACCCAAATCATTATTATGTGATGATGCGTTTATAACAAGGGATGTGTTATCTGGCCTTTAACCAATCCTCCTGACTGTCAAGAAATTGGTATTATTAGGCTGTTTTCTAACCTTCATTCTGTGGCCAGTTAGCATAGCTTTTTCTATACTAGTGGCTTAAATACATTTTGATGACAGAATTGGCTTAGTACCTAGCAGAAAGAAAAGTCATCCAATTTATTTATGTAAATTGATCTCCTTTCAGGAACTGTCTATAGTTTTAGAGGGTAACACCATTCAGGGAACCACTGTGATATTGCTTAGAACCATGAAACTTTAAACTAGAAGACTCCTAAGAAAGTATGTCTTCCAAATGTCTCATTGATAGTGTGAAAATCAAAGACTGCTTTTCCAGTCACATAGCTAATTAATGGAAGAACCCATTCTAGAATTCAGATTTCTTAGTGCATTCATGGTTCTCTGTCTTTACCCTATGTTTTATTATTAAGGTGGAGGAGTGCTTCTTAAGCACTGGGCCATGGCACTCTGGTGTATCCTAGATTATTCACAGGACTATTGCCTGATTTACACCACTTGTGAATGAATTTATATTGCTCCAGTCAGAGAGGTACTCTTCAGTAGTGTCTATTGGGAGGAATTTGAGCTGAGCTGTTGTGGGGAATGACGTGGAGTCAGGCAGGCTTGCTGCGAGTAGTAGCATTTCCAGCTCATGCCCAGGAGAGCTTAGGTTTAGTCAGGACAAGCTGAGATGCAGCAGAAATGAGTTTTGGTCAAACAGTGGCACCTGGATGAAGGGTGGCCCAATGGGAAGGTGATGATGGCTTTGTTCTTCTGGGCATTGTTATGTTGTTTGGATGACAGCATCATAATTCTTGATGATTTGTTTGGGGTTGTTGTGAGTTGTTTGGGCCTTTCTAGTGTGCCACCAAAGATTCTGATGTTTGAAAATGTGATAAGAAGACAAACCAGAGAACAATTGAGTGAGATAGCTGGGCTGCGATGACCACTCAGATAGCTTCCTGTGCTGACAGCCTATGAGTTTATGATTCCTAGGTGTGTCAGTAGGGACTTTGGGGGCAATGTAAATAAAAATGTGTTAATTACAGTGCTTGATTATTTAACTGGCTCTCCAATTCCCTCAATGTATCAGAAAACAAAGCTTTATATACTATGCATATCATTTCAATGGACACTGTCAGTGATAGTTAATACTAAAACCCACGTATGCAGGTTGTGGCAGATTCAGCTGTTTGGAACAGGTTCCAGATTTTGGTGGGATGGATTCATTAAAGCAGAATATGTGAGCTTCTCTTTTGGGTGGGTGTGACCTCAAGTGGCCCGATCAGCAGTTAGCTCTTCCTTGGATGCATGTCATCCCTCAACAGCAATCCTGTTAACGACTTATTGAAGGAACAATGGGCTCATTGTAACAGGAGTTTTTAGGGAAACACTCACAAGAAAGGCTTGTTTGAGCTAACATGTTGAACTTATTCGTTCTGAAAGGCTCTTCACTAATTAGCTAAGTGAATTTGGAAAAGTGCATCCAAGTTTCCTCCTTTGGAAAATAAGGCTTTTGGCAGAGATACCTTCCAAGGTAACTGTTGACTCTAACATTATGTTGTTCAACGAGATCATGGTGGCTTCATGAAAAATGTCGCCTTCAGCCCTAGCAGATAGTTCCTGAAAAGAAGAAAATCTAATGAATCTTTTTTTTTTTTTTTTTTTTGCAGGGGCTGGGGTGGGGTTGGCTCTTGAACAACCGATTCTTTCATTCTTTCAACCTTAAAAACAAAACAAAACAAAACAAACCCCAAATAAAAGTCAAACTATACCTGCAGGGAATGTTTATATTTTAGCTGAAGTAGTACTTATGAAAGTCAGACTGGAAAAATGCTTAATACCAACACGGTTACTAGCTTCACGCCGCACATGCTTTTTAAAAAGCCTCCCTCCGCGTAGGTAGCCATTTGTGCTTTCTCATTCCAAATGGTGCATATTTATGTTTTCTCCCATTTCTCATGGTCCCACCTTCGACCATCTTAGAACCTCCAATTGGACTTACAGGATTGAATTTCTCTGGCGAGCTTGATGCTGATGTAAGCATCAAGATATTTCTCATGCCGTTATTCTTTGCCATTGGGCTTTAACTTTAATTGCATTCCTTCACTGATACGGTTTGGATGTTTGTCCCCTCTAAATCTCATGTTGAGATGTAACCCCCAATGTTGGAGGTGCGGCCTGGCGGGAGGTGTTCGGATCATGCGGACAGATCCCTCATGAATGGCTTGGGCCAGCCGCTTGGTGATGAGTGAGTTCTCACTCTGATTTCATATGAGATCTGGTTGTTTAAAACTGTGTGGCACCTCCCCCATATCTCTCTTGCTCCCACTCTCGCCATGTGACATGCCTGCTTTCTCGTTGCCTTCTGCCACGAGTAAAAGCCTCACTAGAAGTCAAGCAGATGCTGGCACTATGCTTCCTGTACAGCCAGCAGACCGTGAAACAACTACACATCCTTTTGTTGTAAATTACCCAGCCTCAGACATTCCTTTACAACGACACGAAAACAGCCTAATCCACCCACTCCCAATCCCATTTAAGGATGATGTACGTGTCCTATTATGAAGAAAGAGACAGCAGCGGGACGGTTTTGTAAGGCCCAAGGAAGTGACCTCTTCTGTGACGGCGAAGCCTGGTGGGAATCCTGGCCATCACTTTTCTGTGAAGAAATGCTCAGGCTAGAGTGTCATTGCTAAAACTCTGCCTGTCACCCCAGTGAACCCGAATGCCGAGAGCCTGCAGTGGTAGCACTGCTGTGAGTGCATGGCTGCTTGCTGCAGGAGGCCAGTGGTCAGGGCACAGATTTGGTGCTGGGAAAAAAGATGTTTGAGACCCGACCCTGCCACCTCCTGGCTGTGGGAAGTAATTAAATTTTTTTTTTTTTTTTTTTTTTTTGAGACGGAGTCTCGATCTGTCACCCAGGCTGGAGTGCAGTGGCGCGATCTCGGCTCACTGCAAGCTCCGCCTCCCGGGTTCACGCCATTCTCCTGGCTCAGCCTCCCGAGTAGCCCACCATCACGCCCAGCTAATTTTTTGTATTTTTAGTAGAGACGGGGTTTCACCGTGGTCTCGATCGCCTGACCTCATGATCCGCTCGTCTCGACCTCCCAAAGTGCTGGGATTACAGGCATGAGCCACCGCGCCCGGCCGGGAAGTCATTTAATTTTTGTGAGCTTCAGCTTCCTCCCCTGTAAGGAGGAGTTAATAATATTTCAGACCTCATAGAGCTGTTAGGAGGATGAAATGGGGTAACAGAGGACAAACACCAGCCTGGGGCCTAGGACAGAGTAAGCACTGACAAGCACAGCTATTGTTATTCCTGAAGTTCTGGAATCTGGGTTCTTAGATCTCTTCAGGTGAAACTGAATTTCCCTGCAGTCCCTAGCGTAGGTGCACAGATTTTTCCTTTGGTTACTCAAAGGAAAAAAACCCAACTGTAAATCTGTCACATTTTCTGTTGATGCAATAGTTTTAGATATTTAAATATTCATGCGTTTGGCAAATGCATTAGGGCCAGAGTGATAAATGTAAAACATATAGATGGTTATTGGAGACATTAAAGGGAGACAGATGGTTTTTTGGGCATCAGGGATTGACCGAGTATGTATTAGTAATTCAGACTGCAACATGTCATTAAGTTTGAAGCCATTTTTCTTTCTTTTCTCTATAGGCTGCAACACTAGGTATGCTGTATTGACAAGAGCAAAGTATAACGCAGATCAATATGATCAGCTTTAAAGGGAACTGGAAGTACGGAGGATATATACCTTTAAACATATGATTTTTCTTGTAATGGGAAGTAGCTTTATTATTTCAGTTATAGGTCAGCAGATGTAAATATTATACAAGCAATTCGTTTTTGTGTGAAAAAATTTGTTGAGAATATAGAGATAAGAAGAAAAAAATTTTCTATAGTTTTTCCACTCCAACACATCACTTAAAATGTTTTGCTGCATTTTTTTCCAATATAAAATTTCTTCCACATATAAGGTTTTTCTGTACTTTGTTATGGTGATATTGTATGCATTATTGATTTTCTAATTCTCTTCCTTTTCACCTATTGTTATGTCATAAACTTTGAAACCCATTTTAATCTTAATAAATAATAATAATTATGGCTAACACTTATTGAGTGCTTACTATCAGACACTAACCAATTGCATGAATTAATGCCTTTCCTCCTCACAACAACCCTACCAGGCAGATCTATTACTAGTCTCATGTTACAGACAAGAAGACAGAAGCCCAGAGAAGTTTCAAGAACTTGCCCATATGATAGACAAGAGCACACAAGAGAGTGAGGATTAGCACCTAGGCAATCTGGATCCTGAGTTCGATTCTAACAACTGCTCTAAGTCATTCTCAAACAAATTATTAAGGTTATGAGGCAATGTTTATTTTAAGCAGAGGCACTGACAATTTTCACATGTAATCTTGCCTATTAATGTTGATATATCCATCACCTTGTAAAGTGCATAGCTCATAACAAGAACTCGGGGCATGCTTTTTTTTTGAATGAATGAATGAATGAATTTCTAATTTGGATACAAGACATTAGCAAAATGCCATAGTAGATAAATATGTTGCATTGACTCGGTGAAATGTAAGTGAGATAGAAAGTGTTTTTCCAAAAATGGTGGCAAAAATGTTTCCCATCCTACTTGCCCTACCAGAACCTTGCCACTCCCTTTCAAATATTGAGTCCATGGCTGCTCTCCTTGAATCTTAGTGGCTCTTTGTAAATCAGCCTCAGCTAATTAAGAGTGAGATAATTGATGCCATATGACTTCTGAGGCTCGGTCAAAACAGATGAAACAGCTTCTGCCCCACTCTCGCCTGGGATGCTTGATTTTGGAACTCAGCCAGATTCTGGGTGGAGCCAAGCAGCTGTTTGGAGGGGCCTTGGGGATGGGTGTTCCAGCCCACAGCTGCTGTCAGTCTCCAGACAGGTGAACACTGAGTCTTCAGATGACCTCAGCCCCAGGAGCTGCCCCTACTGATGCCACATGCAGCAGAAATGAGCCAGTCTCTCTGAGCCCAACCCAAATGTAGATTCATGAGGTCCATGAATGCTTGCTCTTGCTTACGCCACTGGGTTTGGGGCTGCTTGCTACATAGTAACAGGTAGCTAGGACATGAGGCTCACTGTTCATATTTATACATTTTAAGAATCACTTGGGGGCCAGGCGCGGTGGCTCACGCCTGTAATCCCAGCACTCTGGGAGGCCGAGGCGGGTGAATCACAAGGTCAGGAGATCAAGACCATCCTGTGAATGGTGAAACCCCGTCTCTCCTAAATATACAAAAAATTAGCCGGGCGTGGTGGCAGGCGCCTGTAGTCCCAGCTACTCGGGAGGCCGAGGCAGGAGAATGGCGTGAACCCGGGAGGCGGAGCTTGCAGGTGAGCCAAGATTGTGCCACCGCACTCCAGCCTGGGCGACAGAGCGAGACTCCGTCTCAAAAAAAAAAAAAAAAAAAAGAATCAGTTGGCTAAATAGGTAGTTGGAAACCAATTTGTGGATTAAAACAGCATCGATTTATTTGTAAAATTCTAGTATTTTATTTAGACTTTTTACTATCACCTGCAGAAGTAGATACATTCTCTGACAGATAATTGTCTACTTTCAGCTAGACAATTATCAATGTTTTAACGTCTAGGACGAATTTACTTTCACTTTTAAAACAAATTTAGTCCTGTGTGTGTGTGTGTGTGTGTGTGTGTGTGTGACTTGTTCAAGATCTAAGTAATCATGATCATCTCATTATCTTCTCTTCAGTTAAAAGAACCAAACCTATAAAAAGTGGCAGAAATAAAAACAGCAACAAATAAACATAAATGGAAAACTTTGACCCTGAAATCTCAGAGGTTTGCTTTATAATAATTGAAAAAAGAAAATCAAAGAGAATTTTATTTACTAATTTTATAGCTAAGTTGATTTAGGACTTGCTATAAAAGTAGCAATATTATACTTTATTGATTTATGACTCTAGTTTTTCAATTGATATCTTCAGTTATTTAAAATATAAATGTATTGTGCCCTGATCTTGAGGATTGTATGTAAAATTGCTCAGAATCTTTACATACATCATCCCAATTAATTCTCACATAATCCCCTGACATAGTACTAACATCACTCCATTTTCATAGAAGAGGACACTGAGGTTCATAGAAGTACAGTAATGCACTGCCTAACAAGGCTTTGGTCAGTGACAGACCCGGTATGGGATGGTGGGCTCATAAGATTACGACGGAGCTGGACAAGCACGAATCATCTAGTGATATTGTAGCCTTTCTATGTCACAGTGCAATACATTATTCATGTGTCCGTGATGGTGCTGGTATCAACAAACCTACTGTGCTGCCAGGGGTATAACAGTATAGCACACAATATAAGGTACAGTATATAATACTTAATAATGAAAATAACTACGTTACTAGTTTATGGGTTTACTATACTTTCTATTGTTATTTTAGAATGTACTCTTTCTACTTATTAAAAAAGGTTAACTGTAAAGCAGCCTCAGGCAGATCCCTCAGGAGGTGTTCAGAAGGCACTGTTATTCCAGGAGATGGCAGATCCATGCGTGTTATTGCCCCTGAAAACCTTCCACTGGGACAGGATGTGGAGAT
The DNA here is from genome assembly GCF_029281585.2 of Gorilla gorilla gorilla. Classification (NCBI taxonomy): domain Eukaryota; kingdom Metazoa; phylum Chordata; class Mammalia; order Primates; family Hominidae; genus Gorilla; species Gorilla gorilla. Next base: position 38,694,738 of record NC_073241.2, read on the forward strand.
GGAAGACAGTGATGTTGATGATCCTGACCCTGTGTAGGCCTACCTGGGCTAATGCAGGTGGTGTTTGTGTGTTAGCTTTTAACAAAAAAAAAAAATTAAAAAGTTAAAAAAAAAGAGAAGAAAAAAGCTTATAGAATATTTTTGTACAGCTGTACAACCTGTGTTTTAAGCTGTTATTACAAGTCAAAAAATTAAGAAAAATTAAGTTTATAAAGTCAAAAAGCTACAGTAAGCTAAGGTTAATTTATTATTGAAGAAAAAATTAAAAATATATTTAGTGCAGCCTAAGTGTACGGTGTTTAATAAAGACTACAGTAGTACACAGTAATGTCCTAGCCTTCACATTCAGCCACCACTCATTCACTGACTCAGAGCAAATTCCAGTCCTGCAAGCTCTGTTCATCGCAAGTCCCCTCTTGAGGTATACCGTATTTTATCTTTCATGCCCTATTTTTAACTGTTCCTTTTCTATGTTTAGATATGTTTAGGTACACAAATACCATTGTGTTGCAATTGCCTGCAGTATTCAGTACAGTAACATGTGGTACAGGTTTGTAGCCTAGGAGCAATAGGCCATACCATACAGCCTAGGTGTGTAGTAGGCTGTTCCATCTAAGTCTGTGGAAATGCACTTTCATCATTCATGCAAAGACACAAACATCTTATGACACATTTCTAAGAATGCATCTATGTTGTTCATTGATGAATGACTGTATTTGATCACATTTTATCAGCAATTGATGCAGACCCTAATCTGGACATAATGCGGTGAAACCATTCACTATTGCTAATGCAATAACATTCTTCAAAGCTGCATTGGATGAATTAAAACAAGAAATTGTAGATGCCTGCTAGAGGAACTTATGGAGTGAAGCCATGAATGATTTTAAAAGCCTCTCTGGGATCAGTAGAGAAGTTAGGAAAATCATTCGTGCAGCAAGACAGGTTGGTGGAGAAGGGTTGCTGACATGCTTGCTGAAGTGGCAGAAGATATCGAAGGCCATCAAGAAGTGTTAACAAATGAGGATTTGGAAGAATTTGTTGAGTTGTCTGCAGAGAAAGATGAAGAAATGAAGCAGAACCAGCAATATGGACATAATCGAAATGTGCTGAAGTGTTTCAAATTGCACAGACATTAAAGAACCAAATTATGGCATATCTTAGGATGGAATGCAGTGTTAAAATTACTCATATTCTCACTGAAGAATTATAATCTCTGCAGCAACACTTTGATGAATTGAAAATAAAAACACAACATCTGATTGCAATGTTCTTCCAGCAGGTCTTGGCAAAAAAAAAAAAAAAAAAATAACACAACAAAAAAACAAAACGAAAAAAACCCTTCAATTCTCCAGGATCCCCAAACATCAGCATTGTCTGCTCCAGACACCCAGCAAAAAATACATTGTCATGGTGCGACACTCTGGGGCCATGTGAAACAGGTGATCCTCCCCCGATGTATCATGAGGAGGGCAGTAGTAGCCTAACGATATGTCAAAATGTCTCCATTCGCCTCACTTCATGTCATCCCGTAGGCACCGTATCATCTCACATTACCACAGGAAGGGTGAGTGCAGAACAGTAAGATATTTTGAGAGAGAGAAAGGGAGGCCACAGTCACATGACTTTTATTACAGCCTATTGTCTTAATTGTTCTATTTTATTAGTAGTTATGGTTGTTAATCACATATGGTGCCCAGTTTATAAATTAAACTGTATTTCTGGTATGTATATATGCATGTATAGTAAAAAAAAAATATAGCATATATAGGGTTGTGTACTGTCTGCAGTATTAGGCATTTACTGGGGGTCTTGGAACTATTCCCTGCAGATAAGGAGGAACTACTATACACATTTGGAGAGATACATTTTCTTCCATAAATCCACAGAAAATCAAGATGTTCCTTGTTGAAATACCTTAAGGGCTCACAGGACATCAGTAAAGAACATACAGCCAGCTGCACGTCTTGGTGAGCCTATGGAGGGGGATGTTCCCTACCGCTAAGCTGTCTGGCCCTTTGTCGGGGTGAGGGGGCAGATTTCCAAGGGCAACAAGGATTTCCTGGAGCTCCTAAATGCAAAGCTCATTTGCTTTTTATCACAAAATGTGGTCCAAAAAAAACAGAGTTCTTATGACATAAATGCTATTGTCCTAACCTCTTTGGAAGAAAAATCTATTTTTCAAAATACTACACAAAAGACATATCTAGGAAACCGTTGTGAGGTTTTAGTTGCTGTAATTAGGAGCTTTCAAACTTTTGTGTAGAATGTCCTTTAAACCATTGATCACCCCAAGTGTTTATGGTAAAAAGAATCTTACAGTTAAATGAAATTGGTGCTGATATGGAGACACTGAAAATGGGTGCACTTTTGTGTATAAGTCGAATGCCCATTCAAGCCTGCAAAGGAAACACCTACTTTAAATATCCTCTCTTCTTCACACATGTTGTCATAACATAAATTGTGGTCAAGACCACGTCTCTCCACCCAACCCCATCAAACAAAAACAAAAGGTCTGCTCCTGAAAACCTTGCCCTCGTTGCTAAATCTCTGTGTTAAATGAAGAGGGCATAGAGCCATTTCTACTAGGTGCTGTGATGCATTTTTCAGTCCCTTTGCCCACCTGCTCCTCACAGCTCTTGTTGTGCAGTACCACATGTCTCCTGTAGATGGCTCTACCTTCCTATTATCTCCCTCTATCCAGAAGCGGCTGCAAGTCTTTAAGCTCCTATTAGTAGTTCTATTGCAGTTTGAATCAGGGACTATGAAATGTAGCTCCAAACCTCACTGACCCTTAGGTCATAGTGATAGTGGATACTGTTTATGTAGAAGGGAAAGCCATGAAACATTGAAATAAGGGGAGGCTGGAAAGGTCCACTTGGTGGGATGGCCTGGTGGGTGGCATGGTTTAGCCTCAGCAGAGATGCACCGAGGTGCACTAGCTTTGGGTAAATCTGTAGAGTCTTTGGAGCATCACAAAGCATTTTAGTATTTTGAAAAGCTCTGATAAGTTCTGTAGAAAAAAACCTTGTTGATTTGCAAGCGTTTTTTAGAGATTCTACATACTAATTTTAACTATCAATATACATTTTTTTTTTTTTTTGCCTTCTACTTCTTGTGACTCTTCCTGTCAGAAACATTCTTCTTGGCTTCATCTAATACCTTTATACTATAAGTTTAGGGGTCAAAACTACAGTATGGTAGCCACTGCTGATTTTATAAGTAAAAATTTTTGGAACACAGCCACAAGCATTTGTTGACCTATCATCCCTGGGTGCCGCTTCTGTGCTACAAGGGTAGAGTCGAATGGTTGTGACACAGAAGGTGTGACTTGCAAAACCAAAAATATTTACTATCTGGCCCTGCAGGGCTGGGTGGGGTCAGGGGCAGCTCCCTGGTGTTCTGAGCGGCATTTAGCAGCAACGTCTTCACTTTGGTGCTGTGAGTGAGGTCAAGAGGCCTGTGGCCCTGGAAGCTGCTTTGGGTGCCCTTCTCAGGCCCCTCAGAGTCAGAGTCGCTATCAGAGGAGCGGGTGAGAGCAGTGGGCACACGGGTTCCCTGTTCTCAGCATTGACATCAGCACCAACCTTCAGAAGGAGGAAGGGGAGAGTCAGGGACCCCAGTCCAGCTGCCAGGTGCAGGGGTTTGTTTCCTGCAAAGGTGTGAGCATTCACGTTGGCCCGGAGCTTGGTGACCAGATGGGTGACCAACCCCAGCTCCTCCATCTCTGTGGCTAGATGCAAAGCTGTTTGGCCCCCCTGCCGCTCTGTGGCCTCCACTTCAGCCCCACTGTTCACCAGCAGATCCAAGCACTCAGGGCTTCAGGCTTGGACCGCCAGGTGTACTGGATACTGTCCCTCAAAGTCAGGCATGTGCAACAGCTGGGGCACAGCAGGAGCTCCACTCCGAAGCAGTGCATGCAGCAGCTCAGAGGCACCAGCGCCTGCCTGCAGTGCCAGGTGCATGGCTGAGTCTCCATGCCGATCAGCAGTGCTGGGTCTGTACCCACCTGCAGTCGAAACCTCACCACCCTCGTCTGCCCAGTGATCACCACCAGGTGCACGGGTGTCTGGTGCAAGTGATTGGTGAGGTTAACGATGCCGAGGTGCTGGGCGTGGTAGATGACATGGGCTATCTGCTCCATGACACCGGTTGTCCTGTGGATGATGGCCAGGTGCAGCAGCCTGTCTCTGTTCTCATCCTGCGCTGTCAGTGGGTGGTGCTGTCCCACCAGCAGCGCTCTGTGGTAACACCATAGCGGAGTAGGGCCCGGGCGCTGCACTGCACCAGGCCGAACAGGCACGTGTTGTACTCTCGGGCTCGCTACAGCATCTCCAGGGCCTGCAGCTTGCACTGGGCAGGGGGGTCCTGGAGAAGGTGCTCGGCTCTGTGGCTTCTTCCTCAGAGTCCATTCCAGGCACCGAATGCCTGGCTCTTTATGCCACCCCTGCCCCAACAGCAGGACTCCATTGCCGGCCGCCAGGAGGTGGCTAAGTTAGGAAGTCATTCTGTGGCAGTGGCAAACATGTCATCTGGGAGGCTGCTGAGTGTCCCGGGTGAGGAGTCAGTGGATCCCTGGGGCAGGGTGGGTGCCACACTCCAGGGAGCCCTGCCCACTCTGGGGAGCCCTGCCTACTAACCTGGGGTGCCCACCTGAGCGTGGCTCAGGGCTGTTTCTCTGCTGAGGGCCTTGTGGGCTGGCTGAGGTGTGCATGCATGCTCTGCTGAGTTAGGTGCTCCTCCAAGTGGCTGGAGATTGGAGTGTCCCTGTCGGAGGTTGCGGCTGGACCTGGTTACCTGCTGGTGCTGTGTTCCAGAGCAATGGAAAGTGAGTGGGAGCTGAAGTGTCTTGAAGCCAGTCCCTCAGCCTGGGAGAAGATCTGTGGCTTCAGGATGGGTGTTGGGGGGTCATTCCTGGGGGCCTGCAGGAGAAGCATGGCTAGCTGGAGGGAGAATCGTGACAAGGATGGTGATGGCTTCTCAAATCCCAGGTACCAAATCTGGCAGAAGGATCTGGGCATGATCCACAAAGCTGCCATCACGGATGATTTGAACAAGGTGGATGAGATCATCTTGCTCAGGCTGAATGAGATGAACAACAGAGACAAGAACAGGTAAAGGGAACTGGAAGCCGGGACTAGGGGCTGTGGAAGGAGGCCTGGGGATAAGGGAGAAGCCCCTGTTCCTGGTTTCAGGGTAGGGGAGATATGGTGCGGGGTGAAGGCATGGGTGGGGTGGAAGTCAGGTTGGGGGTGGAGTTGAGATGGGGGGCGGGTGGGGTGGGGGACTGTGGTGGGGGTAGAATTGGGTGGGTGACTATGGTAGGAAGTGGAGTTGCGGGGGGGTTGGATGGGGTGGAGGACTGTGGTGGGGGTGGGTGGGGTAGGGGGTGGGATGGGGTGGGGGACTGTGGTTGGAGGTGGGGGACTGTGGTGGGGGGTAGAGTTGGGTGAGGGACTGTGGTGGGGAGTGGAGTGGAGTAATGGTTGGATGGGCTGGGGGACTGTGTGTGGGGTGGAGTGGGGTGGGGGTTGGATGGAGTAGGGGGACTGGTTGGGGGTAGAGTTGGGTAGGACATGGGTGGGATGCAAGGGTGGGGATGGGGTGAGTGCTGTCACCAAAGACACTGGGCTTTCTACCCTGGCAGGCTCAGCAGCACCTGGGATGTGGAAACCTTGTGGGGGTCAAGCACCCAGGCTATCTTTATGAGCAGCAAAACAAAAACAGTGCTTAGCTTGAAGTAGAAAATTAAAAATAAGAAGTTTCTGTTTCCTAGGATGGAAATTTACTGTTTAAGGGTTAAAGGCCCCAAACAACCACCCCCCACCCCTGAGTAGGAAGTTTAAAAAGAATATTAATGGCCTGTCTCTGAAACATTAACCATATCTCTCCTTCACATACTTTGCCAGTTTGTAAGTTCCTGCTTTTTTTCTGTTGCACAGCTGCAAGTTCACAAAACAGGTAAGCACAGCCTACAAAACATGTTTTCCCAAGATGTAAGACATGTAATAGAATGATTAGCTGCCTTTGTTCTTGCTTCTGTAAGCTTGCTTCCTGCATCACGTTTCCCATGCCCTTGCTTGCATAAAAGACGCACATTCTCTTTGTTTGGCCCTCAGACTTTCTGGACACAGGTCCGCTGAGCTAGTGTACACCTTAATAAATGCTCCTGTAACTCTATTGGTCTCTCCAGCTCTCTGATTTCCCACTACATTTTCTGGGGGCTCATCTGGGATTGGAGATGGCAGATTTACTGCCTCCTTTGCCTGTGGGACTGGAGCCCCAGGCTGGGGGAGACCCGTGACCTCAGGTGCCAATGGGAAGACTTCAGCCTGGAGTGGGAAGTGGCTCTCCCATGTCCAGGTGCCCTATCCCTGACAGTGCAATGGAACCGGCAAAAGGGGCTACAGGACGATTCCAGGAACAGTATGCACACGTCAGAACCATGGTAAGGTCTGGAACCCCAAGGCAGGACCTGTCCCATAAGGATGTAAGGGGAGACTGATCACCTCCCAGGGCGTAACTACTAGTCTGACCCAGAGGGGCTGGGAAAGGCAAGAGTGGCTTGCCAATTTGAACAAAACTTGTGCCCCAACTGACATACGATGCGAGAGAGGCTTGCTAAGTCGGATTGAAAGGAAACTGAAAGCTGGAGGTGGTGAGAGAGGCTTGGCGCCCTGATCATGGAACTGGGAGAGGGGAGTTGTGTGAAAGCGCATGAAAGAGACGGCTTTGGGAGGGGCCAACGTGGGGAGTGATATGGGGAGATGCAGATCTCTTAGCATGGACTGCGTTCTCTGAAGCGAGTGTGTGGCTGACCAGGCCTGGGACGATCTGCATACTGCTGATAGGAGCTGCCTTATGACTGCAGCAGTCATAACAGGAATAAGGCACTCTCCTAGCTAGGTGGTGCGCAAAACTCCTGTAATAGGACTTGGTCTGGTCAGTCTGGAACAAAAGTCAGAATGAGTGTGTGTCGCAAGAGTGGAAATGGGAGGAAAAGCATCAAAACCTACTCCGTTGGAGTGTATGTTAAAGAATTTCAAGAAAGGTTTTGGTGGAGATTATGGAGTTCAACTGACCCCCACAAAGGTTGAAAACTCTTTGTGAATTAAAATGGCCTTCTTTTAATGTCAGGTGGCCAGCTGAAGGAACAACAGATAGGGAAGCAATTGGCCATGTGTTCAGGGTAGTAACCAGAGTTGGAGGACAGCCTGGGCGCCCAGATCAGTTTCCATACATTGACTCCTGGTTAAACGTAGTCTAGACTCACCCCAAATGGCTTCAGCCCTGTCTGGTAACCTGTTGTAAAGCCTTGGTGGTCCAGGCTGAGCCTAAGGCACCGGAAAAATCAATTATGCTTAGAACCTCGGAAAAAAGAAAAAGCAACAGGAGAGTTAGGAAAAGCTGGTTCTGCAAGCTCCTCCAGAGGAGAGGGAATTTCCTCTCCCTTATGCTCTGACATATCCATCTTTGTTAGAGCTAAGACAAGGCATGGAGCAAATGGTCCTTGAGGAATCAGACTCAGAGGAAAGTGAGTCTCAACCATCATCCCACAGGGGAGAATCCAAGCCTTTGCCTGTAAAAGCTAAGGAGGAAAAGCAAAGTGACGCAGTGGGCCACCTCCAGTCTGGCCACACCCGAGCCTTACAAATGCCCCTCCATGAGACTTGAGCACAAATTTATCATGATGAGCAAGGCCAGGTTCAAGGAGGACCGCGGCTTTTCATCTACCAGCCCTTCTCTGCCACAGACCTCTAAATTGGAAACAACATACTCCCTCCTATATGGAAAAGACTCAAGCCCTCATAGACTTGATGAGATCCATTTTTCTGACCCATACATAACCCCACCTGGTCAGACTGCCAACAGCTCCTTTTAACACTGTTCAACACAGAGGAGCAAGGAGAGTGACTCTAGCAGCCCTCCAATAGCTAGAGAACAATGTGCCAGATGGTACAAGAGATGTCTGGCATTATGCCCTGGAACGGTTCCCAGAGATAGACCCCAACGGTGACCTAAATGATGCAGAGGTATCTGCATCTGCAAAGGTATCAGGAGGCACTTCTAAATGGGATAAAGTCCAGTGGAAAGAAAGCAATGAATATAGGAAAGATTTCAGAGGTGCTCCAAAAGACTGATGAGAACCCCAGTCAGTTTTATGAGAGGCTCTGTGAGTCATACCAGCTCTATACTCCATTTGATCCAGAGGCTACTGAAAATCAGCTCATGGTGAATACCTCGTTTCTTAGCCAGGTGCAGGGTGACATTAAGTGGAAACTTCAGAAACTGGAAGGTTTCGCAGGCATGAATGCTACTCAGCTCACAGAGGTGGCTACTAAGGTGTATGTTAACCATGAACAAGAGGAAAAGAAGGAAGCTGAGCAGAGGCTTAAGAAAAAGCTTGAGCTATTAGCGGCTGCCCTGGTTGAAAGAGAGACTGGCATTGTGAGGGGACACAGATACGGTTGCAGATGTGGTCGTGGAAGAGGTTAGGCTAGACCAGGTTTTGAAGGCCGGACAAGGCCGGAGAAGGATCAATGTGCGTTGTGCAAAAAGAAAGGACACTGGAAGGATGAATGTCCAGAGAAAGATAAGGGCGATAGCCATGACCAGGGAGCTTGGCTGGAGCCTCTGGCCACCAGCCGCTGTGTTCTGAGACCGGACATCAATCTAATCAGCCTAGCAGAGGCAGCAGGCTATGAGGACTGAGACAGACTGGGCTCCATTTCTTTAGCCCCCAGGAGCCTATGGTCTCAGTGGAGATAGGGGGCCAACAGATGGACTTTATGGTAGATACCGGAGCTGAGCATTCGGTAGTGATGCAACCTATAGGGCCACTATCCAGGAATTACACAACTATTATTGGGGCAACCAGAGTCTTGGAGAAGAGACCCTTCTGCCAGTCAAGGAGGTGTATTATTGGAGGATGAGAAGTCCAGCATGAGTTTCTATACCTTCCAAATTGTCCAGTCCCCTTGCTAGGAAGAGACTTACTCCAAAAATTGCAGGTGCAAATTTCTTTCGAGCTGCAAGGGAACATGTCTTAAACCTGAGTCAGCCAAATACTACGGTATTAACCCTCACCTTCCCAAGGGCTGATGAATGGAGGCTATATGCAGAAACAGCACTTAGGCTAGAACTGCCAGGGCCACTTGAAATGTATGGATTACTTGCAAAGATTCCGGGGGTGTGGGCTGAAGACAATCCACCTGGATTGGCTATAAATCAGGCGCCAGTCTTTGTGGAGCTAAAACTCGGAGTGACTCCGGTATGGGTTCGTCAATACCTGTTGTTCATAGAGGCCATAAGTGGCATTCAAAAACACATAGATTGGCTCTTTAAGCATGGCATCATAGTGAAGTGCAGGTCCCCTTGGAACACACCCCTTTTGCTGGTATGGAAGCCAACTGACGAATATAGGCCAGTGCAAGATTTACACACAGTGAACCAGGCTACAGTTTCCATTCATCCAGTGGTACCTAACCCACTGGATGGTTATGTACTGGGTGGTTGATGGGTCACATTCCGCAAGTGTTGCATAGTTTACTTGCCTGGATCTCAAAGATGCATTCTTCTGTCTACCGCTAGCCCCTGTGAGCCAGCCTATCTTTGCATTTCATTGGGGAAAAACTCAGTATACCTGGACGTGGCTCCCACAAGGGTTTAAAAACTCCCCAGTGATTTTTGAGGAGGCACTGGCATCAGATCTTAGGGCTTTCACCCCACCCAATGACAAGTGTGTCCTGTTACAGTATATAGCTGATCTTTGACTTGCAACCCCTACCTGGGTTGACTGCCTTTAAGGCACTGATAACCTCCTCCATCTCCTATGGGAAACAGGATATAGAGTATCTAAAGAAAAGGCAAAATTATGCTCAGAAAGAGTTAAGTACCTAGGCTTTGAAATAAGTCAAGCAAAATGTGAGCTTGGCAGTGAGTGGAAGTGGGCTGTGTGTGCACTACCTACTCCAGCCACCCGGTGTCAAATAAGGGAATTTTTAGGAGCACAGCAGGTTTCGGCCATATTTGGATTCCAAATTTCTCACTCATGGCAAAACTGCTATATGAAGCCACAAAGCAGGGAGAAAAGGAGCCCCTCCTCTGGCGGGGGGCCTGACCAGAAAAAGGCCTTTAAAGAAAACAAGACAGTTCTAATACAGGCCCCAGCCTTAGGGCTGCCAAAACAGACTAAGTTTTTCTTCCTATGTGTCCATGAGCAAAAAGGAATGGCTATTGGAGTTCTGATGATCCAAATGATGAGGTCATGGCAGCGGCCGGGGACATATTTATCTAAACAGACACCATAGCACAAGGCTGGCCCCCTTGCTTTAAAGTGCTAGCAGCCACAGCCGTGCTGGCACAACAAGCCAAAAAACTAACTTTAGGACAGAAATTAATCATTTGAGTGCTGCACTCATTTATAACTCTCATGGACCAAAGAGGGCACCACAGGTTATCAAACCCAAGAATGACTAAATATCAAGACCTCCTATGTGAAAATCCATATATAACTGTAGAAACTGTCAATACTTAAAATCCAACCACTCTGCTGCCCATAGAAAAGCTGAGGGATCCCCTCCCTCAACATTATTGCATAGATGTAGTAGACGAAGTATTCTCCAGCTGAAGGGACTTAGCAGATCAGCCCCTTGGAGGCCCAGATGTTGAGTACTTCACAGATGGAGGCAGCTTCATATCAGAAGGGGTCTGCCAAGCTGGTATGCAGTAGTGACATGTGACTCAGTGGTTAGAGGCTCAACCACTGCCTGCTGGGACATCAGCCCAGAAGGTAGAGCTAATAGCCCTAACAAGAGACTTACTACTAGCAAAAGGAAAAGTAGTCAACATTTATACTGACTTTAAGCATGCTTTTGCTACACTGTATGTCCATGGGACAATATATAAAGAAAGACAACTTCTAACTGCAAGAGGCAAAGAAATAAAGTATAAGGAAGAAATTCTACAGCTCTTAGATGCTGTATGGGCTCCAGAAAAGGTGGCTGTCATTCATTGCAAAGGACATGAGGCAGCAGGAACTTTTGAGGCAAAACGAAACAGGAAAGTGGACAGGGAAGCAAAGTGAGCAGCAAAGATGACTTTGCCCTCTAAGGAGGAAGCTCTGGTTATGCCTCTCCTCCCAGAGATTTCTCTCCCAGAGACACCCAGCTACACTCCAAGTGAAAAGGCCTGGTTTGCCCAGGAGAATGGGAGCTACATTGAAGGAGGATGGCGGAAGTTCTTCGATGGGAGATTAGTCATACCTGAGATGGTGGCTCCCAGATTTGTTAATCAGTTTCACCAAGGGACTCACATGGGAAAGATAGCACTAGAGGCTTTGCTGGGGCGACACTTTTATGTGCCACGACTCACTGCCATTACTCAAACTGTTTGTGAGCAATGTCTAACCTGTGCCCAAAACAACCCATGGCAGGGACCAACCAGGCCTCCAGGAATTCAGGAAGTTGGAGCAGCGCCTTGTGAGAACCTACTTGTGGACTTTACCAAATTGCCTCTGGCTGGGGGCTATCGGTACATGTTGGTGTTTGTCTGCACCTTTTCAGGATGGGTAGAGGCTTTCCCCACCCAAACAGAAAAGGCACAAGAGGTAACACAGGTGTTGCTAAGAGACATTATTCCCAGATTTGGACTGCCTTTAACTTTAAGATCGATAATAGACCAGCATTTGTGGCTGAAATAGTCCAGGACTTGACTTGGCTGTTAAAGATAAAATGGTAGTTGTACACAGCCTACTGTCTGCAGAGCTCAGGAAAAGTAGAACGGATGAACTGGACACTCAAGCAAGTGCTGAAGAAGTTCTGTCAAGAAGCTCACCTTAGATGGGATCAGGTCTTGCCCATGGTCCTCCTCCAAGTCAGGTGCACCCCTACCAAACAAACTGGGTATTCGCCCTATGAGATTATGTTCAGCCGACCACCCCCAATCATAAATCAGATTAAAGGTGATCTCCGGGAACTAGGGGAATTAACTTTAAGAAAGCAAATGCAGGCTTTAGGAATAGCCATGCAAGAGGTCCATGGTAGGGTACAGGAAAGAATACCTGTAAGTCTAGTTGACCCAGTACATCCTTTTAGCCCTAGAGACTCTGTTTGGGTTACAAAATGGAATCCAACCACTCTAGGACCCATATGGGATGGGCCCCATACTGTAATCCTGTCTACCCCTACTGTTGTTAAAAGTTGCAGGTATCGGGCCCTGGATCCACCACAGTCACCTGAAACCAGCGGCACAGGACAAGTGGACCAGTCAACAGGACCCAGACCATCCGATCTCACTGATCCTGTGACGGAACCAAACCACTGCAGAGAAAGACGACAGTCCTGCTCTGGCCAATCCGGAGGCTGGCCAGTCTACACAAGGCTGAAGCTTGAGGAGTCATCAAGCCCTGCTCTAGTCACACTGGAAGCTGACTAGTCTACACACAGCCGAAGCTTGAGGAGTCTTCATCAGATTGGTAAATGTGGATAGAAGTTTTAAGTTTGATTGCTATTTTAGTAATATTAACTGTTCTGTTACACTATGCAATCATTTTTGCCAATCTTTCCTCCCAGGAAAGGACCTTTCCTGTCCGTGTTTAGTATAGATATGTTGTTTACCATTTTCATTTTATTGGCACCCCTGCATATGCTAAAGGGAAAGCCCCTAGAAGAGTGTTCTTACTGTATGCATACCACATGGCAAGGGAAGACAAAAATTAAGACTATCTTGTCCCATACATATTATGAATGCTCCAGGACCCACCTAGGGACCTGTATCTACAATCAGGCAACCTATTCAGTTTGTGACCCAAGAAACGGTCAGTCCTATACATGCTATGATCCAAAATTCCAGCCTGGGATTTGGTTTGAGATCCATAATGGGATGAAAGAAGGGAGGCTTCTAAACCAAGTTAGAGTCTCACCTACAAAGAGACAGACTCATCTCTGTACTATAATTCTTGTCAAGTGGCATTCACGGGATCTGCCTATCCTATAGTCTCAACTACCACAGGGAGCTCAAGGAGTAGCAGTTGTGGAAAAAGGAACTGCATGTTTCCTAACTGTACCAGCAAGGTGCCAGAATTAACTTGCTGGGATTGTGTATCGAGCTCCACCGGTTCCCTGACTACCACAAAACAGCTCATGGTATATATTAAACTGTGAGCAAAGCCTGATTGCAAAACAGATACTTGTAGTCTTATAAATCTCACTATCCTGGAACCAGATCAATCTATATGGGCTACAGGTTATCCCATAATGCTATAAAATGCAGTCAGCAAAAAAGGATAGCTTACATATTATAAGGAAGGCAAAAACCCGTTCCATTCCACAATTCCAGGTCCAAAAGAAACTCCTCTCTCCAACAAAGAATCTGTTTGCCCACGTAACCTGAGAATACAGCTGACAGCCTAGGAATATCCTCATGTTACGTATGTGGAGGAACTAACATGGGAGATCAATGGCCATGGCAGGCAAGGGATTAATGCCTCAAGATGATTTCACTTTGCCTGACTCCACCACCGACCCAGCTGTTTCTGGTCCAAGTGTCTGGCTGTTAAAAACCTCCATAATAGGAAGATTCTGCATTGCTCGATGGGGAAAGTCTTTCACAGATCTAGTAGGAGGACTTACTTGTCTGGGGCAATAGTATTATGATGAAACTAAAGGGAAGACCTTATGGATGTCAGAAAATAGTACGTCATTTCCTGATTTAAACCCTTTTCTTCAGATTTCTTACTTTAAACCACTCCTGGTATCAGCTAGAAGCTCTAAACACCTGGCAAGCACCTTCAGGCCTTTACTGGATCTGTGGAACATGAGCATAGACAACTGCCTGCCAAATGGACAGGAGCCTGCATATTAGGAACAATCAGACCATTCTTTTTCCTAATTCCCCTAAAACAAGGAGAGGCTCTAGGATACTCTGTTTATGATGAAGATAAAAGTCAAAAGAAGCATAGACACAAACAGAAAAAAGGACATAGATACAGGGGATTGGAAAGATAATGAGTGGTCCCCTGAAAGGATCATCAAATATTATGGACCTGCCACTTGGGCACAGGATGGGTCATGGGGATACCATACCCCTATCTATATGCTTAACAGAATCATAAGGTTACATGCTGTTCTTGAAATCATAAGTAATGAAACAGCAAAAGCTTTAGACTTGCTAGCCCAGCAAGCCACACAAATGAGGAATGCTGTCTACCAGAATAGACTAGTATTAGATTACCTACTGGCCCAGGAAGGGGAGTATGTGGAAAATTCAACCTAACAAATTGCTGCCTAGAAATTGATGATAATGGAAAAGCAATCATGGAAATTACTGCCAGAATGTGGAAACTAGCCCATGTTCCAGTTCAAACCTGGAAAGGGTGGTCTCCAGACTCCCTCTTCAGAGGATGGTTTTCATCTTTTGGTGGATTTAAGACTTTGATAGGGGGCTTCTTAGCCATCCTGGGCAGGTGCCTGATACTCTCTTGTCTCTTGCCTCTCCTAATCAGAAGCATTCAGTTGACTATAGAAGAAATTGTAACCAGGCAAACCACTACTCAAATAATGGCCTTGACCAAATATCAATCACTGCCCAAAGAGGAATGTGTGTCACCCTATGAAGAAATAGAAGATAGTGGTGCTTTCTATTAAAATATTGCCTTTATAAAAAGCACCAAAGGGGGGAATGAAGTAGAAAATTAAGAAGTTTCTTTTTCCTATGACAGAAAGTTACTATTTAAGGGTTAAAGGCCCCAAACAACCAACCCCCACCAAGTGGGAAGTTTAAAAAGAATATTAACTGCCTGTCTGTGAACCATTAACCATATCTTTCCCCCACATATTTTGCAAGTTTGTAAATTCCTGTTTGTTTTTTTTTCTGCTGCACAGCTGCAGGGTCACAAAACAGATAAGCATAGGCTGCAAAACATGTTTTCCCAAGATTAAGACATGTCATAGAATGATTAACTGCCTTTGTTCTTGCTTCTGTAAGCTTGCTTCCTGCATCATGTTTTTCGCACCCTTGCTTGCATAAAAGACGCACGCCCTCTTTGTTTGGTGCTCAGACTTTCTGGACACAGGTCCGCTGAGCCAGTGTACACCTTAATAAATCGTCCTGTAACCCTGTTGGTCTCTCCAGCTCTCTGATTTCCTGCTCCAAGCTGGTTCTTGATCCACTCAACATTTCCCTTATAGAGCACTTTATAAACCATTTTAAAGTGATTTAACTAACAAAATTTAGTATATACAGCACTTTATTTTTCATATACATAATGAAAGAAATAATTCCCATAATAGGTCATTTTCTGGGCTGAAAATTATTCAGATAAAATTCAATATCCATTTTATTTTATTTTTTTTGAGATGCAGTCATGCAATTTGTTTTTCTCAGTACTGCTTAAAATAGCAATGTATTACAAAAAACCTATATAATGGATGTCATAAATAAATTTCATAAAATTCACAGGATGTTGTAATAAGGAACCTTTGAAGGTGTCAATAGATACGTCTGTATCTGCTGTATCTGTATGTCGGTGTGTGAAGATGTACTTTGGCATATAAATGGGTTCAATTACACATACACATAAACAGGGTATGTGTCTTTGTTAGTCATATATACACGCACAAAAAATATGGTAACATTTGTTCTTTCTTGGCATGTGTATTATAAGTGAATTTTTTTTTCTTATCTGTGGATCTCTGCAATGAGCATGTATAAAACTTCTAGTGAAAGTTTAGGATTAATGAAATAATCCTCGGGAGGAGAAGGAATATGAATCTGGCATGAACCAAAATAATTTCTCACTATTTTATTTTTGTCTGTTGTTATCTTCTGTGAACTTTTAGCCTCTTCAAAAGTAAAGAGGATATTTTTATGTGTGCTTGTAGATTTTTATGCATACATTTTATTGTATATATATTTTTATTATATACAGGTTTGTTACACATATGCAAACAATAACAATGAACTCCTCAGCTCTATGTATTCATTCTTTCAATCCATTTATTTCTCCAACATAAGCCAAATACCTATTATGTCGCAGACTCATTCTACCATCTCTCAGGACCCTTCCATCCTTAAAAATTTCATGTTTACCTGCCCAGCCTGAGCAAGCTGAGAGATTTAAAATTGGAGGATTAGGACTGAATCTCAATTGAAGCTTTTATTCCCTTTTTTCAAATGAAAGCATTTCTGAAGTTAGAAAATATTTGTAAAAGATAACCTTTAAATGCTCTCCTGAAAATATGTAACAGTCTTAAATACTACTATTATCAGAAATACCTGAGTCAATACATTCTATACATCTAAGTATTTAAAAAAGAGCTGTACCTATTCATTTGAATGCTGAGTTTTCTTTGGCTTTAAGTTTTTTGAAAAAGTAAGAATTACTTTGTTTACAAAGTTTGTTATTTTCATTTCAGCCCTCTTTTTTGTGGTACTTCTAAGAATGAAAATGTATTTAGATGCCAATCATTTGAGTAGAACTGCCTGTTCTATATACCATATCCCACTTAATGTAAGGCACTGTGAATTATGGGATGCCCCATTATTTTATGTATTAGTAAGATAATGTTTAAAATGCTGCCAATAGGCTGAGCACGGTGGCTCATGCCTGCAATCCCAGCACTTTGGGAGGCCGAGGCAGGGGGATCACCTGAGGTCAGGAGTTTGAAACCAGTCTGGCTAACATGGTGAAACCCTGTCTGTACTAAAAATACAAAAATTTAGCTGCGCGTGATGGTGTGCACCTGTAATCATAGCTACTCAGGAGGCTGAGGCAGGAGAATCACTTGAACCCAGGAAGTGGAGGTTGTTTACAATTTCATGCGTCGGGTTTTTTCTTCTTTTCACTTCTAGTGTATTTTGATGCTATTTTTAATTAGTATGGGCAGAGGGAAAAAAGATAGCTTCAAATGGGTTAAGTTTTCTCTTTTTTTCTTTTTTTTTGAGATGGAGTCTCGCTCTGTCGCCCAGGCTGGAGTGCAATGGCACTATCTCGGCTCACTGCAAGCTCCACCTCCCGGGTTCACGCCGTTCTCCTGCCTCAGCCTCCTGAGTAGCTGGGTCTACAGGCGCCTGCCACCGCGCCCAGCTAATTTTTTGTATTTTTAGTAGAGACAGGGTTTCACCGTGTTAGCCAGGATGGTCTGCATCTCTTGACCTCGTGATCCACCCGCCTCGGCCTCCCAAAGTGCTGGGATTACAGACTTGAGCCACCGTGCCTGGCCTAAACTTTTCTCTTAATGAATACAAGCCATGGGTGGCTGACAATGAGAAAAAAAGATAGGCTTTAGATTCCCACAAGACTGGGTTTAATTCCTAGCTTTTCTACTTGTTAGATGTGTGACTTTGGGAACATTACTTATCACCATGTATGTTTTCCTGTATGAAAAAGAGGATAATAATATATCCTTCAAGGGTGGTTGTGTATAAGTAATATATGTATATATGGCATTTAATCCAGTGCCTCACACATGATTATCAGCATTATTAACTGAAACTACTGTGGCTATTATTAGCATTACTATTATTGTTTTAAACCTGCAGATAGCTCTTACTTATTGACCCCAAGCTTATTTTGAATCACAAAATATTACATCAGACTAGGGAAGAAATGGATAATTCTTTGCTTAAATTTTTAGCTACTTTAGATAAGTGACCTGAGCATAGTATCTTGCCCATCAAAGGACTTTATTTTAGCAACTTCTGCTATGTCATTTCCCAGAGGGACAAGAGGCTTCCTTATTGTCTCTTCCTTTTGGCTTTGGTGGCAATTTACAAAGATGAATCCTTGAGCACCCAAGATGGCATTCTCATCTATAGTTTTAGCACACAACAGTGGACTATAAGGTAAATAATGAGTTCCAGGATAAACAGTGAAAGTCTTAGTAGAATAGCTCTCAAGCTCTGAGGGATCCAGATGGACAGCCCCAAGAACCAATCAGACATGGGGTTACTAGCAGAGAGAGATTTGGGTCAGAAGTTGTTAGACAGACAGATTGGGATATACAGGAAAGAACAAATTTAAATATACTGCCCCATAATTTTCAGTCAGCTTCCTAGTTCTGAAACTAGATCAGTTCAGTTAAACAGCTGTTTTCTATATCAGGAGGTGGCATGCAGATGGGCTATGCCTCTTCAGTTACAGAGGAGGAAGGTGGTGACAATCTGACACGTTTTTTGCTGCCTATATTACAAGTAGTAAGCTTAAGCTTGCAGGACCTCAGTTAAAAGGTAGGAGCAATTTCATTGAGTGCAAGACAGAAAAATGGAAGAAAAATCTGAAAGCATTAGTTTGGAGACCTACGGCCCACAAAAAATTCAGGATTTAGTTCAAACTGTAGAAAATAATAAAAACTCAAGAACAACTAACAACACATGTACTACAGTTTTTGCAAACATCATGTTTCTCTCTCCAGTCCCCCGTTAATAAAAATAAATCATAGTAAGTTAAATTTACTTGCAAAGTAAGTCTTAGTCTTATTATATTTGACTTGATTATTTGCATAAAGTGCAGTAGGAGTAATTATTTGCCATACAGGCTCTTTTTATTTTTTTGAGATGGAGTCTCACACTGTTGCCTGGGCTGGAGTGCAGTGGCACTATCTTGGCTCACTGCAACCTCTGCCCCCTCGGGTTCAAGAAATTCTTCTGCCTCAGCCTCCCAAGTAGCTGGGATTACAGGCACCCACCACCACACCTGGCTAATTTTTTGTATTTTTAGTAGAGACAGGGTTTCACTATGTTGGCCAGGCTGGTCTCAAAATCCTGACATCATGATGCACCTGCCTCGGCCTCATCCCAAAGTTCTGGGATTACAGGCGTGAGCCACCGTGCTTGGCCTCATACTGGCTCTTTTTAAAATTGCTTTGCTAAAACATTTTTCCTTGAGGAATCTCAGGTTATACTCCTTGAAGCTTTGAGCCCAGTCATGAATTTGTGCCAGACACAATAGGTCATAAATATTTAGATGAGTTGGGCAAATTCCTCTCCTCTTGACGTTCCACGATGACTTGGGGCTCCTAAGCCTGACAGAATGTGACATTCATTACTTACCTCAGGCCAGGAAACTTGTACAGGGACTCTGTAGACAAGGTATGAGGCCAGTTTTTCCAAGGGGTTTTACTGGCTTTGTTATTCAACTTCGACACCTTAAAGTATGTGTTTGTATTTGAAAGCATGCCATTCTAGTAAAAGCCTTGGTAAAATAAGCAGCATCTTCACTCATTTTCTATTACAAAAGAAAACAGATTTTTATTGCACTCACACAAATAACTATATTGCCGTAAGTTGAGAATACTCAAAAATAGTTTCTAAACCCTGAAGAAGTCAGGTAGAGAGAAAGCAATATGCTAATTTTGCTTACAGGAGTATACTTTACTCAGATTGCTGAAAGTTGTAAACAGCTCAAAAGGTTCTCTTGACTCTGAAAAACAGAAGGATTAGCAATGTTTAACATATCACCTTTCCACGAGAGTTTTAGAAGTTTGTTGTTTTGCTTCTCTCTATTCACAATCTTTTAATTAATTAATTAATTTTTTAAGACAGAGTGTTGCTCTGCTGCCCAGGCTGGAGTGCAGTGGTGTGATCTTGGCTCACTGCAACCTCCACCTTCTGAATTCAAGCAATTCTCCCACCTCAGCTTCCTGCGTAGCCGGGATTACAGGCACATGCCACCATGCCTGGCCTATTTTTGTATTTCTGGTACAGAATAGGTTTCACCATGTTGGCCAGGCTGGTCTTGAACTCCTGGCCTCAAGTGATCTCCCCGCCTTGGCCTCCCAAAGTACTAGAATTACAGGCATGAGCCACCATGCCCAACTCACAATTTTTAAAGTTGTCAAGACATGCATTCAAGAGTACCCCTCAGCATTCTATATCTAATTATAAACCACCTTTTGAGAAGGATTAAAACAAGACAGAAATTGTCTGTGGGTGACAAAATTCTCAGGACTGGCATAGTTAGTATGTAATCAACAAGGAAATCTGGTCATCTCTATGACACACAACAATTTAACATAAGACATAATTATTACTGATAACGTATGCTGAGACACAGTTATAGAAATCTTATACAATAACATATTTATATGAATATAACCCAAAGTTAAACACCATTTTATATTTGACAATGCTTTCTATATGGTTTTAATATATCAAATAAGCTGAGTCTTTTTTTAACCTTAGAATTTGATTTTGGAAAGTTTGTCAAATATGAAAGGCTTAAAACACTGGATATCACAAAAGAGAATCCCAGGTCAGTGTAATTCATTTTTTTAGCCAAAAATGATAACTCAAAAACTTTAGAAAGGGAAAAACCTTTACTCTGATAGGAGACTTAGCTTTCCAAACAAAACTCAGTAGAGATAGCATGAGGCCAACTAAATCTGTCACTTCTCTCTCCCCTCCTTTTTGTTTTAATTTACTCAAAAGGCAAACAAATCTTTTATTGTCTCTCAATATTACATAAAAATCTTTTTAAAAAGAAAACCAAATTTTATTTTTGTATTAGTGCATCTTTAATGCTAAAGCTATTTTTAATAAAATGTTATGAATCTATCTAGTTTTAATTAATTTGAGTATAAAGTAAGATTTTCATAACTATTTATAACTCTATATTTTTTTCTTGTTAAAGAACAGATCAATGTTCAAAAAAGCCCTATTATTTTGACATATGGGCCCTGTTTCAGTATGCTTTTGTTTTAATATTTAATTTATGGAAGAACTAAATAATACCTTTTTAATTTTTGTCAACTATCTTACAGACAGAATTCTTTACAAAGTTAATTTTCATAAACCTCCTATAACTTGCTTAGACTTTATTTTCTTCCAACTAAAAGTAATTCTTTAACTTTCTAAATTAGACAACACTTGGTTTTTTTTTAAAACCATATTCCCATGTCTTTTAAAAATGAAAAATACTTTTTTTTGTTTTTATGTGTGTGTGTGTGTGTGTGTGTGTGTAAGCAGTTTTAGTTACGTACCAGGTGCATAGTCTAGGAAGCAAGACAGAACTGCAGATAAAGTCTGACTCTTTCCAGCACAGCTAGGAGGCATGGCTAACTCCGCCTGACCCCAGGCCTTACCTAGAAATCTAATGGCTTCAAACCAGGTAAACTGGACAATTTTCCAAAGTCAAAGAAGCGGTGTATGACATTAAAGCACTTAGCAAATTTAACCTCTGACTTAATTTAGACCAAATGTCTAAATTTTGAAGATATTTTCGTTTTACCAATAATTTTAAAACTGTATTTCCCAAAGATTACTGAAGTCACATGAACTAAAAGGCATTAGAGTTTCTATTTTCTGACAAAATATTTAAGAGCCTTCATTTTTTTTTGAAGCCAATTAATTAGAGCCTCTTTATGCAAACATCACTCAGTACTTCTAGGCAGGAGATGATCTAGCAGTTGTACCTTTTCTTTCCCATTTTATGCATTTCTGACTTGTCCTGTATTTCCCTCTTTTCTAAATAATTAGTCCTTCTACTTTAGGACAAGAATTGGCCATACAAGATCCTCTCTCATATAAAATTTATTTCCTTCCTAACCTTTCTTACCATAGATACATCTTCATATCCATAACTTTTATTAGCCCTCTCCCCACTACTAA
The DNA here is from genome assembly GCF_029281585.2 of Gorilla gorilla gorilla. Lineage (NCBI taxonomy): Eukaryota > Metazoa > Chordata > Mammalia > Primates > Hominidae > Gorilla > Gorilla gorilla. The sequence goes on from NC_073241.2 coordinate 38,716,344, forward strand.
TTTCTGATGTCTGCCCAAATCAAAAAGGTCAGGTAAAGCAAGGCAAAACTGAGCACAGCCTTAGGTTTTGAGAGGGAACTTTCTGCTTACACTTCCTGGGATTCCATGAGGAAAACAGAGGTTTCTCCTAAAATGGAGTCTGTGGCACCTTCTGTTTTGCCAAGGAGTCCCAGGCCTGTGAGAAATTACCTTAGGTCTTCTCATGTGGGCATCAAGAGTGGCAACGAGAAAGACTAGGGAAACAATTCAGTCAACTGGAAAAAACTCAAAAACTTAGTACTGTCCCCATGGTAAAGATGGATAGACTGAGGCACCGTGCAGTTTAAAAATTCATGTTCACATAGAGTTAAGCTCCACAGCTCACTCTCTTAACTATCCTGTAATTCTGCCGACTTTATGCCCAGTCACTGATGCACCTGTATGGTAGCTCATGGCCCCTTTATAGCTTAGAACCTGGATTTCATTCCTGCTCTACAGCTATATAGTTTAACAATTTTTCCTCTGAATTTGTTGTATTCTAGCACTGTATATTTCAAATTGTAATAATATTACTGAATTTTAAAGGGGGCTGTGATGTCTTTAGTCTTTAGAAATATTAAACAGCCTGTTGTGGGAAGTCAGGGACCCCAAACGGAGGGACCAGCTGAAGCCATGGCAGAAGAATGTGGATTGTAAAGATTTCATGGACATTTATTAGTTCCCCAAATTAATACTCTAGTAATTTCTTATGCCTGTCTTTACTGCAATCTCTAAACATAAATTGTAAAGATTTCATGGACACTTATCACTTCCCCAATCAATACCCTTGTGATTTCCTATGCCTGTCTTTACTTTAATCTCTTAATCCTGTCAGCTGAGGAGGATGTATATCACCTCAGGACCATGTGATAATTGCATTAACTACACAAATTGTACAGCATGTGTGTTTGAGCAATATGAAATGTGGGCACCTTGAAAAAAGAGCAAGATAACAGCAATAGTTCAGGGAATAAGAGAGATAACCTTAAACTCTGACTGCTGGTGAGCCGGGCAGAACAGAGCCATATTTCTCTTCTTTCAAAAGCAAATGGGAGAAATATCACTGAATTCTTTTTCTCAGCATGGAACATCCCTGAGAAAGAGAATATGCGCCTGGAGGTATAGGCTTATAAACAGCCCCACCAGGTGCACCTGTCTCTTATGGTTGAGGCTGCAGAGATGAAATAGACCAGTCTCCCATAGCACTCCCAGGCTTGTTAGGAAGAGGAAATTCCCGCCTAATAAATTTTGGTCAGACCGGTTGATCTCAAAACCAACTCCTGATACAATGTTATCAGTGACAATGGTGCCCGAAACTTCATTAGCAATTTTAATTTCGCCTCGGTCATGTGGTCCTGTGGTCTCGCCCTGCCTCCACTAGCCTGGTGATATTCTATTACCCTGTTAAGTACTTGATGTCTGTCACCCACACCTATTCGCACACTCCCTCCCCTTTTGAAAATCTCTAAAAACTTGCTGGTTTTTGTGGCTTGTGGGGCATCATGGATCCTACCAACGTGTGATGTCTCCCCTGGACTCCCAGCTTTAAAATTTCTCTCTTTTGTACTCTGTCCCTTTATTTCTCAAGCTGGCTGACACTTAGGAAAAATAGAAAAGAACCTATGTGATTATCGGGGCAGGTCCCCCGATATCTGGCATTGCCCCGCTTTAAAATTTCTCTCTTTTGTACTCTGTCCCTTTATTTCTCAAGCTGGCTGACGCTTAGGGAAAATAGAAAAGAACATATGTGAATATCGGGGCAGGTTCCCCGATAACAGCCTATAAACAAAGGACTATATGTTAAACAGTATTCAAATTTCTATGGACTTTAAAACTGAGGCAATGTATTGAGAAACAAATTGCAGAAACTGCAACCAATCTACTCTGGAAAAAAATTTAGACACTATCTCTTCAAAATAAGCTATCTGGTTGTACTTATGCATATACTTACATATATTGACAGTATAAAAATAATTTAAAAGTGTCAAAATTATAGGCCTTACACATTTCTGTGGGCCTAAAAAATACGATACAATATAGATTTTTTAAAGTAGTCAATAAAATGCATAAACTTCTAGAGTAATCACTGAAAATGAAAATAAGAAAAAGAAAAAAGTTCATAACAAAGGTAGTAATACTAGGAATAAAAGAGGGCTCAACATTAATAAAGTTTTGTTTTTGGTTGTGAATCTTGGCCTAAAAACGTTATACATGATCCTCCCCTTGCTTTTCCTGTTGCAAAGATGTAGTGATGAACCAGGTTTGCTCATGCAGATGACAATACTCCTGAAAATGGTGGCAGAGAAATAATATGAAGGGAGTACGGTTCACTTAATGATCTCATAAATTGGAACTTATTACCCCTCTGCCTCTTGCATGTCTTCAGACTACTATGTGAGAGAGATGAAATGGCTGTTTGCTACCAGTATTTTATTTGATGCTTCGTTTATTAAGTTCCTGAATAACTACTTCCAACACATTAACAGGATCATGAAAGCACAGCTACTCAAGTAACTAAATAATTACGCAAATAATTTTTTTCTTCGTCTCTAAAACATGGTAATGGACAGACTATTTTTAAAATACAACACAGTAACAAGTAGTTTATTCTTAAAACTCAGTTTTGGTTTGTTGTTAAGGCCATTGCTTGGGAAAAAGGAAACAAGAGGAGGAGGAGGAACAAGAAGATGATGATAAGGAGAAGAAAACACAGACTAGAAGGAAGGAAAAAGAACACGTGAGGGAATTAGAAGACCTATTATGATACCTTTTTTCCCCTCCCTGATTCATGAAATTTGAGTAAGTCCAATATCAACCAAAAAAAAAAAAAAAAAAAAGCAAAGAGATACACAAATAGTCACCCCCTAAATTTTGTTAAGAGATAATGCCGAAGCAGGTGGATCACCTGAGGTCAGGAGTTCGTGACCAGCCTGGCCAACGTGGTGAAACCCTGTCTCTACTAAAAATACAAAAATTAGCTGGATGCTGTGGCACGCTCCTGTAGTCCTGGCTACTCCAGAGGCTGAGGCAGGAGAATCACTTGAACCCAGGAGACAGAGGTTGCAGTGAGCCGAGATCGTGCCACTGAACTCCAGCCTAGGTGACAGAGCGAGACTCCCCATCTCAGAAAAAAAAACAAAAACGTGAGATAATGCTGCTACTCACACCTGGCTGAAGCGCCAGCAGGAGGAGGGTGCCCTGCAGAGACTGCAGGAGAAGGAGGACTCCTCCTCCTTGCCCTGGCTGTTCCTCCACTGCTGCCACTGAGGCCTGTGGTACAGCACCCAAAGCTTCCTACCCACCCGAAGCACCCTACTCGTCCAAGGCCTGGCAGGGCAGGCCCCGAAGCGCTCCTACTCCCCCTTCCCGGCCTGCAGACTTGCTGCTGCTGCCACCACTAGCGCCAATGCCAATACAACCATGGCTGCTGCCCTCAATGCAGTGGCCCACCCTACAATTCTCCTACCACCTGGCCACTGCCCAGCTGTGCCCTTGCTGTGGCCGCAGCTCGCCGTCCTCCTACCGCTCCCGGACGCTGCAGTTCTCATAGCCGCCACCAACCCCAGCGAGGCGAGTCGTAGCCCCAGGCCATCTGCAAGCTCCAGCCTCCAGCATGCAGCATGCAGGTGACTCACCCTTCTCCTGGCTCGTAACAGCTGGGTGGGCAAAGCCAGAAAAGCCTAGAGGAGGATGCAGGGAGTAGCAGCATTAGAGCCTCACCTTGTCATGCTGGCCACTGGGTGGCAGGGGCTGGTTCCAATGAAGGCACTCATACCCACCCACCAAAGTCCAGCCTCTCCTTTTGGCCCAAGCTGGCCAGGAACTGGGGCCTGGAGTGGGGACTGGAAACACCACATTGCCCGGCTCCCCAGTCCACAGGAACTGCTGGGCCCACCAGGGCTGCGCTCCTTGGGGAGCAGAACCAGCAGGAACTCAGACCCAGCCAGCCCTCCCACCCAAGTGCTGTTTCCGATCCTGATGCCTCCATCCACAGGGCCCTGTCCCCCTGTGGTGTCCGCTACTCCGTGTCCAGCATGCTCAGGGGTCCCAGCCGGCCTCTGCAACACAGAGAGAGAGGAAGCAGGCCTGGGAACCACGGCGGATGTGGGGGCCCTGCCGTGCCCAGGATTCCCGTGGAAACGTTGTGCATGCGTGCCACTGGAGCAGGAGCAGGAGCAGGAGGAGGTCGCCCTCTAGAGTCTGGAGTCTGGGGAGAGGAGGAAGCCTCCTTTCTTGGAGACCACTGCTGTTGCTGCAACCTCTGCCGCTGTTGGCAGGGCAGCCCGATAGCGCCCCTAACACCCCCCTCCTCGCCACGCAGTGTAGTAGCCCATCGCACCCCAACACATCCCTGCCTCCGACGTTACAGCACCAGATAGCGCCCCAACCTACTCCTGCTGTGGGCAGCGCAGCCCCGGATAGCGCCCCTAACCCTCTCCCTGCGGTGACCCATGCAGCCATGGATAGGACTCCTAACCAGCCCCCCGCTGAAGGCAGTGACGCCCCAGCAGTGACGTCTCAGAGAGCGCTACAGCCTGCTCCCCACAGTGAATAGTGCAGCCACGGATCCTTAAGGCCCCCAACCCGCTCCCCACGATGCGCAGTGCAGCCCCGGATAGCGGATAGCAACCCCAACCTTTCCCTAGCCTTGGGGAATGACGCCCCAGTTAGTGCACCCAACCTGCACCCCACCGCGGGCAGTGTAGCCCCCGACAGCGCCCCTAAGCAGTATCCCACTGTCAGCAGTGTAGTCCCAATAGCACAACAAACCCGACCCCCGCCACAGGCAATGCAGCAGCTGATAGTGTCCCTAACTGGCCCCCACTGACAGCAGTGCAGCCCCCGATGGTGCCCAGAACCCACCCCACCACCGTTTGATGGGTATCGCCCCAAACCCCTTCTTGCCGCGGGCAGTGTAGCCCCCGATAGTGCACCCAACCCGGCTTCTATTCATGGGCGTTCTGGCCCCCGATAGCCACCACCGAATCCCGCCCCCCACACCTCCCTGCACTCCCGGCTCTTGCTATCTTGTTTGTTTTTTGGTTGCATTGTGGCCTTCTCTTCCTTTTTTTTTTTCCTGTCTTCCTCTTAGTGAAAGTGATTTTCTCTAATATGATTTAATTTTTTTGCTTTTTACTTTTTGCTTATCCTTTGTATGTTTTTGATTTGAGGTTACCATGAGATGGTCCCATAAAATTATAATGGAGCTGAAAAATTCCTATGACTTAGCGATGTCGTAGCCTTGGTAAGGTCATAGTGCAACACATTACTTCACTCGTTTGTGGTGCTGTTGATATAAACAAACCTACTGTGCTGCCAGTCATATAAAATCCAGCACGTGCGATTATGCATAGTACAGTATTGGCATTGAGCTAGCGGTGGCAGCAGCAGCAAGTCCAGGGGCCAGGAAGGGGGAGTAGGAACTCTGCAGGGCCGGCCCGGTGGTGTTAGTCTGTTAGTTTTTAACAAAAAATGTTAAAAAGTAAAAAAAGAGGTAAAACATTTTTAAAACAGAAAAAAGTTTATAGAATAAGGATACAAAGAAAAAAATATTTTTGTATAGCTGTACAATGTATTTGTGTTTTAAGCAAAGTGTCATTACAAAAGAGTCAAGTTTAAAAAAATTGAAAAGTTTATAAAGTAAAACTGTTACAGTAAGGTAGGGTGAATTTATTACTGAAGAAAGAAAATTTTAAAAACGAATGTAGTGTAGCCTAAGTATACAGTGTTCACAAGGTCTGCAGTCACTTACATGATGTCCTGGGCCTACCCACTCACTCCCTGTTCACTCTCTGACTCTCCCAGAGCAACCACCAGTCTTGCAAGCTCCATTCATGGTTATTCCCCTTTACAGGTATATTATTTTCCCATATTTATACTGTACCTTTTCTATGTTTAGAGCCCAGATACTTACCATTATGTTACAGTGGCCTGTAGTACTCAGTACAGTCACACACTGCCCAGGTTTGTAGCCCAGGAGCAATAGGCAATACCATACAGCCTAGGTGTGTAGTAGATTCTACTATCTGTTTGTGTAAGTACACTCTGTGATGTTCACACAATGACAAAATTGCCTAATGATGCATTTCTCAGAAGGCATCCCCGTCGTTAGGCGATGCATGATTGTAATTTGATTAAAGTCTCATCAAAAGTGGAAGGACTGGTACCCAGGCCTGGCCAACCCCCAAAGCCCATGCTCTTAATTAGCCACTTTACTGCCTTTTTAGTTCAGGAAATTCACTAAAATCTCAGCTGGTTATGCCAATTTTTGATTAACTGGATTTCTTCTTGTAAACATTTAAAAAGGAAAATAATAGGAAGGCAATTTGATAATGAAGTTGTTTAGCAAGTCAATTCTGGTATCAGCTGTGAGTGCTACAAACTGAGAGGTCCCAGGGCTGTTCAGAGCTAGCCTGGCTACATCAGAGGCTGAAGACAGTGCAACTGGACTAAAGACAGATGCCAGAGACAGTGTAACTGGGACTAACGGGAACAGATAAGGGCACAAGAGAACTCCAGAACAAAGCAACAGTCCATGAACCCAACATGTTTGCCACCCAGGAGCTCAAACTGTGGCTGACCTCTCGCAGCGCTCAGCGCAAATTGTAGATCGGGAGGTCAGATGAGCAGGCAAGTTCACCGAGTCCTGGAGTGGACTTACCAGTACTCCTGGCCCCATCTGAAGGTTCCAGACATGATTCCTATTAGGGAATAGGTTCAAATGACCCAACCAGTAGCATTCAGCATCTGCCATGTGTAAGGCACCCCTTTAGAGTGTGGATGCCAAGAAGAATGGAATAGGGCTTTACTTGCTAAACACATCTAGCCAGAGGACACAGATAACCAAATGTCCTTCGCAGGCCACGGCAGGGAGCAGGTCCCCAGGAACCTTGCTGGGAATGGTAGTGCCTGCCATTGCCTCCTCCCCACCACACTCCACAGCATCAGGTGGCTTTCTGTTTCCAGGGCACAGCCTGCACCTCCCCTGTGTGCCCTGAACTGAGGATGTCTTTTTCTACCTGTGAAACTCATCACATCCTTCATAATCACCTAGAAAGCTGTCTCCGTGGGGAAGCCTTCTCCCCATTGCCTTGTATTCTGCATTGACCTGCACCCTCCCGCTGGCTGCCTTGCATTGGGAGCTTGCTAATTTGTTCTGCCCATCAGACAGTAGGGTCCTCAAAAGCAAGGCACATCCATTTTCCCCAGAGCCTGGCATTTATTGAGTTCCTGTGTGGACCAGACGCCAGGTTAGGTGCTTTCTATATATATTATCTATTTTATAATTTCCCTTATCCACACATGAGGAAAAAAAGGCTCAGAGAGGTTAAGTTGAGCAAAGGCACACAGGTGCTAAGTCTGTCTGACCCTTTCCACTAAATGATCCTGACTTTTGCATAATGAACCTTCCTCAAGTGTTGAAAGAATGAATGACAGCAAGTAAGAGGCTAGACCTGACAAGAAAGTGGAGTCAGAGAGTGACTACTAAATGGAATCCTAGAAAGTGCTTGCAGGTGGTGAGCCCTCATGAAAACAACCAAATCTACCTTTAACATGGAAGAGTTACATTTTCCTAGTCTGTTCCTGATTTACAAATGTTCTCTTCTTCTCTTTGTCCTACAGCTATCTTGTTCTCATTCATTCATTTACTCATTCAAAAGATATTGTCTACCACGTGCCAGATAGCATTTGAAATGCTGAGAATTTAGCAATACACAAAATCAATCTCTGCTCATCTTGAGTTTTATGTCTTGTGTCTGTGTGTGTGTAAAATGCAAAGAGAGAGAGAGAGGGAGAGAGAGAGAGAATGTGGCATATCATATAGTAGCAAGTGCTAAGAAGAAAACCAAGCAGGCTAAGGACACAGAAGAGGTGGGAGCTCCTATTTTATATAGGGTGTCTCGGGATCAGGGATAAAGTACAGGAATGGAAACATTTCCACTAAAACACTGAATAAATTTTCCTAGACTGACTGAAGGTTACCCAATTAGATCAAGAAGAGCGGCACAGGTGACACAAGACTCTCCCAGTTTCGTGACCAGCCCCTGACCCAGGCTCTCACTGAAGTCTAGGAAAGTGGCCAAAGAAATTGTATGTTTCAAAATAAGTGGGGTGGAGAAGGATATTTTTGTGTTAAAGAGTATTTTATTGAGAGCCCTTATTAGGCAATCTAAATTTCATAATCCAGCAATGTAAAAAGACCTATCAAAGGGTATCTTGCCCAAGTTGATGCTTATCTACACATTTGAAGACCATTCTGTCAGTCTAAAAGGTCGGATGCGATTGGGTAGTACGATGTGTGACAGGACCAGGAGATCCTCTTTCCAACTCCTCTGTTATAAAGCAGAGCGTTGGTCTGATGCAATAATGCAGGAAGTACTGTGTCTAATGGCCAAACCCTATGAGAGCTGACAGATGTTCTGACTGAGGCTCTGTGGGCAGAAGAAAGCCTAAACCTTACTTGGACAGTGTATTCATTCCTGTCTGTGCGAATCACTGCTCCTTCCAGCATAGAAAGGCTCCACGTAATCAGCTTGTCACCATGTAGTTAGTTGGTCTCCGTGAGTGAGGGCATCATGTTGCGGGTGAAGCGTTCACACCACAAATATTGAATAATACTCATGTTGAGGCCTTACATAGAATATCTACTCTTGTATGTTCACCTCTGCAAGCCTTTTATGAGTTCTTCCATTCTCTGCCTCAGCAGTTCTGATATTTCAACTTCATTTAATGTGGGCCATTGCTATCCAGGCTTTCAAGAACCATCCTACCATGCTCCTTGCTGTATATTCAGTTCTTTATTAGAGGAAAGTGCTCTCATTTCAGTGAGCTTTTCCAGCTTTATGCTCCACCAATCCTGACGCAGCCCCCTCAGCATATCCAGTCCCCTACAGAGTCTCCTGGCTTTTGCTAGTGCAAGTTGGCTGTGACCTGCAGTAACTTCAGCACATAGTTTTCAAATGTAGTGGCTCAACACAACAATTGTATTATAGCTTACATATTTCAGGGTTAGGAATACAAGCCAGGCTCGGCCAGGTGACTCTTATTCCATACATCACTGGAGTTCATTTGGTGGTGTTTATCTGGACAGTGGGCTGGCCTGGAGGGTCTCAGATAGCTTTACTCATGAGTCTGGTGTCTCAACAGGCATCTGCAAGGCTTCTCCAGTGTGATGATCTGTGGGTGATCAGACTGCTCATATGGCAGCCCACAGTTACCCGACAGTATGTTACAAGAGACTCCGGTAGAAGCTACAAGGCTTCTTATGCCCTAGCCCCAGAAATCCTATTCTTCTATTTTCTGTTGGCCAAACAAATCATGAAACCAGCCCAGATACAAGCAAAAGAGATTAGATTTAGCTCTTAATGGGAAGAGTAGCAAAGAGTTTGTCACCATCTTTAATCTACCTTACTTCCTTAGCTGACTGACATGAATTTACCTGGCTAAGTTATGTTATGGCTTGACCCTCATTACCGACCCTGTTGGCCAGGATGGCATCTGGAGGTGAGCTTTGAGAGTAGTACACATTGTCCCACAAGGCAGAGGCCTCTGCATCAACCTTGTGCTAGTGGAAACATGAGTCATTCATAGGGAGGATGGGCCACTTCTGCAGACCCTGAGGGCTCAGGGAAGGAGACAGATTCAAAGTGTTCCCGGGTATTCCTATCTCAATCTCAGGATTTCACTTCTTTTCATTTAGGGCCTTGACTTTGAGACATTAGACTTGCAAGGGTTGAGCCTCTTTTTTGCTTCCTTCAAAATTAAGTCCTGGTGTGACCTTTGGCTGTCCCGGCCCTCCTGCTGGAGGAGATGAAAGTCTCTTTCTGCATTGCCTTGGTGGCCCAGTAGTGTTCACATTTTACATCAAATAGGAGGTTCATTTAATGCGGCCTTAATTGTCTTTCTGCAGTGCATTGATGGCTTCCAGAAGAGAGTTTCATTCCACAGACCTTATGATTTTACTATTCCACCAGAACCTCCTGACCTGCCCTTCACCCTGACCTGCCCAAATGCACCACAGTGAAATCTGCAGTAGTTTCCTGGCCACAACCTGCCAGGGGGCATGGGTGCCCCAGGGTGGGAGTCAGTGCTGGCCAGAGGAAGGTGAGTGAGCTTCCTGTGACCTTCCCTGGACTATCCCCAGTGCCAAATGTCTTAGTTTGAGTTCTTCTGGGAAGGAACTCGGAGGCAGATGTTCGCATGCAGGATTTTTGGGGGTTAGTGCCCTCCAGGACAGCACCCATAAGAGGAGAGGGAAGCAGCACCCGTAAGAGGAGAAGGTGAGCTGTCCTTGGCTCCTTCAGGGGGCTCTGAGCTCCCATGGCCCAGACTTAATCCTGGGCGCCCGGTCTCTATGCTCCCATTTTGAGCAGCCCCTGTGTCCTGTGTTCACAGGTCCCTGTCCTCAGCAAGGGGCATGACCATGAGCAAGAAAGCTTCCTTCAGCCAGGACACTCCTGGGGAGGGCACAGCTGGGATCCATCAACAGCCAACATCCTGGCAGGAGGAGAAAGCCTGCCTCAGCTCTGAAGAGAAAGCTCACTGGTGTCTAGTAGCATTTACTACATACCCATCCCTTTTTTTTTTTTTTTTTTTTTTGAGACAAGGTGTTGCTCTGTTGCCCAGGCTAGAATGCAGTGGCTCAGTCATAGCTCACTGCACCCTCCAACTCCTGGCCTCAAGAGATCCTCCTGCCTTGGCCTCCAAAAGCACTGGGACTCAGGTGTGAGCCACCATCCCTAGCCTATACACACATTGATTGGGTCAGTGGGATGATATCCTGGAGACAGGAATGAGCAGTCAGCTGGGAGTATGCACAGACCACAGACTGGGAGGTCTGAGATCACAGCTCTGAAGTGGGCTTGTTACCAACAACAGCAATCAGAGAAAGGGCAACAGCAGCATCAGGGCACATGGTAGGTGCTGAGTGTTTATTGAACGGAAAGTTTTGAATGAATCTGAGGTCAGAATAACAGAAAATTAGGACTCAGGGACTGTTCTGCATTGGTTGACTGTGCTGAAATTCCTCTTTCATGTTTGAGCTGTGTTCACCCCTTTCAGAGTTTCTAAATTAAGTGTAGGGTAAGTATTATACCAAGTCCTTTCTTTTGGCTGGGCACAGTGGCTCACACTTGTAATCCCTGTGCTTAAAGCCAGGTGTTGGAGACCAGCCTGGAAAACATATTGAGACTCTGTCTGTACAAAAAAATACAAAAATTAGCTGGGCATGGTGGTGCGTGCCTGTAGTCCCAGCTATTTAGGAGGCTGAGCCCCAGGCATCGCTTGAGTCCAAGAGTTCAAGGCTGCAGTGAGCTATGATCACGCCACTGCACTCCAGCCTGGGCAGCAGAATGAGACCTTGTCTTTAAAAGAAAAAGAAAAAAAGAGTCTTTTCTTTGAGGAAGACCTGGCATGGATACGTCATATGGTAGCATTTATTAAGATGTATTATCTAAATAAATTATATTTATTTCTCATGAGTAACATGATCTTTTACGAACTAGTTTGGAAAAGCAACAATTTCTAATAGTGTTTTCGTTGCATAGTGTAGTTGAAGTTCTAAATAATTCAAAAAAATGAATTTTTGGAATAAGCTTATTAGTATTGTTAGGAAGTGTTTGTGCACTAATTCCTGACTTAGGAAAGCAGGGTAATTCTAGAAAGACTTCTAGCAGCAAGGATTGAAACAATGAGAGGCTTCTGATCAACTAGGTGGCTCAGCCAGATGTCTGTAGCAAGTATAACCAGGGGCAGAAAATAAAGGTCTTGTGTTGGAACAACATGTTTATTTGCTCCCTTGCCAGAGATGATATTTGTAGGAAGTCCCAAATAGAGCAAATATTAAAAACAGTGACAGAGATTTGAGTATAGGCCCCAAATCAGAAGATTTAGAAAAACTGTAAAATGAGGACTATTGATAGGATACATAATTTAGTGATTGGGCTCAGAACTTGAATTCAGAGAAAGTGACATTTCTCTAACTCAGAGTGCAGAGAGTAGTGATGGATGGCTCTGTTCAGTCCCACACCTTTCATAGACAACTGTGGCTTCTTTTTAAAGTTTTCAATAAGTCTGTAGCCTTTAAAGAAGTCTCTTGAAAATGCTGTTTTCTCCTAAACCCTGCATTTATTCCCATTTATTAGTTTAAAAATTGATGAAACATCACAAAAGTACATAGACATTTTAATTTTTTTTAGAGATGAGTTCTCACTTTGTTGCGCAGGCTGGAGTATAGTGGTGTGATCATAGCTCACTGCAGCCTCAAATTCTTGAGTTCAAGGGATCCCCCCACCTCAGCTTCCCAAGTAGCTGAGACTAAAGCACGTGCCACCACACCTGGATAATTTACAATTTTTTTTGTAGAGAAAGTGTTTTACTGTGTTGCCCAGGTGGTCTCGAACTCCTGGGTGCAAGCAATCCTCCTGCCTCCCAAAGTGCTGGCATTACAGACATGAGTCACCGCACCTGGCCAATACACAGACATTTTTGAGCCATTCTAGATTTTAAAGCTATGAATTATTTTTTACATGAACATTTACAAATATAAAAATTTCAGCTCTACTCAGGATGCAAAAAAAGCACGTTCCACCCTGACCGAAGGAATTTCGGCACCAGACATGAATAAATACAGGCTTTGAATTGGTCTCTTTGTACTCCATATTGTGAACAAATTGCCAAGTTAGCAGTCTAGAAAGTGAAAAAATAATTCTTCTGTCAATTTTTGGATAAGTTGAAAAGGACTTTTAAAATGTAGTGTTTGAACCCAGGAAGTAAATTTTCTAGAAACATTTATAACCTCTGATTTAACTTATAATTCCTAGTTTATGGCAGAGGGTCAAAGGCATCGGTGGCCAGTCAGACCAAGCCTCCGGCGAGGTTGCCGAGTTTTTCTGGGGAGGTAAGGGGAATACTTGTGCTTAAGTTATTTTACTGAGCTCATTAAGGACTCTTGTCTTATACTAGATACTTATTGAAAACACAAATTGGGGATAAAACATTTTAGATCACATCAGTTGAGCAGCATGAGACACACTTTTTGATATAATTTGCCACTATTTTGACCAACTGCGGCATTGGAGCGTGTGCTAGAAGTAGAGCCTGTGATCAAGAATTAGATGTGGGCTTTGCCACTTACCTGGCTGAGTGAGCTCAGCACCCTGTAAACTTTCTGAGCTTCCTTTTCATCACCCACAAACTGAGGGCTCCTGTCCCAGAGTGATTGTGACAATCTGTGATGACAGATAAAAGTGTGCAGCTTTCCTGCCCAGCCCCCAGACTGATGCCTGAAAATGCTAGTAAACTTGGATTTATCCACTGAGATAGTGCATATGTAGCACTTAGCATAATGCACATAATGCCTGACATTTAGTGAAGAATCAAGGCAATTTTTTTGAAAATTCAAAAAAGAATGTTTTTCTTTGGCCTGTATATTGGGTGGTAGGGCACATTCATAAAAAGGAGAAGTCAATACCACCACCTCCTTATTCTGGACTCATTAGCAAAGCTATTTTTTTAAATGACCTCTATATTTTGCTCATGCAAAAATATTTTTTCAACAAATATTAGTAATGCAAGAGTTATATGCCAGAGTCTGTGTTAGATGCTGGGCATACAGTGATGAGCAAATTGAACTTGGCTCCACTGTGCTCAATTTCATGGGAGAGACGTTGTAGGGTGTTGTGAGCGCCTGAGAGGGCTGAGGGAAGGATGTTTATTATGAATCTTGAGCTGTGATGTGACAGATTAATAGCGGCTAACGATAAATCAAGTGGGAAAAAGCAAGGGCGTGGAGGAGGGGAAAGGAGGGTGAGTTGGAGGCAGGAAGGGAGTGAATCACACCAGGTCATTGCAGGACTTTGAGGTCAGGTGCAAGATTTCAACCTGGAGAGCCATGGGGAGCAGCTGGGGGGCTTTGGGCAGGTGCAGCACAGAGACTAGGCTGTATCAACGGCAGATTTTAGAAGGTGGGGTGGATTTGGGCAGACCTAGGTCCTTTCAGAGGAGCAAATGTGTAATACTTGCAGCTCGGACTAGAGAGGTGATGGTAGAGAGGGAGAAAGTGAATGGATTTTGTATTTGTTTGGAAATGTAAATTTACAAGACCTGGTGACAAATTGACTATGCCAGGTGGGTAACAGGGAGTTTTGAGGGATTGCCTCCACTTTCCGGATTGCATATCTGGAAGGATAACTGTGCCATTCTCTGGTGGAGACACACATAAGCCTGTGAAGATCTGCGCTCCCTTTGAACATGTGGCTGGAGGTACTTCTGAGACTCCACGTAATGAACACAGGGATCTGGAATCCAGGTGAATGTCTAGCCATGGGGATTTGGCAGCTATGATCCCATATGAGGAGTGAGTGAGAAGTGAGGAGGGAAGAGGAGCTCCACTATGAGGGTCTACGTGGGCACAGGCCAGGAATATGCCAGGAATGCTGTGGACAATTGTTCTATTAATAAGATAAACATGATAGGAAATTCCCCAATGACTGGGAGCCACTTACAGACTGGTTTCCTGCTTGTCTAGAATCAAGAAGGGACTGAGTTGGGAGGGTGGAGCATACGCATGTGTGTGTGGATTGGCATGACTTTTTAGATGGAAGGTGAGACTCAAGAGAACACAAATGTAAATGCATTTCTGATATGCTTTGTCTTTGATGCTGGAACTGGAGCTCCACACTTAGGGGAACCCTTGACACACAGGCTTGGTTTCATACAGAACTGGAGGAAAGGAAATGTGTTGATGGCAGCCAACCATCAGTTTCTTTTTTAGAAGGCTTCCAGATCAAAGCTGCAAATACACACATGCAATTGCACACAGACTCATACACAACTAGACGGACTCCATATTAGTCGATATAGTCTGACAGCTAGCTCAAGGAGATGAAGGCGAATGGCTCTATTTATTTTCCTGTTAGAAGGCAAAATATAAGGATGTGAAGCTGCTTACTTATCTTTCCCCTCATTGACTTAATGAAGAAAAAACAGAAAACTTTCTCAGGCAAGAATCATTGAGTCAAGTGTGTCATGATTGCTAGGAATGCTGGCAACCTCAAAACGTCGGTTCAAAAAGAAGTGGGGATAAAGAGCTGTGATTGGCAAAACTCTGTGTGGCATTAGGCATCTGTTGGGTACACCCAACCTTACCTTAAGAGGTGCCTCTAGAAAAAAAAACACCTAAAGAGATTCATAACCAAAAATAAAATAAGAACATAGTTTATGGTAATGCATTAGTATTATAGGACTACTTATGGAAATATACATGTTATTTTATATTGTTACATAAATAACAAAAGGAAAAATCGCATTGCAGTATTTGTAAGTAAAAAAGAATTGTACAAGAACCAATGTTAAACGGTATAAAAAAAGGTGGAAAATCATATACAGTATACAGGCGACAGGAAGGCAATGGATCGCTGAAAGCAGTAAAGGACAGTAGAGGACCACCTAAATTAGAATCTTCCCAGTTGTATCATCTTTCTGCTGTGTGCTTCACATGGAATCACATGGTTATCGTATCATCAATAGATCCTTCTAGAAGTAACAGAGTGTTCCTACTTTGCAGAGGAATACGTGAAAACCCAAGACTAAGCTTTATGGCCAGCGAGGTCGTCTTTCAAAGTCTCATTATGAGTGAAGGAGGGATGAAATTCTTTTGGTCACAACTCAGCTGTCTACTAGATTGCTCATGGCCGTGTCTCACTCATCAAAAGCAAATGGTTCTGCAAGTGTTTGGTGAAAGGAGATTGTCCTAAGTATTCTGGAGGATACGATTTTTGTGTCCTGTGTGTGACTGTTGTATTAAATGTGAACTGTTTGAGGCATCCTCCCAAAAATGAGTACTCTAGAGTAATTGTGGAGAAGGCCTCAGGGAGGGGGCCACTGGTAGACACTAATGGCTGTGAAGGTGAAGGTCACTGGTACACACTGATGGGTATGAAGGTGAGGGTCACCAGTACACACTGATGGCTGTGAAGGTACACACTGATGGCTGTGAAAGTGAGGGTCACTGGTACACACTGATGGGTGTGAAGGGGAGGTCACTGGTACACACTGATGGGTGTGAAGGTTACTGGTACACATTTGTGTGGTGTGAAGGGGTGGTCACTGGTACACACTGATGGGTGTGAAGGTGAAAGTCACTGGTACACACTAAGTGTGAAGGTCACTGTACACACTGATAGATGTGAAGGTCACTGGTACACACTGATGGGTGTGAAGGTCACTGGTATGCACTGACAGGCTGCAAAGATGAAGGTCACTGATACACATTGATTGACCTATGAGTACAACTTTCAGGGCCTCAGACAATAATAGCCCCACTGGAAATAATTGAACCTGGACAAGTAATATATGAAAGAAATAAAACGAGCAACATGTTTCATTTCTAGGGCCCATGATCACAGATAGTTTTTCTTTGCTTGTTTATCACGTAGACCTTTTCCATAGTGGGAGAAGCCGTTTCCACTTAGAAGCACGAAAGCACCAAGCAGGAGAGTACCCACCCCAAGAATCGGGACTCCAGCCTGGTGATTCATCATGCCTGAGCCAGGAGTTCCCCTCGGATAACGCTGTGGTTTGGAATCGGACTGGGTTTAAGGAGAAGTCTTGTCAATACTAAATAGGCATGCCGCGAGATCAGTATGCAAACTCTCCTTTTTCCTATTCCAGCTTTGCATAAGGTGAGAGCAGTGACATTAATTCATTTTAAAGCACATAAATATACAGTTGTGTTTTGTGTTGTCCACACATATTCTTGTCTTACTGCATATTTTGTACATATGAACACTGGTTTTAAAGAGGTAAGACATGGTTTTTGACCTCAAGTTCTGTTGGAAATGGTACATAGATAAAGGTTAGCAAATAAAGACAGCTTCTCCTCTTTCTAATATATAATCTTACTATTTTCTGAAAATTACAGTTGATTAAAATTTAAAATTTTATCTCCCCTTTCTCTCTTATCTGGTGGAATTTTAGGGTGCACATTGCATACAGTTTAAAAAATTTTTAGAATGGTTGAAAACAATCTCTTTCTTTTTAAAGAGAAAAAAATTGCATTGCTGGCTGGTGTTTTTAAAAGTTGTATATAGGCCGGATGCGGTGGCTCACACCTGTAATCCCTGCACTTTGGGAGTCCAAGGCGGGAGGATCATGAGGTTGGGAGATCGAGACCATCCTGGCCAACATGGTGAAACCCCGTCTCTACTAAAATACAAAACATTAGCCAGGGGTGGTGACGTGTGCCTGTAATCCTAGCTACTTAGGAGGCTGAGGCAGGGGATGGCTTGAACCCGAGAAGTTGAGGTTCTAGTTAGCCAAGATTATGCCACTGCACTCCAGCCTGGTGACAGAGCAGGACTCCATCTCAAAAAAAAAAAGTTGTGTATATTAAATAAAAATTAAAAAATAAGTCAGAGCTTAAACAGGTTTAAATTTTAAATAAATAAATTACAGCATACCATGAATATAGGAGTCGGAATGGGAAGTCTAAAATTATTTTACATTAAAAACTGAATTTACCTTCCTGGAAGAAAAAAACATTTCTAGGGCTATTTTATGGTAAAGTAGTTTCAGAACTGGTTGGAAGGAAATAAGGGATTTGCCAAAATGAAAGGCATTTTTTAATTGCTGAAAACATGCTCCGTTGCTACCAAGATTTGAGGTGATTTGAGCCCCTTTGAAATTTGGTTTTGTTTTCACAGAGACGCTTTTATGCATCTGCAAATTAAGTGTCATTAAAAAAATATTCTGTTGGCCAATGGGTAGATGACCTGCCCTGCCCCATGGCCACCCGGGAAGGGTCTGTAGTCATGTGGTGTTTTTTTCAAGGTCTCGTCGGTGGAGTTGTCCTTTCATTGATCTTCTTATTTATATATTTTCAGCAAAACTGTGTGTGCATTTTCAGAAGTGCGGGTTTGGGGAGATAAACGCATAGCTTTCATATTCTGAATGGGATGTACAACTCCCCCAGTGTTAAGGACTGAATTGGCTGCCATAAACTGCCACTAGAGGGCACGCATCCGCCAACAGAGGTGCAAGAACCTGCCCCAAGGGCCCAGCAATGCAAGGACACCGAAAGCCGGCTTCGCATAGCAGAGCCCAGACCCACTACCCTCGCTCTCATCTCGCAGCTCCGCAGAAGCTGTTCTTTCTCAATGCTCTGCCATCTCCTGCCATCCAAAGGTCCTCGCCTATCCTGACCCCATCCTGTGCCCCTGGAGGTCCCGTCAGCTGCATGCCTCCTGTGCGACAGCCGTGATCCTTACTGTGCTCCCATGCCTGTTTTCTCCAGCGCACCTGGCACTGGGGCAGAGGCAGCCTCTCCAGCCAAGAGCTCCAGACGCCCGTTGGAGAGCCCCACACGTGGAAGGCGTGTTTTGGTAGAAAATGAAGCATTCACCCTTCGCTATGAAGCACAGCAGAAAGATGCTGCCAGGCTCTGAAAATTCACATGAAAGCCTTTAAAAAAAATGAGCTCCTTTTATGAGAGTGAAACTCACCTCTTTTACGCATTGATGGTTTGATCCATAATTAATTAGGGGACTTGTATCTTGCTCCAGAAAAAACATAAGTGGCCAGATGTCAGTGTGCTGTTCCTGAAAAGTTAGCATATATGCAGGTGCTCCTTTTAATACAGAAGAATTGGGAGTTGTAGTGTCAGTGCTAGGCAGAGAGTAGAACAGCATGCAGAGAAACTTCTGCCTGGCCTCTGTGTCCCTTCACTGAGGTGGTCAAGCTCTTTAGTTCTGGAGAAAGTTCTCCCATGGGCTGGACAAACCCAGTGTTCCAGGCCAAGTCCAAGCAGATATCGAAGATCAGCTCGTGGCCTCTGAAAGTTTCTTAGTGTCAGTCGCTGAGATGCTTTCCCTGGGAGCCAGAGGCTCCCTCCTCTCCAAACTTTGAATTTAAAGTTATTGGCTCCCTAAGGGCCCCCACCCAAAGTATGGCTGCAGTTGCCCGTTGATGAGTCAGACCCTGTCATTGTTGGGTAGATGAGATAAAGAAGCTCATTTCTTTTGCCTTTCCCATTGATGCTGGGCACCTCATGGCCCTACTGTGTCTGCACCTGTGAGGGCAGCCACGTGAGTCTGCTCATGCAGGGACTGCCACACCCACAGCCTCCAAAGCCCTCAGCACCTTTTGCTGGATTCTCATTTTATATCAAGCCATGGGCATCGAGTAGGTCCCCCACAGTACAGTCCTGTTCCTTTGTTGAGTGGGTCAGAAGAAACCAGCCACCTTCCAAGCAACATGATGACAATTTGGAATTCTTCCAAAACACAGTGCCTGGGCTGCTTTGGTTCTGAGAGGGAGTGCCTCATCCGTCTGGTGAAACATGGGCAGAGGCTGTGAGCGGGGGAATGCTGTGATGGGGTGGAAGCCTACCAGTCCTGCTCTTAGCCTGTAGTCTAGAGTTGGCAGGCCTCTGTAAAGGGTCAGATAGTAAATGTCTTAAGCTTAGCAGTCTCTGCCACAATAATTCAACTCTAGCAATGTAGCATGGAAGTGGCCATGGGTGATATGCAAATGTAAGGATAGTGTGTATGTTCTGGTAAAACTTTATTTATAAAAATAGCTGGCAGACCCATTGGGCCGTAGCTCTAAGCCGCTCTAATGGGAGATTAACTCTACAGAAAAATGGCCAATAAAGCAACCTTCTCACAATAAAGACTCAGAGCCAGGAATAAAAGAGACAGACATCTGTTTTTAACTCTCTTAAATCCTTATGTGGGCTCTTGCCACCCCTAAAAGCCTCTGAAGTCCTAATAGATTGCCGAGTGAGATGTCTTATGCAG
Source organism: Gorilla gorilla gorilla (assembly GCF_029281585.2). NCBI lineage: Eukaryota > Metazoa > Chordata > Mammalia > Primates > Hominidae > Gorilla > Gorilla gorilla. The sequence continues at coordinate 38,736,158 of NC_073241.2, forward strand.
ACAGCCTTCTCCCAGGGCAGGAAAACATAGTCACCATCTGGCACAGACCAGAGCCCATGCCTCATGCACATCTGTAGATGCTCAGGTTTTGTCTATTAGGGTGAGCCTGTGGGGAGCGGGATTCTTCATACAACAGGCTGTTTTCCCCATAGAATATTTGCAAGAGAGACACTTTTTTCCCCTTCCTCCTTAACTGCATTGCAAAATGTATGTTCCATGGAAAATTCTCCAACTAACACTTAATCAAATGGCCCAACTGGCCACTTTTCCTCTCAGCTGGCTTCCAGCTTTGAAGATAATCACTGGCACCTGGCCTGGGAGTCTGGGGCTCAGACGCGGGTTGGGAAATTCTCCTGTCATGGCCGCTACAGCCTGGGAGTCCTAGGATGTCTGCTGTCTGAACTTCCAGTGTCACCAATTAGATACCTAACGATTTTATTTGGTTGTCGCAGTGATTAGAATGGTGGGCCAAGTATTGTAGATGAATTAGGTCTTGCCTCCTCCAGTATTGCTGTGTGGTCGAATGATGGGATCCTTGTCGCTGTCTTTGCTGAGCGCAGCATGCTCCAGTGAAGTCAGCCTTGGCTGGAACCTGAGCGTGGGGCCGCAGCTGAGGCACTTCAGCATTTGTTGAGGAATGGACAAGGCAGACCTGCCGTTGATGGTCTGTTGAACCGCTCCCTGTCTCGCTATTCCATGAGTCCTTCCAGGATCACTCAGATGGATGGAGGGTTGTGTCTAAAAATGATAATGGCTGCTTAAACTATGGCAATAACTTGTATGTACATATATTTTCTTCCAAGAAGTAAAATCTGCTTTATAGATGGTATTTCAATAATCTTCCTCCTTTTTCTTTGGAATTTTAAATAATGTGGCCTATAAAACTGGAAAGGCAGCAAAACGATAATTTGTTTTGATAAAAATTTCAATATTATTGTTTCCCTTTTCTTGAGGAATTCTTTTTTTTTTGATAAATTGCAGTTTCTGTGGGCACCAATAGTGTAAGACTGTCATCATTTCTCTTATGTGAAAATAATAGACTTTGTCTATTTTTACTTCCTCTATTCAGTCAACCCAAATTTTCTTTTTTTCCCCTTTTCTCACATTTCTTTACCCATTTCTAGAGCTTTCTGATCAATGTTGATTGACCAATCTCCAACATTTCCTGTGAAATGGAAGAAGAAAGTCAATAGCCTCTTGTTTCAAGTCTACACTCCTTTGCCCAGTTCTCTTCTTCTTTTTCTTCTTCTTCTTCTTCTTCTTTTTTTTTTTTTTTAAGACAGAGTCTCCCTCTGTTGCCCATGCTGGAGTGTGCAGTGGTGCAATCTCGGCTCACTGCAACCTGCGCCTCCCGTGTTCAGGCAATTATTCTGCCTCAGCCTACCGAGTAGCTGGGATTTCAGACACCTGCCACCATGCCTGGATAATTTTTGTATTTTAGTAGAGGTGGGGTTTGCCATGTTGGTCAGGCTGGTCTTGAACTCCTGGCCTCAACTGATCTGGCCACCTCAGCCTCCCAAAGTGCTGGGAATAAACGCAAGAGCCACTGCGCCCAGCCGCTTATTCTTTTTTTCTCTTTCTCTCTCCTTCCTTTCCTTCAAATGGTTCAAAAATGCAGTCATTAAAACATTAATCTCTGCCTCCTATCTGATTCCCACAGCCCCACTTCTAAGACAATCATGACGAAGAATTTGCTGTCTTTCAGATATTTTCCCACACATGCACACACAGTCCTGTGTCACCCTCTAAAGAAGCAATAAATGGCATGCTGTCGTCAGTGTTCTGAGCTCTGACTTTCCACTCAATGCTCTGTCTTGAGGATGGTTCCCAGGCAGCACAGGGGGGCCTACCTCACCCTCTCTCTTGGCTCCCGGCTGGCTTCCAGAGCACCATAATCAGCTCCATCTTTCCCTCCTGAACATTACCCTCATGGTCCTCAGCATCCTAGAGTGTGTTGGGCTGGTTTTCTCCTGTTCTTCAAGGGTTTGTGTTTATTCCTACTCTGATGTCTTAGCCACATTTTCTCTTCCCCTGTTTGGCACCTTTAATACAGTGCATAAGTTGTTCAGCTCCAGCCCTGTCCCTTCATAAGGCCATCAGGGCTGTGCTAGGCAGGTGGTACTCCCCAGGAATGCAATTAGGGCTTACAGTGGCCACTTTAAACCAGCACTCAAAATGTTTCCTTCGCTTCCTCTTGTTTTCCCTGGGCAGAGCCTAAAGTCCTTATGACAAATTGGATCATTGTCCACATGGATCATGGGCAGGGACATCAACAATCTTGTTCCTTCAAAGTACTGAGCACAGTGCCAGGAATGAATTTCGTTTCATGAATCCTCAGAGGGATGGCCATGTCTACCAGCCTTCCCTTGTAGATTGTGAGTGTTTTTAGGGAAGGGGCTCTGGCCTGCTTTTGCCCAGGTCACCTGGATCCCATGGCATGCTCCAGATGCTTATCCCAAATAAACTGAGTCTCACTTTTATTGATCTCTTCGTTAAACTTTTATTTATTGTCATTTTAAAAAGTCTGAAGCCATGGTTTTATTTTACTGTATGTTAGGATTTTCCCATGTCGCTCATAAAATTCTGACATTTTTGTGATCGTTGATTTAGACAACATTGCATCAGATACAGGCATTTTTTCATGTCCATTAAAAGACATACCAAGATCAGAATCTAGAGCAATTCAAGATGCACAATTTTAGAGAAGGAAGAGACTTCAGCATCATTTCACACAGTCTTGTTTTATAGATGGGGCCCTGTAAGTTGGAGAGCCCCAGCTTTGGAGATGAGAATTCAGGCCTTGCTGTCCAGGCTGTGTGCTCTATTTGGTCACTCTGCTGTCTCTGTTCAGCTCAGTCTTGACCCCCCCTGCCCACTGTGTACTAAGACTCTCTAATTTCCATCATGTAGTGGGGCTTCCTCCATCTCTTCCTTCTCAGGAGGCAGAAGCATTTGCAAGCATTTTGGCAGATGGAATTCATTGGTTAGGCATTGGTGGCTTTCTTGGTTAGGAGGGAGTGATGCTGCTTGGTAGTTCTGCTGCAGATCAAAGTCCAAAACATCACTTGGAAAGCCTCCCATTGCTGTTTGAAAGTTCTGCCTGTTGAGATAATTTTCTTGATCTCATTTTTCTTTAGAGAGTCCTTTAGTCCCAGGGAAACAAACCTTGAGAGGCTATAGTTTAGCCAAATGATAAAGAGCTGGCATATTCTAAATAAATTAATTTGCTGTCTCCACTTAAGTTGAGTCCTCTTGAGTTTCCTTCACCCTGTCGGTGGGTGCTGAGGGTTTGTAATCGTTCCATGTGAAGGAAGAATCTTTTTCTCATGCAAGTTTATATTCCAGCTTTCAAAGACAAAAAAAACTCTGAATAAAAACAGTGATAGAATATTTTTTTGGCAGACAAGGCCCCATTGAAGTGGAAATTTGAGTGTTAAGACTAAGGAATAATTAAAGATGTATATGAGATGATTGCAACTGGTAGATGAAATGTGGGAAAAAAGGATAAAAATATATTTGGAAAGACAGAGGTAATAAACATGTCTCTTTATTTTCTAATCAATGTTTGCATTCACAAAATGTTTTAGAGGAACTGAAGTATAATACAACAAATATTATTAAGTGCTGCCAGAACTCTTTCTCAAGGACAATAACAGCTAATATGTACTCTCTAAGTGCATAGCAGTTTAATAAATGTTTGCTGATCCCATTTCAGAAGTGGTGCAACAAACTTTATTAAACTCCCTGTGCTTTTACTCATCTTTTAGAAACACTTTTTTTTTCAGTATGATCTCTTAGGTACCATAAGATGCAACTGTAAGCATAAACTCATGGACACAAATAATAACTATTAGAATATTGGTTCTTTTTTACAGCTTGAAAGGTTATTCTAATTTTCTGTTGAAGGATTGAATGAATTAGAAAAAGGAGGTAATTTGAGATATCTAGATAACTATTGTCTATAGAGGACTGGAGAAAGAATGCGAATTTATTTTCTTGTTTAGACATGTAGATGGCAAGCAATTTGTATCCAAATTGTATGTCAATATTTAAGATGTCTCAAATCAACATTAGTGTTATCTAGTTTTGGGGATGCTATGTGACTAAAGATGCTGATTGCATGAACGAAGGTATTTGCTTTCACCTGTTGATGAAGTGTGACTGCTTCACAAGCCATATGCATGTAACAAAGGTCTAGTGTTATAAACGTCCCTCCCCTTTTTGCTGTTAGATTTGGCTGGAATTAATGCTGTATCTCGGGACTGCCACTGAAAATATAACTCCTGAAAGATGGATTATTTTGTTATGGCAACACAATTGCTATTCGGTCCCTAGTAGATCTAGGAAAGACATTGATAGTTACCACTGAATCATAAAAAATGAGAAATCTTTGCTATTGATATCACAGATCAGGACCTTTCCCATTCTTCTCTTCTCTAGTGACTCTCTTTTTCTCTGTCTTGTCCACCTTAGCCCAGAAATTATATCTTTTCTGCGGGATGAGGAAACTTATCTTTACTACAGAGTAAGGACACTTTAGGGAACGTGCTAAATGCAGCTCAGCAGTGAGCTTGACACAGATTTGGATTATTAAACCTTTTGGATCAGTGCCTCTCATACCTGTGCACTCCATTTCCACATGGTGGCAGCTGCAACCCTAGAAATGGGAAAGCAAGTGCCAGTCAGCAGGACAGAGGGAGGCGACCTCAGAATTTAGAAGCTTGTGTGATAGTCATGAACCTCCTTCTAGAACAATCCCATCGTGAGGAAAGTTGGCATTGTTGTGCTAAATTTTCATGGTGGACCTGTCTGGAATTTTAGGAGTGTAATCTTCTCATTTCCTTTAGAAAAAAGAAAAAAAGCAAGCTAGAAAGGGAGGATGCGCCATGCTAAAAATTACCTAACTGAAACCGAATGCATCTGAGAAAAATACTTCGACTTGGTTGTTTCAACAACCTGTTCTTCCCTTGTGAAAGAAAATCAGCCACACTGCTGTGTAGAATGTAATAAAGATGGGGAGGGTTCTGCTTTTAACAATGTGCTGGGAGAATGTGTTTCTGTGCCAGTCCCTGTAAGGTTATGTGATATGCTAAGTTTTGCAAGCCTGGTTCCTTTCCTGGCAAGGGAAAACTGATAAGATAAGGGAAAACCATTTTGCCATGGACTTGCCCCAAGATGCATTCATAATGTCACAGCTCCCTTAGTCTAGCTGGGCCTCGCTGGGGCTGCCTCAAGCTGTTGGCCATTCTGTTATCTGGTCCACTCTGCTATTTTGTTATGGCAACACAATTGCTATTCCATCCCTGGTAGATCTAGGACGGACATTGATAGTTACCACTGAGGCATAAAAAATGGGAAATCTTTGCTATCGAGATCACAGATCAGGAACTTTCCCATTCTTCTCTTCTCCAGTGACTCTCTTTTTCTCTCTGTCTTGTCCACTTTAGCACAGAAATTATATCTTTTCTGCAGGATGAAGAAACTTTACTATAGAGTAAGGACACTTTAAGGAACATGCTAAATGCAACTCAGCAGTGAGCTTGACACCGATTTGGAACGCTGTTAGTTTCAGTGTGATTTGAAGGCCCAGAAAAATAACGACAACAGCTTTGCATTCTGCAGTCTAAGTTACAGAGGTTTTCCTGGTAGAAGTGGATATTTGAGGTCAGGAGTAAGAGTTTTAATTAAAAATGGTTTTTAAAAACACTTTTATGTATACAATTAGAAATGTATAAAATTTAGAAAAAGACATAAATACAAAAAATACCTCTTTCATAATGGTTTCACTTCTCTTGTTTTGAAGCACGCGAAGTAAAAAGTGAAACTCTCTTTTCTTTCCCTCTGATCCTGAAAGTAACCACAGCTGGCAGTTGAACAGCCATCACTCCACCTGTTCCCTAGGCCTCCGTGTCCCACTGGACATATATGTGAAGATCTAGTTTTATAGTATTTTAGTATGTTGGATCATACTATGCATATCATTTGACAGCATCTCTTTTTACTTAAGTTTTGACATGTATATTTTTCCAAGTCAGTTCATATAAATCTACTGTGTATATGTATATGCTAAAAGTTACCAAGTCTCATACTTTTGATGAATCTGCAGGTTAATTTTGAGAAGGGTACATTACAAATAACCAACATTTAGATCATAGAGATCATCTATTTCTCTTTCTATAAATGAGGAAATTGAAACCCAGAAAGGCTGAATGACTCCCATAATTAATAGAGAATCATCAACAGAATGCACGTATATTTCCTGCTTTCTATTACCTTATGTGTTTAGGCATGAGAACTCAATCTGTGTTACAAAAAACACAAGGATCTGGGCCGGGCGTGGTGGCTCACACCTGTAATCCCAGTACTTTGGGAGGCCGAGGCAGGCGGATCACAAGGTCAGGAGATCGAGACCACCCTGGCTAACACGGTGAAACCCCATCTCTACTAAAAACACAAAAAATTAGCCGGCCATGGTGGCGGGCGCCTGTAGTCCCAGCTACTTGGGAGGCTGAGGCAGGAGAATGGCGTGAACCCGGGAGGCGGAGCTTGCAGTGAGCCGAGATCACGCCACTGCACTACAGCCTGGGCCACAGAGCAAGACTCCGTCTCAAAATAAATAAATAAATAAATAAATAAATAAATAAATAAATAAATACAAGGATCTGAGAGAGCTCATGGGAGGCTAGAGAGGCAAAGAAGCCTTCATCGTTCACTTCTTCACTGAGGTTCTATTCTAGTTGCTAGGGACACATCATGCAAGAAAACAGAAAACAACCTCTACCCTCAGGAAGCTCACAGTTCAGTGGCATGGGCAGGAGGCAGATATAAACAAAACAAGTAAATAACATACGTTATATTGGAAAGTGATAAAATCCATGGAGAAAAATTAAGGAAGAGACAGGTGGGGTAGGTGGGCAATATTGTAATTTTAAGTGAGGGGGTTATTCAGAGAAGCCCTCATTGATAAGGTGACTTAAAATAACTTGAGGTGTATTGACATACAAAATACACGGATTTGAAGTGAACTCTTCTGAGAAATGTATACACTCAAGAAGCAGTCACCACAATCAAGATAAGGAACATTTCCACCACTCTCAGTAGTTTCCTCATCCCCCTTGGTAACCTATCTCACTTATCTCCCTGTCTTCTCCCACAGCAACCGTTGATGTGCTTCTTGTCACTATATAGCAGCAGGAATTTTCTAGATATTAATATAAATGAAATCTTATGAGATGTACTTTTTTGGGAGGGATATGGCTTCTTTCACTCAGCATAATTATTTTGAGTTTCAACCCTCTCATTGAGTGTTTCAATAATAGTTTATTCTTTTTTATTGCTGAGTAGAATTTCATTATCTATTAACCTTTTGATGGACATGTAGATTGTTCCTAGTTTTCGGCTGTTCTAAACAAAGCTGCTATGAATATTTGCGTACATGTCTTTGTGTGGACATATGCTTTGTTTGTCCTGGATGAAGCCTAGGAATGAAACAATTGTGTGATACAGTAGCTACGAGTTTAACACTTCTTAAGAAATTGCCAAGCTCTTTTCTTTTATTTCTTTTTTGAGACAGGGTCTCACTCTGTTGTCCAGGCTGGAGTGCAGTGGTGAAATCTTGGCTCACTGTATCCTCAACCTCCCAGGCTCCATCTATCCTCCCACCTCAGCCTCCAGAGTAGCTTGGCCTACAGGCATGTGCCAACATGCCTGGCTAATTAAAATTTTTCTTTTTCTTTTTTTTGTAGAGACAGGGTCTCACTATGTTGCCCAGATTGGTCTCAAACTCTTGGGCTCAAGTGATCCTCCCACCTCGGCCTCCAAAGTGCTGGGATTATAGGTATGAGTCACTGTGCCCAGCCTGCAAAATCTCTTCTAAAGTGGCTATAATATTGCTGATTCCCACCAGCAGTCCATGAAGTCTCAATTGCTGTAAATCCTCGTTAATGCTTGAGGTGATTAGTCTTTTTAATTTTAGACATTCTCAAATGTATGTAGTGGGATCTTATCGAGGTTTTAATTTGCATTTCCCTAATGAATATTGATATTGAATATCTTTTCATGTGCTTGTTTGCCTTCTTATATATTTTTTTGATGATCTCTCTATTAAGATCTTTTGCCGTATTTAAACACTAGGGTTGTTTTCCCTTGCAGAGTTTTGAGAGTTCTTTAAATGTTCTGAATACCTTTAGTAGGTCTTTTATCAGAAAAGTAATTTGCAAATAATTTCTCCCAGTCTATGGCTTATCTTTTCATTCCCTTAGAAGTGTCTTTTGAGAGTTCTTAAGTTTGACAAAATCCAATTGACTATATTTCTAAGGCTTTTGTTGTTGGTAAGAAATTGTTGTCTAGCCCTCAGATTACAGATTTTCCCTTATGTTTTTTTCTGAAAGTTTTATAGTTTAATGTTTTGCATTTAAGTTTATCATCTTTTTTGACTAATTTTTGTGTATGGTGTGAATTATGAATTACGACTCTAAAATTTATAATAGTGTCCAATTGTTTCAGCATCATTTGTTGAAGACACCATTCTTTCTCCATTGACTTGACTTTGTAACTTTGTGGAAAATAAATTGGCCCAGCACAAATGGGTTTATTCTGTGACTCTGTTCTGTTCTGTTTGTCTTTATGTTATCAGTTCACGAATGCAAGACTCTCTTGGTTATTGTAGCTTTGTAATAACTCTTGATATCAGGTAATGTAAGTCCTCTCACTATATTCTTTTTCAAAGTTATTGTTGGAATTAGGTACTCTAGGTTGTTTGCATTCCACATGAATTTTTGAGTCATCTTGTTAATTTCTACAGAAATCCCTGCTTATTGATACTGAGTCTTTTGATCTATGAAGATGGTATATGCCTCCACTTATGTAGGTCTTCTTTAATTTTCTGTCAGCAATATTTTCTAGTTTTCAGTGTATAAGTATTTTACATGTTTCTCAGATTTATTTCAAAGTAACTTTTGTTTTCTGATTCTATTGTAAATGGGATTTCTTAAAAAGTTTAAATTTCTCATTGTTAGTTAACACGTAGAAATACAAGTGACTTTATATATCTTATATTCAGCAACATTGCTAAGCTCCCCTATTTGTTCTCATGACTTTTATTTTTTTGAGAGTCCATGGGATTTTTTAAATAGACAATCATGTTTTCTGTGAATAAAGAATGTTTCTCCTTTTCAATCTAGACACATTTTATTTCTTTGTCTTGCTTTATTGTACAGGGTAGAAATTCTAGTACAAAGTTGGATACGAGTGGTGAGAATGGGTATCTTTGCCTTATTCCTGATCTTAATGGGAAGCCATACAGTCTTTCACCATAAACTGACATTCTTATTACGTTTACGAATTATGTTGGATATAGGTTTTTAAAATAAATACCATTTATCAGGTTAAGAAAGTTTTCTTTTATTTCTAATTTATGAGAGTTTTATCAGTAACACTTTGTATTTTTTCAAAAATTTTTTCTAAATCTATAGACATAATTTTTTTTCTATGAATTATTACCTTATTTTGTTATAATATAATGAATTATATTGATAGATTTTTAATGTTAAAACAGTCTTGCATTCTTGAAATAAACCATACTTGGTCATGACGTATTTATGTATTTTTGGACTTGATTTGCTGAAATTTTGTTTATAATTTTAAGTCTATACTCATCTGAAATACTGGTCTGTATTTTATTTATAAGGTCTTTGTCTAGTTTTGTTATCAAATTAATGCTGGCCTCATAGAATGAGTTAGGAAGTATCCCTCCCTCTTTAATTTTATTGAAAAATTTGTGTGCAGTTGGTATTATTTCTTCCTTAAATATTTGGTAGCCTTTGGCCGGGCGCGGTGGCTCACGCCTGTAATCCCAGCACTTTGGGAGGCCGAGGCAGGCAGATCACAAGGTCAGGAGATCGAGACCATCCTGGCTAACACGGTGAAACCCTGTCTCTACTAAAAATACAAAAAATTATGCAGGCGTGGTGGCGGGCACCTATAGTCCCAGCTACTTGGGAGGCTGAGGCAGGAGAATGGCGTGAACCCGGGAGGTGGAGCTTGCAGTGAGCCAAGGTCGCGCCACTGCACTCCAGCCTGGGTGACAGAGCGAGACTCTATCTCAGAAAAAAAAAAAAAAATTTGGTAGCCTTTGTGTGTGTGAAGGGTTTGAACTATAATTCCTGCTTTCAAATAGATACAGGACTCTACAAGGTAACTTATTTTTCTTTAGTGAATTTTGGCCTAGTTCTCATTTCTTAACAGATTTGGCCATTTCATCCAAGTTATCACATTCATTATTATTTATTGTTTGGAGACAAACCTGATTCTAACTGTTACAAAATTTGATTACTGGCATTGTAAATGGCTCGTCACTACTTTTAGCACAAGTTGACTATGAGATATGAACAGTACACTGGGCATGATAAGGAATGGATGAGTCAGTCCTACAATAACATTTTAAAGTAAAAGACGACTCAAGGGAACTTGATATAGTTATCCAAGTAGCGCATAACTAGTTAGACCAAAGCGAGAGCCAGTTCGAGAAGATTGGTTTTATTTGTTGTTGCTGCTTTATTTTGTCATTTTGCCTCTAAGCTGTTTCTAGATATCTCAGAAGCTCTGCCTCCTGGACTGTGTGTAACGTGTCTTGTACAGTGGGTAACCAGTTAACCTAGAGGCAGAAGTTCCTCATGTTTGTAGGTTTGAGGTCTGTATGATAACATTGTAGGGAGATGACCTTTTATCACAGCACAGACATTCTGTGAAAATAGGACACTGTAATTTTAAAAATGGGTCTTCCCCCGGAGAGGGAAAGACAAAGCTTTCCCCAGTCTCCCCTTTTGCAAGCCTGGGTTGTCCACTCAAGCCGATGGGCTCACCTAACAGTTCCAGGTTCACACAGAGTCAGGTGGTGGTTGGATGAGGGGGGTCTGCCCCTCATGCTCAAGGCTTCCTTCTAAAGGCTCCTCTACATTTGAAAAGTTCCTGTAACAGTATTTAATGTCACTGAAATTACTGTTAGTTACGGCTGGAAAATTCTGGGGAAAAATATACCATGGGAAAAGAAGGGTTAAGTCATTGAGCCCCTGCACTAGCTGGATTGGAGCCCCTAAGGATTCTGGAAACACTCATTTAAGAACTGACTTGATGTGATTCATTGCAGGTGAACAGATACGTCATCATTTATTTTAATGTAGAAAATAGTATTAATGAGTCTGAAGCCCCTGACGCAGCTGGGACTAGAGTGTGCCCTGCTTCTGGCAAGACATGGTGGTTGCATGGGCACAGGGTGGCCAGCACCCCTCCTCAGGTGCGCTTTTTTGTGGTTCTGAAGTCAGCGATGCAGGAGGGATCTCTTACCAGTCTACACGATCTTCCTGATAGCATCACCTCCCCCTCCCTAGGGAGCATCTACATTTTGGCCAAACATTATGAACTTAATATTTAATGTTAAAAGAGAAACTGTTTAGAAAGTCTAGAAACCTCTCATGTGCCTCGTAGCAATTATGAGATCCCTGGGCCCCCCTTAAACAAAGAGCTTTGTTCTTTTAAAGCAATTACCAGAAGTAAAAAAGCAATAATGCCAGTAAAACCTTTAAAGGTACATGTGCAGGAAGACAATTGGAGTTCAGGCTGTCTGTGGGTAGCTGGTGATCTAGCCATGGCACAGGAAGATGCTGTCTTCTGGAGGGTGAAATCTTAGTGTCCCTACAGCCATTGCTCCTGCAAACCCCATCTGTGGTTGGTGGAGACATTAGCATTTAGTTGACACTTTTAACCTTGGTTGAATGGAAGGTATTACATTACTATGGAGCATCCTTGCATCTTGACGTATTGTCTATTAGGTTGCCAGCATCTTCAGCAGCAAGCTATAGTTAGGTTAGTCAAGTGATTCAGTCAGCAAAAATGGTGAGGTCGCCAGGCACCATGGCTCACACCTGTAATCCCAGCACTTTGGGAGGCCAAGGTAAGAGAATGACTTGAGGCTAGGAGCTCAAGACCAGCCTGGGCAACATTGGGAGACCCCGTTTCTGCAAAAAATAATAAAATTAGCTGGGTATGATGGTGCACACCTGTAGTCCCAGCTACTCAGGAGGCTAAGGTGCCAGGATCCTTTCAGCCCAGGAGTTTGAGGCTGCAGTGAGCTGTGACTGCACTACTGCACTCCAGCCTGGGCAACAGAGTGAGATCTGTCTAAAAAAGAAAAAAAACATGGTGAAGCATTAGGAAAGAATTTTGCTTGTGAGTTGCCCTTTGGTGGTTGGAAGGAAGCTCGTGTCCTGGCTTCCATACTTGCAGCATCTGCCCCATGCTGCCTTCTTAGCCCCACCTGCGCCCATCCGAAGCTCTGTCCATGGTGCCACCCCTCCCGCCTTTGGTGCGTGTCCTTCAGCCTGGAGTGATTTCTCAATGTGGGCGCCACCTTCACTGCGTGCGAACTCCTTGTCTCCAGAGTCTACCTGCAGCTTTGACTTTCTTTTTCTGGAGAAACCCCTCCCCAGGATCTGGTTTTCTCTGGCAGGCACTGTCCTCGCTGCAGAAAGCTTGCCCTTCCTCCTTTCCATGCTTCATGCTAACTTCAAATCCTTGTCTTCAAAGTTCTTTTTTCTCCCCATTTTCCTCACTCTCACAGCTGTCCCAGTGTTTTCGATGTCAAATGGTCTACATTTGTAGTCTTGGTCAAGAATTCCTGTTGAATAAGAGCGGGATGTCTCTCTTTCTCTCTGTGTTTTTATTGAGATGATCAGATTTATGTATGTGTATGTGGGAGCTGTTTTAAAAACTTAAAATTATGCAAGACCTCTGTAAACTTATTTTCATTCATCTGAATACATGATTTACTTACCTTAGTTAAAAATGACAGAAGGCCCTACTTATATTTCTACAGTTTGTTTTCAGACAACATTACATTTAAAGATCTTTTCATGTTAGTACATGTAGATTATCCTAATTCTTTTCAACCTTTGCATGTAATGCTATGCTGTGAATTCACTGTTGTATAGAAACATTTCCCTACTGATATTGGGACTAAAGAGTACATTCCTATAAAATATTTTAATCATTTAAAAACACTTCTGTGTTTCTGTGCTTTCTGTAGAAAGTAAAAATGTTATGTTTTAAGAATTCCACCATTGAAGGGTATTAGTCACATGAAGATAAAGAGTCACTTCGTTTTGTAAAATAATCATTTCCAGTTTCCTGTGTTTAAATATATATATGTATTTAGTTTGATATATATATATTTAATTTGTATGTATCATATAGATTTATGACTCAGGGGTATAGTGCAGATGTGTTACATGGATATATTGTGTAGTAGTGAAGTCTGGGTGTTTAGTGCACCTGTTGCTTGAATAGTGAACATCGTACCCTATAGGTAATTTTTCAACCCTCACCCCCATCTCACCAGTGTCTATTATTGTGCTCCATAAGTCCCTGTGTACAATGGAACAAAAACTCTGTAACAAGTGCTATGCCTGGCATTGCAGACACACAGAGATGAATAAGGCTGTACCCTGAGGAGCCTCAGACAACCTAGACCACTGGTAATACAAGGCAAGGGAAGAAGTAGTATTGTCTTCTAAAATGGGAACAGCTGGTTTTGACTTGGGACCAGGCATAAGGGGACAGACCTGGGTCTGGGGAACAGGCTGTGGGTAGGGTGTTCCTGGGAGTTGGGAAATCAGCCTCAGATCTGCAAGAAGGAGCTTCTCTTCATCCTTAGGCGGTGGGTGTCTTCAAATGAGAGGACCTGGGAGCAGCAGTTTCTTGGACCACTGAAGGCTGTGACAAAGGTTAATAAACACCCTCTGCCCCCAATCCCACCTCGAGATAACAGCCATGTATATGCTCTTCAGCACCTTCCTTCTGGCTCAGAGGTCATTTAAAATTTTTTTTTACAAGAATGTAATATGTAATATGTATATGTATATTTGGTGTGTGTGTTTATCTTTATGTATACTGGTACTCTTGTTTTCACTGGACCGATTTATAAGAATGAACTGAAGGTTATATATATATGTATTTTTTTGCTGCAGATCATATTCCAGCCAATAGCTTAAGAGCACAAATTGTGGCCTCCTGACAGTAACTGTGCATGCTGTATGGTTTTTAACATCGTTTTAATCAGTAACTATTCATTTTCTTATTCCACTTTTTCTCATTTCACATTATCTTATGCATCCTTGTTTACATAGCTTCCTAACCTCCATATTTACCACTTTTTAATAACTTTCTATCCTTTCTTTGATAGAAAGGCTCAGTACAGGCTGACAGTTCCTCAGCTGTTGGGTTTAACAGGTGAGGAGGGGAAGGGCCCTTGGGAAAGAAGTCTCATTTATTGATCTTTCTCTTCACACCTGTGCACAGGTGCAATGGCTGGATTTACTGAAATGATAGAGAAAAAAACCCACCATGGTACTGTTTAACACAAAGTACTTAAGCATACTCTAGGTTCTTTGAGCAGGAGATCCTGAAACATTTGGGGTATATTTTACTAATAGAAAAAAGTACAAGTCTTGCAATGTGTAAACACAATTGAATTTACTATAAATTAGAGAAAAGATTAGTGAATTCTTATTTCTTATTTTCCAGTTATCCCATCTACAGCATTTTGAGGCTGCTTGCTGTTCTGACATCTTCCATAGTGTTTCATGGTCTTGAAATTTTATAAGAATTTAGAAAAAGACTAATTACTTAGCTACTGAGGGCTTCAAAGGGCTTGGTTCAAACTGAATATCTGGCTTACAATATGGAATCACTCTATTGCTTTTTCCTTCTATTGTCAGATCACTTGGTCATTTTGAAAAAGCTGCATACAGTGATACTAGAAAAAAATTATTTGCTTGGTAGCTTTTGTTAGCTTCTTAGAACATCTGTTATCAAGCTAAGTTCATCATTCCTGGAGAGCAACTAAAGCCCTAACCAAATGTGACTTCACTGCCCATGTCATGGAAGACGATGGAGTTGGATTGGAATGTTGAGTGTTTGCCTTTGGTTTCTGAGGTCTGTTTTCCAAAACAACATGGTGAAAATTGAGTTGTACACTTTACTTTTCCAGAAAGCACTGGGTATATATGATACCCAATTGGTTTAAGAACCTCAGATTTCAGGAGGCAGCTCAGTTATCTCCCTGTAATAACAGCCAATTCCACAAACCAGTTGTTTGATATGTGGGGCTTGCAGGCCCCCTGGTTTGGGGATGGAAACAAAAACACCAAATTGGAGTTGGCCTGAAACACAGCTACCCCTGAACACTCAGCTGTCTCTGGTCACACGGGCTTGGCTTTGGAGACTGGGTTATAGCCTAGAGAGGACACGAGTCAAGTCCTTGATGCTACACGATGGAAGGACATGAGGGCCTGGTCGTGGCAGGTCCATGGGACTCTAAAAATGAAGAGCAACATCATGGAAAATATTGTGACTTAAGAGAGCATCTAAGAGGCAAAAAAAGTGATTTTTTTCCCAAAGCAATGTAGACGAGGTGTTACTTAGGAAGGTGTTAAATTGAATTAACACTTGGCCCCTTTGAAAAATCATAGGAATACCAATACAAAATGGGAAGGGACTGAAGAATTTGCTTCCTGATGAGGCAACATTAACTTTGGAATTAGGTACATCTGGCTGCACTAATAGTGGTTTTCCAACTCACTGGCAGTGTTTATCAAAATGCAGATTCCTAGGTTCTTGCCCAGATCTAGTGAATCACGATCTCTCGAGGAGGTTCCTAGGTATCCTAATCTTTAGTGAGCTCTCCAGGTGATTTTAAAACACAGCTAAAGCTTTTAAGAGCTTACTATGTGCCAGACACTGTTTCGACTGCTTGCTATGCATTATCTTACTTAGAATGTAAAATGATGGTACGAGCTCAGTATTATCATCTGTGTTTCATAGCCAAGGAAGCCAAGGCTTAGAGTAGCCATTGGACTTGCCCGCAGTCACACAGTGGATGATGGAGCTGGGATATAAACACATGCAACATGTCTTTAGAGTCCACACTCCTAAGCACCATGGTGCCTGCTCAGCTTTTTATGCTCTTTGTACTCTGGGAACCACTAAACAAATTAATTAACTTCTCTGGCTGTCAATTTCCTCATTGGTAAAACGGATACAAACAAATTTAAAAGTGTAAAGCCTGTAATGGTAAATCTTGATAATGAAGAGAAGTCCAGCAGCTCTACTTTCTTAGGCTATGAAGAACATCTTTGTGATGCAATGTTCTATATTTGTGGTTTGCATTTATGCACAAACTTCAAATATGGGAATGATAGTAATAATGAGGAATTTTTTTAGTATAGTTTGCTTTCTTAGATGTCCCCTGTGCTGAGCAATTTCACTGTGGCTAAATCTGGATCCCTTCTAATCTTTGAAAATTTCCATTTTATTTATTTGATTTTTCTACGTTTAAAAACTTTTAGCCTGATAAAGAAAAGACGCCCTCTTCTTGGGGTCAAATATTTAAAGGCCAACCAGTTTAAACACAAGTATCTGTATAAGCAATAGTAAATACACCATCCCTTTGTCTGTAGTGAAGAACTTTTGACCGGTGACCTGCTCACCTTTAGAAAATACATGAAAGCCTCCAGGCCTCTATTTGTTGCCCTGGCAAAGATAACTTGCCAGGAATCTTTACAGAGGATAAAGAGAATCACTTGTTTTTAAAATTAAAATCTTTTTTTTTTAAGGTGACAAATCTATCCTTTCAAATTTAAGAGCAGGAACTTAATTCAACAATACACTTACAAATTTACTGCCTGTTGCTAAGGCTAAATTTGACAAGGTCATCTTTTATTAGTCATTCGGCCAGAAAAAAAAAAAAATGGAACCTCCGTCAGGACTTTGCTCTTTCCAGCCGCACAGGGTGACTCATGTGAGGTTGAAAGCAAGTAGCTTTGGGCAGGACTGCCCTGGGGCACAGCTGTGACCTCTAGCTTTGGTGAGTCACAAAAATAGCTGTAGCTTACTTCCACTTGTCCATTCTCATGAGGCATTTAAACAATGTGAATTGATGAACCACAAACTGATTTTTGTTAAGGGTTTCAGTACCTTTCCTAGAAAAACGTTTCTAGCATGACCTGTAAGTAGGCAGAGTAAGTCGCCCTCTCATCTGTCTCTAGGAGGCAAGTTGTCTCTTCTAGAAGACAAATAATGAGTGAAATTGCTGAAGTCAGGCTGGTTGAGGACAGGGCAGGGGAGGAGAGGGAATCTACTCGACTGATAACTCAAGAACATACTATCCCTCCTGAGTAATCCAGCCTGTTGCAAAAGTTTGCATAAAAAGGGTGAAATCACTGACTGATATTAGTGAATATTTATCAAGTGCCTGCTATATGCCAGGTCCTGGCTACACACCGTGACTTGTACAGAAAACAATGAAACCTGAAGTGGTTCCTAAGCCCAAGGATGTGGAGCCTCGGAACACGCAGTCACATACACACAGAGGAAGTGCGGAAGCCCAGCAGTGGCCAGCGCTTCCAGGAGAGGCCGAGAGCCGGGAAGCGTGGTGAGGGGCTGAGCTAGACGGGACACTCAGGAAAGCCTTTCTGGAGAGGTCATGTTTCAGCTGAGATCTGAAGGAGAAATAGGGTTGAACTTGCCGAAGGATGAGGAGTACCTTCTGAGTAGAGGGAAAATGTCTTCAAGGCCTGGTGGAGGTGGCAGAGGTGGGGAAAGGAATGGTGTGTCTGATGAGCTGAAAGCACTGGGTGTCGCCGGTGCTTGGGCATCCTGCGGTGGGGGGAGTAGGGTGCAGATGGAGTGAATGGCTTAGGCAGGAGAAGACCACGAAGAGCCTATGGGCTTTATACCTGGAGTTGGGGTAAGCTGCGGAAGGATTTTAGGCAAAGGGTGATAAAATCAGATTTGCATTTTGTAAAGAACTTTCTGTTCACCATGTGGAGAACAAACGCAGATGGACAGGCCAGGTGTGTGGAGACAAGTCAAGAGGTTGCGGCATGGGCAGGCGTGGTTTCTAGGATGAGGGTGGTGGTGAGGATGGAGACAGAGAGACCTAGGAAGGAAAATCTCCCTTGACTGGGAGAGGGACCATTTACACACAGTGAGAGAGAGAAAGACTGGATTGACTGCCAGCGTTGAAGCATCTCCAAATGGTGGATGGTGGTTTTACTCAGAGAGGAACCACTGGAAGCACACTAAGGTTGTTATTGTGGGAAATGTTAAGAATTTAGAAGCATATAGTGTTGAAGCATGTCTTTCTGATATCCCAATAGAGACAGCTAGAAAGACATCCATTTAGCTATATAGCTCTGGATCTCAGAAGAGCAATCAAGATTGGACAAAGGAATTTGGGAGTCTCTGTATGGCCATGGGTATTATAGAGTGTGAAAGGAATGAACTATAAATGAACTTTGAGAAATTACAACATTTAATGACTGGCTGGAGGAGGATGAGCCAGCAAGGAAGATTGAGAGGGACATGCAGGAGGAAAACCAAGAGAATATAGTTTCCTGGAAACCAAAGGAAGGTGGTATTTCAAGGAGAGAGAACAATAGTCAATGGTGCCAAAAGCTACAGATGGTCCAGTAAGATGAGGAGGGAACAAATTCCACTGGATTTAGCAACACAGAGATTCTCAGTAACTTCAGGAAGATTAACTTCAGAAATTAATGTGAAATCCAAGGGCAGGGGCACGTTTTACCCAATGCAGACTATAACAATATTTTTAGGGCACTAATCATAAAGTTTAAAGCACAGATACATACTGACCTCTGGCTGACTGATTTCAGAGATATGCCATATGGATATTTCTGGAAAGATTTGTAGCTTTCTGGACAAACAGTGGGGTGGGGAAGAAACGTAGCAAGTTTATGTGTGGGGGAAAAGAAAAGCAGTCAGAAGCCCTGAGTGTTAGTCTTTGCAGCCAAAATTCAAAAGCAGGCCAGGTGATCAGAGGTGCAGCTCTTGCATCTCTAAAGCTGCGGGGCTAGGATATAATTGCCAGAATCTATGAAAGTGTGAGTGCTGTGGGTTTTGCCCATGAAGGCAGAAAGGTGCAAGTGAGGGTCTTGTCCATTCTATTGCCAGCCATATTAGTCTGTTCTCACGCTGCTAATAAAGATGTACCCAAGATCGGGTAATTTATAAAGGAAAGAGGTTTAATGGAGTTCCACATGACTAGGGAGGCCTCACAGTCATGGCAGAAGGCAAGGGGAAAAGCAAAGCCACGCCTTATATGGCGGCAGGCAAGACAGCTTGTGCAGGGGACACAATTTATAAAACCATCAGATCTTGTGAGACTTATTCACTACCACAAGAATCAACCCCATGATTCAATTATCTCCCCTGGTCCCGCCCTTGACTCCTGGGGATTACTAAAATTCAAGGTGAGATTTGGGTGGGGACACAGCCAAACCGTATCACCAGCTCTGCATTATACTGGGGGTAACTCTGCTTGTTTTTTTTGTTGTTGTTTTTTTGTTTGTTTTCAATTGGGAATGAGGCTGTTCTAGGTTTTTTTCCTGAGGTCATTTGCAGTTTTGAAATTGTAATAATTATGTTCACCAAGGTGAACATCTAATTTTGCATGCTCAATTAAGCTAATTTGGCATTTGCTGTCTTGTCTTCATCATTGGATGAGCTAATTTTTTGAACTTTTTTTTTAATCACAGTATTTTGTGTCCCCACTTGCCTTTTAATCCTCTGTGCATGTGGCAGTGAGCTGTGGCTCTCCCTCACAGGATGAGGTCATGTTTGCTCCCCTGAGGCCTTCTTTGTGCAATCGTGGTCTCTGTATAACACCAAGGCCGCAATTTTCAGGAATAAACATAGATGGGAATGGATGATTCCCTGGTTTCATAAAACCTCTAAGCAACATTAGATAATGCTCATTGATAGAAGTAAAACTGAATTATTCTCTGTGCCAGTAGTTTTTATGTCTCATAAGAGATTCTACTGGAGGGATCACTGGGTATTTCAAAGATGCTTGGAAACAACACGTTGATGGAATTGTCTTCAATGGAAAGTCATAAATGTTTGCTGATGATTTTTGGTGGGTCTATCAAAATCAATTAACCCTACCATTGTTGCATTTTGTGCTCACTTAAAAAAAATTATTGAAGAGGACGAATTTTGCAGCAAAGGGGCAAATACTCCTAAATACTGAAAACTCTTTGAATTCTAGAAGAATAGAAACCTGAGAATTGTTCCTCAATGGGAGAAATATTTAGAAAGGCAATTTTCATCACTTTGTATTTTTCCGTGAAAGTGGAATAATTAAAAACATAGCGATTTAAGCTGACTCAGAGTATGATGAAAGAAACTTTAAATTTCTTCTGAGTGGGGTATTTAAAAATCATATTGAAATCTGAGGATGCTATGCAAGCTGTTAAAAGTTTATGTACTGGAATATGCACAACATATATGTTGCACAGGAAAAATATATTTTTTGATATAATGACATTTATGATATAAAATAGGACACAACTTCAACCTGAATGTTTAAGAGGAATTAAATGAGATCACGGCTGTAAAGTTCTCAGCACAGTGCCTGGCGCTGCACGAGTGCAGATGGCAGCTGGTGTTACAAGCCTCTCTCTTCTCTAAAGCACTCTTCACTAGAGCAATGCTGGTGACATGTCTGCACGTCATGAGAACTTTTGGGAATCTTATGTACGCCCAATGTCTTTTCTCAAGACAAGCTGCACACTCACAAAGGCCAGGTGCATTGCCTCAAACTGACTGGCCCAGCTTGGGGCGTTAACCAACAGTGGCCGAATATGAGATGTAATTTGTTTACAAGGTGCTTCAGCCGTTCTGTGGTGAGGTTGCATATTGAGTAGTTATCAGTTGACACATCTGACATTTTTTCAATGTCATAAAAGATTCTCGGTAACCTCAGGAAGATTGACTTCAGAAATTAATGTGTAATCCAATGGCAGGGACATATTTTATCCAATTTTTTTCAATGTTTTACATTGAAAAAATGTCAGATGGGTCAACTGGTAAAAATAAAAGGGATGTGCCATAAGATCAATCAGTAAAAACAAAGGGGTTGTATCATAAGAGGGAGAAGGGAAAGACTTGGATGGAGAAGGGGGCAGAGACAGAGAAGCTGCATCGTGGGAATAATGGCATCAGTGGAGAGGCAGTCCTGGGCATCTGCTGATGAAGGGTCCTCATGGTCCAGTAAGATGGGGAGAGACCATGAGCTGTGTGGGGCTCAGACAGTACGGAGCCTACTTCATTTCTCCACTAGGCCTGGTTGTGTAGTTTCAGAGATGTCCTCTGAGTTTTCTTTCTTCATTATCATAAACCTCCAACACCTAAGGCTGTGCTTCTCAGAATTTCCAATAAAAGTGTCCCACAGTCTGATAGTTGAGATGGGGAGCCTTGGAGATCTGGAGATCCAGGCTGGAGCTGCAGGCAGCAAGCATGAGATTCCCTTCACTTTTTCTTGGGATCTCAAAAATGTACCTGATTTTCATACTTCAGTCTATAATAGGTTTATTTGAATGGGGGGAAGCCTGTCATCAAGAGAACAGATCCACTAAGAAAACGTGCTGCTATTTGAGTACCACATTTGGAGAATGATTTGAGCAACCTGGCACATCTCTGTTCTTTACAAACTAAATGGCCAGAGAACAAGATGACTTCACTTTTTCCCAGAAAGTGGAGAGGGTCATTTGCAGTCTCTTGTAAAGATTGAAAGGGGGTCTGTAAGCCAAGCTACAGGCTCCCCTCATGCAGCTGGTCCTGGGATCCTAATTAGTATTTATCATTTTCTTTCTTTACTGCCCATTCAAGATTCTTCACTACTAACCAACATTTCAGCTGGTCTGACCAATTTGGATAATCCAGGCCTTTAGCCCTGAGGGGTCTGAACTCTTAGTCGCCTTGCTTTTATAGGCGTGTGATTGAAGACATTGCTATTTCCGGCTGCCAGGGAGCATGGAGGCACCTTGTGGGGCTGTAGGCAACAATGCAGCTGTGGAGAGATGCATAGACTACACTTGGCATGACAGCCCACTGTGGACAGTGGTGGTTCAGAGTCCTTGATATTTTGCTCTTTTCAGGTAATGTTTCTTAGACGCATTTCCAAGTAGCAATAGAATTCACACATGGAGCAGTTCATTTTTAGCTTCTCTACTTCTCTACAGTGTTTTAAGTACACTGATATGTTATAATTTCTTTAGTCAGTATTCAACTACAAGATACTTATCTCTATATTATTTTTTGGCTCACAGTTTTTGGGATATCCAGCTTACTTGGGCAATACTTCTCAGTGATCTTTCCAGTTGGATATTTGAAAATACGGTGGAAATAATTACATCTTAGACACAAAAATCTACTTGATATCAGTTTATAAAAGAGATGTAGACTTCCAAAATTTCAAAATCAGAACTTCTAGTAATCATCTAAAGTTATTTCATAAATTAAAAAATAATTCCAAGGATTTAATGATATGCTTTACCATAATCACAGTAAGTTGTGCAAGCATATTCATAGAAATCATTAATATATGTTAAGTACCATGCTAAGCAGTTTACTGGTATAACCTCATATAATAATCACCTGTGGTTATCCACATTTTATAGATAAGAAAATACCTCCAATCAATAGTGGAGCTGGGACTCAAAGCTGAGACTGTGGAGACAGCAAATCCCATCTCACAAGGCCAGCGAGAAGAGATCAGGTCAGCTTCAAAGTGAAGGCATTAAAAGACATGTAGGAACACCTTTTGGGCATAAGATGGGCCCCAACCATCTGCATTTATGCTGAACCCACTGAAATGTCAAACATCAAATCCCTTTAAAAACTGTACTCTGCGGAGCCTAAGAACAGGAACTGGATTTCACCACATAAGGCCATATGTTTGCAGCCCTCCAATTGTCATGGAAGCATTTTGAAAGCACTTTCACTCCAAAACAAGTAAAAAAGATTGCTCTAATCAGCAACTCAACAATTTAAACTACATGTTGGCTTAATTAAAATATTTAGATCACAGTTGGATATTATTTCTCTATTGAAATACTTTCCACAAGGATATCATTTTTTGTGAGGTAGATTAGTAAATAGATGAAGGTAAAATATCTGAGACATGGGCTCATTCGTTGGATAGAATTTATTGTATTCCCTTTGGAGTTGTTGTGGGATAATGACAGGAATGGAAACATGCATTCACATAACAATCATTTACTCATTTATCAAGAATGTATTCAGCTGGTGCTATGTGGCAGACATCCTGTTAGTTGGTATGTCTACAGATAGTGCAAAGTACTATTTTCTTAGTACAGTACAGATTGTTTTAAAGTGTCACTAAGGAGGTATTTCCATAGTTCGTCTGTAGAAGCAGTGTTTTTAGAAGTTTACTGTTCTGTGCTTTTATTCTTTAATAGTTATAACAATTATATAAAAGGACTAGGGATGTCATCTTACAGTTATGGAATGTTAGATTTGGAATTACATCAAGGACACCTTCTTCATTCCACAGATAGGGAACTGAGGCCAGGAAGCACAGTGACCCAGAAAAGTCTGCAGAACAATTTAGAGGTGCAGGCAGGAGTGAAACCAAGCCTCCTTATTTCTACCTTGTCCTTATTTTACTACTCTACTGAAAATAAAGTCATAAATATTTATCCTCAAGGTGAGAAATCCATTTTAACCCATTCTAGATATATAATGTTATGAATATCTCCTGCAAAGCTCATAACTCTCCAAATAATCTCAACGGGTTGAGCATGCAATGCCAAGAAATTCTTCATTATAAACTAAATAGTTCATTAAGATATTAAATCCATACCTGCTTTGTATTTTTTAATGAAAAAGTATAACAACTGATGATTCACTTAATTTTGATAAATGTTCACTATAAACAATAAATTCCTCCAAATTTTATAAATTTTGGGGTGTATTTTGAAGCTATTTGGAGCAACAAATAATTATTCAGTTTTAGATGATATATTGTATATATAAAAAATATGTGTCAGATTATGTATAACATATGGTCAGCCCTCCATACTTGTGGGTTTTACATTCACAGATTCAACCAACTGTGGATCAAAAATATTTGGGAAAAAAAGGATGATTACATCTGTACTGAACATGTGCAGATTTGTTTCCTTGTCATTATTCTCTAAACAATACAGTGTAACAACTATTTGCCAACATTTACATGGCATTAGGTATTATAGATAATGTAGAGATGAGAGTGTACAAATCCTAAAGAGAGACTACCAGATAAGCCAATAAAGAGATATTCAAGATAATAAAGAACTGATAATTATAAGATCACTGCCACCAATAATTCCTCAGTGACTGAAACTTGAATATAAACTTGTAATATGAATGGTTCTTCTGAAAATCTCACAGACTCCAATTTGGCAGTGATGAATAACCTTGCAGGGTTTTGAGGCAAAGGCTTTAAATGGAGAATAAAATGAATATTAAAGAGAACACAGGCTCTTCGTGGTCTTCCCCTGAATTAGCACAGGGGAGGATGTGCATAGGTTATATGAAAATACTTTGTATCAGAGACTTGAGCATTCATGGCTTTTGGTATTTGAGGGAGGGTCTTGGAACAAATTCCCCAGCAACAACAAGAGACAGCTATATTTGTCCAATCTAGGTCACCTACAACTTTGGATGTCTTTCTTTCTTCTATCATATATCTCTATCTATCTCTCATCTATCTATCTATCTATCTATCTATCTATCTATCTATCTATCTATCTATCTAATCTATCTATACACACACACACACACACACACACACACACATGTTGTAGTTTGGTTTCCACTGGAAACAGACTCTGATATTTACGTGCAGATAGCTGGTTTAATGGGAAATAACACTATTTCCCACTAAGGCTGAGGAACAACACCTATTGGAGGTGAGAAGATTGGGTTGGGCCAGGAGGTATTAATATTGGAACCTCGATGGGATTGCAACAGTGGCCTCAGCCAATTCTGCAAGGAGCTCTGGGACTAGGTTGGCTTTTCGGAGTTGTCCAGCCTTGAGACAAGGGGCCCAGGCCTCTAAATGTCCCCAGCCCCTGTCTAGTCATTGGAAAAGGGATTCCTCTGGGCATGGAACAGGAGTTTAGGAGAGGAGTGGAGTTGGTCTGGGACCTGTCTGCTGCTCTATAAAATAGTCTTTGAAGAATGAGTGACTGAAATCACATTGAGAAAATGAGACTTGAGGCAATTGGTGAGTAGTTGTTATTATACTTAACATAGTTGATAAGGCTGAAGGTAGAGAGATGAGTTGTAATTTTGACATGTCTCCTTTTTACTTTTCTGACAACGCAATCCAGATTCTTTTGCTGGAAGGGAGACGTTTAAATGGCATAAGCCTTCTCCTTGATTGTCTGGAGCTGTGGTTGGGAAGCCCAAACAGGCAATGACTGCGGATCAATTGCTGCATTGAAAAAAGTTTTATTCAACATTAACTTCTTAGCAGGACTTTGGAAATTGGCCCAGTTCTCTATTGGCTTAGCAAATGCCTGGAAAATGGGACTTAAAAACAATAACATAAATCAAAGGGTTAGGACAAGGAGATATGGATGTCTGGGAGAACAGCTACAGGTTCTTGAAGATTAAGCTTTTCCTGTGCAGTTTGGTATCACAGCCTGATAAGCAATGCGTTTGGGAGGTTGATCCTGCTTGAGAGTAGGACAGAGAAATTAGGAAAGAAATTAAGAGTTCTAAAGGGAATTTTTTTAGATTTAGGAAGGTAAATAATTCAAAATAACAACTCTAAAAATTAAAAAATCTCAATGTCTTATGTTCATCATTATGGAAATAATGTTTATCTTCTATCCAAGTCATAATCACAAGATGTGATTAGAGATATTTGTGACATATTTGAATAGTCTTGGGCCTCCAGGATGTTGAAGATCAGAAAACTGTGTCATAGCTGGGATCATTGAGAGAAAAGAGGGTGTTCAGCCTGGACCCCTTCTAACAAGAGAGCTGATGATGTCCTTTGAATATGAAATTCTGATGTGCACAAAAGAAAATAAACTTATTTACATCATGTTGCTCCAGAGAAAAGAACAGGAAGCAAAGAGAAGGCACAGGGAGAGATATTTTGGTTCAACCTAAGAAAGCACCTTCTGACATTAGTGTCAGGGAGGCCTGGGGAAGTGGCTCTCCTCCCACTGGACGTCCTCCTGCAGAGGGAGGTGACCATCTGCAGGGACCCTGAGGAGGTGTTTTCTAGACTGAACGGGACAGCAGGCCATATATCCGCTAAAGGCCTTCCTTATCCTGGGATTTTATTACTCTGGGTCCTCAGAGACAAATTTTTCATGGTGGTTCCTTTTTGTTTTTAGATATCACACCACCATGACCATGACTAGGTTGGCATGTAAGGGGGGCTGTCATTAGACATGGCCTCTTTGCCTGCAACTGCGATGTTGGTGTAGCCCAGAGAAGGGGGCAAGGCCTTGTAGTAGAAAGAGTGTGGATTTGGAATCGGGCAGTTTTACATTTAAATTCTAGCTGTTATGTTGCCTTGTATAAGTCATGCCACTTTTCTAATTATTCGACTTCTCTGCATAATACCTAAGTTAAATAGTACTTGAGTAATGATACTTAAGTTAGGTGACAGGAACTATTCGAAAGTGCCTAGCTCCCAGCAGGCATCCACAAATGCAAATTTCTCTTTCTCCAGGACTCTGTTTCCCTTCCGATTGCAGTTATTACATGATCGTACATAATGTTCAACAGCTCAGCTCCCTCTGGTACTTCCTTCTGCCAAAACTAGGTCTCAGAGACTCACCGTGGCTGAAAAAAGTCAGGAAGGAAAATAGGCCAAGAGGCAAAGCACAGCCTGGCCTGGTATTTCTCATCTTCTTCAGAACCCAGAACATCACCTTTCCCACTAAGTCACCTCCTTTATTTCTTACTTCTCTTTGTGACATCATCATTGTCCACATCATCTGGCCCCTGGTCCCATCTATCTTGGGCAGGTGGCTGAAAATTTGAGCCAGTGTCCCCGGGAGATACTACCAGGCTTCCTCCAGGGAATACAGGAGCATAAATGACTGGAAGAGTGGAGAGCTGGATGGAGTATGGTGCAAGGAACACGTGTAGGTTGAACATTCCCGTCACACTGTGAAGTCCCCTGACATGGGACCTCCATCCCTGTTGCCTCTCCCAGTACCCTGAACATGCCTGGATGTTGGCGGGATAGATGGATAAGGAAATCTGTCACTTCAGTAGAGTTTGGGAAATGCTCTTCTAAAAATTTAAAAGAGAGGATAAAAATCGATACGACATTTTACATGAGAGAGAAAAAACTAAATACTTACAAGGAAATCAATACAGTTCCTCTGTGATGATATTGTCGAAAATACCAGAGACTCTTCATGGTTTGCTCAGCATTTGTTTGTATAAATCTGAGTCTATGACATGCGTCATTATGAGGGAGGACCCTTTCACTGGTTCTATGTGCTGATGTCCTGGATATACCAGGGGCTGCTACCAATGGCTTGGACCTGCAAGCCTCTCTGCACAGTTGCCGTGGGGAATGGAGCTGCTTGCATTATTTCTCACTTCTCTTTGTGACTTCATCATTGTCTACATCATCTGCCTCTGGTCCCTCCTGCAGGCCTAGGCATCTTGGGCAGGTGGCTGAACACTGGAGCCAGTGTCCCTGGGAGATAGGGAAGTCCCTCCCCATGAAGGGACCTAGGTTCTTTGTATCCTCTCCTGTAGTCCTGGGCCAATAACTGACTGCTTTATGGAAAACACACACACACAAAACAAACAAACAAACAAAGAAACCACCTTGCATTCATGCCCCAAGACTGAGCAGACTCTGTGGTACAGTTTATTCCCCAGAGGCCCCATGGGATCAAGCTGAAGCCCAACTGCATCGGAGACCACATCCTTTTTCACTTTTCTTTCCTCCCTTCCCAATATGGCTCCCACCGACCCCTACATGTTTCTTGTGAGTGCACTCCATTAATAAATGTCTTGCACAAACATCCCCTTCTCAGGTTCTGCTCCAGGGAACTGTACCCAAGACACTACCAACATCTGTCCCTCAATGCCACACACCTGTCATCCCACACATCAAAAGGAATCCCACGTAATAGGATACAAGCACAACTGCAAACACACTCACTGCCCCCGCCCCTCCAACGGGGAGACAAATGAAAAGTCCATCACTCATCTAGAGAAGACTTTTTAGAGCCACTGTTCTTGGAGCCTGTTACCTCTGGGTGAGATCCATTTTCCCCCTATTTCTGTTTTAATTTTTTGTATTTTCAAAATGAGAAAAAAAGGTGGGTGCAATGGCTCACATCTGTAATCCCAGCACTTTGAAAGGCTGAGGTGGGAGGATCACTTTAGGGCAGGAGTTTGAGACCAACCTGGGCAATATAGTGAGACCCCCATCTCCACTAAAAATAAAAAAAAAATTAGCTGAGGATGGTGGTGTGGACCTGTAGTCCCAGTTATTCTGGAGGCTGAGGTAAGAGGGTCTTTTAAGCTCAGGAATTTAAGGCTGCTGTGAGTTATGATTGTACCACTGCACTGCACTCCAGCCTGGGTGATGGAACGAGATCCTGTCCCAAAAAATAATTAAATTAATAGGCCGGGCATGGTGTCTCATGCCTGTAATCCCAGTACTTTGGGAGGACAAGGCAGGTGGATCACCTGAGGTCAGGAGTTCGAGACCAGCCTGGCCAACATGGTGAAACCCCATCTCTACTAAAAATAGAAAAATTAGCTGTGCATGGTGGTGGGTGCCTGTAGTCCCAGCTACTTGGGAGGCTGAGGCGGGAGAATGGCTCGAAGCAGTGAGGTAAGGTTGTAGTGAGCCATCATGCCATTGCAGTCCAGCTTGGGTGACAAGTGAAACTCCATCTCAAAAAAAAAAATTGATAAACGAGGAAGGCTGAAAAAATCACCAAGATCATGTCGCAGGTTGGTTGAGACTGGAGGCTTCTACAGGGATGATGAAGTAAATGAAATGACTGACAACTCTCATAAATGTTAATTTGATGATTAATCTATTTGATAACAAAGTAAATTACCTGGTCACCCAGAAAGACTGCCACAGACTCTGTCCTCCGGGAGAATTTTGCTTGGCCATTGTTCTTCCAGAGCATCTCGGAGATTCTCTCTGTGGAGGTGGGACAGGGAGGTCTTAGTCACAATCAGCCATTACCAACATCATTTATACTTATGCTTGAATATTTCAGGGGGCTGTTAGTTTGAGGGATTTTTCTTGCATGACCATTCTTGTAAAACTATGGTCAGCCATGTGCCAGTTTCATTTTTGAGAATTTTATTTGTCAGGATAGTGTTGAAACATCTTTGTGAATCTCCTGGCTGGCTATACTTTCAGGGCTAAGCAATACCTGTGAGTCTTCTGATTTTTAGGGGAAATTCTGGGGCTCCACCTATTTTCATGATTTTTTTCCTTAATGACCTCAGAGCATGAGCAGGATATTATAGATTGGAGTATTGGCATGGATTTCAGGGTGCATTTCTTTGCAAATCTGCTTTGGAGTCTTGCCAAAATGTTGCATCACAGTCAACCGAGTATTACAAGGGGAGGAATCTTCATTTTTACTTGGTGGTGGAGAAGGTACATTCTGAAGGGCTTGCTAACATTTCTGGCTCCTCCTTCCTATATATCCTCATTCCAGTTGCTGGTAATCTTCAGTTTTTCAATCAGTTCATAATCTCTCTCTCTCTCACACACACACACCCCTGGTGGCCACCACAGTTTGTCCAAACTAATAGTGGATGCTGTGCTCTGATTCTCTGCGTCAGTGGGCTGTCCTCTGTTCTCTTCTGTTGACTTCCATGGAGCAGCGTCGGCTGAGGCTTGCCACTTCTCTGAACTTTACTGAAGGCCATAAGGAATCAATAACTCAATCTGATATTCTGACATTTAAAATGATGAATTCCTCTAAAGTCTAGCTATCTGATGAAGTAAGACATCTGATTCCCAAGGAACAAGACATACTGCTATCGTTAAACATGCATTGCGGCTCTCTATCCCAGGACAATAACTTCTTGCTGGTCCCAATCCACTCTGACACTTTTTCTCTGCAACCCCATTTTGAATACCAATTTAATATGAATTTCAGTGGTTTGATAGCAAGTGATAGAAATCCTCACAACCTAGTAGAAATCCTCAAAATCTACAGAAGACTAAAAGAGAATACAGTAGGATCTCCTGGAATTCTAGGGTAAGAGTAAACTTAAGCCTCTGTTCCATTTTGTGCTGCTGGGAAACCAACAACTCCAAAATGTAGTGGCATAGAACAACCATTTTATATGCTCTGACTACTGTGGGTGAGGAATTCAGACAGGACATGACAGGGATGGCATGGGTTGCATGTGCTCCACAATGTCTGGGCCTCCGCTGGAGGATTCAGAGCCTGGGGATATGCAGGCATCTGGGTACTAGAGTCCTGGAGATGTTATCATCTGTGTGTGTGGTGGCTGATGCTGGTTGTCAGCAGACCCTCATTTGGGGCTGTCACTGGAACATCTATGTGACCTCTCCATGTGGCTTGGGCCTCCTCACAACATGGTGGTCTTAGGATGGTCAGACTCTTTATGCAGTGGCACAGAACACCAAAGGCGAATGCCCCAGCTTAGAAGGCAGAAGCTGACTTGCCTTTTGTGACCTAGCTTTAGAAGTCACACAGCATTAATTCTGCCACATTCTCTTGGTTACAGGCCTAACCAGACTCAAAAGGAGGTGAACTGGACTTTACCTCTTAATGGGAAAATGGATAGCAAGGTCTTAGAGGAGCATAGGGAATGGGAGATGATACTGTTTTAGTCATCTTTGGAAAACACAATCTGGAGCCTCTCCATGATATTTGCAAACCATCAGGTACACGAACAGTTTCTTTACACGTATTTCATACTTCTTTCCTTTTTCTTATGAGTTTCTTTTCAATTCACCTGTGGGATAGGGGAGAAGATGTTATTCCATGATCTTCAATATTATGTTTTTAAAATTGGGTCAGCAATCCGTCATAAGTTTGTTTCTTTTTTTTTTTTGGAATTAGTGAGATACTCTAGATAAAAGAGTATTACACACTAAATTAAGGTTGTATAGCTCCAATTACAAACTACCAAGAATGATAATATAATTTTTCTGAATGGGATCCGGTGCCCTCCCTGGTTCAGACAGCTGGGCTGGGACAAGGGTCATGGGCTCAAGCATGATCTCAGGGGCTCTCTTTAAACCAGGCGGACACTCTACAAGGGCCTGTCACGTTTCCTTTGCATCATTTTGCTTCCCCCAGCTTATTTTAAAACTCTGTGTTGTCAGACGCAGAATTTCTATTCTCCCATTAAAAGTATGCACCCTCTTAGAATTCCCCAAGTGCCCTTTGCAATTAGCAAAGCCTGTGTAAATAGTTAATGAAACTCATCAGACTCACAATACAGATGGCAATGTTGCTTTGGCACAGTACTTTGTGGGCATCAATTTATTCTTCTTTCTTATACCATTTTTGTTTGAGGCAGGCCTAGGATAAATCTTGAGGTTGGCAAACTTGCCTCAGTTTTCTTTGCATGACTACTTTCAGTATCCATGCCAAACATGGTGTGTGTGAGTACGCATACACACACACACACACACACACACACACACACACCCCTAGGGATTCAGTGCCCAGGGTCTTAGACCTCATCCTTTCCTGACAGTCATAACGGCCATGTCTAATGGCCATGTCTTGGCCTGCTCTACCTGGCAGTGTTCATCATCTCTTGAACTTGCTTTGACAAACTAATTCTAGCCTGGTTCCAAGTAGGCTGTAACATCAAAACAAACAACAGAGACATTCTATTGTTGATAGCCATGCTACGGTAGAATAAAATTCTTAAGGGGGAAGAGACTTCAGTTTTTTTTTTATCAATTGCTGTATCAACAACATCTAGAACAGTGCCCAGCATATAGTGGCTGCTCAATGAGTACTTGTTCCATGTGAGATGCACAGGTTCATGTGCCATCCCTCAAAGGGATATTTGCAGTTTTGTGCTCAGGGCTTAAAAACTTGAAAAAATGAAAGACTGCCAGTCATAAGCTTTAAGGTAGAGATATTTCTGGGGGAGATGTAGCCCACAGTGTCCGTTAAGTAACAATTAGGGAGCTACTTTCACCTATTAATGCTTTTGCACGTGCCAAACCCACTTTCTCATTCATATTCTTGGTTACCATCTGCTCAAATTCAGCAAGAGAAGGTGGGTTTCAGGATTTGGTGACTAGTGCAATTTGTGGGCCAGTGACTCACCTTAGTACTTGCTTGCATGACTTGAGAATCTTGGATTTTGCCTGAACTGTGACATGGAATAATTTTGCTATCAAAAGTGGCCTAGAGTTTGTTCCCCATTTGGTCCCCTTGACTTTCTTTTTCTTCTTTTTTGGAGACAGAATTAGAAGCAGAAACTAAGGGATATGTTTTCATATGACTGTGTAAGGCAACAAAGTTCTGCACAGAATTGAGCAGAAGGGAATTTAGTTCATTTCTACTGAAACCTTGCCTTGCTCTGGCCCACTATGCATGGTCCCTTTGGAGATCTGATTTCTGCTTTCATGGCTCAGTACTGAGCTAATGGCATTGCCAAGCCCCCAAGCTGTGCTGGCAACAGTTTCTGAGACAAGGACTGGCATAACCCATGGCTTCTTCAGGACAACGGATGTTTGAATTTTTAGGTATGTACTTAGACTATACAAATAAAAAGTCAGGAAGAGATTTGCAGAGTTGCTAATTATCAATAAAATTATTAAAGAAGAATTCTGAGTTTCATGCTAACATTCATTATGTTATTCCCGTTTACGTTGTCAAATTAATTTTTGGTGACCACTTGTATCTTTACGGCAGCAATTGCCAGTATTTTTTCCATAAATCACTTGTCCCATACTATACTCCTTAAAAACAATTCTGCTATTGAATAGGTTTTTGGGGTGCACTTCATACTATATTACTGTCTTGGACATTTTCAATGCTCATTAGCATATTAAATCCTAAAGAAATATTTAGTAAGGAAATACTGGTCTTTCTTTTTTTTTGTTTCGTTTTGTTTTGAGATGCAGTCTCACTCTGTCGCCCTGGCTGGAGTGCAGTGGCGCGATCTCGGCTCTCTGCAAGCTCCGCCTCCCGAGTTCACGCATTCTCCTGTCTCAGCCCCCCGCGTAGCTGGGACTACAGGCTCCCACCACCACGCCCGGCTAATTTTTTGTATTTTTTAGTAGAGACGGGGTTTCACCGTCTTAGGCCAGGATGCTCTCGATCTCCTGACCTTGTGATCCGCCCGCCTCGGCCTCCCAAAGTGCTGGGATTACAGGCATGAGCCACCGCGTCCGGCCATACTGGTCTTTCTTAACCTACAGTATCTAAAACTTACATGACCATAGGAAGCTTTCAACTGCATTCCCCCCCCCCCCAAGAAATCTTTAATATGGAAAACTGATAGACTCAGACCACTATTAGGAAAACCTTGAGAGAAGTCATTAGTTTATCTGCTTTAAATGCAAGTCCTGGACTACTGTTTCTAGGCTTAGAAGAACTTCTAAGGAAATGCTTTTCTCATGGACCCTATTGCTGTTTCTGTTACAATCTATTGAGTCCCTGCTGTGGATGGATTAGGCACTGGGCCAGGTTTTTCCATATGTCTTCTTGAATGCTCACAATATCACAACTAGGAGAGTATGAAAATAGCTATTTCACCAATGAGGAAACTGAGCACCGTGTAGGTTAATTAATTTGCCAAAAGTCCAAGTAAACCCATGTCTGTCTGCCTATACACACTTTTGATGATGCAATATTGCCTTTCAAATAATTCACTTTTTTGCAACCTGGGTCACCCCTAGATGGTCAATCAATAGATACATATAGTCCTTTTTCATTGCTTAAGATGGATAACTTTTTCTTGTCATCATTCCTTATATAGTTCCTTGTTTAGTACTGCTTGCATGTGCAGTAGTACTGTGAGCAAGGAGGCAATGGTAGTGATGGATTATGCATAAGCTCCTTAAATAATGGATTACAAACAGGACACTAAGAGGTTATGTGTTTAGTTGCTGATGTAAGCATGAGAAAAGTTGATAATGTTGGATCACGAAAGGAGAGGAGCTAAAAAATGCTGCTTTCTGTGAATGTGCTGAGCAGTGAATCTGACAAAATTACTTCTTCGGTTCTCTTGACTGCTTCCTTCCCACTTCTCCCCACTCTAGCCCCAAACTCACATTTCCAGCTATCTGAGAGTTCCTGAAAGTCATTCTTTGAGTTTCCGTTGTTGGCTTTGGAAGGTTACTTCTTTTAATGCTGCACTAAAACCCACGTTTGGGCTGCTGGTGTCGAAATGGCCTCATATCAGTTTTCTAGGTGACAGCATATTTGAAAATCCAATTCAAGCTATTATATTTTACAAACCTAAGTGTGAAACACTCTATTTATTTTGTAACAATTTGCTTTGTATTTTCAGAAGAAAAATTATTTTGCTCGTTTAAGAACAATTGTATATAATACTGTTCAATTTTCTTTTCATCTGAGAAAATTGGGCCCCAATTTCTTTGGGACTCAACTAGATGACATTTAAAATTGCATGATTTTATGCTTTTGGTGACAGTTTATGATTAGTGAGGGGATACTCGTGTGTTCAGAGACTTCCTTCTCTTTTGAAACATGTTGCTATGAATTGCAATTGTAATTACTATGCAGCTCTATGGGTAAAGTTCAAAGAGCAGGCTATCTCCAATTAGTCAGTCTACAGAATGTGTTCTTCATGGTCACTTCTAGATAATGTCATCAGAATTAGGACATCAACAAATATGCTGAGGTTAGAAAACAATTCCAAAATGTATCGTCAGAGAAATTTAAAGTGCCATCTCCAGTGTGTGTGAAGTTGCAAAATGACAAATAATGTTCTACATTTCTCAGATGTCTAAAAGATATTCAACTTTAACAAGAAACAGGAAACAGAGAAGTGAGAACTAAACTAAAAATTACCTACAACATATCACAATTTAATTTTAAATGAATTTATTTGATTATTGCCTTTCATCTCACCTTCAGTTTGCCTAAATCCTGAGTTAAGTATATCACAAACTTTAATCCTGGAAAGAGTAAAAAATCAAGAGGTAAAGCATTGCATTCATGAAAGAGTTCGAGATGTCTAAGGCGTTTCTCAACTCAACTACCCAGAAAGAAAGTCAGTAAGTCTATGAGCTAATCTTGTTGTGATTAACTTCTGAACCTGTTCACTGAAGTCTTCATATTACTGTCTATGCATAAGCCCTCCTTTAGAAGAAAATTCTCTAAAAGGGGTGTATATTTTTCTAGGAATTTGTGTTGGAAGTAGCTTGGACAACAGGGGCTTCTCCAGTCAGCTTGCTTAGTTAGAAGGGGAGAATCTTCTAAAGCTGTGGCTGACCACAATACAGCCATGCTGTTTTCCTGAAAAACCTGGACATTCTACCTTTATCTTTCTTGACACAGGGCTATCATTTCAGGAAGTGGGGAGGTTATGTGACTGTGGGCCTTGAGGTAATTTTGTCTTGTGATATGACAATAAAATGTGCTAACCCATTTGAGTCACTTAACTAGAAATTTTTAAAAATTAGCTATTGTATTACTTGAAGCACATTATCTTTTTTTCCATCCCTGAACCACAGACTTAGGGAAATCTTTTAGGTATTTGGTTGACAATGAGAGAAGACAGACAGCAGATATTCATCTTAAAATACAAAGGATGATTCCTTCCTATTTCAAAGGAGTGGAGCCACATAGAAATTTATTTCCCAAGGAACTAGACTTATTTGACTGTTTAGTCTCTACTTTTAGAAGATTGGTTGCCTCTTGAGTACTAGATGAATATTTTCCAACTCAGCTTAGAACCCTGGGTTAAATCGGCATCTCCAGTCAATTCTGGAATGGACCTGGGTTGGTCAAAATTAAAGTGAAAAAGTAAGATGCATGCATGAAAGAGATTATATGAAATTTTAGAACAGCCACACCTACAGGTTTCCCAGTCTGTAAACATGGCCAATTTCCCTTATTATAAGAAATGTTTTTTTTTTAAATTCTTACAAATTTTATGCTTTATCAATGTGCATTTCAAGTCAACCATAGCAGTTCCTCCCAAACAATGTATGCTTACTGATATCATTACATTTACTTCCAAATGTTTGTCTGCTTGTTGAAATTTAGTGTAAATAAAATATTTTACATATTCTGTAACTCCTCAAAATGTCTGTGTGTAGAGAGTTGCTACTTTTATGAAACTTAAGTTGGATGTTTTGAAAAGAGAGTATAAGTGATGGGTTAAAACTTTTATGTTGAATTAGCTACGAGTGAGATTACAGTTTTAAAATTGGAATAGTGTAAAGTAGTTTGGAAACCTAGAAAGGGCCTTCATTTGGGTTGATTTCCACAGTGTTTTAAATACCATTCTTCACTAAAAATATTAGGAATCTTAGATATTGCTTTATGGGTGTAGTTTATGCAAGAAAGACACTGCAAAAGGCAGACCGACAAAGAAAATGGTTTATCCTTAGATCAAAAGAGTGGCAGAAACCTATGCATACTTTTCTTTAAAGGAAAGTGATTAAAACATGAACATATTATCAATTTATGATTCCCTAACTTGCCAACTTTCTTCAACCCACATTTCTACTACCAGTCTGGATTCTGACAGACAAATGGGATTTCATTGTAGTACTTACCTGTGAAGCAGTAGTTCTCAACGTTTTTGGTTGCAGAAACTGTTAACTCCTTTAAATATTATTGAGGACCCCAAAAAGTCCATATTAATTTACCATATTAGAAAGTAAAAATAAGAAGCTCTCAAATATCTTTAATATGTTTATTTAAAACTAACAATATAATTTTTAATGGAAAGTAACTATATTTTCCAAAACAAAGAATACTTCTGTGAGAACAGTGGCATTGTTTTACATTTCCCAAATCTCTTTAGTATCATTAATGTCTCTTTAGTAATAGAAAACATCTGGATTTGTATCTGCCTCTGCATTCAATCTTGTTCTTTGTCATTTTGGCTAAAGTACATAATGAAAATCTGGCCTCACACAGAAGTGTAGTTGGAAAAGGGAGGAATATTTTAATAGCTTTCAAGCAGGTTGTGGGTATTCTTCTATGAGACTACACCAAAACTCCACAAGTTATAGTTTCCCAATGGCTAGCTGCAATGTGTAATCTGAAACCACACCAGGGAACTTTTCGTATTTGATTACATTGAATCCATTAGTCTAGTTTGCACTTTGAATGGATCTTCTAACTTGAATGATTTTGTAGCATCATGCATGGGTTCCCTGAGCTATATGGATCTTCCAAATGTTTATCCATTTTATTACATGACAACCCAAACCCCCACTTTTGTCAACATTTTCACTGACCTCATCAAAAAGCATTTAAGATCGGAAAGACGTTAAGCTCACTATGATACACAGTTTTCTAATTTTAAATTTTAATTTTAATTAAAAAATTTTTTTTTGCTTGAAAGTTCTATTTTTCTTTTTCTTTTTTTTATTATACTTTAAGTTTTTGGGTATACATATGAAAGTTCTTTTTTTTTTATTGGGAACAAATACTCTTAGTTGTTTTTCTTAAAGTCACGTGCTTACTTTATTTTCAAGAAAATGGCTTCCAGATACCCATCTGAATAATCATAATTGATATATCAGTCATTCTCACAAGCACTATAAAAATGGTATACCATGAAAGTAGAAGTTGGGTCAGCTCACACTCAGATAACTGTACAAGTGTTTTTCTTTAAGATGATGGTTTTCTTCTATGTGCAGTAGAAGTACTTTGTGAGAACTTCCCATTTGTCTCACAGAATAATAAAAAGATGGGAACTCAAGGGTGGAGATTTAATAAAATAAAAAATCGTTACACCTTTATCAAAAACTTTCTTAAGCAAAACTGACTTCTTTTTAAATGTGGGTAGTGAGGAATGCAATGGCCACCCATACAGTTTCATACCACTGCACTGGTTTGTGCTAAGGCACCAGCAATTTCCCCCAACATTGCTTGTGCGCCATCAGTACAAGTGTCCGTGCAGTAAACTGGTTCCAGGCAAGATGACCGAATAGAAACAGCTCCAGTCTGCAGCTCCCAGCAAGACCAACACAGAAGGCAGGTGATTTTTGCATTTCCAACTGAGGTACCTGGTTCATCTCACTGGGTGCAGCCCACGGAGGGTGAGCCGAAGCAGGGTGGCGGCGTCGCCTCACCTGGGAAGTGCAAGGGATCGGGGAACTCCCTCTTCTAGCCAAAGGAAGCTGTGAGGGACTGTGCAGTGAGGGAAGGTGCTATCTGGCCCAGATACTATGCATTTCCCACGGTTTTTGCAACCTGCAGACCAGGAGATTCCCTGGGGTCCCTACACCACCAGGGCCCTGGGTTTCAAGCACAAAACTGGGCTGCCATTTGAGCAGACACCAAGCTAGCTGCAGGAGTTTTTCTTCATACCCCAGTGGTGCCTGGAACCCCAGTGAGACAGAACTGTTCACTCCCCTGGAAAGGGGCTGAGACCAGAAAGCCAAGTGGTCTTGCTCAGCAGGTCCCAGCCCCACGGAGCCCAGCAAGTTAAGATCCACTGGCTGGAAATTTCTCGTTGCCAGCACAGCAGTCTGAAGTCGACCTGGGGCACTAGAGCTTGGTGGGGGGAGTGGCATCCACCATTACTGAGGATTGAGTAGGCAGTTTTCCCTTCACAGTGTAAACAAAGCCACCTGGAAGTTTGAACTTGGCAGAACCCACCGCAGCGCAGCAAAGCCACTGTAGCCAGACTGTCTCTCTAGATTCCTCCTTTCTGGGCAGGGAATCTCTGAAAGAAAGGCAGCAGCCCCAGTCAGATCGGGTTCCCTGGGACAGAGCACCTGGGGCAAGGGGCAGCTGTGGGTGCAGCTTCAGCAGACTTAAACCTTCCTGCCTGCTGGATCTGAAGAGAGCAGCGAATCTCCCAGCACAGCGCTTGAGCTCTGCTAAGGGACAGACTTCCTCCTCAAGCGGGTCCCTGACCCCTGTGCCTCCTGACTGGGAGACACCTCCCAGCAGGGGTCAACAGACACCTCATACAGGAGAGCTCTGGCTGGCATCTAGTGGGTGCCCCTCTGGGACGAAGCTTCCAGAGGAAGGAGCAGGCAGCAAACTTTGCTGTTCTGCAGCCCCCACTGGTGATACCCAGGCAAACAAGGCCTAGAGTGGACCTCCAGCAAACTACAGCAGACATGCAGAAGAGGGGCCTGACTGTAGAGGGAAAACTAACAAACAGCAATAACATTGACATCAACAAAAAGGATGCCCATGCAAAAGCCCCATTCAAAAGTCATCAGCATCAAAAATCAAAGATCATCCACGAAGATGAGGAAAAACCAGTGCAAAAATGCTGAAAATTCCAGAAACCAGAATTCCTCTTCTCCTCCAAAGGATCACAACTCACAACTCCTTGCCAGCAAGGGAAGAAAACCAGATGGAGAATGAGTTTGATAAACTGACAGAAGTAGGCTTCAGAAGGTCATTAATAACAAACTCCTCTGAGTTAAAGGAGCATATTCTAACCCAATGCAAGGAGGCTAAGAACCTTGATAAAAGGTTACAGGAACTGCTAACTAGAATAACTGGTTTAGAGAAGAACGTAAATGACCCGATGTAGCTGACAAACATAGCATGAGAACTTCGTGAAGCATACACAAGTATCAATAGCCAAATCAGTCAAGCAGAAGAAAGGATATCAGAGATTGAAGATCAACTTAATGAAATAAAGCATGAACACAGGATTAGAGAAAAAAGAATGAAAAGGAACAAACAAAGCCTCCAAGAAATATGGGACTACGTGAAAAGACCAAACCTACGATTGATCGGTGTACCTGAAAGTGACGGGGAGAATGGAAACAAGTTGGAAAACATACTTCAGGATATTATCTAGGAGCACTTCCCCAACCTAGCAAGACAGGCCAACATTCAAATCTGGGAAATACAGAGAACACCACAAAGATACTCCTCGAGAAGAGCAACCCCAAGACACGTACTTGTCAGATTCACCAAGGTTGAAACGAAGGAAAAAATGTTAAGGGCAGCCAGAGAGAAAGGTCAGGTTACCCACAGAGGGAAGCCCATCAGAGTAACAGCGGATCTCTCTGCAGAAACCCTGCAAGCCAGAAGAGAGTGGGGGACAATATTCAACATTCCTAGAGAAAAGAATTTTCAACCCAGAATTTCATATCCAGCCAAACTAAGCTTCATAAGCAAAGGAGTAATAAAATCCTTTCCAGACAAGCAAATCCTGAGGAATTTTGTCACCACCAGGCCTGCCTTACAAGAGCTCCTGAAGGAAGCACTAAATATGGAAAGGAGAAACTGGTACCAGCCACTGCAAAAACATACCAAAATATAAAAACCAATGACATCATGAAGAAAGTGCATCAACTAATGTGCAAAATAACCAGCTAGCATCATGATGACAGGATCAAAATCACACATAACAATGTTAACCTTAAATGTAAATGGGCTAAATGCCCCAATTAAAAGACACAGCCTGGTGAATTGGGTAGAGTCAAGACCCATTGATGTGCTGTATTCAGAAGACCCATCTCACATGCAAAGACAGACATAGGCTCAATATAAAAGGATGGAGGACTATTTACCAAGGAAATGGAAAGCAAAAAAAAAAAAAAAAAAGCATGTATTGCAATCCTAGTCTCTGATAAAACAAACTTTAAACCAACAAAGATTAAAAAAAGACAAAGAAGTGCATTACATAATGGTAAAGGGATCAATGCAACAAGAGGAGCTAACTATTCTAAATATGTATGCACCCAATACAGGAGCACCCAGATTCATAAAGCAATTCCTTAGAGACCTACAAAGAGACTTAGACTCCCACACGGTAATAGTGGGAGACTTTAACACCCCACAGTCAATATTAGACAGATCAACGAGACAGAAAATTAACAAGGATATTCAGGACTTGAACTCAGCTCTGGACCAAGTGGATCTAATAGACATCTACAGAACTCTCCACCCTAAATCAACAGAATATATATTCTTCTCAGCACCACATAGCACTTATTCTAAAACTGGCCACATAACTGGAAGTAAAACACTCCTCAGCAAATGTAAAAGAATGGAAATCATAACAAACAGTCTCTGAGATTACAGTGCAATCAAATTAGAACTCAGGATTAAGAAACTCACTCAAAACTGCGCAACTACATGGAAACTGAACAACCTGCTCCTGAATGACTACTGGGTGCATAACGAAATTAAGGCAGAAATTAATAAGTTCT
Source organism: Gorilla gorilla gorilla (assembly GCF_029281585.2). Lineage (NCBI taxonomy): Eukaryota > Metazoa > Chordata > Mammalia > Primates > Hominidae > Gorilla > Gorilla gorilla. Next base: position 38,777,394 of record NC_073241.2, read on the forward strand.
TTGAAACCAATGAGAACAAAGACACAACATACCAGAATCTCTGGGACACATTTAAGCAGTGTTGACAGGGAAATTTGTAGCACTAAATGCCCACAGGAGAAAGCAGGAGAGATCTAAAATCGACACCCTAAGATCACAATTAAAAGAACTAGAGAAGCAAGAGCAAACACATTCAAAAGCTAGCAGAAGACAAGAAATAACTAAGATCAGAGCAGAACTGAAGGAGATAGAGACACGAAAAACCCTTCAAAAAATCAATGAATCCAGGAGCGGATTTTTTGAAAAGATTAACAAAACAGATAGACCGCTAGCCAGACTAATAAAGAAGAAAAGAGAGAAGAATCAAATAGACACAATAAAAAATGATAAATGGGATATCACACTGATCCCACAGAAATACAAACTACCATCAGAGAATACTATGAACACCTCTACGCAAATAAACTAGAAAATCTAGAAGAGATGGATAAATTCCTTGACACATAAACCCTCCCGAGACTAAACAAGGAAGAAGTCGAATCCCTGAATACACCAATAACAAGTTCTGAAATTGAGGCAGTAATTAATAGCCTACCAACCAAAAAAAGTCCAGGTCCAGATGAATTCACAGCTGAATTCTACCAGAGCTACAAAGAGGAGCTGGTACCATTTCTTCTGAAACTATTCCAAACAATAGAAAAAGAAGGACTCCTCCTTAACTCATTTTATGGGGCCAGCATCATCCTGATACCAAAACCTGGCAGAAACACAACAAAAAAGAAAATTTCAGGCCACTATCCCTGATGAACATCGATGCGAAAGCCCTCAATAAAATGCTGGCAAACCAAATCCAGCAGCACGTGAAAAACTTATCCACCACGATCAAGTTGGCTTCATCCCTGGGAGGCAAGGCTGGTTCAGCATATGCAAATCAATAAATGTAATCCATCACATAAACAGAACCAATGACAAAACACACATGATTATCTCAAAGGATGCAGAAAAGGCCTTCAATAAACCTCATCACCCCTTCATGCTAAAAACACTCAATAAACTAGGGCTTGATGGAACATACTTCAAAATAATAATAGCTATTTATGACAAACCCACAGCCAACATCATACTGAATGGGCATAAGCTGGAAGCATTCCCTTTGAAAACCAGCAGAAGACAAGGATGCCGTCTCTCACGACTCCTATTTAACATAGTATTGGAAGTTCTAGGCAGGGCAATCAGGCAAGAGAAAGAAAGAAAGGGTATTCAAATAGGAAGAGAGGAAGTCAAATTGTCTCTGTTTATAGATGACATGATTGTGTATTTAGGAAACCCCATCGCAGTGAAACCCTGTCTCTAATAAAAATACACACACACACACACACACACACACACACACACACACACACACACAATCAGCCAGGTGTGGTGGTGGGCTCCTGTGGTCCCAGCTGCTCGAGAGGCTGAGGCAGGAGTATGGTGTGAACCCAGGAGGCAGAGCTTGCAGCGAGTGGAGATCGCACCACTGCACTCCAGCCTGAGTGACAGAGTGAGACTCTGTCTCAAAAAAAAGGAAAAAAAAAAAAAGGAAAACCCCATTGTCTCAGCCCAAAAACTCCTTAAGTTGATAAACAACTTCAGCAAAGTCTCAGGATACAAAATCAATGTGCAAAAATCACAAGCATTCCTGTACACCAAACACAGACAAACAGAGAACAAAATCATGAGTGAACTCTCATTCACAATTGCTACAAAAAGAATAAAATACCTAGGAATGTTACTTACAAGGTATGTGAAGGATCTCTTCAAGGAGAACTATGAACCACTGCTCAAGGAAGTAAGAGAGGACACAAACAAATGGAAAAACATTCCATGCTCATGGATAGGAAGAATTAATAACATGAAAATGGCCATATGGCCATACTGCCTAAAGTAATGTATAGATTCAATGCTATTCCCATCTAGCTACCACTGATTTTCTTCACAGAATTAGAAAAAACTACTTTAAATTTCATATGGAACCAAAAAAGAGCCCATATAGCCAAGACAATCCTAAGCAAAAAGAACAAAGCTGGAGGCATCACGCCACCTGACTTCAAACTATACTACAAGGCTACAGTAACCAAAACAGCATGGTACTGGTACCAAAACAGATATATAGACCAATGGAACAGAACAGAAGCCTCAGAAATAACACCACACATCTATAGTCACCTAATCTTTGACAAACCTAGCAAAAACAAGCAATGAGGAAACGATTCCCTATTTAATAAATGGTGTTGGGAAAACTGGCTAGCCATATGCAGAACACTGAAACTGGATCCCTTCCTTACACCTCATACAAAAATTAACTCAAGATAGATTAAAGACTTAAACGTAAGACCTAAAACCATAAAAACCCTAGAAGAAAACCTAGGCAATACCATTCAGGACATAGGCACAGGCAAAGACTTCATGACTAAAACACCAAAAGCAATTGCAACAAAAGCCAAAACTGACAAATGGGATCTAATTAAACTAAAGAGCTTCTGCACAGCAAAGGAAACTATCATCAGAGTGAACAGGCAACCTACAGAATGGGAGAAAATTTTTGCAATCTATCCACATAACAAAGGGCTAATATCCAGAATCTACAAGGAACTTAAACAAATTTACAAGAAAAAAACAAGCCCATCAAAAAGTGGGTGAAGTATATGAACAGACACTTCTCAAAGAAGACATTTATGCAGCCAACGAACATATGAAAAAAAGCTCATCATCCCTGGTCATTAGAGAAATGCAAATCAAAACGACAATGAGATACCATCTCATGCCAGTTAGAATGGCGATCATTAAAAAGTCAGGAAACAATAGATGCTGGAGAGCACGTGGAGAAATAGGAACACTTTTACACTGTTGGTGGTAGTGCAAATTAGTTCAATCATTGTGGAAGACAGTGTGGTGATTCCTCAAGGATTTAGAACCAGAAATACCATTTGACCCAGCAATCCCATTACTGGGTATATACCCAAAGGATTATAAATCATTCTTCTATAAAGACACATGCACACGTATGTTTATTGCACCACTATTCACAATAGAAAAGACTTGGAACTAACCCAAATGTCCATCAATGATAGACTGGATTAAGAAAATGTGGCACATATACGCTATGGAATACTATGCAGCCATAGAAAAGAATGAGTTCATGTCCTTTTTAGGAACATGGATGAAGCTGGAAACCATCATTCTCAGCAAACTAACACAGGAACAGAAAAACAAACACCACATGTTCTCATTCATAAGTGAGATTTGAACAATGAGAATACGTGGACACAGGGGCCCACGTGGACACACTGGGGCCCATCGGTGGGTGGGGGGTAAGGGGAGGGATAGCATTAGGAGAAATACCTAATGTAGATGATGGGTTAATGGGTGCAGCAAACCACCATGGAACATGTATACCTATGTAACAAACCTGCATGTTCTGCACATGTATCCCAGAACATAAAGTATAATAAAAAATAAATAAGTAAATAAATAAATTTTAAAAAAAGAATCCATAGAACTTAAAAAGAATGTCAGTGCTGTGAGAAAGGCAAATAATGTCATAGTAGTATTAAAAAAAGTATAAATTATAAAAGTAAAATGATTAAAAATAGTATCATTTAAATATATATAAAATGTTATTAATATATTATAGAAGTTACAATACAATATTAAAATAAAATAATAAAAAAGTAATGTGCCATGGGGAACTCCCAGGGATCCACGGACATACTCTTAGAATCTCTGCTCTGAGGGTTACTGGAGGGGTTAAATTAGCTAATGCACACAACATACATGGCACGGCATGTATATAGGACACCAGGGAGCCCTTCATCCCCAGGACCAATTTCCCCAGAGCTCTTGCAGCACCCAGAATGCCTCAAGTTTGCAGATATGTCTGGACCCTGTCTCAGGAACCTGGCAGTTAGTTTAGATGTCCTTTGGAGAACACAGGTGAGATTAAGATTGAGAGGAAAGGATATAATCAGTTAGATTTTCCCTTAGTGTCCTTGAGTATTTGATTCATTATATTCTAATATTGATAACAAGGGAAGTCTGTCAGGCCACAGCACATCTTAAAAGTGTGTGGTTGCCCATTGGGATGTAGATGTCTTAACGCTGACTAGACCTGGCTCTGACTATTAGTTTGTTAGCACAAGGGGCGCTTAGAACCTGAGAAATCAGCTACACGTGGCCAAAATACTGATTATTGTGCCACAAAGGTAATTTGTACCTCAGGATGGGTAGTCATTCTGTTTCCTTCTGGGAAGACCAATAATGATCATGAGTCTGCTAAGAGTACTGGCATTTTGCTTTCTTTGAGATGTGTTGGAGAGGAGAGTGAATATGTAGATCAATATTACATCCAGGATTACAACTTTTTAAAGGGGACGTATTTTAAAGATCCCTTTGGATTTGGGCAGCTTACAGGAAGCCTAGGGTTCGTGCATGTGCTCGTGTGTGTATATAGCTTGCCATGAGTTCCGCTGTTTTTTTTTTTTTTGATAAGTTTTGGGGAGATGAAGACCAATTTGTCATCTGCTCACCTTGCATTTGTTAAAAGAATGTACCCGCAAAGGAGAGCAGGACAGCCTGAGCTCTACCTGTTTCTTCTCCAGAATGTCAGCAGCTTCTTTTCCTGAGGGAGCTGAGGAGCATTCACAAATAATTGGATCCCAAGAAGATTTATGCTTTTAAAGTAACATTGTTTTATCTTGCTATTCATCTGTCTGATTTCAGATACACGAGCAATATCAGATCATCTCTTAAAGTAAAGGCTTTGAGCAAACACTGAAATATTGCAAAATCTGAAATGCATTGACACAATAAGTATTTTAGAAATATAAACTTAGCGTTGAAATGTAGAAATATAGTTTAATAAAAGGTTATTCTAGGCCAGGCGCAGTGGCTCACGCCTGTAATTCCAGCACTTTGGGAGGCTGAGGCAGGTGGATCACGAGGTCAGGAGATCAAGACCATCCTGGCTAACACGGTGAAACCCCATCTCTACTAAAAATACAAAAAATTAGCCGGGCGTGGTGGCGGGTGCCTGTAGTCCCAGCTACTTGGGAGGCTGAGGCAGGAGAATGGCTTGAACCTGGGAGGCGGAGCTTGCAATGAGTGGAGATGGCGCCACTGCACTCCAGCCTGGGGGACACAGCGAGACTCCATCTCAAAAAAAAAAAAAATGTTGTTCTAAAATAAAACACACAAAAATACAGTTTAAATTGTACCTCCTAATATGCTATTTGCAAACATGGTTAAATGTTTCACTAAAAAATGTAAATGAATTCATTTATTTGAGAATCTCCAAGGTTCCTTAGAGCTCCAATATTCTGAGGCTATTTGGTTTCAGTCACAGTTCATGGATGATTTTAGGCAGTGGTCTATCTTGCAGCTTCTTCTCTATGCATGGCTCTGTGTGCAGTGTTTGCCTGATTCTGAAGATGGCCCACCATTCCTGATGGGTTGTTGGAACGTTTGATGTGGCCCCTCTGTGGCTTCTCTCAGTGCTCGTGCCCCACCAGCTGTCATGCCATGGTTTCCCTGTGGCCTTTCTGGAGACAGGAGGGACAGATGAGTCTGAATGGATCCTGTTTAGCTGCTTCCTGCATTCAGTTCTGTTCCTGCATTCACAGATGAATTGGAACAATTGCCACCATTTACCCAACACTTCCTATTCATTCCTTTCAATGCTTCCAATATAATGTGCTTGGTTTTTCAATTCTATACTTTTTGCAAAGCATCAAAGACTACTTTTTAAACTAATTTTGCTCTTTTGTTAATTCTCAGCATTCTCCTGTGATTCTTATTTTGGACTAGTAAGCATAGAAGAGGAGCTAAGATGTTATTTTTTATATAAATGGGTCATTTTAATTGTCATTTAGAAATGCCTGTTATACTATGTTACAGTATACATGGGTTTTACATTGCATGAAAACTTGTGTTCTTAAGATTAAGTCAGAATCTTCTTTTTCTTTTAGAATGGAATATCTTCAAGGGTTTTTGACACAAATATCCATGACATTCATTTTAAAACAAAACAAAACAAAGTAAAACAACAACAAAAAACCTACTTTTCCACCCTTGGGAACAACACAACTATGATTTTGTCCTGTGATATATATACCCTAAGCAAAAGTCTTTTAATTGACCCAAATATGAGCTAGTGCCACTTGTAATAGGCCAGATGACATTTTTCTCTTATAATTGAAGAACATTTTGTTTATTATGACATAATCCAAGCATGATCCTTGAAGATGAAAAGGTTCAGGGACAGAATTTGTGTGAGATGTAATGAGAACATGTTCATCATAGGAAGTAATATGAGTTCCCACTAAACTGAATCTATGCCTTTCCAAATCATGATAAAGCTTTATTGCAAACTTTGTTTTATTATGTTTGTTCCTGATATGGTTTGGTTCTGTGTTTCCACCTAAATCTCATCACCAGTTGTAATCCCCACGTGTCAGGAGAGGAATCTGGTGGGAAGTGATTGGATCATAGGGGTGGACTTCTCCCTTGCTGTTCTTGTGACAGTGAGTGAGTTATCACCAGATCTGGTTGTTTGAAAGTGTGTAGTACTTTTCCCTTAACTCGCTGTCTCTCCTGCCACCATGTGAAGAAGGTGCTTGCTTGCCCTTCTCTTTCCACCATGATTGTAAGTTTCCAAGGCCTCTTAGTCATGCTTCCTCTTAAGCTTGAGGAACGGTGAGCCAATTAAACCTCTTTTCTTCATAAATTACCCAGTCTCAGGTAGTTCTTTAGAGCAGTGTGAAATGGACTAATACAGTTCTTTTAAAAATAACATGATTATTCTGCAAGCTTTCTAATTTGTGCCCACCATAAGGTAATGTTTATAAGGGAACTTTACTAGGCATCCAGTAAAGTTCACAAACTGAAAATACATGCAACAAAACAATTTAAAAAATTCAAAACAAAAAAGTCAAGAATTTAAATGGACAACAAAAAAAGCATTTGTTACTTAGAAGCTAAGTAACAAAGCTTATAGTTTCAGAAACGTTTTCCTTTTGTAAGACCTGGGGTCTAGCCCTTGCTATGTCATTGACCATCTATGTACTTGAAATGGATTCATTTCATGCCTCTGTGCCTCTAATAGTCCATCCTAAAATGGATGGTGAAATCCATACACATCACACATAAAAAGAATTAAGATAGTCTTCTCACCTTTGCCATCTGGTATAACACCTGATTAATACACCTGTCCCGCCCTGACTCCTTTGAGTTTAAGCAGGATTGTGACCCCCTCACTCCATTTCCTACCCTTTTTTTTTTTCTTTTTTTGAGACAGGGTCTCACTCTGTCTCCAAGGCTGGAGTGTAGTTGTGCAGTCATAGCTCACTGCAGCCTGGAACTCCTGGGCTCAAGCGATTCTCCCATCTCAGCCTCCCAGGTAGCTGGGACCACAGGTGTGTGCCACCATGCCTGGCTAATTATTATTATCATTATTATTATTATTTTGTAGAGACAGTGGTCTCACTATGTTGCCCAGACTGGTCTCAAACTCCTGGGCTCAAGTGATCCACCCACTTTGACCTCCCAAAGTGCTGAGATTACAGGAATGAGCCACTGCACCTGGCCTGTGACTTGCTTCTAATCAATTGCCAATGGGGCATCACTCCCTTGATTATATTAGATAGCAAAGCTATGAGCGCTCATGCCCATGATTATGTCACGTTATGTAAGACTCTGTCTTAACAGTCTTGAGGGAGTCTCTCACTGGCCTGGAGGAGGCAGGCAGGCACTTTGTGTGGGGCCTAGGAGGAGGCGCATGTGGAGAGGAACCTGGGGGCCTCTATTCCCAGAGAGCTGCCTCCACCAGCAGAAAACTTGGACTCCTAGTTATTAGCCCACATGGAACTAATTCTTGCAACATTCACATGAACTTGGAAGAAGACTCCATGTTCCTGGAAGGAAAGCAGCCAGACTGACACCTTGATTGCAGCCCAGAGAACCTTAGCAGGGGTTCTAGCTGAGCCTGCCGGGACTCCTGACCTGTGGAAACTGTGAGACAGCAAATGGGCAGGGAGTTTCTCCACTCTCTGCACCCACTTTCACTGCCCCCGCATGGTATCATCGTGCATTACTGTGACATATTTATCAAAACTGAGGAACAACTTAGGGACAATGCTATTAAAGTTAACTCCAGCCCTTATTCCGATTTCACAAGTTTTTCCATTAATACTTTTTTATTGCTCCAAGGTCTAATCCAGGATCTCGTGTTTAGTTGTGATGTTCCCTTCCCTTCCTGTGGTCTGGGTCAGTTTCTCATTCTTTCCTAGTTTTTCATGACTTGACAGTTTTGAAGAATACTGGTCAGGTCTTTTTTGCAATGTCGCTTGATTTGGGTTTGTGGAATGTTCTTCTCGTCATTAGACTGGGGTTATGGATTTATGGAGAGAATGATGAGAGAATTTTTGGAAGTGATGGAAATGTTCAACTTTTTTTTGTTGTGGTGGTTTCATGGGTGTATACATTTATTAGAACAAATTACACTACGGCATAAAAATGAGTACATTTTATTGTGGGTATCATACCTCAATAAAGTTTTTGGAAATAGATATTTCATATGCACATAAATACATATGCAAACATATCAATCAATAATTAGAATTAATTATATATCTAATTGGTTCTTTACCACAAGACTGCTTAGAATTTTTAAGATTCTAAATGTACTAATGTTTCCTGTGAGTCTATAAGCATTAGATATCTCATGAAGCACTTCCAAACTTCTTAGAATCTGAGATTTTTTTTTTCTAACACTTCATAGAACCTGATACACATATTGAGACATCCTGGTTTAAGTAAATTACACTTGAATGTGTAGGAAAGACAACAAAAACAAGGAGCATTGTGCAATTTTTCTAGCATGGCTGGCCAAAGATTGGGAAAATATTTTTGCCCATTGAAGTGGAAATATCTCTCAGGTTTAGCATGTTATTATGTCTGTAAACGTGAAAATGTAATAACATTTTGTATTTTTCATTTAATCCATTATCTTAGAAACTGTTTGGAAACAGGCAAGGTGGAGGACTTCAGTGGAAGAAGGAAGGAACCCAGGCCCACCGGCAGCCCGGTATTATGCGGTGGTAGCTGCTAAATCTGGAACTCTTTTTCACCCTTTGACATTGCTCAGTACTTGAGCCCTGGATCTGGATGGAGTCGGGAGAGGGCTGAGGTGCTAGGGCCAGCAGCTGAGGGCCTGAGGGGTGGCCCTTAACTTACAAGTGGGAGGAAGAAAGTGGGGTAATGGTGAACTCTAGAAGCAGTACCCCCAATCCCTGGAAGACCCCTGATTCATACAGTCATTATTTGATATGGTTCAGTTACTGGACACAAAAATGTATCTATTTATTAACCTACCTGCATCTCTGTGAGCTCAAACAGTTCTCTGTTTATAAGCTGAATTCAAGCATGAAACAGCATTAGCTGATTTTTATCTTGAGTTGTGTTTTGATGCTTTGACAAGACTTACTGGCAGGTTATGATTTATGACTTGTTTTACATGATTCGTGGGTCATGTTTGCAATTACATTGATAAGCATTCCTCGCATATGCAATTCCATTATGCACTTAAATACTAGACAGTATTGAATGCTGAAAGCATTGAATTTTTTGAAAAGTTTTTCTCAGTGGGCCTCAGACCTAAAGTCTGCAATAACAACAATTTATAATGTTTGGGGAAGTTGTAAATGTACTTAAAAGTATTCAACCTATTATAATTGTGTTTGCTGCTTCCTGGCCAGTGCTGTGTCCTGAGACATGGCAAGCATGGTCCAGGTGACCATGGTGGGTGGAGGCCGATGGTCAGGGGCCAGCACCTGGAACTGAAAGTAGCTGACTTGGCTAAGGCAAGTTTGGGACTCAGACCCAGCGGCAGCACCTGGTGAAGGTCTAGCCTGGCAACCTGCGTGTGGTGTCTCAGCTGGATGGTGCCTAGGGGGTAAGTGTAAGGCATCCAGGGGTCTGACCTGAAGGGAGATGGAGGTTACTTGTTGCAGTTTGAAGAGAACAAGCAATGAGAGTTATCCCCAAGGAAGACTGGCTGTCCACAAGGCATGTCTCCCCAAGAATGCAGGAGGCCCATTAGCCTTACCCTGGTCCTTGGCTTTTCAGGCTCAGAATGTGATTGTTCATCTTCTCAGAAGTATTAGAGCGAGAGGACTCACTCACACAAAATTTACCAGGGACTGATGATTAAAAACCAAAATACCAATTTATTACCTTAGAATAAGAACTCAAAGCAGAGTAGATAATTTGCTCCGCTGCGCAGCTTATTCTCTATTCGCAGACAAGTCTTTGTGGAAGCCAAATTACCATCAGGAGCTTCTCAGGGAGTAGGCGCTCTTAGCAAGAGGAGGCTGATGTGGCAGCCCCATGAGCTCATTCCCTTAACGGGACATCCTGCCCCATGACCAGGTTTCTGCTCTCTGGTGATAGAACATCTTCTGTGCACAGGGCAGAAGACACGGCCAAAATTTGCTCCTCACTTGCTCTTTTCTCTGTTTGCATTACTGATCATTCTCCTTCTTCTTGACACACTGTTTCTAAGGTAGTCCAGCATCTTTCTAATTTTAATCAGGTATTGCTGGCCTGAGAGCTATTCTGGCTTTTGATAATAAATTGGCATAATTATGTTCCAATCTGCTAAGTGTTTGTTTTGGAATTTAGCTGTCAGAGATGATCCACTTTCCAAGTTCCTGGAGTAGGGAAGTTGTGGCAGAAAGAATCCCTCATAGTTGAACTGAAGCACTACCTGTAGTGAGTAGTTAAGTAAAGTGATAAGGATGCCAGGAAGAGCCATGTTTAAAGACCTAAGACCCAGGAAAGCATGCAACAGGGCTAAAAACACCATTATATTCATTGGTGCATCACTTTTGGCATCCTAACTGCATGAGGCACAACCTGATCTATGATTAGGTTTAGTATTTCAGATAGAAGACAGCAAAAACATTCCTTCCCTTACCCCTCTCTCCTTCCTTCCTTTTCTCCATTCCTTCCAGCAATTAAGGTTTAATGGCTTCCATATATATCCTCACTTAAAATACAATCTGCCAAGTACTAATTCTGATTAATAACAATTTGCATTGTGTACCTGAAACATTCCATGTTTACCTGATATTGTCAGCATTTGTTTGTCATGCTCAGCTTCTATCTTGGAGACTTGCTTTTCATTTAGTGTAACTTCCAGATAATTGGAGTAGTTTCATTCCTTCTTATCCATCAACTCCATCTTGATTTACTCCTTCAGAGATTTTTTTGCTATTGTTTACCTTCTTTTGGTCTCCTTCTTTCCTCCCAGTGGGATGATGCTAGATGGATGCTTCATTGTCTTTACCGATTGCCTCCCTGAAACATTTGCTTCAATTAGAGGAATTGGCAAATCTAAAAGGTTCTTAAATATTTCAGAAAAATAAATGGCAGATAAATTTCTTAAATAGTTAATTGTTGGAACTTCCACTTCTGGGAAGATGGAGTAGATGTAGTTTTCCCTATTCCTCCCACTAAGTACAACTAACAACCTTGAACATTATATGTAAAAAAAAAAAATAAGAAGACTGAACAGTGAGGAGAAGAAAGCACTGTCTAGGGATGTGGGAACCCAAGAAACAGCATCTTGATAGGTTCCCTAGATTTTCTTTTTTGCCTCCTGTCTTCTAGACTTGGAGCTAAAGAAATCAGCACCCTGTAAACATCAATGGACATAGACGAATAGACGAAAAGAGCCCCAACAAAAGCCTTCTCTCTCTAGACAAAGGCCTGGGCAGTGAGCGGTATAGCCAGATAGAAAACTTTTAGATAACAATTGCTCTACTGCTGCTGCCAAACACCACACAAAAAAATGATGGCCAACCCAGGTGAAGGGGAGCCTAGACCTCCACTCTTATCAGGACCCTCAATCCCTCCATGGGGTGGTGTCAGAAGAGGCAGAGTAAAGAGCTTGGACTTCTACCCCTGCCAGCCAGCAGTGAGACCCCCACTTCTCAGTGTCATTTGAGGCCATGTGGGAAGCCTGTACTTCCTACACACCCAACAGGAAAAAAGCTTGTGTTACAGGAGGCCTAGTGGAGATTCAGGACTTTTGCTGCCGTCCTGAGAAGTACTGAGGCCCTGGGGGGGTCAATGGAGGCTATGTGGGGACAGTGTGGAGACAGTAGTGAGGCACTCCTGCTACTCCCAGTCAGAGTGATAGCTGCAGAGGTCTAGTGGGAAGCTAAGCCTCCCCTCCCGCTTCTGTCCAGCAATACTGAGGATCCTCTCCCCTGTAGGGGTTATAACATAGTCTGAATGGGAAATGTGGACTTCTACCCCCATCTGGTGCTAATGAGGCAGCTCTCCCCACCTGCTTCTACTGAAGTGGTGTCAGAGGAAGCCAGTAAGGTTTAAATAAGATTCAGAGTCTCATAAAATACCCAAAGTGTCCAGGTTTCAAAACCAAACTACTTGCCATATCAAGAACCAGGGAAACATCAACTTGAATGAAAAAATGTAATCGACAGGTGCTAACACTGAAATGTTGGAATTATCTGACAAAGATTTTAAAGTAGCTATCACAAAAATGTTTCATTAAACTATAAACAAATGCTATAAACAAATAAAAAAGATAGTTTTATTAACTAAATAAATAATATAAAAAAACCAAATGGAAATTTTGTAACTGCAGAAATATGATTATCCAAAATTTAAAAACCAAGCTGATTGGCTCATTAACAGAAGAATGAGTATGAGGAAGGAAAGAATCAGTAAATCTGAAGGAAGAGAAATAAAAATTACCCCATCTGAAGAAAGAGAAAATAGACTGAAAGAAAAGCCTCAGGGTCCTTTAGGACAATATCTAAAAGTCTAATTTTTTGTTGTTGCTGTTGTTGAGAGAGGATCTTGCTCTGTTGCCCAGGCTGGAGTGCAGTGGTGTGATCATAGCTCACTGCAACCTTGACCTCTTGGGCTCAAGAAACCCTCCCACCTCAGCCTCTTAAGTAGCTGGGAGTTACAGGCATGTGACACCAAACCTGGCTATTTTTTTTTTTTTTTTTTTTTTACTTTTAGTAGAGATGAGGTATTGCTATGTTGTCCAGGCTGGTCTCAGTCTCAACTTCCTGAGTTCAAGTGATCCTCCTGCCTTGGCCACCCTAAGTGTTGGGATTACAGGTATGAGCCACTGTGCCTGGCTAAAATCTAACATTTGTGTCACTGTAGTCCCAGAAAGGCAGGAGAAAGAAGATAAAGCTGAAAAAGCATTAAAGAAATAATGGGTGAAAACTTCCGCAATTATTATAATTTTTTTTTTTTTAGAGACAGGATCTCACTCTGTCACCCAGACTGGAGTACAGTGGCACAATTATAGCTCATTGCAGTCTCAAACTCCTGGGCTGAAGTAATCCTCCTGCCTTAGCCTCCGGCATAGCTAGGACTACAAGGCATACACCACTGTGCCCAGCTAATAACTTTCCAGTTAAGACAAGATTCACACATCTACAGATTTAAGTAGCTGGAAGAATCCCTGAACAGTTCACATCCAAATAAATCTACATCAGGACACATCATAGTCAAACATCTAAAAACTAAGGACAAAACATCTTGTAAGTCACAAAAGAGAAAATATATTTTACACGTAGGGAAAATAAAATTCAAATGACAATGATTCCTCATCAGAAACTAGAAAAACCAGAGGAAGGGGCACACCATTTTTGAAGTCCCAACCTGAAAGAAAGCAATTGTCAACCTAGAATTCTATACACTGAAAATATCCTTCAGGGATGAAGAAGAAATCAAGATGAAGGGGAAACTCTCACCAGCAGTTCTTTCCTAAAAGAACAGTAAAAGAAGTTCTTTACAACGAAAGGAAAAGATACGAGGAGGAAACTTGGAACATCAGTATACTAGACTGTTCTCACACTGCTATAAAGAACTACCTGAGACTGAGTAATTTGTGAAGAAAAGAGGTTAATTGACTTATAGTTCCATAGGCTTAAAAGGAAGCAGGACTGGGAGGCCTCAGGAAACTTATAATCATGACAGAAGGCGAAGGGGAAGCAAGTACTTTCTTCACATGGCAGCAGGAGAGAGAAAGAGAAGAAGGAAGTGCTACACACTTTTCAACAACCAGCTCTCATGAGAACTCACTCATGAGACAGCACTAGGGGAAGGGTGCTAAACTACTAGAAACTGCTCCCATGATCCAATCACCGCTCAGCAGGCCCCTCGTCAACATGTAGAGGTAACAATTCAACATGCAATTTGGGTGGGGACCCAGGGACAAATCATATCAATCAGGAAGGAAGAAAGAATAACGGAAAGAGAAAAATCTGCATAAATACAATACATGCTACCTCTCTTGAGTTTTCTAAATTTATTTGATATGTAAAGCAAAAACTATTGTGCTTTCTGATGTGTACCTAAATGTGTATAGAAGAAATATGTAAGAAAATTGTAAATGTGTGATGGTAAAGAGAGGTAAATTTTCCAAACCTCACTTGACCTGGTGAAAGGTTGACACCAGTAGACTGTGCTAATATATACATATATATATATATATATATATATATCCCTAGAGTAACCATTAAGAAAGCTACACAAAGAGAATAAAAAGCATTGTAGATGAGTCAAAACAAGGTTCTAAATGAATGTTTAAATAACTAACAGGAAGGAAAAAACAGAAAGGAAAATCAGAAAAGATAAATGGAAGACAAAAATGGAAGACTTCAGATGTCAATAATATTACATTTAATGTAAATAGTCTGCATACACCAATTAAGACAGAAATGGACAATAATTGATTAAAAAAATGACCAACCATATACATTCTATAAGAAACTCATACCATGTTCATGGATTGAAAGATTTAACGTATTAAAGATGTCAGTTCTCAAATTGAGGTTTAATGCGATTCTTATACAAGTTTAATATGATTCCTATCAAAATTACAAAATTTGGTTTTGCCTGTTTATCTTTCCAGCTCAATCCATTTTTTCTTTACATATTTTGCAGCTCTGTTTTTTTTTTTTTGGTGTGTGTGTGTATACTTTGCTATGTCTTACTTGGTGGATTGACCCTTTTGTAATGATAGATATCAATGGACTTACCCTAAAATTTATAAGGAAATAAAAAAGAACTTAAATAACTAAAATAATTTTGAAAAAGAATGATAAAGTGGGAAGAGCCAGTCTACTTGATTTCAAGACTTACTATGTACCTTTGGTAATTAAGACTGTGTAGTATTAGTGAAGGAATAGTCACATAGACAAACGGAACAGATTCAAGAACTGAGAAGTAGCCCCACACAAATATGCTCAAATGAGTTTTAGCAAAGGTGCGAAAGTAATTCAATGGTGGAAGGATATCCTTTTCAGCAACTGATGCTGGAGTAATTGAACATCCATAGACTAAAAGGTGAACTTCAACCCAATTCCCACACTTTATACAAAAATTATCTCACAGTTAATCACAGACCTAAAAGTAAAATTTTAAATAATAAAACTCCTAGAAAAAAATAGGAGAAAATCTTTGATATCTAAGGCTAGGCAAAATGTTCTTAGACTTGACATTAAAAGCACAATTCATAAAAGGAAAAAAACAATAATTTAAACCTCATTAAAATTTAAACCTTTACTTTGCAAACAGCCCTGTTAAGAATAATAAACTAAAAATGGGAGAAAATATTTGAAAACTACATTTTAATCAAAGTACTAATATCTAGGATATGTAAAATTGTTCAAAACTCAACCATTAAAAAATTCAATTAGAAAATATGCAAAGGCATGAGTAGAAATCTTACCAAAGAGGATATACAGATGGCAAATAAACATATGAAAGATATTCAACATCTTTAGCCTTCAGGTAAACGCACATTAAAATCACAAAAGCTATTGAGGATGTGGAGAAACCGGAACACTTACACATTGCTGATGGTCATGTAAAACAGTGTAGTTACACTGGAAAATAGTTTATCAAATGAAATAAAAAATGAAACGTGCAGCCAACATGTGACCCAGCAATTGTATTCTTGGCCATTTATGCCAAAAATGAAACTTGCGTTCACACAAAACTTTGTACCTGGATGTTCATAGCAGCTTTATTCATAATCATGCCAAACTGGAAACAACCCAGATGTCTTTCACTCAGTGAATGGTTAAACTAACTGTGCTATGTCCATACCACAGAATACTACTTGCAGTAAGAAAGAACAAACTATTTACATGTACAACACCTTGGATAAATCTCTAGAGAATGATGCTGGGGAAAAAGCTCATCCAAAGGACTGCACCTTATAGAACTCTACTTATAAAGAATTATTAAAATGATAAAATTATAGAAATAGACAATAAATGAAGTTCCCAGAGGTGAGAGGGAGGCCCAGATGGAAGCAGATGTGACTATACAAGGTATTGAAATAGATTATTTGGTGATGAAATTGTTCTGTACCTTGAGTGCACATTGTCAATATCATGATTGTGGCAATGCACTGTTATTTTGAAAGAAATTATCATTGGGTAATCTGGATAAAGAGTACATGGGACCTCTCTGTATTATATCTTAGACCTACAAGTAAGTCTAGAATTGTCTAAAAATTAAAAGTTAAATTTAAAAAGAGTTAATTATTATAAATAATGAATTGATTTTAATATAAATTTTGTAACACTCTGGGAAGAATTTACTTTGGAGCTATTTGTCTCTTATTCACCTTACTCCTAGTCATAAATGAGTGTTTTTCCATTTGAAAGTTTCTGGTTTTTATTTTTAGAGTTAATTAATTTACCGATTTATCAAGCGTCATCTCTTAACTCAGTACTGAATTAAGCAATTTTAATTAGTAAAAGAAAAATTATAAAACTTAGCAGTGTTTCAACCTATGAGATTCTGAAAATTGATTACAATTAGAATTTCAGATTTTTCTTCCCCAAATTATATGAATTTCAGATCCTAGTGTTTGTTATCTTTATATTTTATTTTTAAAGATGATAAGTACAGTTTTGCTTTACTTGTATTCCACTTGGATAAAAAACATCTGGTATCACCAAGGAGCAGAGGAAACATGGAAAAACAGCAAGTTATGACAAACATAGGAGGTAGCATTACATAAAATAAATTTCACTTAAATTCATCTTACTAAGCAAATGAATTAACCTATGAGAAGCTATTTCTACACCTGTAAAGTTGGTGTTATAGTATCTATTGTACTGGGTTGGGAGGAAGGCTTCCTAACTTGTGAAGTGTCCTGCAAATGTAAGTGAAGTCTTATACGGTGCAGGCAGGACAAGAGTAACTGAAAAAGTCTTTCATACAAAATGGACTATGGGTAGAGTGTGACATTTATTTAAATTTTAGAAGACACATAAAGAGGCATCCTTAGGTAAATTAGTAAGATATTTGAGATCATGCTGAGGTTTTCAACTATGAAAATACTGGAGGAAGTATGGAGCTGATAGGCCTTGTATGGGAGGGATTTTCACTTGCTTCTGACTTTGCACTTATTAATATTTTAAATTATGTTATTCAGGTTACATTTTAAAATATAACTGGTAAAAATAAATATTTCTGAGATATTTATAATTCACTTGTATTTCCCCATGCCCTTTAATCCACATACCTTTTGGGGCTTTAGTTATATTTATTGATTTATAAAATATTTTTACATATTGATCCTTTGTCATGTCTTTTACTCATTTTTAAATTATTTGTTTTAAATGTTCAACTATTATTATTAAGGGCTCAGGAATTCTTAATCTTTAGGTAAATTTTTATTTTTTCTTTGCTAATTTTTTATATCTTTAAAATTTCCTGTTTATGTAATAAAAAATATATTTGCTTCTATTCTTTCTAGTTTTCTAATTTTTTTTACATTTGTTGCTTTAATCTATCTGTTATGTATTTGATTTTATAGTGTGAGGAGAATATCTGCAACATTTTGACTTTCAAATATTTGTTTTATCTCTAATTTTCGCTTTAAGTATTGTCAGTTCTTGATCAATAATCACTGAGATCAGCATAAATTTATAAATATTAATTTCATTCAGTAACTTCAACTGTTGCTACCACCAAAACTTTTATCAATATACATGAGTAGAAATCAAATGAATTGATATACAATAGTTCCTCCTTTATCCTTGGAGAATACATTCCAGGACCTCCAGTGGATGACTGAAACTGTGGCTAGTACTAAACCCCATATGTACTATGTTTTTTCCTACACATACATACCTGTGATGAAGTTTGATTCATAAATTAGTCACAGTAAGAGGTTAACAATAACTAATAATAAACTAGAGCAATTATAACAATATACTGTAATTAAAGTTATGTGAATATGATCTCTCTCTCTCCCAAAATATGTTATTGTACTGACACAGATTTCAGTCTGCTGTTAACTGTAGGTAATGGAACCGCAGCTAAGAGGAGATCTCTGTATTTACTATACTCTTCTGCCTGTGGAGTTGCAAGTGTAATCTTTCTTGACAGCAAGAGTGCTCATAGGCTGGGCACAGAGGCTCACGCCTGTAATCCTAACACTTTGGGAGGCTGAGGCAGGTGGACTGCTTGAGCTCAGGAGTTTGAGACCAGCCTGGGCAACATAGTGAGATCTTGTCTCTACAAAAAGTAAGCAGACAAAAAAATCAATCAGGCATGGTGGTACACACCTGCAGTCCCAGCTACTTAGGAGGCTGAGGTGAGAGGACTGTTTGAGCTCAGGAGGTCAAGGCTGCAGTGAGTTATGATTGCACCACTACACTCCAGCCTGGGAGACAGAGTGAGATCCTGTCTCCAAAAAGAAAAAAAAAAACCCCAAAAACCAACAACAAAAAGAAACCAAAACAAACAAAAAAGAAAGTGCTCACCAAAAATTAGCGGCAGAAAGTTAGCAACACGTGGTCAGGGTGCTCTGGGAAAAGTTATTATTTTGGTGCAAAAGTAATTGCTGGTTTTGCCATTACTTTGAATGCCATTATTTTAATGGCAAAACCAGCAATAACTTTTGCACCAACTAATATTCACAGCACTTAGGGAATCCAGTTGCATTTGCTGTGGTCATCATGAAGTGGAAAGAAAACTGAGACCTAAACATATTAGTGGCTAGCCCAAGTTTACCCAGCATGTTAGAGGCAGGACTTGTACTAGGAAAAACTACTGCTCCTTTCCTGCTCAGTTTTCTTTCCGTCGCACTGTAAATAACCTGAAAACCGCCCATTCATCATAGAGCATGGATTTGAAACCTAGACTGAGTAATGATGCCGATTCAGCTCTCTTTACTCCTGGGTTCTTCTTGTGTGGGAGAAAAATGGGATTAAAATATGGGCTCGTAAACTATTTGGTATTTGTAAAACAGAAATAGCCACAAATCTGTTTCTTTCTAATGTATTCTTCTTTTGTGCATTTAAAAAAAATCTCTCCTCAAATTTTGTTTTTTCACAAGTTTAGCAATGAGAGCTAATACACATGTAACACGACATCAGAGCAAGTGATATGAGATTACATTAGCATGTTCTGTTAGTTTATTATTTATTTTATTGACTGGCCTTAATGGAACTGGCATTCTTTATAAAAATGTTTCTATATCCCGTGAAGGGAATATTCAAATGATTTCATCATCGTTCAGGATCCTTCCTTAAGGTTCTAGAAATCAGTATTGGTGAAGCACTAGGTTATGTAGAAACAGTGTGAATTGGGGTGGTTAAAGGTTTAGTATGAATGTGATTAGAATGTTAAAAAGCTACTCAAATGCATTGAGATTAAGGGAAGAGACCCTGGCTACATGATCAAACAAGGCTCATATGTGCTTCTCTTTGACGGTGGAGGTGACAGAAGTAAGAGTAAATATATAAATTATTTAGAACATACTAACATTAATTATTTCTAAAGCTTGTATTCTGATGTTTCAAATTTATTTGGCTAGAAAAGTTAGAATTATTAGTACTAGAAGTCATAAAATGGAAATCAAAAATTTCTGATGCCTCATCAGTAAGGCATGTTGTTTTTTCTTTTTTTTTCCCTCAGGTATTTCAGTATACTTGCTGGAGGCACTGATGAATGGCCCGTCCTGGAGCCTTCACAGAGGCATGGGGTGCTTAGATACTAAAACAAAATTATTTGGCAGGGAAGAGATTGTTTATGCTTTTCTTTTATTGCTTACTAAAGGCCAACATTCTACTTTAGAGAGATCAATATTCCTGAATTGCAAACTTTTTAGAAGCCTAAAGGAAATGAATCCTTGTCGAGCTAAATGTTAACCCTCTCCCTGTTATTGAAAACAGCAAAGCTGTTTTCCTGCTACAATTTTTTAATTATACTTTAAGTTCTATGGTACATGTGCACAATGTGCAGGTTTGTTACATATGTATACATGTGCCATGTTGGTGTGCTGCATCTATTAACTGGTCATTTACATTAAGGATTTCTCCTAATGCCATCCCTCCCCACTCCTCCCACCCTACAACAGGCTCCGGTGTGTGATGTTCCCCTTCCTGTGTCCATGTGTTCTCATTGTTCAGTTCCCACCTATGAGTGAGAACATGCAGTGTTTGGTTTCTGTCCTTGCGATAGTTTGCTCAGAATGATGGTTTCCAGCTTCATCCATGTCCCTACAAAGGACATGAACTCATCCTTTTTTATGGCTGCATAGTATTCCGTGGTGTATATGTGCCACATTTTCTTAATCCAGTCTATCCTTGTTGGACATTTAATTTTGCTCTGCTTTAGAAGAAAGAAGAGGTAATCTCCGAGGAGCCCACGACTGGTTAGCTTTAGTTTTAATATTACAACCAACCCTTTCTTCCTCTCTTAAAAAATGTAATCAGGGTCTGCAGTTCCTGAAAACAATGTGAATATTTGCTAAGTGTTCAAAGGCCCCCCAGACCTCGCATGTGTCCCTTGTCTCACTGGGCCATGATTAAATTACCTCTTCTTTCTCAAGGCTTCAGCTTAAGCATTATCTCTAGGGCAATTTCCCTGGCTCCTTAGAGCAGTTGGCCTTCCTGGCACATGTCCTCAGAACTGCCTATTTTTCTTCTGTCATAGCACTTCTTATTTTATTCTTAATGTTCACTTAATTTTGTCTTCTCTGCTACACTGTAAACTCCATGAAAACAAATACTATGTCTAATTTGCTTTTAAGAGCAGTGTTTTGTGCAGATTAAGGCACCTGATAAATATACATATTGCAGGACTCACTGAAAGTCATTAACCAGGCTTGCACTATGCCCAAGGCCCTTGGAGCCTAGGTGGGCATCACTACATTCACCTCAGACATGAAGACATGAAAATTCAGAGAGCTGGCACAATTTTCTCTGGGTTCGCAATGAGAGGTATTTCTGGTAGTTTCAAACCCAACCCTATACACTGCCCAAGTATATGCTCCTTTTGCTATAACATGCTTCTTTCAACATTTTCCTAAGCTCCAGATAGTTTTGGGAGGCAGGATATAGGAGGCCCCTGGTTTCCCATTCCCTGTGGTCTTGTTGAAAACACTGCCCAGAGAAGTCTTCTTGCCCACTCTCAACTAAAATTATGTCAACAGGCGGTAGACTGAAGGCGGCACTCTCATCCTCTGGCTAACTCATAACTTTCTCTGATTGTTGCAGTGGACAACCAGAGAAAACTTTCTGGGTTCTGACTTGGGGTGGTAGCTTTACAGTTAGAATTTAAGACTGGGGCCTCATTTTGAAATGCTCTGGGATGCACTAGGACCACAGATTGCCAGCAACGCCACTATCCTGGAATATGTTAGAGTTTCAGAGTCCCAGGAGAAAAGTAAGCCTGTTGCAGCCTACCTCACAGCCTCAAAGACATACTTAATGAGAGCAGTCTTCTACTTAGTTCAAATGAAGCTCTGTGGCCCCAGTGAGTCCAGGTCTGGTCCAGCACATGTTTGGTATGGCCTGCAAGATAAGAATGGTTTTTACTGTTTTAGAATAATTGGAGAAATGTCAAAGGAAGTATAATATTTCATGACACAGGAGAGCTATATGAAATCCAAACTTCTGTGTTCATGAATAAGGTTTATTGGTACATAGCCACACTCATTTACTTACATATTTTCAATGGTCAGTTTTGCACTAAACACTAGAGTTGAGTGGCTGCAACAGAGAACACCTACCCTGTAAAGCTTAAAATATTTACTGTGTTGAGCTTTAGAGAAAATGTTTGCCAATTCATACTGTAGGTGAACATTATAAAGAAGAAATTCATGCCGTTAATCAGATGGCGAGGTTGTCTCTCCCAGCAATCTTTCAATCTAAAAATCTTCAACTACTAAAAGTTAATAATCTGTGAAACATTTTCATTGTTTCCAACAATAGCAGCAACTACAAGTGCAAATTTCCACATCTCTCCAACCTTTAAAACCAGAGTTGGCCAAGCCAGAGTTGTTCTCATCTTGTGGGCTGGGGTCACATGTTCTGTTACCACATCAGAGGATTTTACCATCACCGTGTCTGTGATCAGAACTTAGGCATAAGCTACTTCCACTCTCCAACATGCAAAACTACTCTTCCAAGTTGTCGGTAAAAGGAAGTGTTTGAAGACTAGGGTGCCAGCCAGTATGAACTGAGAGATGGGAAGAGTGATGCAAGCTGAGATTGAAGAGACACGTGTGATTCTGATCACGCTGAATCTTATGACCCATGTAAGAGTTTGCATTTTACACTAAAAACAATGTAGCAGTATTAAACTGCTTTAAGCAGGGAAGTGTTATAATATGGTCCTTATTTAATATATTTAGTTGGGCTGCTCATGGAGGATATGTCAGAGAAGGATAGAATAAGGAGCTAGTTGGAGGCATTGCAACAAACCAAATAAAAGATGCTAAGGTCTGATGTTAGAATGATGTTAGTGGAGAGTTAAGTGGGCTGATTTAAGATGCATTTTGGAGGACTATTGAAAGAACTTGGGAAAGGAGATGAATAATAGTGTTATTTACTGGGATGTAGAAGTTTGGAGGAAAGAGAATTGATAGAAAAATTCAGGAGCTCTATTTTCAGTATATAATGTTTGAAGGTCCTATTAGACCTCAAAATGGTATATTAAGTAAATAGTTTGAACTGGAAATAAACCAAGAGGAAACTGGAAAGTAAACATGGTAAACTGTCTCTCTAGTTGCCATAGCAGGAGCTACTTATATCAAGAACCAAAAAGATTGGGCTTAAATGGCCTCACAGGGACAGGAGTTCATGTATGTCATGTGATGCAAGGCTAATTGCTGAGTTGGAGATCTTATATGGAACTCAGACTTTTGAAAGACTGTCAGTGAAAGAGTGAGTAGAAAATTTTACCTTTGCACAGTCAGATGACAAATGAATTTGTCTATCTCAGCCTGAGTTCTGGGTACAAAGGAAGAGTTATACCCGAGAATTTGTAACCACAGGCCTATCTTCATGTAGTTTGTGGTTTGAATACATATTGCCTACTTGATTTAGTAAACCATAAACCCATAAGCCCAATTAATATTTAAACATAGTTTACGGAGCCCGATCCAGAAATAGTGTGATAGCTTTCATCAGACTAATCCTCTCGAACATAACAATTATAAACTCTGAATGAAATACTTTTTAAAGCACAACTATTAGAAGTCACTGAAGAATAAGCAAAATCAGGAGGAAACTGATTGAACCTGGAGGAAATTTGACCCTGGAAAGAAAAAAAAATTCACTGAGAGCTACATTCACACCATTTTTCTCCTAAAAACAATCCCTAGTCCACACATTGCGGTGATAGCTAGAATTCAAGCAGAAAAAACAGTACTGTTTTATTAGGATAAGATGTGAAAATATGGAGTTCAGAGTTGTCAAAGAGACTGGAAATGGAGGAAAAAAATCTTGAAAGGAGGGAGATACAGAGGAAAGAGCACACAAATCAAATATCTACTACCCTCATATGCTTGGCTTGCCCATGAGCTGTGCAAGAGAATACCAGGAGGATGGAAGAACGCAAAAACATTAAGGCTGAAAAATCTAAGCAGAGTTTTAACTGAGTAAAAATGGAGTTTGATGTTTGAATCTTGTCAAGTTAAAAGAACTTGGCCTTTCCATGGAAATCCAAGAGAGACCATAACTTAGGAAAAAGTGTTATGTCCCAACAATAAAGATGAGTTCCAAGATGAAAAGAAAACCTGGACATTTGGTATGATAACAAACATGTAGCCTCCACATGTGCAGGGTGATGAGTAAGCAATTAAATTACATTCAAGAACAAAAGTAAACACTCTTCAGAATAGAATAACAAAGTCAAGAATCTCTCTGTAGTGTCAACCACAATGCCCAGTATACAACATAAAATTACTGCACATGGGAAAAGTTAAGTAAAAGATGACAGAATCAAGAGGAAAAGCAGTCACTAGGCACAGACTATAAAACCTCCCCAATGTTAGAATTAATAGATAACAAATTTTAAAAAATTTAAAGCAAAAAAGTTTTAAAGCAAAAAATTTAAAATACAAATTGTAAAATCAATGTGAACTTACAGTAAAAGATAGTCACAGCAAGTGAATAGGTATGGTATCCTGGTAAAGAAATGGAAAATATACAAAAAGCCAAATGAAAATAAAATGAAAAAAGTGATTTAAATTGAAAATGAGATGAATTGGACTTAATAGCAAATTAGAGAAGGCAAAAAAAATTCAGTCAATTTGAAGAATTATCAACAGAAATCATCTGACTTGAAGAGAAAAAAAGGATTTAAAAACACAGACTCAGTGACTTGTGGGGCAATTTCGGACAATATGGAATATTCTAACATGTGTAATTGAACTTCCCAAAGGCAGAGAGGGAGATAATGGAGAATAAAATTAATTGAAGAAATAATAGTCCCCAACTTACCAAGTTGTGTAACCCCCCATTACTTCATAGATTCAGGAAACACATAGAACTCCAAACTTGATAAGTGAAGAAGCAAATGAACTAACCACACCACATCTCCACATAGCATGGCCAAAATGCTAAACCCAAAATTAAAAAAATCTTGAAAGTAAACATTCCATATAGTGAACAAGATACTGAGTGTCTCTGAAAGGAAAAGAAAACCAAAAATCTAAAAGAAACCCTCAAAAATCTATATCCAACAAACTTCTTCAGTAAGAAGATGAAATGAGTTTTCAGATAAATGAAAGGTGAGAGAATGAATCACCATCAGACTTGAACTTAAAGAGATGGTAAAAGAAGTTCTTCAGGTTGTAGGAAAATGATGCCAGACAGAAATCTGGTTATACAAGAAGGAATAAAGAGCAGCTGCACGACAAATATTTGGACAAATATGTATCAGAACAAATATGTGAAAATGTTCTAAATTGATTGTGGTGATGGTTTTGCTACTCTGAATACACTAAAAATTCTTAAATGTATGCTTTAAATGGGGAAATAGTATGGTGTATAAATTATATCTCAATAAAACTGTTTTTTAAAATTAACTTCAACTTTTATTTTATTTCAGGAGGTACATGTGCAGGTTGATACCTGGGTATACTATTGTATGATGCTGAGGTTTGGGGTATGGTGGATTCCATAACCCAGATACTGAGCATAGCACCCAATAGTTAGTTTTTCAGCCCTTGCCTTCTTCTCTCCTTCCTACTTCTAGTAGTCCTCAGTGTCTACTATTGCCATCTTTATGTCCATGAATATTCATTGCTTAGTTCCCACTTATAAGTGAGACATGTGGTATTTGTTTTTCTGTTCTTGTGTTAATTCACATAGGATAATGGCCTCCAGCTGCATCCATGTTGCTGCAAAGAACATGATCTTGTTCTTTTTTATGGCTGCATAGTATTCCATGGTGTGTATGTACCACATGTTATTTATCCAATCCACTGTTGATGGGCACTTAGGTTTATTTCATGTCTTTGCTTTTGACTAGTGCTGTGATGAACATACAAGTACATGTGTCTTTTTGGTAAAATGATTTATTTTCCTTTGCGTATATACCCAGTAATGGGGTTGCTGAGTCAAATGGTAGTTCTGCTTTAAGTTCTTTGACAAATCTCCAAACTACTTTCCAGGGTGGCTGGCCTAGTTTACATTCTCACCAACAGTGTATAAACATTTCCTTTTTCTCTGAAGTCTTGTCAGCATCTGTTATTTTTTGACTTTTTAATAAAACTGACTGGTGTGAAGTGGTATCTCATTGTGGTTTTGATTTGCATTTCTCTGATAATTAGTGATGTTGAGCATTTTTATATGTTTGTCGACCCCTTGGATGTCTTCTTTTGAGAAGTGGTTGTTCATGTCTTCTGACAATTTATTTATTTACTTATTTTTTGGAGATGGAGTCTTGCTCTGTCACCAGGTTGGAGTGCAGTGGCATAATCTCGGCTCACTGCAACCTCTGCCTCCTGGGTTGAAGCAATTCTCCTGCCTCAGTCTCCCATCTTTTGCCCATTTTTAACAGGATTATTTGGTTTTTGCTTGTTCAGTTGTATAAGTTCCTTTATAGATTGTGGATATTAGCCCTTTCTTGGATGAATAGTTTGTGAATATTTTCTCTCATTCTATAGGTTGTCTGTTTACTCTGTTGATAAGAGCAGTTTAATAAGGTTCCACTTGTCAATTTTTGTTTTTGTTGCAATTGCTTTTGAGGACTTACTCATAAATTTTTTGCTAAGGCTGATGTCCAGAATGGTATTTCCTAAAGTTTCTTCTAGGATTTTTATAGTTTGAGGCCTTACCTTTAAGTCTTTAATCCATCCTGAGTTAATTTTTATATGTAGTGATAGGTAGGAGTCCATTTCATTCTTCTGCATATGGCTTGCCAGCTATCCAAGCATCATTTATTGAATACAGATTTCTGTCCCCATTGTTCTTTTTTGTTGACTTTATCAAAGATCAGATGGCTGTAGATGTGTGGCTTTGTTTCTGTGTTCTTTATTCTTTTCCATTGTTCTATGTACCTGTTTTTGCACCAGTACCATGCTATTTTGGTTACTGTAGCCTTACAGCATAGTTTAAAGTCTGGTAATATGATGCCTCCAGCTTTGCCCTTTTTGCTTAAGATTGCTTTGGCTACTCAGGCTCATTTTGGTTCCACATGAATTAGAGAATAATTTTTTTCTAAAATTATGTGGATAGCTTGATAGGAATAGCATTGGATCTATAGATTGCCGTAGGCATTATGGTTACTTTAATGATATTGATTCTTCCAATCCATGAGATGGAATTCTTTTTGTGTTATCTAAGGTTTATTTCAGCAATATTTTGTAGTTCTCCTTGGAGAGATCTTTTACCGTCTTGGTTAGAAGTATTCCTAGTTTTTCTGTGGCAAGTGTAAATAGGATTGCATTCTTGATTTGGCTCTTAGCTTGAATATTATTAACGTATAAAAATGCTGTTGATTTTTGTACATTGATTTTGTATCCTGAAACTTTACTAAAGTTATTTGTCAGTTCCAGGAGCATTTTGGTGGAGTCTTTGGGGTTACCTAGGTATAAAATCATATTGTCAGTGAAGAGAGATCATTTCTTTTTTTCCTATTAGGATGCCTTTTATTTCTTTTTCTTGTCTGATTGCTCTGGCTAGGACTGCCAGTATTATATTGAGTAGGAGTGGTGGGAGTGGGCATTCTTGTCTTGTTCTAGTTCTTAAAAGGAAAGCTTCCAGTTTTTGTCCATTCAGTATGATGTGGCTGTGGGTTTGTCATAGATGGCTCTTGTTATTTTGATGTGTATTTCTTAAATGTCTGGTTTCTGGAGCTTTTTTTTTTCTTATCATGAAGGAATGTTGGATTTTATCAAAACTTTTTCTATGTATATTGAGACGATCATATGTTTTTTGTTTTTAATTTTGTTTATGTGGTGAATCACATTTCTTGATTTGAATATGTTGAACTAACCTTGCATCTCAGAATGAAGCCTATTTTGTCATGGTGAATTAATATTTTGATGTGCTGCTGGATTTGGTTTGCTAGTATCTTGTTGACAATTTTTACATCTATGTTCATCAGGAATATTGGCCTGTAGTTTTCTTTTTTTGTTGTGTCTTTGCTGGGTTTTAGTATAAGGGTGATGTTGGCTTCATAGAATAAGTTAGGGAGGGTGTCCTACTTCTCAGTTTTTTGGTATAGTTTCAGTAGGATTTGTGCCAGCTCTTCTTTGTACATCTGGTAGAATTTGGCCATGAATCCATCGGACATGGGGCTTTTGTGGGGGCTAGTAGGCTTTATTACTGATTCAATTTTGAAACTCTCTATTGGTCTGTTTAGTGTTTCAATTTCTTACTGATTAAGCCTTGGGAAATTGTATGTTTCCAAGAATTTGTTCATTTCCTCCAGATTTTCTAGTGTGTTTGCATAGAGGTGTCCATGATAGTCTCTGAGGGTATTTTGTGCTTCTGTGAGATTAGGTCTAATGTCACATTTTCCATTTCTGATGATTCATTTCATTTCTGATTTTCTTTGTAAATATAGGGTGGTCTATCAATCGTGTTTATCATCTCAAAGAAACAACTTTTGGTTTTGTCAATCCTTTGTTTGCATTTTTAGGTATCAATTTTATTCAGTTCTGCTCTGATTTTAGTTATTTCTTTTCTTCTGCTAGCTGTGGAGTTACTTTGTTCTTGTTTTTTTAGTTACTCTAAGTGTGATGCTAGATTGATAGTTTGAAATCTTTTTAACTTTTTGAGGTAAGCCTTCAGCACGGTAAACTTTCCTCTTGTCTTTCAGGAGAAACTGCAACTGTAGCAGCATTCCTTCCCCCCAGGAATGTGACAAAGATGAGCACCATTCCAACACCTGTTGCTGAGGCACTTTCCAGGGGTCTAGCTATGGAGGCCCCTACTCTTCTCTAGAGCAGGCACTTCAATCTTCAGGCCAAAACTAAAATGTCTGCATGACCACACTGCCAGGTTGCCCAAGATTGGCTGACTTTGTATGCATCCTGATTAAAAATGGCAGCTTGCTCTCTGGTCTGGGAAAATGCTGTGGCTTTTCCCTGTGACTTTTCTTCACAGCATCTCCAAACTTCTCCCCAAGTTAGTTCCAGGGCTTAGGAGAAAAAAAGTGCTCTCCCTCGGCCTGGGCTGCTCAGATCCCCAGTGGAAAGGTGAATCACAGAGGGAGCTTCTCTGCCTTTCTCACGCACTGGGAATTCACTCACTTTTATCTGCTGGATGCATGTATGGGGGCTGTTGGGTTGCATTTTCCTTCCTGGAATCTGGGATGTCCTTCATGATTCTGGTGGAATCCTGTTTACCTTCTTGAATCAAAGCTCACAGAATTGATCTTTATGGTTTTCCAAATGGCTGAGGCATGGTAAAAGCCTCTGATCCACCATCTTGGAAAATAAGACTGTTTAAAAAGAAATCCTTGCTTTTCTTTGTCTTAACAGATGATTGAAAATTTAGTTAAAAATATAATGCCATAATTTTGAGTTTATAACAGGTACAAATATTTTAAAAATGACAAAATGGCAGGAGGATAGATAAATATCGACAAGGTAGGTAAATAGAATTTTACTGTTGCAAGATTTTAAAATTTTATATTAAATAGTATACTGTGAGCTCTAAGGAGACTATGATAAGTTAGAGATGCATTTTGTAATCTTTTAAGTACCACTAAAATAGTAAAAAATTCTATTTAAAATCAGAGGAAAGAACATAGAATAATTTAAAAATCATACCAAAATAATTCATGGTAGGAGTAACTAAAGAACAAAAAGAAATGAGAAAGCATAAAAATGTAAAATGGTAGTCTAGAGCCCAGTCATATTAATATTGACATTATGAACTCCTGAATAAATACTTCTGTTAAAAGGTACATATTATGAGACTGGTTAAGAAAGCAAGGCCCAACTCTATGTTACTTCTAAAGTAGTTTGATTTTACAGACAGGGAGAAAAATTAAAAATGGAAAAACATATATCCTGCAACTTGTAGATATAAGAAAAACAGTGGAAGTATATTAATATTATACAAAGTATATGTATATTTCAAACAGTATAAATATAAATGTCATACCAAGAGTATTTCAAACTAAGAATTATTACCAAGATAAAGAATAACATTTTATAATGATAAAAGGAAAAATACAAAAAGAAGGTATAACAATCCTAAACATGTATATGCCTAATAATAAAGCTTAAAAATTCATGAAGCAAAAATAGACATACCTAAAGGGAGAAATATACAAATGCAAAACTATGGTGAGAGATTTTAACAATGCTTTCCTGGTAATTAAAATAACTATTAAACAAAATAACAATAACGGCATAAACCGATTTGACCTTATTGATAGTCATAGAACATTAGATCAAACAACTTCTTAATACACATTTGGTGCAAAAGAACACTCAACAAGACAGAACATGTGCTACGCCATAAAATAAATGTCAATACATTTCATAAAACTAAAATTTTATAAAGTATATTTTCTGATGACAATACATTTAAATTAAATATTACTATAGTAAGAGCTCTAGAATAAAATTCTTCAATATTTGTCATCTAAATCACACACTCCTGAACAATCCATGGTTTAATAGTGAAAGCATAGGCTGGGTGCGATGGCTTACCCTGTAATCCCAGCACTTTGGGAGGCCAAGGCGGGCAAATCACAAGGTCAAAAGATCGAGAGCATCCTGACCAACATGGTGAAACCCCATCTGTAGTAAAAATACAAGAATTAGCTGGGCGTGGTGGCACCTGCCTGTAGTCCCAGATTCTCAGGAGACTGAGGCAGGAGAATCACTTGAACCCGGGAGGCAGAGGTTGCAGTGAGCCGAGATCACACCACTGCACTCCAGCCTGGCGACAGAGCAAGACTCCGCCCCTCCTCCCCAAAAAAGTGAAAGCATAAATGGAATTATGACATATTTCACAATAAAAATGAAAATGCCATATATAAAAGTTTGTATGAATGCAATTGAAGCAGTACTTAGAGAGAAACTAAAACAGTTCTGGACCAAGCAGACCTAATAGACATCTACAGAACTCTCCACCACAAATGAACAAAATATACATTCTTCTCAGCACCGTATCGAACTTATTCTAAAATTGGCCACATAATGGGAAGTAAAACACTCCTCAGCAAATGCAAAAGAATGGAAATCATAAAAAACAGTCTCTCAGACCACAGTGCAATCAAATTAGAATTTAAGATTAAGAAACTCGCTCAAAACCACACAACGACATGGAAACTGAACAAACTGCTCCTGAATGACTACTTGGTAAACAGTTTTAAATGCTTATATTAGAAAAGAAAATTGTTATAAAGTCAATGATCTAATCAATTTTCTTTCATAAGAAAGTTGATAAAGATTAACAAATCAAAGCCAAAGTAAGTAACAAGAAGAAAATAATAAAATAAGAATACAAATGAATGAAAAATCTTAAAAATAGGTAGATGATACTTCTGGGGTTCATGGAAGGAGCTAAATTAAAACTGTTTGACAGGTATGTATCTCCAGCCAGTGAAAGAAAATTCCTATAAGTAACGTGTCACTGAAAATAATTATAAGCCAAAATAATAGAATAATTGAGAAAATAACCTACCATGAACAAATGTTAGCTGACAATGAGTACTTCATATTTGAGGCTTTCATATCATGTCTATCAAATAAAGATGTTAAAAGTGGTTAAGAATAAAGAAAAACATGAGATAAATGAATGCTCATGAAAAGTATGAAATACATTTAATAGAAACAGAACATCCATAAATGAAAAATGTAGTTTTTGAAATTAAAACTCAGTTGATACATACAGTTGAAAGGACAGTGGAGAATTACATTATGGAACAAAGAAAATTTACCAGAATAATGCAAAAGATTTCCAAACATTATAATTATATAACTGAGATAAAAAGACAAGGAAAATAGAATAAGAAGGTCCAGAATAAATCATATAGAAGTATGTTTATTGCGGCACTATTCACAATAGCAAAGACCTGGAACCAACCCAAATGTCCAACAATGATAGACTGGATTAAGAAAATGCGACACATATACACCATGGAATACTATGCAGCCATAAAAAAGGATGAGTTCATGTCCTTTGTAGGGACATGGATGAAGCTGGAAACCATCATTCTCAGCAAACTATCACAAGAACAAAAAACCAAACACCACATGTTCTTGGTTGAATTGAACAACAAGAACACTTGGACACAGGAAGGGGAACATTACACACCAGGGCCTGTTGTAGGGTGAGGGAAGGGGGGAGGGAAAGCATTAGGAGATACACCTAATGTAAATGACCAGTTAATGGGTGCAGCCCACCAACATGGCACATGTATACATATGTAACAAACCTGCACGTTGTGTACATGTACCATAGAACTTAAAGTATAATAAAAAAAAGAAAAATAGTAAAAAAATAAATAAATAAAGTAAAAAAATTGTCTTGCATAGAGAGAAGGGTGGAAAGGCAATACTTAATAAAAAGTTCAGTACTTTTCCAGAATCAAAGGTATGAATTCTTCCATACAGGAGCCTGAGACTTAAGCATGATTTTAAAAATTTCATCTAGGAATATAAAACTGAAGCGAGAATAGCAAAGATAAAGAAAAATCTTAAAAATGACTCAAAAGAAAGACAGATTCCTACAAGGAAATAACAGACTGATAGAAGACTTTTTGAAAACAATAGAAATAGAAATCCAAGTTTTCAGAGAAAATAACTCCAAACTATAATTCTATATATCAAAATAATATTTTAAGACTAAGGATTAAATAAGGACATTTTCAGACAAAAAGTGGAAATAATTAACCATTTGTAGACCTTCACTGAAAGAACTATTTAAAGGACTTAGTTCAGAAAAAGAAATTTAATAAAGAAGAAAAGACTCAGATGAAATAATAAATGATGATTGAAGAAGCTGTTACTCATGTGGGTACATTTAAATATGTATAGACTATGTTTTTTGATAGGTTATTTGAAAAAAAATTTTGTAAGAACATACGAGAAACAATTTACTTTTGAGAAATAATTTTCCAATAAAAAATGGGAGAAAGACTTTTAATTTTCTTTATTATGAGTCTACAAAAAAAGTAAACAAATTTTGACATTAGAGAACTCATTTGGATTTATTTTCTTAGAAATTTGAATTTTCGTCCTAGATAGACAAAAAACTCTTTTAGATGGAAGAATAAAAAATTAGTGACCTTGAAGGTAGGTAATAAAAATTATATAATTTGTAAAAACAATATCAAAAATTGAAGAAAAATGAACAAAGCCTCAGAGATTTGTGGAACAATACAAAGAGATCCAACATATATGAAACTGGAACTCTAGAGGGAGAGAAGACAGAAAATGGAGGATAAAACACTTGACAAAATAGTGCTGAAATTCCTAAACTTGTTGAACACCTTTAACTTAACAGATCCAAGAGATCAATCTTGAAGAAGGTGAATACAAAGAAACTAGACTACACATCATAATCAAATTTCCAAAAGAGTAAAAATGAAGAAAAAGTCATGAAAGCAGCCAAAATATGACTTAGTGTATACAGATAAACAATGATAAGACTGGTGGACAACATTTCAACAGAAACAATGGAAGACAGGTGATGTTGGAATGTCACAAGAGACTGAAAGAAAAATAAAACTGTAACCAATAATTTTATATCCTTCAAAACTATCTTTCAAAATTGAAGTATTAAATTAAGCCGTTTTCAGATGAACAACAAAAAATTTCACTGCTAGCTGCCACTGCACTCCAGCCTGGCAACAGAGCAAGACTCCATCTGAAAAAAAAAAAAATTTTTTTTTTTACTGCTAGCTGATTTGTACCTTAAAGTATACAAAGAAAGTCTTTCAGAATGAAGAAAAGTAACACCTGATAGTAACTCAATCCTGAACAAGGAAGTAAAAGCATTATAAATGGCAAATATGTGAGTATATATGTGTGTATATATACATATTTCCCCTCAATTTGTATGAATTTCTATTGAAAAGTTTCTACATTTCGTCAAAAGTAGTTAAAAATTAGCTTTAAGTAGGTTGTGATAAATTAAAGATGCATGTTTTAATTTCCAAAGCAACCTCTAAAAACAATTCAATGAAATGATATTAAAAGTGCCCACAGCAAATACCCATGCTGACAGGATGTTTGACAGAAACCCTTGATTGCCAACCAGTGATGACCACTCAATATTTTAAATTAGAAAACTGCTTGAGATGGCTGTCAGGTAAACTCTTTTTGAGAGACCACTATTAGCCTTTTATTGATCCCTGTTGGAAACTGTATCTATTACTAAATGACACAGATTATTTTGAAACCTGGAATACTCTGCATGTAATGGGTTATATAAGACAAATACTCCAATTGGGAGCTAACTGCACAAAGGAACTGCATCAAAAAGAAATGGTGTATTCAAGAATACGTCACAGGGGAATCCACTGAAGGAACCCATTGCAAGCACAAGCAAGTGGCAGCTATGTCTAGGAGCCCTACATCAATCTCCCTGATGACTTATTTAAATCCATATCTGAATGAGTGTTTTTGGAGGATCCCCAAAAGTAGCACAGCTTACAGAATGTAGTTCAAATGTGGAGGGCCCACAGTCACCTCAAAGTTGGCTGCATTGTAACCTGCTTATGGCTAGACAATTATTGAAGGGAAAGATTCATTCAGTCAGTGGACAGAATTCAGACTGGTGTTCATAAATATATTAACAAAACTAAGTGATATTAACAAAAATGAGGTATGGATTGATAATGACTCTTGGACCACAGCCAGTAAATTGATGATATGATCTGGAATATGGGTCTTAGATGACTAGAAATTAAAAGAAATCATAGTAAGGGGTACAATGTTATGGAAAAGCATTATAGGCTTTCTAAGCCAGCTTCCAACATGGCCCCAAATAATTCCTACCTCTTGGTATTTACAACCTTGTGTGGTTCCCTCCCTTGTCATATTAAGGATGGTCTATGTGACCAATAGAGATAACTTACTCCTTTGGTCTCCCTTGTGTCAGTCATTCCAGAAAAAGCCAGCTGAAGTAAGCAGCCTTATTTAAAGGCCAGCATGGTGAGAAAAAACAGCCATTCAAGTGACATGAAAAGCAGATCTACCAGCCACCACACTCAAGCCTTCAGATGACTGCAGCCCTAACAGACAGCTTGATCACCACTCCATGAAAACCTCTAAGGCACAACCACCCAACTAAGTTGCTACTGAATTTCTTATCCTCAGAAATTATGTGAGATAATAAGTATTATTATCTTACATTGTTTGGGGGGATAATTTGTTGCACAGCAGTAGATTAATACAGATATAAAAAGAAAAAATCAAAGTGTGTTATGTTGATACTCAAGAGTAAAACTTTCTTTCACTTTTGGAAGGGCATTGGAGGCAATAAAACAATGTTCTAGTCCTCCCTGGAGGTGGCCTATTATGTACACGAGGTTAGTGGTCATGGGGGCAGTCAAGCAATTTAAGAAAGGCAGATCCCCCTGACTACCTCTCAGGCTCAAAATGAGACTAACTTTTATTATTTTTTCCTATAGGTTAACTATAGACTAAAGGATTTTATGTACTGAGAGGATACGGGTAGGCAGTGGACTACACTGGCCTTTGCCTGTGGCCCCAGAAGGATAGGGATGGGTTTTGAATGTGCTAAACACTATTTTAGAGTTGGATTTAGTAATGGAAGCAAATGCTTTGAATATCATCAGATGATTAGAAAAATAAATTTTATTTCAATTTAGATCCTCTACTGATGTATCTTCATATTGAGGACCCTGTTTCACTGAGGATACAGTGCAACGATAGGCTAAAATGCCACATACAATAGATGTATGTATTACACCATCCACAGAGCAGTGGATTATTAGAAAACTAGCATGGACGATCAAAACACCTGCTTACTAAATTGGGGAAACGTGTTGAAATGAAGGATTAAAGGAATGGCTTGTATGAATAAATGAATATGTGTCACATCTTCCCATGTGTGACATGAAAGATCATTGGACCAGTTGAAAGATATATTGGAAATGAAAGAAGAGGGAAGGGAGAAGATATTGTCACTTATTTAATCATTTTTACTCCTCATTTTTATGGATACATAATATTTCATTTATTTATGGGATACATGTCAGTATTTGCTACACACATAGAATGTGTATTGCTCAAGTCAGGGCACTTGGGGTATCCATCATCACCTTAAGCACTTAACCATTTCTTTGTGTTGTAGACAGTTCAAGTCTTCCAGCTACTTTGAAATATACAATGCATTGTTGCTAACTATATTTATCCTACTCTGCTATTGAACATTAGAACTTATTCTTCCTATCTAACTGTACATTTGTATCCATCAACAAATCTCTCTTCATCCCCACCTTCCACCCATACACCCTCCCTGGTTTCTGGTATCTATCATTCCACTCTCTACCTCTGTGAGATCAACTTTTTTAGCTCCCACATATGAGTGAAAACATGTGATGTGTGTTTTTTTGTGCCTTGTTATTTTACTTAACATAATGACCTCCAGTTACATCCATGTTGCTGCAAGTGACATGATTTCACTCCTTTTTGTGGCTGAATGGTATTCCATTGTGTATATATTGTGAAAGGAAAATAAATCTTGGGGCTCCAAAATCACTAAGCTAAAGGGAAAAGTCAAGCTGGGAACTGCTTAGGGAAAACCTGCCTCCCATTCTATTCAAAGTCATCCCTCTGCTCACTGGGATAAATGCCTATATGATTGCCTCCTTTGGAAAGGCCGATCAGAAATGCAAAAGAATACAATTATTTGTCTTTGCCTACCTATGACCTGGAAGACACCTTCCCACTTTGAGTTGTTCTACTTTTCCACACTAAGCCAATGTTCATCTTACACATATTGATTAATGTCTCATGTCTCCCTAAAATGAATGAAACGAAGCTGTGCTTGGACCACCTTGGGCACATGTCATTAGGACCTCCTGAGGCTGTGTCATGGGTGAGCATCCTTCACTTTGGCACAATACATTTCCTAAATTGAGAACTGCTTCAGATATTTGGGGTTCACAATATACACCACATTTTCTTTATCCATTCATCCTTTGATGGGCACTTATGTTGAGTCCATATCTTGCTACTGTGAATAGCGCTACAGTAAACACGCAAGTGCAGGTATCTCTAATACACTGATTTCTTTTCCTTTGGATAAATACCCAGTAGTGGGATTGCTGGATCATATGATAGTTCTACTTTTAGTTTTTTCAGAAGTCCCTATCATATTTCCCATAGTGGCTACACTAATTTACATTATCACCAACAATATATGTGTTCCCTTTTCTCTGCATCTATGCCAGCCTCTTTCATTTTTTGTCTTATCATAGCCATTCTAACAGGAGTGATATGATGATATCTCTTTGTAATTTTGATTTGCATTTCCTGATGATTAATGATGTTGAGAATTTAAAAAAAAACCTGTTAGCCATTTGTGTATCTTCTTTTGAGAAATGTCTATTCATGTCTTTTGCCTACTGTTTAATGGGATTATTATTATTATTATTATTATTAATGATTTTACTGTTGAGTTGTTTGAGTTCTTGGTATATTCTAGATATGAGTTTCTTCTCATATGAACAGGTTGCAAATATTTTCTCCCATTCTACAGATTGTCTCTTCACTCTGTTGATTGTTGCCTTTGCTGTGTGGAAGGTTTTTATTTAATATGGTTTCATTTGCCTATTTTTGTTTTTGTTGTCTGTTCTTTTAAAATCTTAGCTATAAAATATTTGCCTAGACCAATATATTGAAGTGTTTTCCCCTAGTAGTTTTATAGTTTCAGGTCTTATATTTAAGTCTTTAATTCATCTTGAGTTGATTTTTATACATGGTCAGAGATAGAGGTTCAGCTTCATCCTTCTGCATATGGATATCAAATTTTCCTAGCACCATTTATTAAAGGCAGTGTCCTTTCCCCAATCTGTGTTCTTGGCACCTATATAGAAAAGCAGTTGGCTGTAAATACATGGATTTATGTCTGGATTCTCTGTTCCATTGGTCTATATGTCTATTTTTATACTAATGCCAAGCTGTTTTAGTTACTATAGCCTTCTACTATGTTTTGAGGTCAGGTAATGTGATGCCTCCAGCTTTATTCTTTATTCTCAGGATTTCTTCGGCTATTCAGGCTGCATTTTGGTTCCATACAAATTTTAAGACTTTAAAAAAAATCTGTGAAAATGTCATTATTATTTTGATAGAGATTGTGTTGAATTTTTAGATTGCTTTGGGAAGTATGGACATTTTAATAATATTAATTATCATGATCCTTGAGCATGGGATGTCTTTCCATTTATTTGTGTCCCCTTCAATTTCTTTCATCAGTATTTTGCAGTTTTCCTTATAGAGATTTTTCACTTCCTTGATTAAATTTATTCCTAGGTAATTTTTTATAGCTATTATAAATTGGGTTGCCTTCTTGATTTCTTTCTTATCTAGTTCATTATTGGTGTATAGAAAGGCTACTGATTGTATATGTTGATTTTGTATCCTGCAACTTTTAATTTATTTATCAGATTTAAGAGTTTCTTGATGGAACCTTTAGGTTTTTGTCGATATAAGATTCTATCATCAGCAAAGAGGGACAATTTGACTTCCTCTTTTCCAGTTTGAATGGCCTTTATTTCTTTCTCTTGCCTGACTCTTCTGGCTAGGACTGCAAGTACCATGTTGGATAAGAGTGGTAAGAGTGTGGATCCTTTTCTTGTTTCAGATCTTAGAGAAATTGCTTTCAACTTTTACCCATTCACTACGATGTTAGCTGTGAGTCTGTCATATATGGCCTTTACTGAGATTCATTTCTTATATGCCTACTTTGTTGAGAGTTTTTATCATAAACAGATGTTGAATGTTGTCAAATGCTTCTGTGTCTATTGAGATGATTATATGCTTCTTGTCCTTCATTCTGTTGATGTGATGTATCACATATATTAATTTGTGTTACCTTGAGCCATCTTACATGCCTGGAATAAACCCCACTTGATTATCATGTATAATCTTTTTAATGTGCTCTTGGGTTTGGCTTGCTAGTTTTTTGTTGATGATTTTTGTGTCTACGTTCCTCAGAGTTACTGGCCTGTCATATTTTTTTTGCATCCTTGTCTGTTTTTGGTATGTGAGTAATTCCATCCTTGCAGAATGAGTTATGGAAAGTCCCCTTCCCTTTAACTTTTTGGAATAGCTTGAGGACACTTGGTATTTGTTCTTTGAAAGTTTGGTAGAATTTGGCAATGATGCAATCTGGTCCTGGACTTTTCTTTCTCAGGAAAGTTTTTATTACTGTTTCTATTACATTATTTGTTATTGGTTTCTTCAGGTTCTCTATTTTTTCGTGATTCAATCTTGGTAGATTGTATGTACTGCAAAATTTATTCATTTCCTCCAGGTTTTTCAGTTTGTTAGTGTATAGTTGTTCATAATAGTTTCTGATGATCTTTTATATTTCTGTGACATCAGTTGTAATGTCTCCTTTTCATTTCTGATTTTTCTGTTTTAGCCTACTCTCAGTTTTTATTGGTTAGTCTACCAAGTGGTTTATCCATTTTAAAAAATCTTTTCAAAAATGAACTTCTCACTTTGTTGATCCTTTGTACTTTTAAAGTATCTATTTCACTTACTTCTGCTCTCAACTTTATTATTGCTTTTTTTCCTGCTAATTTTGAGTTTGGTTTGTTCTTGCTTTTCTAGTTCCTTGTGGTGCATCATTAAGCTGTTTATTTGAAAACTTTCCACTTTTTTAATGTAGGCTCTTATTGCTCTAAAATTCTCTCTTTGTGCTGATTTTGTTGTATTCCAAAGGTTTCGTATGTTGTATTTTGATTTTCATTTATTTTTAGACTTTTTATTCTCTCTTTAATTCCTTTCTTGACCCAATGTTCATTCAGGAGTATGTTCTTTAATTTCCATGTATTTGTACAGTTTCCATAGTTCCTCTTGTTCCTAACTGCTAGTTTTATTCCCTTGTTGTCTGAGAAGATACTTGATATGACTTTGATTCTTTTAAATTTGTTGAGACTTTGTTTTGTTTTGTGTCTTAACATAAGGTCTATCTTGAAGAATGTTCCAGGTACTGAGGAGAGAAGTGTGTATTCTGTAGCTGTTCAATAAAATTTTTGCAAATGTCCATAAGGTCCATTTAGTTCTAATGTACAGTTTAAATTCAATATTTATTTGTTGATTTTTCTCTCTAGATGATGTCTAATGTTGAGAGTGAGGTGTTGAAGTGGGGACTATTATTGTATTGAAGTCTACCTCTTCCTTTAAGTTTAAAAGTATTTGCTTTAAAAGTATGAGTGCTCCACAGTTGTACGTATATATGTTTAGAATAATAATGATAATAACTTCTTTGCCTCCTTCTACTATTTTTTACTTTAAGTATGTTTTATCTGATGTAATTGTAGCTATTCCTGCTCACTTTTGGTTTCCAATTGCATGAAATATCTTTTCCCACTTTTTCACTTTCGGTCTGTATGTGACTTTACAGGTGAGATGAGTTTCTTATAGGCAGCATGTAGTTGGTTCACTTTTTAATCCAGACAGTCTATATCTTTTAAGTGGAAAGTTTAATCCATTTACATTCAAGGCTATTATTGATATGTGGGGACTTATTCCTGTCATTTTGTTAATTGATTTCTGGTTCTTTTCTTTTCTTTCTTTCTTTTCTTTCCTCTTCTCTTTCTATTTCTTGTTGTTTATCATTGACTTAATTTTTGCATATGGTGATAGGTAGAGGTCCATTTCATTTTTCTGCTTATAGATAACCGTTATTCCAACATCATTTATTGAATAGAAAGTCCTTTTCCAATTGATTATTTTTGTAAACTTTGTTGAAGATGAGATAGTTGTGAATGTGTGGCTTTATTGCTGGATTCTCTATTCTGTTCTATTGGTCTATATGCCTGTTTTTGTACCAATACCATGCTGTTTTGATAACTATGGCCTTGTAGTAAAGTTCGGTAATGTGATGCATCTGGCTTTGTTCTTTTTGCTTAGTATTGCTTTGGCTATTTAGCCTCTTTTTTGCTTTCACATGAATTTTAGAATAGTGTTTTTAGTTCAGTGAAAAAAGGATTTGGTAGTTTGACGGAAATACTGGTAGATAGCAATCCATAGATTGCTTTGGGCAGTATGGCCATTTTAGCAATATTGATTCTTCCAATCCATGAGCATAGAATGTTTTTCCATGTTTGTGTTTGTGTCATTGATGATTTATTTTAGCAGTATTTCATAGCTCTCCTTGTAGAGATTGTTAACCTTTGTTTGATGCATTCCTAGGTATTTCATTTTTTGTTGCTATTGTAAATGGGACTGCATTCTTGATTTGACTCTCAGCTTGAACATTGTTGATGTATAGACATGCTATTGAGTTTTGTATGTTGAATTTTGTATCCTGAAGCTTTATTTAAGTAATTTGTTAGTTAGAAGCACTTTGATGGAGTCTTTAGGGTTTTCCAAGTATCGAATTCTATTGTCAGTGAATAGAGGTAATTTCACACCTTATTTTCTTATTTGGATGCCTTTCTTTTTTCTTCTTCTTTCCTGGTTGCTCTGGATATGACTTACAGTACTTTGTTGAATAAGAGTGGTGAAAATGGGCATTCTCATATTGTATCTGTTCTCAAGAGGAATGCTTTCTGTTTTTCTCATTCACTATGTTCTTGCCTGTGAGTTCGTTATAGATAGCTCTTATTATTTTTGAGATATGGTCCTTTCATGTGTAGTTCCTTGAGGGTTTTTATCATGAAGAGATGTTGGATTTTATTAAAAGCTTTTACTGTGTCTCTTGAGATGATCATATGATTTTTGTTTTTAATTCTGTTTACGTGGTGAATCACATTTATTGCTTCAAGTGAGTTGAACCAATCCTGCATCTCAGGAATGAAACCTACTTGATCATGGTGAATTGTTGTGCTGTTGGATTTGGTTTGCTAGAATTTTCTTGAGGATTTTTGTATCTATGTTCATCAGGGATATTGGCCTACAGTTTTCTTTTTTTATTGTGTGTTTGGCAGGCTTTGGTATGAGGGTGACGTTGGCTTCATAGAATGAATTAGAGAGGTGTTCCTACTCAATTTTTTTGGAGTAGTTTCAGTAGAATTGGTACCAGCTCTTTTTTGTATGAGTGGCAGAATCCTTTTGGTCCAGATTTTTATTTATTGGTTGGTATATTTTTGATTACAGATTCAATTTTGGAACTCTCTATTGGTCTGTTCAGGGTTTCATTTCTTCCTGATTCAATCTTGGGAGGTTGTGTATTTCCATGAATTTATTCATTTCCTTTAGATTTTCTGATTTGTGTGCTTAGAGGTGTTCATAATAGCCACTTAGGATCTTTTGTATTTCTTTGGGTTTGGTTGTAATGTCATCTTTTTCATTTCTGATTGTGCTCATTTGGATCTTCTCTCTTTTTTGTCTTTGCAAGTCTAGCTAGCCGTTTATCTATCTTGTTTGTCCTTTCAAAAAACACACTTTTGATTTTGTTTATCTTTTGTATGGAATTTTGGGTCTCAATTTCATTCAGCTCTGCTCTGATTTTAGTTATTTATTTTCTTCTACTTGGGGTTAGTTTGCTCTTGTTTTTTAAATTCCTCTAGGTATGATGTTAGATCGTTAATTTGAGATCTTTCTAACTTTTTGAGGTAGGCGTTTAGTGATGTAAACTTTCCTCTTTAACTACTTCTGCTGCATCCCAGTTATTTTGGTATGTTGTGTCTCTGTTTTCATTTGTTTCAAATAATTTTTTACTTCTGCCTTCATTTCAGTGTTTATCCAAAAGTTATTCATGAACAAGTTGTTTAATTTCCCTATGATTGTGTGGTTTTGAGAGTTCTTATTGGTATTGATTTCTATTTTTATGCCACTCCAGGTATGAGATTATGGTGGGTATGATTTTGACTTTTTAAAATTTATTGAGACTTGCTTCATGGCCAAGCATGTGGTTGATCTTAGAGTATGTTCTATGTGCAGCTGAGAGGCATCTATATATATATATAATATATAAATATATATTATATATTCTGTGTTTGATATTCTATAGATGCTTATTAGGCCCAGTTGCTCATGTGTCTAATTTAATTCCAGATTTGTTAGTTTTCTGCCTAAGCGATCTGTTTAAAATTGTCACTGGGGTGCTGAAGTCTCCCACTATTACTGTGTGGCTTTCTTTGTCTTTTCATAGGTCTAGAAATACCTGTTTAATGAATGTGAGTGCTCCAATATTGGGTGC
This sequence comes from Gorilla gorilla gorilla, assembly GCF_029281585.2. Lineage (NCBI taxonomy): Eukaryota > Metazoa > Chordata > Mammalia > Primates > Hominidae > Gorilla > Gorilla gorilla. Next base: position 38,820,542 of record NC_073241.2, read on the forward strand.
ATATATATTTAGGGTAGTTAAGTGTTCTCATTGAATTGAACTCTTTATGCCTTTTTTTGTACCTATTTATTGTTGTTGGTTTCATTTGTGTTTTATTTGATATAGGAATTGTAATCCCTGCTCTTTTTTGTTATCCATCTGCATAATAGGTTTTTCTCCAGCTCTTAACTTTGAGCCTATAGGTATCGTTATATGTGGAATGGGTCTCTAGAAGACAGCAGACAAATGTGTGTTTTCTTGGTCCAACTTGCCACCCTGCACCTTTTAAGTAGCAGCATTTAGACTATTTTCACTTAAGGTTAATATTGTTGAGAGGTGACAACGTGCTAGCAGCCCTCGCTGGCTCTCAGCGCTTCCTTGGCCTCGCGGCGTCTGCTTTGGCGAAGCTTGAGGAGTCCTTCAGCCTGCTGCTGCCTGTGGGACCCCTCTGGGGCTGGACGAGGCCAGAGCTGGCTTCCTCTGCTTGCAGGGAGGCGCAGAGGGAGAGGCGCGGGAGGGAACTGGGGCTGCGCACGGCGTTTGCGGGCCAGCACGAGTTCTGGGTGGGCGCGGGCTCGGTGGGCCCCGCACTCGGAGAGGCCGGCTGGCGCTGCCCGGCCCGGACATTGAGGGGCTTGGCACCCGGGCCAGCAGCTGCAAAGGGTGCGTCGGATCCACCAACGCTCCTGGCCCATCCACACCACGCTCGCCGCACTCGAATTCTCCCCGGGCCTCAACCACCTCCCCATGCGGCACGGCTGGGAACCTGCAGCCTACCATGCCCAAGCCACCCCACCCTGCGGTGGGCTCCCCTGTGGCCCAAGCCTTCTCGACAAGCGCTGCCCCCTGCTCCGAAGGCGCCAGGTGCCATCCATCACCCAAGGACTGAGAAGTGCAGGTGTGGGACTGTCAGGCAGGATTCACTAGGTGAAGCCAAGTAGGCTTCTGAGTGAGGTGGGGACTTGGAGAACATTTATGTCTAGCTAAAGGATTGTAAATGCACCAATCAGCACTCTGGGTCTAGCTCAAGGTTTGTAAATACACCAATCAGCACCCTGTCAAAACGGACCAATCAGCTCTCTGTAAAATAGGCCAATCAGCTCTCTGTAAAATGGACCAATCAGCAGGATGTGGGTGGTGTCAGATGAGGGAATAAAAGCAGGCTGCCCCAGCTGTGTGTGGCAACCGGCTGCGGTGGGTTTGTGTGGTGTGGAGGGTTTGTTTTTTTTTTGCTCTTCCCAATAATATTTGTTGCTTTTCGTTGATTGGGTTCTGGCTACCTTTATGAGCCGTAACACTCACTGTGAAGGTTTGCAGCTTATTCCTGAAGCCCGCGAGACCAGGAACCCACCAGAAGGAAAAAATTTGGGATATATTTGAACATCAGAAGGAGCAAACTCCGGACCCACCATCTTTAAGAACTGTAACACTCACTGTGAGGGTCTGCAGCGTGTTCTTGAAGTCCGGGAGACCAAGAACCCACCAATTCCGGACACATTGGTAGGTGATGTTTTGATGGTACTGTGAGATTGTTAATTGATTTCTTTGAGTTTCCACTGTATAGTTGCTTTGTAGGGTCTATGGGCTATGTATCTAAGGGTGTTTTTATGGTGGCAGGTATTGTTCTTTCATGTCCATGTGAGAACTCTCTTAAGGATCTCTTGTAAGGCTGGTCTAAGTAGCAAATTCCCTCAGTTATTGTCTGTCTGGAAAAAGTTTTATTTCTCCTTTGCTTGTGAAGCTTCATTTGGTGGGATATGAAATTTTTGTTGGAAATTTCTTTTCCTTGAGAATGTTAAAAATAGCTCCCCCTATCTCTTTTGCCTTGTAAAGTTTGACCAGGTTATTTCAGAAGATCTGTCTTCAAGTTCTTCGTTTTTTTCTTCTGCTTCATCTAGCCTATTGATGAAGCTTTAAAATGTGTTTTGTATTTCATTCAATGCACTCTTCAGTTCCAGAATTTTTTTATTCTTTTAAAAAATTTTTATTCATATCTTTAATCTTTTTCAGATTCTTTTGTATTTAAGTATTCTCAAAAAAATGGGCAAAGGGCAGGAACATTCACTAGTCAAAAGAAGACATACATGTAGCGAACAATCATAAGAAAAAAAGCTCAACATCACTGATCATTAGATAAATACAAATCAAAGCCACAGTGAGAGACCATCTAACACCAACCAGAATGGCTGTTATTAAAAAGTCAAAAAGTAACAGATGCTGGCAAGGTTGTGGAGAAAAAGGAACACTTATACACTAGGAGCGAGTGTAGATTATTTCAGCCATTGTGGAAAACTGTGAAGTTATTAGTGGAGATTGTGGTGAAGTTTTGCTGAGGACTGAAATGCCATGTGAGCCAGCCATTTGAGCCATTGTTGTAGCAGTGAGCTGAGCATGCTTGTGCTGGGCCAGTGTACACAGTGTGGTGTGCACTGGCATTAGTGCGTCCAGATGGGTCCATTTTTGAGCCTACAAGTGGCTTGCTTAGGTGCCAGGAGGAGTAGTGGTGGTTGAGGTGGGTGGGTTCTTGGACTACTGGGCGGGCAAAAGGTGTGGTAGGGGCAGTGGCAGTAGCAACCATCTGGGTCTAGAGAAGTACATGCTAGTATTGCTGGTAGCTCCAATGGGCTAAGGTAGGGCAGTCTCCAGGCCAATAGGTGGCATGTGCATGTAATACTATCTGTAGTAGTGGTGACAGGGTGAATTGGCCCCTGGGCCCCGGGGAGGAGTGCCTAGGTGCCAATGGTGTTGGACTGGGGTGGGCGATACCAAGGACCCTGTACTGCATGCTCTACATGAGTAGGGGTTGAAACTGGGCTAGGTGGAATTATCCTCTTGCCTCCCCGCCTCCCCCCCCCTCCCCACCCCGCGATGGGGCATACTGGTGCTGGCTATGTGAGGCAGGAGGTGGGATTATCCCCAGGTCTCTGAAGAAATGCTTGGGTTAGGGGCAGCAACATTTGCATAATGTCCCTACTACTTGTGAGGGTGGGGTTGGTTTCAGTGGTAGCCATATGCAGGCTGAGGAGGAACAGGTGCTTTGCTTGTGATTTAGTCCCAGTGGCATCAGCCCACACTTGGCTTGTGTTTCTGCCCTGGTGGTAGCAGCCTGCACATCACTCGTGCTTCAGCCCTGGCAGCACAGTGATGGCAGCTGCAGGCAGGGGGACTTTGTCCAGAAATGTGAAAATACATGGTGTTTCCACTTCTGAAATCTACAAGATTGTGTCTGGTGGCACATGATGCTTCAGCCCAAGTAGTAGCAGCAAACTGCAGTGTTAGTTGTAGGCAGGGGAAATCAGTGGGCCTCCAGGGATGTGGAGACGCAGGGGCTGTTGAGCCCTATGGCAGGGTGCAGTTTATCATGGACCAGGCTCTCAATGACACTGTACTGTATGTAGCTGCTTAGGGTTTGGGGGTGTGAAACCCAGTGTTACCTCTCTCTCTGGAGCAATGTCATTGCATAGTCTTCAGGAAGCTCACTCTGTTAGTTTCATGGCCCACGAGGGCTGAGGAACTTTAGCATGGCTAGGATTGCAGGAGTACCCGATGGGAATATGGATTACTGAGTATCTCTTTTCCCTTTCCTGCTTTGGGGAGTCTCTCCAGGCTCCCAGCCAATCCTGGTCGAGTAGACTCCTGATCCCTCTCCTTCATTTAGGTGTTTCCTGTCACTTCTCTCTTTGAATTCTAGTGTTCTCTCTTGGATTGTCTATTCGAAGTTTGATTATCTACTCAATATTTAAGTTCTTCTTTGTGGACGAGGTGTGAGATGTCTCTATGCAGCCATCTTGAAGCCCCTCCTAAAAAATTTTCTGTTTCTTCACTTGACCTCATAAAATGGGTCCCAGATTGCTTCTAGAATTTCTATTGCTAAACAACACAAAATGGCAATGCCTTTGAATATAACTGGCTAAGTTCCAAAGGGCATGATCACTGTGAACTTTTCCTTTCTCATCTAAACATCTTTAGGCTCCTGTCTGCCTAGCAGATGAGATAATCCTATATGCTTATATTTATCCAATCTTTCCCGGAGTCATTGGGAATGAATGAAAAGGAAAGTATAGGTTTGATTTATATTGCTACTAGCCTTATGGACTAATCCTTTTGTTGTGCTTAATAGTTGTAGATTGTGGAGGGCATAGGTAAATTTAATAAGTGGAAATAAAGCAAATGATTACTGAGGAAAAGGAAATTAATATGTGCATAATGGAATATTGCTTTAGTGTCCATGAGACTAGTTCAGGATTAGGAAATAGTATTACCTCTTAGTTATATTCCACATGTCACCTTCAAATAAAGCCAGATTATCAGGACAAAGAGCAACCATATCCAACTATATGCTATTTATAATAAATGTAGTGTGAATAATACAAAGAGGCGCAAATAGGTTGAAAGTAAAAATACTGAAAAAAGATATGAAAACGGTAAGTATAACAAAGAAAAATTATATTAAAAATAGATGGTAAGGAGTTTTGCTACAGAGATTTTTATAATGATATTTAATTTAGCAGGAAGAGGTAACACTTAAAAATATATGTGTGTGTTATAATGGAGTCCAAAATAAACAAAACTGTCAAAACTAAACGAAGAAATGGAAAAAGGACCAATTATAGTGGGAAATTTCACTACTCCTTTCTAATTGATGAAAGTAGACAATCAATAAACAGAGACTTGAATAACACTACCAAACAACGTGATCTAAATAACACAGCTAGAATCCTCCACCTAGCAACAAAAAAACATGTTCTTTTCCAGTGCACATGAATATTCATCAAGATAAACTATATACCGAGGCTGGGTGTGGTGGCTCACGCCTGTAATCTCAGCACTTTGAGAGGCTGGGGTGGGTGGGTAATGAGATTCAGAGATCGAGACCGTCCTGGCTAACATGGTGAAACTCTGTTTCTGCTAAAAATACAAAAAATTTACTGGCCAAAGAAGAAATCAAAAGGGAAACTAGAAAATATTTTGAATTCAATAACAAAGTACAGCATATCAAAAGTTGTGAGATGTAGCTAAAATAGTATTAGAGAGTTCATTTATTGCTTTAAGGAATATTTATTGCTATAAGGAAGAAAAGTATAAAATATCTAAATTTCCATCTAAGAAGGTAAATAAAACAGATTAAACCAAAGGAAATTCCAATATCAGGAGTAAAAGCGTGGACATTCTTCCAGTTTCTATAGATAGTAAAAGAAAAATAAGAAAATATCATGACAACTTAAATGAAATAGTCATATTTTTAAAGAAACCACATTTACCAAAACTGACTTGATAAACAGACAACTGAACTGTCCCGTATCAATGAAAGAAATTGAATTCATAATTTAAAATATTCACAAATAGAAATGTCCAGGCTCAGCTGGCTTCACTGGTTAATTCTATCAAATATTTTAGGAGGAAAAAGAAAATACTAAAGCCATAAAAGCTGTTGCATAAAATTGAGGCAAAATAACCCTTCTCAACTCATCTTACAAGGCCAGTATTACTCTCACACCAAAGCCAAAGAATTAAAAGAATAGAAAGAAATGTCCCCCATGAACATAAACGCAAAAATCCTTAACATATTTTCAAAGAAAATGATACAATATACAAAACATGAGTTACAAACAACTGGGTTTTTTCTCAAGAATGTCAAGATTATTTAATAGCTGACAAATCCATATATTTCATATTAACATTGACAAATCATAATATTACATATTAACAATCAGGGAGAATAAGCAGGATATTTCTCAATTGGGGTTAAAAAAAGCATTTCCTGTAATTTGACTCAAAACAGCAAAAACTCTTAGCAGACTGGAAATAAAAGACAACTTCCTCAACCTGATAAGAGACAGATATGAAAAATTTACAAGCAACATCACACTTAATGGTAAAAGACTGAATACATTGTACTTGAGATTAGGGACAAGCCAGAATGCCCTTTCAACATTGCACTGGGATTTCTGTAAGGTCAGAAAACAAAGCAAAGAGAATACAGATCAGAAATGAGCAAAATTAACTTTTTTTGTAGTTAACATGTTAATGTAGGCAGAAAATCCAAAGAAATCTACAGAAATAAAGCTAAAGAAAAGAAGTGACTTTAGCGAGGTTTTTACAAAAAATAAGGTTGAGATTAAAAATGCCATTGCCTTTTTCTTTTTCCTTTTTGCGACTGACTCTCCTTCTGTCGCCCAGGCTGGAGTGCAGTGGCACAATGTCCGCTCACTGCAAGCTCCACCTCCCAAGTTTATGCTATTCTCCTGCCTCAGCCTCCGGAGTAGCTGGGACTACAGGCGGCCGGCCACCACGCTCAGCTAATATTTTATTTTTATTTTTAGTACAGATGGGGTTTCTCTGTGTTAGCCAGGATGGTCTTGATCTCCTTACCTCGTGATCCGCCCGCGTCGGCCTCCCAAAGTGCTAGGATTACAGGCGTTAGCCACCGGGCCCAGCCAAAAAAAAATGCCATTGCCTTTCTGTATATCAGTGAGGAAAACACCTATTGGATGTTGAAATGAGGAACAACTCAGTTTTCAAAGCAAGTCTGTTTACAAAAGCACAAATAAAATCCCTTTGAATAAACTTAAGAAAAGACGAGTGAAAAGTATACATCTTATTCACTGAAAACTACAAAATTTTGTTGAGAGAAGTTAAAGACCTAAACAAATGGAGAAATATATCATTTTATGTATTGTAAGACATGGTAGCTAAGGTAGTAATTTTCCCCAGGTGCAGCAAGTTTTTGTAGCAATTGTCAAGGGATGGGCACCAACATTTATATGGAATCAAAGGACCTAGAAAAACCAAAAATACTTTAAAAAGAAAAACAAAGTTGGAAATTATATACTTTTTGATTTCAAGGCTTATTATAAAGCTACAGCAACCAAGACAGTGTGGTATCGGCTAAAGGATTTTCTGCCTACATGAACATGTTACAATATTAGAAAATAGAGTTGGAAATAGACACACACATACATGTTCAATTGATTTTTGACAAGGGCTCCAAGGCAATTCAATGGTGAAAGCAGATTCGTTTCAAAGACTTGGTCTGAAGCTGTTGAATATGTGAATGATTTTAAAAAAAGGGGGACAAAAGCAAAACTTACTTAGACTACATCTCACATAATTCACAACTCTTAACTCAAAGTGTATCATAGACTACATATAAGAGCCATGAAGTTTTCAGAAGGCAACACAAGATAATTCTCGTGACCTTGAGTAGACAATTTCTTAGATTGAGCCCCCAGCTCCTGCCAAATGAACCATGAAATAAATAGATGAATTAGACTTTACTGTAATTTAAAATTTTTTCTTTAAGAAAATGAAAAGGCAACTCTTGAGTACTTACCCAACACATATCTGAAGAATGACTATTATGAAGAACATATATTTAAAAAAACAAAGTCACAACTCAAAAAAGACACAAGCTTTTAAAAAATATTAGAGGATTTCAAGAGACATTTCACAAAAGAAGTTATGTAAATTACCAATAATGTGAGAAGTTGGTCAGTATTACTAGTTTTCAGGAAAATGAATATTAGAATCACTAGGTACTCCCTAGAATAGCTAGAACTTAAAAACACAAAACGTACAGTCCCAAGTGTGAGAAAGAATGTGAAGCAACTGTAACTCATACATTGCTTGTGGGGAAATGGTGGCGCCACTTTGGAAAGCAGTTTTTGCAGTTCATTTTATAGTTAAATGCATACTTACCTTGTGATTCAGCAATTCTGATTCTAGGCTTTTACGCATGAGAATGCGTACATTCATACTAAGACCTGGATGTATTCACACCGCATAATTTATTATAATCAAAACTGGAAATGACCCAAATGGCTGTCAACTGGAGAATGGGTAGATAAAATACAGTATAGTCGTAACTTGGAGAAACACTCAGCTGTAAAAACAAATGAGCTACTGATGGCACGCAACATGAGAAGTCTGAGAAGCGTCACACTAAGCAGCATATACTGTGTGATTCCATTGATAGAAAATTGTGGAAAAGGCAAAACTGTAGTGACCTAAAAGTTCATCAGAGCTTGCGTAAAACAAGTGGCAGTGGAGATGGCGGGGAGGGACGGCAGTGACAGGAAATGATGAACATGTCTGGGTGGAGGGAAATGGTCAGTGTCTGGAGTGTGGTTGGGCTCTATGACGATGTGCATTAGCCAAAAATCATCAAAATAGACACTTAAATTATTAGGCCCCAGTAAAATGATTTAAATATGGGAGGCAAAAAAAGTTTACAATAATACAAATACTAAACATTAAAACTTGTGAGTTGTAACTATAGTGACATTTCCAGAATTTTGTATAGATTTAACTGGTTATACTATTAATAAAAAAATACTCGTGGATTATTGGCTCATATGATTTACAATCAAGCAACATGAGGAATGGGCAGATTAGCTCTCACAGGAAAGGGCTGTAATCAGCCGAAGTCACACCTCTGAATATTCAGCTCAGTGGTATGGTGGCGTTGGGCCATTTTCTCCTCCTGAAGCTTCTGTTCTCTGAAGCTGGTACTATGGAGAATTCTCAGACCAGCTTCATTACTTTTGATGAGTTCTTCTATGGGGCTAACTGGGTCTAAGGATTCAGCTGACTGTTATGGCTGCTGGAGGAGGGATGGGGCATACAACTGGAATGCTCTGGAGACAGAGGAATATCTCTCATCAAGATGTGCTAGAGGAGAGAAGAGCCAGAGTCCAAGAAGTGATAGTGAAGCTGAGATGAGAAGGTGGACTCTGGAGGGATGCAGGAGGAACATTGGTAGTTAATAGACTGGTGCATGTGTGTGCGTGTGTGTGTGTAGAAGGTGATTCAATATATTACCTTTGCTTTGGGAGAATGACTAGAATAGTGGAGTAATTTGCTGAGGTAGGAAATATGGGAGGAGGAACCCACTAGGATGGGGTACGCTGGGCACATTGAGGAGTGAGGTGGGTTCAGAAGGAGACCTCCAATATGTCATTGGTGGTAGAGGTCTGGTGAAGGTGAAAGAAGCTTTAGCTGGAATATTTGAGATTCATCCATGTAGATGAGATCATGGAAGTCATTAGCATGATGCTTACTGCTTGAGGATCACGTCAGGATGGGAGAAGGCTGGGGGATGGAACTGTGGAAGTACTAATGCTTAGAGATGAATCCACAGTGAAGACTGAGGAGAAGGGAGGCAGTAGGAAATTCAGAAGGAAATGAAGACAGCAACTTTGGCCAATGGACACTTTCTTAGTTCTTATTGACTCGGAACCAAGTTATTTCCCTTCTCTGGACCTAAGTTTTCTCATCAGGCTGATGATGGGGCTTAATACCTAGGTGATGGGTTGATAGGTGCAGCAAACCACCATGGCACATGTTTATGCAACAAACCTGCATGTCCTGCGTATGTATCCTGGAATTTAAAATTGAAAAATTAGTGCTCATTGACAATGCACCTGGTCACCCAAGAGCTCTGATGGAGATATAAATAGATTAATGTTTTTAATGCCTGCTAACACAGTATCCTTTCTTCAGCCCATGGTTGAAGGAGTAATTTCGAATTTCTAGTCTTATTTCAAAAATACATTTTGTAAGATTATGGCTGCCATAGACAGTGATTCCTCTGATGGATCTGGGTAAAGTAAATTGAAGTCCTTCTGGAAGGGACTCAGCATTCTAGATGCCATTAAGAACGTTCATGATTCATAGGAGGAGGTCAGATTACCAGCATTAACAGGAGTTAGTTGATTCCAACCCTCATGGATGACTTTGAGGGGTTCTCAAGACTTCAGTGGAGGAAGTAACTACAGATGTGTTGACTATGGAAAGAGAAGTAGAATCAGAAGTGGAGCCTGAAGATGTAACTAAATTGCTGCAATCTCATCGTTTCTTATGGATGAGGAAAGAAAGTGGTTTCTTGAGATGGAATCTACTCCTGGTGAAAACTGAACGTGAACATTTTTGAAATGAAAGTAAAGAATATTACATCAACCTAGTTGATAAAGCAGCAGTAGGGTTTGAGAGGACTGACTCCGATTTTGAAAGAAGTTCCACTGCAGGTAAAATATTATCAAGTAGCATTACATGCCACAGATAAATCTTTCATGAAAGGCAGAGTCAATCGATGTAGCAAATTTCATTGTTGTCTAATTTTAACAAATTACCACAGCCAGCAGAACTTTCATCTACTACTACCCTGATCAGTCAGGAGCCATCAACATCGAGACAAGGCTGTCTACAAGCAAAAGATTAGGACTCACTAAAAGATCAGGTGATCTTTAGCATTTTTTAGCAACAAAATATTTTTAAATTAAGGTCTGTATACTTTTAGACATAATGCTACTGCACAAAATAGTATAATGCAAAGCTAACTTTTCTTTTTTTATTATACTTTAAGTTCTAGGGTACATGTGCACAACGTGCAGGTTATATATGTATACATGTGCCATGTTGGTGTGCTGCACCCATTAACTCGTCATTTACATTAGGTATATATCTCTAATGCTATCCCCTCCACCCCACGACAGGCCCCGGTGTGTGATGTTCCCCTTTCTGTGTCCAAGTGTTCTCATTGTTCAGTTCCCACCTATGTGTGAGAACATGCGGTGTTTGCAAACCTAACTTTTATGTGCACTGAGAAACCAAAAAATTTATGTGACTTGTTTTATTTTGACATTAATTTTATTGCTGTGGTCTGGAACTCAACTGTAGTATCTCCAACGTATGCCTGTAATCATAATTTTTTCTAGGATCAAATGATTGTAGACTTGCATAATGATTACGTTAGTTCAAAGAGTAGAATATGTAATTTCAGTGGTTGAAATGGACTTAGCTTTGAGCCTATGCATTCTATGCGTACTGAATCGTTTTCAAGGATGGACTGGAAATGGCTTGAATTGTAACCTCTTCTGTCCTGGTGTGGCCCACTGCTCAGGCAAGTGAAGTTGGTCTTCAGGTTCCCAAGACCCTCTCTTCTAAACTTCTAACTTAAAAAGAATAAATCTTCCAAAGGACTCTATATAAATAATAGTTGAAATTTGAAGAAGCTTTTGTGTTATTTAAACAAATGGAGATTAGAAATAAAAGTGTAGCATGTCTAAGTATTGAGTATTATGAGAAGCAAATAGAAAGCTAGAATTATGTAGATTGGAAGGCCTGATACACTGAGTCTTAATTGCACTCTGCTGTTTTTCCATAGTGATACTGAATTAAGTTACAAAATGTATTTTCTTTTTCAGATTCCACTCTGGGACAATAAGAGGAAGTAGCATTGTTTTGAGATCAAACTGTAGAATTTCTAGAGTGTTTTGCTGCAGTACATGTGGGAGTTGATTGTGAAAGTGTTTATCTTACCCTGAGAAAACCTGAGAAAAGAAAATCTTTCTAAATGACCTAGAGAAACACACATAACTGAAAAAATATATAAATAATAATATCTCTACCTATATATGTTAAAACATATTCTAGACTTCTAGAGTGTTCTGCTGCAGTATATGTGGGAGTTGATTGTGAAAGTGTTTATCTTACCCTGAGAAAACCTGAGAAAAGAAAATCTAAGTGACCTACAGAAACACACATAACTGAAAAAAATATATAAATAATAATATCTCTGCCTATATATGTTAAAATATATTCTACCTATGATTATCAGATGACGGTTGGCATCAAGTATGCTGGACAACTAGCATGAGGATATGACTTTTTTTTCTGAAATATTTTTAGAATCTTCCAGTTTTTACAAATTCAAACCTAAGCCCAAAATGTACATTTGCATTTGCTGTATTTAAACCTTAGGAAGTTTTTCCATCTTGTTGAATTCATGTCTATGTTTTACTTCCATGCTTTTCTAAGAACTAAAGGGACCACTATTTTAGGGTTTCTAATGGAATTAATTTGCGTATCTGAAACACATCTTTGCATATTTCTCTAGAAAAACCATGTAGGGTATCCTATTTGCTATGTATGCAAAAGAACTGTGGAATGTGGAATGAAAGAAATTAAAGATTTCCACTGTATAGATCTCTTCTTCAGTGGAATATGTTCTTAAAACTTTCCTAAAATTGATATTTTATTTTATTTTGTTTTATGGAGTCTTGCTCTGTCACCCAGGCTGGAGTGCAGTGGCGCGATCTCAGCTCACTGCAACCCCCACCTCCCGGGTTCAAGCGATTCCCCTGCCTTAGTCTCCTGAGTAGCTGGGATTACACCACCATGCCCAGCTAATTTTTGTATATTTAGTGGAGATGGGGTTCCACCATGCTAGCCAGGATAGTCTTGAACTCCTGGCCTTGAGTGATCCACCTGCTTCAGCCTCCCAAAGTGCTGGAATTACAGGCATGAGCCACTGTGCCTGGCCCTAAAATTGATTCTTAATCGTGCTTTTTGAGAAAAAAGTTCTTAGTAGCTACTGTAAAGAAAGTAGCTACTGTAAAGAAAGACCAGCTGGGGTTCCCAGGCCATGTAAAGGACTTGGTCTTCATCACAGGACAGTATGTTATGTAGCCACTGAAGGGCATGGAGTGCCAAAATTAAACAGATGCAGATGGCAGCATTCTGTTCAATTCTGTATTTGATTTTTGTCACGACAATTCTGACACTGTGCAATGAGTTATGCAGTGCTAGAGACTGTTTTGCTCACTGTTGCATACCTCACGTTTACCACGGCGATGAGCACTCAAAGGAGGTAGGACAGTAAGTATATGGTAGATGAACTGAGGAAGAAACAATCGAAATATATGCATTAGAAAGCATGCCTAAACCTACATAAGAAAAAACTGATTTTGTCTATTTATAGTATTTTCAAGAGATTCCAACTGTGTGTGTGTCTGTTGGCCACATAGTGTCCTCCTACCCTAGACACTGACAGTCTCACAGAGACAGTCCTGATGGAAATGTAGGTAGACTGTAGAGAATGTGTTTTCTTTCAGAAGTTCAAAAAGTGATAACCCTGAAAATGAAATGTTTTTCAGAACTCCCAAATCTAGATGGAAACGATTTCTCCTTTAGATTTAGTGAGTCAAGTTCCATTGCTTGGGCACGTGTGCAGAAGAGTACAATTATTAAAAATGTAACTAGAAGGGTCATTCTCCACTGACTTTTTAGGGATGTAGTTGCTAGTTTGACAGAGGCAGGGTCAGGGAAGTGATGCTTTGGAAGGCGGGCTGTGTGCAGGATGCTCGGGAGGAGCTGAGGACGGTTGCTTGATATTCAAGGGAAAGCTTCCTCTTTAAGTCTCTGGATAGTCAACAGAAAGCCATCACAGGCTTCAGATATATTCCTGTATTTTAGAACTCCCAGTAATGTTTTCAGCTTTGTTGGCATACACTTTTGATAATTTTTCTTAAATAACTGACGTCAAATGAGAAAGATGTCGTTGGTTGCCTGCATCCTGTTGGCAGTGTGGCCAGAGCACCCAGTTTCCTTTCTCTCTGCAGTTGGTCTGGGGAAACTGCTATAGGAGAATCATGGCACATCAGAGCTCACTTCTGTGATTCCAGCGAGGCTGCATTCCTTCAGGCTTGACTCTAGGATTGGTGTGTGTGTGTTCTTTTTTTCTAGAGTGATAAGAGTAGGAAAAGAGTAGAGTGGACCAGTTAGCTTATTACTAATGCTGTGCAACAGAAGACAGTAAGTTCCACAGTGGGGCTTTGGCGGAGGCTTCTCTGTGCCCTCTCAGACCTCAAGCATGATGGCTTTTAAAATGCTTGCCGTGGCCAAGTCACACATTTAAAGTGGAACAGGTGTTGTGGTGCCCACACGTGTCTCTTTGCTTACTGCTGCCATGCCCTGACCTGACTTACTGTCAACTCCTGCATTCCTTTATCTATGGGATTGTTTTCTGGCCACCAAAACCCACACTGTTGGCCCATGCAACAGAGCAGCAATGGGGTTACTTTGATGCGTGGGGGAGGGAATTAATATCCCCTGGGAGTCGTTCTCAGCCAATGAGACAGGTGGAGGATAAATCCCTTCAGTACTTCATCGCTTGGTTGCAAGGCGAGGCCTTTGGGCACATGCTCTGCCGTGGCTCCTGGAACTTTCTGGGGCCTCAGCACCTACTGGTCTAATGAGGCTGCATGCACTGGCTGTCTTCACTCCCTTGTCTCATGGCCCTGCTCCCACTGTGATGTTTCCTTCACCTCCCCAATAAACTACCTGAGCTCAAATCCTTGTCTCAAGGTCTACTCCTGTGAGGACCAAAAAAAAATTATGTAAATCAAGTAACTTTTAGTGACAATCTGGAGCGAGGCTGAGCAGCTGCAGAGAGGACGCTCATTATACCCACAGATCACTGCCTGATGCTGTGAAAGTCTTCCGCCTGTATCACTCTCTGTGTAGTTACAGCAAGCAATACTAACAAAGTGAAAACAACCTTCCTTAACCCAGTTTGATGATTTATCTATGTTCGCTCTTTCTATATATTCTTTTTCAATATTTAAAAAGTCTCAAGGAGATGAACTCTAGATGTTTATTCTTCTATATGAATTGAAGTTGTGCTTGAGAAGGGTAAGAATATTACAGGATCAGCTCTAAAGGATCTTGATCATTTTTAATCTATCTCCATAGGAAAATGCGGCCATCTCCATGGTTGTTGAGGTTGTCCTTTTCAGGATAAAGGATCATACTATATTTCAGGTAAAAATTCACCTTCAGAATAATGTCTGTTATTTCTAATTTTTCCCATTGGTTCATGGAACAAAGATTTATTCTGCACTTACCGTGTGTGAGGTCTGTAATAGACTCCAGTGATTCATGTGTTTTGGGAAGTATTTAATGAAGAAACATAACTCTTAACACTTTAAAAATTTTATTAACAATTTAAAGCCATTTATTCAGTAGGAAGTATATTTTCTCTGCTCCAAACACGCAGATCACTTTTATTTTTCTGATGGCATTTACATTTTAGCTTGCAATATTTTTTTGTAAATATCTTCTGTAAATAGTCTCTACTAGATTATAAACTCCTTGAGGAACAAACCATGTAGTATTAGCATCATTGCTCCTATGTTGCTTAAAATATACTCTATTTAAAATAGAAGCCAAGTGAATATTTCTTATATAAGTTTTTCAGGTAATATTCCTTCTAAAACTTGTTCATGATGAAACTTAGTTACCACTTTCATATCCGTGCATAATTTATTGAGATCGTCTTAGACTTCTCTACACTTGGGCATTTTATTATTTAGAGAAACACAAGAAAACAAGACAACTAAATATCATATTCCTTCTTAGTGATTAGCATACTGGGGGGGGTGGGCTGGGAAGGTGAATTTGTGCTTTGAGTTGGTACATGGGTAAATGGTCTCCAGGTTTCTCCCCATTGTTGAGATTCTATAAATTAGTTAGTAGGGGAACCGTGCTTATTGATAGCTGAGCAAGACCAGTGAAAGGGAAGGTTCTTTTGCTATTCAGAGCACATCCCATTTAGCTTATGTAAACGTAATGGTCATAAAAAGCATTTCCATATGATGAGTGCATCTAGATAATTCTAAAAATCTAATGCCATTGCCAGCATGGAGTTTAACTATTCGAGTACCAAGAAATTTGGTGAAAATTCACAGCTAACTGGATTATTTCTTGAATTTTACTGGATGAATACTTTTGAGTGAATGTGGGAGACCACATGGATTTCTTATTCACCTGGATTTTTAAAGGAATAGGTGGATTAAAGTGAGTAAATCTAGCCTGGGCATTGATGAAGGCATGGCAGTCTTTGAAGTGAATGGTAGGGATATGAGTGTGATTTACTATTATCATAATTGAGGTTTTATTGGTTGAGGTTTTATTGGTTGAATTTATACACAATTCTTAACATACGTATCTAAAATAATCTAAGAAGCCATGTATTTTTTTTTTTAGCAACCAGAAAATAGTGTAGGATATTTAATTGTGGGAGGCTTTGACTGTCTCGGGCATCAGCCTCCTCCTGCCGCTGGAGGTGCTGCGACCCGTGGTGGGACAACCCATGGAACCCAATTGGGACCCCACTTCCTCCTCCACACCAGACCCTGCCAGTGGCTCCTCCTCCCAGCCATAATTATTGTTATTGCGGATTAATGTGGAGAAAGGAATCCTCATAAGAACCAGAGTTGCTGCTGTAATTTCCTCTAGTTGGCCTGGAGGGCTCCCAGTGTTAGGCCAGTGTGTGGGTCAGGCCAGACACAGAGGAGGCAGCATGGCACAGCACCTGGTAAACAGAAGCGGGTCATTACCTGGAGACCCCAGTGGCAAGTGGGTTGCCCACCAGGCCGCCAGGAAGTCTGCAGACAGTAGGGAGCCCAACCAGCAGGAGGGAAGTCCCACAGGGAGAGGACCTGCAGGACTGGGCCTTTAGTGAGGCTGGTGGGCGTTATCCATCAGGGCTTCCCTTGGGGAGCGGTGGTTGGCTGGCTTAAACAAAACACACATGATGGGGACCTTTCGTACCTGACTCTGGGCTTAGTCAGGTTTCATCGTGGTCAGTGGCTGTGAGAGATGCTGGGGTTGGTGAGATGAGGAACCAGCTGTCTCCATTGCATGGGAAGGGGAAGTTTTAAAGAAGCTAAAGATATAATAACTGGTTATGACTGGATTTCAAACAACTTACGGCAGGCCTAGAAAATGGGTGGTGAAACAACATAAAATTATAGTAATTCACTGCATGGTTAGATATTAATGAGACCTGGCATCAAACTTCTCAGATCAAGTCAGATGGCGTAGTCGAATAGAGGGGAGCTAGACCCAGGAAGAGAGAAAGGTGAGCAGGAGCTGGAGGAAAGGATTGTGTTTATGTGCCAGGCTGTGCTAGGTACTTTCACACATGCAATTTTATTTAATTTTCACAGAAATTTTGCAAAGGAGGTATTTCTTCAGGCCCACTGATGAAGCTTGCTGGAAGTCTGGATAAACTTGTTGGGGGGTCAGTCACGTATGTAACTTGTAAATGGGAGAGCTGGCCTCAAACCCAAGCCTACGTGACACCAAAGCCCTTGATTCCAACAGGACACAGGAGGGAAGGAAGGAGGGAGGCTGAGAGGGAGGGAGAGAGAGAGAGAAGGAAAGCAGGAAAGGAAGGAAAGGAAGGAAGGAGAAGGGAAGGGAGGAAGGAGAAGGGAAGGGAAGGGAGGAAGAAAGGCAGGAAGGGAGGAAGGAAGGGTAATACTCATGAACAAAGGGCCACAGGAGGGTGGAGGGGAAAGGAGGGAGGGAGGGAGGAAGGAAAATACTCATGAATAAAGGGCCACAGCATGGCAGAGTGGAAACAGGCAGGAATGCCACCAGGAGGTGCTGGGTGGCTTAGCGTCCAGCTTGGGTCTTGCAGATCCACTGCACTCGCAGGGCGACAGGAGTGGGTCTCCTGGAGGGTGCTGCTTCGCTCTTCCTCAAATCACCTAAGTTGAGCCTGGCAAAAGAATATTACTTCGAATCAGTTATTGTGGGGAAAGGGCATGGAAAATTGTTAGGATTGTCTTGAAATAGTGAAAAGGATGCCGCAAGGAAAAAGTTTTATGTGCCTGGGGTGTTTCACTTGGCCTTGGCTTTCCATGGCTGAAATACAATCAATCAAATTCTGAAAATAATTATTAAAATAATTACTCCTTGCTTGAGAGACGAAAACTGATTAGATCCAAAGTTTTAAAGTCTCCACAGGCAGGTGGAGGAACCAGGAAGGGCTGGGCCGTCAGCAGTCCTTGCAGCAGGCGCTGGGCTGAGGCCTGGGGGATGCTCCCTCTCTCTTCCCTCTGATGCCTGTGAGAGGGCCTCGGGCTCTGGGGGGGCCTCAGTGGTTAATGTGCAGTTTGTAAATGCACTTGCATTTATGAGCAGGACATCAGGATGCATTATTAATGCCCAACTGAGAAGAATAACAAGAGGCTTTTGTGGTTTATGCAGTAAACTGTGTTTTCACTTAAGAGTGGAACATAGTAAATACAAATTGATGATACAGGCAATAGTAATCATAAAACCACAGCACAGGCAGGCTGACAAGAGAGGTCCCGTGCCAATTTGCAGCTATTTCCATGGCACGCATTTGCCTTTAGAACGTTTCCATCCTGGGTAGTTGGGTATCAGCAAATACTCCTGTCACTTCAGGAAGCTTTGTTTATGCACAGATCTCTGAGTTACTGTGGTCTAGAAAGACCAATTATTGTTCAGATACAATTTAGCTGACAAACTTATTTAATGGTTATTATTTTCAGAACACAGCTCTTTCATTTTTAAATAATGTGATTAAGAATATGATGAATTGAAACCAATTTTTCTTTTTTTAAAATTTCTAATAATAGAAAAATATTAGTTCTTATTGAGACTTTTTTTTTACCCTTCTTGTTCTGAGAGAACTTGGTGTTTATGAAAACTTTAGGGTTTTCAGCAGCTAAATATGCATGTCAACAAAGAGACAGCTTGGACATGCAGGTCTCTGGTACATGAATCCTTGATTTATGAGTCATTGGACAGCACAAGTGGGCTTTTCTGGCTGCTCCCACATTGCTGAAGCCACAGCTACAGGAGCCATTGCTCTTGGTCAGGACCATGTCAGTGGCAGTTTGGGTAAAATGGGTTTCTATGGGCTGGCCAGGTAGTCTAAATCACCATGTGTAGTTACCTGGGGAAAGAGACGTTAATTGCAAAGAGTCAGGTTGGAAAGGGTGATGGGAAAGGGTGAGGGAGCTCTCAGGTTGAGAGCTACCCTCAATGATTCATCAAGTCAATTCTATGTAGGCTTACTTCTAAATGTGACATATGAGAATATCTCCCCAACAAAGCCCTTGAAAGAACACTTAAGGTCAAGATACAGAAAGCCTAGCAGCAGTTCTCATGGGGTTCTTCTTAAAACACCAACAACAACAACTGTTTCTTTCTGTGTATTTCAATATTTCAGATATTTGTCTAAAATTTGCCGTGTTATGGATGTCAGATTCACAAATAATTTTCTTTCCACTCATCATAATCTATGCTCTTTATAGAAAGGGAAAGCACATCCTCAAATTCCATCTTTGTCACTTTTAGCAATAAACAATTTAGGAACAAAGAAAAGACCCCATGTACATAAAAGTAAAGAGGTTGGTTGATGGTGTGTTTACGTCATGCAAAATGTGGTCTATTTTAAAGAAAACAGAGCACTAGAGATTTTACTCTCTTGTTTATTACTTATTTTTAAATTATGCATATTGCTTTCATTTTCTCAAAAACAAAAGATGGCATAAGTGATCACAAAAGGAATTGGGCAATTTATTTGGGGGAAATTTCTCTTTTAATAGCAAAAAATAAATTTGCAAAGAGTGTAAAGCTTCAGCTGCAGAGCCATCCGGCTCGAGATCGTCGTTCTGATTTGTCCCAAGCCTTTCCAACATATTCACCTCTCTGTCTCTGTCTTTCTGTGACACTCTTATTTATGACGTTGCTCTTTAGTGATCATAGAAGCTGCCCAATATAAACATTTCCCATTTCCTTTTCATAAACCATAGAAAAGTATAAGAAGGACTGGTATTTCTGAATCTCTTTGTTCAGAAAACATGGAGCTGGATATAGTGGTTGCATGACTGATTTCTGAGGATAAGTAGCTAAATTATTTAGAAATGAAAACTATATGCTTTAATGTTAGATTATGGTTTTGCATTCTTTAGTTTGTCATAGAATTTATTGCTCTGAAGAATGATTACATGATGTTTTCAGATTAGGGCCAGATGTATATCCAGAATGTAAAACTGCAGAGAGAAATGTATAACATATGGTCTGGAATTCTTAGGAAATTTATGAAACTTCTGGGTCTCAAGAATTATTATGACCTGAATGTTACAAAATGAGGTCACTTTAAAGATATTTATACTTTTTAAAATTACAGTTGTGTTATTAGCTGAAAAAGAATGAGATACTGGGGGGTTTGGGGCCAAAAACTTAGTGGCACAAACTTCTTGTCTCTGTGGAGTGTGTATTATATTCTTACCCCAGTGCCTGCAAGCCTTCATGAGTTGAATTGCTGCTCTTCGCTAAGCTAGCTGCATGGTTGGTGGAACTGGTACCCAGAGACACTAGGATGATTCTGGAGGCCTGGGTTATTTTCCTTCTTGAGGGTTGTAGCTACTTTTAGATTAAGTTTGAGCACATTGCTAGGTGTTACGGAAAAAAATGTTTGTGTCCCTCCCAAATCCATATGTTGAAGCTCTAACCCCTAATATAATGGTGTTTGAAGGTGGGGCCTTCGGGAGGTGATTAAGATTAGACGAGTTCACGAGGGTGGGGTCTCCTGATAGGATTAGTACCCTTATAAGCAGAGACACCAGAGAGCTCCTTCTTTCTCTCCCACCGAGTGCACAAAGAAGAGATTGTGTGTATAGCAAGACAGCAAAGATGCTGTCTTCCAGCCAGGGAGAGAGTCCTCTCCAGAACCTTACCTTGCTAGCACCATGATTTCAGTCCCAGCCTCCAGAACTCTGAGACAATAATCACTCAGTCTATGGTATTTTCGTATGGCAGCCTGAGCAGACTGCAGCATCGGGTGTAAAAAGAGAAGATTGAACTAAATAAAAGAGACTGTCTTACCCTCTGTAGTAGGCTGAATAATGGCCACCCAAGATAACAGGTCCTAATCCCTGGAACCTATAAATGTGACCTTATAAGGAGAAAAGTTCAAGTTAAAGATCCTTTTTTTTTTTTTTTTTTTTTTTTTGAGACAGAGTCTTGCTCTGTCACCCAGGCTGGAGTGCAGTGGCATGATCTCTGCTCACTGCAACCTCCACCTCCCGGGTTCAAGCAATTCTCTGCCTCAGCTTCCCAAGTAGCTGGGATTACAGGCACTTGCCACCATGCCGGCTAATTTTTGTATTATTAGTAGAGACAGGGTTTTATCATCTTGGCCAGGCTGGTCTTGAACTGACCTCGTGATCCACCCACCTCGGCCTCCCAAAGTGCTGGGATTACAGGCAAGTTAAAGATCTTAACATGGGAAGATTATCCTTAATTCTCCAGGTGGGCCCTACATCCAATCACAAGTGTCTTTATAAGAGAGGGACAGAGGGAGACCCACACACACACAGAAGAGGAAGAGGGCATGTGACCATGGAGGCAGAGATTGTAGTGATGTGGCCACCAGGAATGAGAGGAAAAAAGGAGTGGGTTTTCCCCTAGGACCTCAGGAGGGACCATGGCTCTGGTGACACCTTGCTTTTGGACTTTGGGCCTCCAGACCTGTGAGACAATTACTTTGTTGTTTTAAGCCACTCAGTTTGTGGTAATCTGTTATCTGCCTCAGGAAACTAGTATCATCCAACTTCTTACTTCTTCTGACTACAGGGCTTGTTAACTGCATGCGCAAAGCTCTTACCTTGAGGTTTGGGCTTCCCTCTGTAGGTAGCACAATTCAAGTCTTAAGCCTGGCTGTCTTATAGAACAAGAGAAGGTCTGAGAGAAATTATTTTACCCTCTGGGTGATTGCTGACAATAATATGTCTCCTGTCAGGCCCAGAGATCAGACTCAAGTACAGTATGTATGATGGTATTTGGCAATTTAGCCTTTTGTTATTTCTATAGGATAGTCCATTGACTGTGTCAAGGGCATGGTGCAGAAAAGACAACTGATGATAATTAGAAAATTACTCTGCTACCAAATCGCATCTTAATTCTTTGAAAGTGCTACATTAATTTTCTTTTTAATATTTCTGCTTTGCTTTCTGTTTATGGCAAAGAATGCTTGAGGTGATGTTTCTGGAGAATGAACGTTTTATATGGCTACCAAACAAGTAGAGATAATGTTAGTCTAATAAGAGCCTCAACGTTATCCTTTTTTTATAAATTATTCTAATGTTTGGATTAGAGGAAAGCCATTTGCTTGTTGGAAAGGTCATTTTATTCTCAAAGGACCAAGAGAAGGGGATGCTCTGAGAACTCTTTTACTCAAAAAGGCCAAAAAAAATCAGGCCAAAATTAATTGGAAATTTAATTTTGAATCTCTGTTGGGGATTTGGCTGAGGATCAGCCCAATAATAGATAGCACATGCATAAACTCTTTTGCTACCTCCATCTTCTCTGGATTTCCTTCCTTTTTTGAGATCTGCATTGAATATTTTTCGAGTGTCTATGCTTGTTGTTGTTCATATTTGCCAGGAAAAAAACAGTATGTGCCTTGTTCTCTTGTCAGTCAACTTCTTCTCGTGAATGTTATAGATGGCTGGGCCAATCACCCAGTTCCCTATTTTTCTGCTTTAAATGATCAAAACTTAAAGCATAAATACTAACAAATGCCATTGTGTCATTTTTCTAAAATCTTTCTGGTAATCTCCTAAGCTACGAATTAGTTACTCATGAAGAAAATAAAGCACGAACAAAAGCTCTGCAAATCCCTGCCTTCCTGTTTATGATGAGAAACTTTGAACAAACAAATATTTCCAAAGTTAATACCTGAGAAGTTATGCTAGAGATTGCATTTAAAAAGCATACTCTGCACAGGGGATTCAACTGTGTGCTAGAAAGTCTCATTGTCGAATTATTTCATTTCCCCCATCCTTGGCCTTTTGGGGGGTTACCCATGATCTAGTTAAAGAATCACTTACATTTTTAATTCATTCAGCATCTGAAGCATTCACATATTTGCCATGTGTTAAATTTGAGTAAAGCCCTTGAAGTGTGATTACAGAAGAAAGGATGCTAAAAAGAGAGGAGAATATCTCCCACGTGTGTAGACAACCAGTATTCAGGGATCAGAAGAGCCAACAGTTCTTGGCCGCCATTCTGATAGAGGCCTGGTTTTGACCAAATCTGAGATGTGCAAGTACAATATGCAGCAGCCCTGGGGAAAGCGCTCAGGCTTAAGCAAGCCCTGTCGAGGAGATTCTATATATCTTAGTTGTCATCTATATCCTGGAGCTCAGTAATTCCCGGATGGGCTGTACAGTGTGACTGAAAAATGTTTCTCAGCTCAGAGATGTCAATAATGCACATTTTTTCCTCCATAGATTTGTCTGCCTTAATTTGGTGATTGCAACTAAACAGTGTTTCCTATTTGTACCAACAAGAAGAATTTTAAAAATTATTCTTTAGAACAGTTTTATTCATTCAGTCATGAACATTCCCAGACATTTGTGGCCTTCTGGATTCTGAATAAGGTAAGTCTCATAACATATACAAGCAACTTGGAGGCTTGAAAACAATGCTGATAACAACGAGAGCCATCTGTATACGAAGTAGGCAGCTCATCATAAGAGACCATGGTTATTGGCTAATGTCAGGTGTTTCTATTCCAGAGAGTTACAATTAACAGCACCAGTGATCATTGTAATGCAGTGCTCTAGGTTTCCATGAATTGAAGCTTTCTGTTTTGTAAGTACCTGGTGCCAACCAATTGTGCAATTGGAGCTAGCATAGTTAAAGTTTTCTGAATTGTTACAAACTAACATCTTTAATTTGCCAGGGGAAATTGGGGGTGTTCAATGCATAACAATTGCATTCTCCTTATCTAAAAATTAGCAAGATTTTAGTAAGTTTAACGTTTATCTAATGTCTGTGTGAGAGATCCTATGCTAGAGATTAATGAGTATAGCACAGAATTTCTTTGGGGCAGAGAGACAAAATGAAAAAAAAAAAATTTAAGCCGGCTGTGGTGGCTCATGCCTGTAATCTCAGTACTTTGGGAGCCCGAGGTGGGTGGATCACAAGGTCAAGAGATCAAGACCATCCTGGCCAACATGGTGAAACCCCGTCTCTACTAAAAATACAAAAATTAGCCGGGCATGGTGGTGGGTGCCTGTAGTCCCAGCTACTCGGGAGGCTGAGGCAGGAGAATCACTTGAACCTGGGAAGCGGAAGTTGCAGTGAGCAGAGATGGCACCACTGCCCTCCAGCCTGCCGACAGAGTGAGACTCCATCTCAAGAAAAAGAAAAAAACATTAAATGTGATAAACAATCAAATGTATAGGGGCAATGGAAACAGAGATTTGGGGACACTGAGCTCAGCCTGAGGAGGCCAGGAGAGGTGATGCCTAACTTGAGTCTTGAAGTATACATAGGAGTTTAGCAAATACAACTGAGAAGGACAATTCACAAAGAAAGAAGAGCATAAGCAAAGGCACAGACACATACACATCTATGTAGGCATGACAGCTTGGAATTTTGGGAAGCAAAATGCAATCTAGAAACTGATGAGAAAGCAAATGCAGACATCCGGTCACAAGAAACCTTGGATTCCATGTGGAGAATATTGGGCCTTATCTTCCACACGTTAGAAAGGTCATTCCAGCAGTAATGGAGACAGTAATTACAATGCCCCAGGCAAAACAAGGTAAAGGATTAGGGTGAAGTAGTCTGGTAGAGATGGAGAAAAGAAGATGGATTTAAATTTCTTTATAGTTTTGGTTTCTTCTCAGTTTACAGTCTAGTAAATCATAACTGGGTGTGAGGTGAGCATCAACACATGAAAAACTATTCTGGGGCTGGGTGCAGTGGCTCATGCCTGTAATCCCAGTATTTTGGGAGGCTGAGGCGGGTGGATCACCTGAGGTCAGGAGTTCAAGACCAGCCTGACCAACATGGTGAAACCCTGTCTCTACTAAAAACACAAAAGTTGGATGGGTATGGTGGCGGGCGCCTGTAATCTCAGCTACTCAGGTGGCTGAGGCAGAAGAATCATTTGAACCCAGGAGGCAGAGATTGCAATGAGCTGAGCTCATGCCATTGCACCAGCCTGGGCAACAAGAGTAAAACTTTGTCTCAAAAAAAAAACAAAAAAGGAAAACTATTCTGCATGTCAGGAAATCCTGAAGTCTGGGTTAACTCCTCTGGAGCAGCCCCAGTGAATCTTACTAGGAGCTCTGTAGGGATTGTGGAGATGGATGCTCTCTCTCCCTTTTCTGGTTAGAACCAATATAAAGGTCACAGGCTCGGTGTATGTCACGTGACTCCAATAGGCAGAAGACGGAATGAAATCCAATGAAGCCAGTAAGGTAAGCAGAATTTTTGTTCCCATCCTTTGGGAAACTATGAACATTTTAGCTAAAATTTATTAAAAAAAAACAAAACTGTAGCCCTTTTGTCTCTTGGTCACAATAATTATAGAGTCAGCTATTGAAGTGTACAACATTTTAAGGATGTAGTTTCCTTCTGATAAAATAAGCTAAAATATTTGCATCACTTTAAAAGTTAAATTAGTATGTAAACTATAATAATATTTTGTAACAACACTTTAATCCATTTGCGTTTACTTCTACATGGATACCTAGAAGTCATCTATTCACATTCAATATGCAATTACCGAGCTACTACCTTGTAACATGCACTGAGCTACTTGATCAAGGCATAAAGAAAAAGAAGTGATTTTGCGATTAATCACTTGTAGTAATCTCTGCAAATCTCTTGATGTTATAGTTTATTCATGCATCTAAAAAAAAAAGACATTTAGCCAGATGTCCTATGAGGTCCTTAATTTCTCTCTAAGCATTATTTTGTCTACGCCTGAAAAATTTTAACATTTTGCGTTACATGACAATTTTATTTAATCACTGAATGATATTCTTTGTGATTTCTTGTTTCACCCATTAATCATTTCAAAATGTTTAATTTCTAAACATTTGGGATTTTCCTATGTATTTTGTTGTTGATTTCTAATTCAGTCCTATTTTGGTCAGAAAACATGACTTGAAACTTTTAAATCTGAGACCTTAAATTACTAAGCATATGGACCATTCTAGTAAATGTAGCTTACATACTTGTAAAGAATATGCATTCTGTTGTTGGGTGGCTGGGTAGCTCTATAAATATCAGTTTACTCTAGGTTACTGATAGTGATGTTCAAACATTCTCTGTGTTTGCTGATTCTTTTGTTGAACTCATCTATAAATTGCTGGCCCACAGGCTGTCAAATTAAGAATGATTTTTACATTCTTAAAAGGTTACACACACACACACTCAAAAAAAGAATATGTCCAAAGCCTGAAATATTTACTCTTCGGTCCTTTGGGAAAAAAGTTGGCAGACTCTTGTGTTAAAATATATAATTTGGAGTGTGGAATTATCTGTTTTTTCTTTAATTGGATCAAGTTTTGATTCATGTACTTTGGAGCTTTCTTAAATTCATAACTTGCACATCTTCCTGATGATTTGACTACTTTATCATACTGTCTGTCTTTACCTCTGGTATTTTTTTTGTCTTTAAATTTGTATTATGTTATATTAATTGAGGCCTGTAGCCTTCTCATGCTTATGTTTGCATGGCATATCATTTTCTATCCATTTACTTTCAGTATGTCTGTAATTATACCTAATCTACATTTTTGGTAGACAACATGTTATTTAATTTTTAACATGCATTCTAGTAATTTCTTCATTTAGTTGCATCATTCAGCTCTTTAACATTTAATGTAATTATTCTATAGAAAAAAACCAAAAAAACTAAAAACATTTAATGTAATTATTCCAATGGTTAGATATGAAGACATCATTTTATTATTTGTTTTCTACTTATCCCTTCCCTTGTTTGGATTATTTGAATACTTCTATAATTTCAATTTAATTTTCCTATTGACTTTTAGCTATATTTCTTTGCATTATTATCGTGATTGTCCTAGAGATTATGGTACATAACTTTAGCCTTTTACTGCCCACTTTAAGTTAATATTTTACCACCTCCTATAAGATATAGAAATCTTACAACACTGTGTCTATATGTGCTCATATTTTTGATGCTATAGTTGTTTGCGCTACATCTCTACTTTAAATGGAAAATAAGAGTAAGGGAATGTGACTCACTCACAGTTTCCAGTGATCTTCATTCCTTTCTGAGAATCCAAGTTTCCATCTGCTATCATTTTCTTCAGTCTGAAGACTTTCTTTAGAAACTTTTATAATGAGTTCCTTAGTTTATCTTTTACCTGAAAATATTTCTATTTTGCATTAATTCTTTAAGTATAGGTTCACCAGTTACAGAATTCTTGAGTTGTTCAGCCTCTTCTTTGACCACTTGAAAAATGTTTGACTCTCTTCTGGCCACTTTGACTTTTGATGAGACAACCCCACTAACTGAATTGTTTTTCTTTATTTAATGTGTTATTTTTCTCTTTCTACTTTCAAGATTTGCTCATCCCTGTGATGTGGAAATTTTTTATTATGATGGACTTCATGTTTATTCTGTTAGGTGTTTGTTGATCATCTTGTGTCTTTAAATTTCTGTCTTTCATCAGATGGGGACATTTTCAGTCGGTATTTCCTCAGATACATTACTTTTTCCCCATTACCTTTCTGTTCTTCTGGTACTCTAATTAGATTTATGTTGCATTGTTTTGTATTATTTAACAAGTCAGTCCCTGGTACTCTATTCATGCTTTTCATTTTTTAGCTTTTATTTCTGTTTGTCTTAGTCTGTTTCTGTTGCTTATAACAGAATACCTAAAACGGTGTAATTTAAAAGAAAAGGAATTTATTTTTTTCAGCTATGGAGACTGAGACATCCAAGGTTGAGGGGCTGTATCTGGTGAGGGCCTTTTTGCTGGTGAGGACTCTAGAGTCCCACAGTGTTACAGGGCATCACATGTTGAGAAGGTGAGCTAGGTCAGGTCTGTCTTTTCTTATGAAGCCAGTAATGTCACTCCCGTGATAACTCGTTAATCCCTGAGTGGATTAATCCATTCACGAGGGCAGAGCCAACATGACACAGTCACCTCCTGAAAATTCAACCTTTAGATATGCCATATTGGAGATTAAGTTTCAACATGAGTTTCCAAGGGGACAGATATCCAAACTATGGCACTATTCTTCACATTGTGCTGGGTTGTATTCATTGCTCTGTCTTCCAGTTCACTTACTCTTTCCTCTGACATCTCCATTCAGCTATTATATTTATTAATCTAGGACCTAACTGGGACCCAATAGCAAGCCAAGAATTGATTTTTAAAAGAAGAATTATTTATTGCAGATAATTTATTTTTTCAGTTTTAGAATTTCCATTTGGCTCGTTGTTATTTCTATTTCTAAGGTGAGATTTCCTAAAATTTCACTTATTGAGAACATATTTATTGTACCTTCTAAAGATAGTTATCACAGCCACTTGAAAATCATCAATTATTAGTTTTAATATCTGAGTTATCTTGGGGTGATTCACAGGTGATTTTGTTTTCTCTCGAGAATGTGTTCCCTTTTCCTGGTTCTTTTTACTTAGGTCATTTTGGACATTATAACATTTTCTCCAAAGCTTGTTTTAATTTTGCAGACAATTGTCTTGTTTGAACTTGAATTGAAAACTTTATTAGATGGTGGCTCTGTTCTCAGTTTAGGTAGTTTGTCATTAGCTAAACTGCTTTGAGTCTATTCTATGAAGGCAGGTTCCTAAGTCACTCAAAGATGTGGGTAGGCATATTTTGGAATCTCTTCTTAGATTTTTCTGTTCCAAGTTTTTCCCACTCTAAACAACAGTTTTCCCAAATCAGTTTTCTAATTTCCCAGGTCAGAAAAGTTAAGTTTTCTCTGCTGGTGTCACCGCTGCCTCATGCTATGCCAACAATACTTGTCCCCAAGTTAAAGGCCCTGAAAATGATACCTCCCTTTGTACAACTACCTTCCTGTAAGTATGTGTCTCCACTGCTGTTATGTCTGCTTCTGCTCACTCCTGATGATGCCTTCAGTCTGGTGCAACAAAAAACACCCATTTCATTTATAGCAACCTGGATTAGTTCATTTTCAACCAGGATCCAACAGCAAGCCAAGAGCTGGTTTTTAGAAGAAAAGCTACTTGCTGAAGAGAGTGGAGCTTTGTTGCAAAAGTCAGGGGCATTCTCTGTGATTTTCCTATTGGAATTTGCTACAGCCTCCCAATAAACTATAGACACACTAAGGGTCTTTTCAATTCACTGAATCATAAAAGCTAACGGCAAGGTATTTTGCCCTGTAGTCCAAAGGGTTGCTTCATAAATGAGTTAGAACAATACATTCAAATATGGAAGTGTTCTCTTTAAAATTTAATGGGCCAATTAAGCACAATAAATTTTTTAATGGTAGGTGTTCCCAGTGTAGCAAATTGTCTTTAACTTGGGAGGTGGTATTTGAACATACCCTAGACCAATTGGCCTCCTCAATTTTTACGGGATTCAGTCTTCATCCTTTGTCATGCATATGTCTTACCAGGGCATCTAAGGTACCGATGATTTTTCTAGCATCAGGTCCCATCTTTGTGATGTCACTAATGCAGTGGACCAACAAAATATCCTTCGCTGGGGGGAGGAGGGTGATAGGATCAACGTCTCTGATGATTGAATTTTGCATGGCAGGGAGCTATAGAATTGATGTAGTCGTGAGATAAGAACATAAATGTGTACCAATAATCTAGACAAGTGAAAAATAGATTCTAGTGTTTTCTGCTTATTGGAATGTGAGAAAAACATTTCTTCTAGGTCAAGAGCTTCTTACTAAATACCTGGTATGTATTGATTTACTCTGGGAAAAATATCCAAAGGAAATAGCTGCTGCCATTGGAATTAACAAATAGTCACTATGATAATCCACTATATATCCAGGATTTGGTATTGTTTTAATGGAAAACTTTTGCAGAATAAATTAAATTAGAAATACATTTTTTTTTTTTTGGAGTGTGTACCATTCTCTGTCAGGTCGCATGTTGTAATTGGTCCCTGGTGTATTCTTGGATCTGGCTTTGTTTTTTGTGGAATGAGGAGTGGTAGAGATGGAGAGTAGTATCATCGTATCTCAGTTCTTTGGAGGTGCCATTTACATGGGCTGAGATGAGAACTGTGCCCTCTGGAGTCCTTCCACCAATGGCTCTATGGGCAGTCAGTAAGAGAGTTGGAACTTCCTCACAAGGTCGCTAACTAACACAGATAAACTCATTTCACGGCCTTCAAACAAGTTAAAATCCATAAAATATGAAGAAAAATGAGTTACAGTGCGTCAGGGAATTAAGTGGAAATGTTATACAGCCAGGATCCAAAAATTCAGAAGAAATATCCAGTCTGCACTAGCAGAACCCCAAGGGTGCTGCTTAGAATCCAAGACAAAATGTTTTGGAAACTCTAAGCTCTCCTACAACTGATGGCAGAACTACCTAACACCCTTTCCCCTGTGTTTGCCAGAAGACTTCATTTCTCTTCATGTCTTCCACCTCTGCTGCTCTCTTCTACCTCAGAATTCTTGCATGGGTTCATCTGCTTAACAGAAAGTTGACCTCAGAGGAAACTATTTGCAATAGAGACTGGGAAAGGTAGTTTTCATCTTTCCCTATTTTGAGATTACAGCAAGACAAACTAAAAGTGAACAGAAACAGGTGTTGAATGACCCAGTCTACACTATTTACCACAGTTGACTTTCTAGCCCAATCACCTTTCCATCACACTTCCCATCATTTTTAATTGAAAAGCATTTTAAAGTGCTCATGACTTGGGTCATTGATAGAAATCCTTAGAATTAGCCCATGTTGAAGACGGTAATCTTAATGCACTACATTTTTGTTTCAGACAAAAACAATCTAAGAGAGATGGTACTTTAGTAGGTTCTTGGAAGGTGCAGCCTGATGTATAATTGTAGCTCTGAGATAGCAGAGTGATAGAACACAAAATCCTTGAGGGGTAAAACCAAAGGAAATCTACAAATCCCACCATCCATCCTTATCTGCCTCTAGTTAATGATTGGAGATTATATACTTGAGTTGGCAGACAGTAGAAAAAAAAGATTCATCAACCCAGTTTATTGACAAACTCTTGAGCATTATTAAAGATGAGAAAACAGATTTAAAAAATATCATGGACCCTTGAAAAAGTACCCTAAATCCAGGCAGAGAGAGCACTCTAATGGAATCATAGGGCACATATGAATCTAGAAAAAAAATCCAGAAGAATAAAATTCAAAAAGCTCTTTGTAATCATAAATAAAGGAAAATATAGCCTCTATGAAAAAAGAGTAAAATAATGAGGCAAGCAACTGCGATAAATAAAAGAAAGGGAAGAAAAGGGAGATGAATGAGATAGGAAGAACTTCTAGGGTGCTAAAAATTTCATAATTAAAATCCATATATATTCATGTAAAAACCAGATTTGGTTCTACAGAAGATAGTATCAATAAATGTGAAGGATGAACTTGAGAAAAACTTTCCCCAAAATACAGAAAAAATAAAGATGGAAAAATTATGAGCGTCGTGAATTATAACGATTTTATGTTGCGTTGACAACATCCATTTTAAATAGGTTTAGCTTTCTCATGTCAGAAGCAGGACGCAATCACGCTTGACACTTTTTAGTTCTACACCTCTCACCAGTTCCTCAGTATGGTCTATCCAGGTATCTTCTTACACAGCTGCTTCCTGGTGACCACCTCCCTATGGGACAGCCACATCCCACCTGCTTGACTGGCCCTGCTGAGCGCCACACCCTGCATGGACTGTGAGACATGCTGCAGTGACCCTCTCTCAGTCATAGCGTGGAACTCATGCTTGTTTCTTTCAAATCTACCAATGAAAACTTCTCTCCATAAGTGTGTTTGGACACTGTCCTGAACCTCAATGAAGGTGTTGACCCATGGATCCCTCATTCTCTTTCCCTGTCTGATCTCCCTGACCTCAGTTTGCAGCCTCTGGGCGTGCCATGTGCCCCCCAACCTGTAGGTAGTAAAATCTATATTTCTATCTTGTGTTTCTCCCAATTATTGAAGGGGTCTGCTCTGTTTTAAAGATTCTAAATCAAAACAGGCCAGGTGCAGTGGCACACACATGTAGTCTCAGCTACTTGGGAGGCTGAGGCAGGAGGATAGTTTGAGCCCAGGAGGTTGAGGCTGCAGTGAGCCATGATTGCACCACTGCACTCTGGCCTGGGTGACAGAGCAAGACCCAGTTTAAATAAACAAACAAATACAAACAATGAAATAACATAGTACACATATAAAGATGAAAAGGGACCCAACACAGAGATAATTGACTGGAACAAAAACCAGGGTAATTTAACAGAAGCAATAATTAAAGATATGATGAGGTGGAGGTGGCAGTAGAGAGCAACTTTTCTGAGCTGGGCATACAGATGAAAAGATTTTATCACATGATGCCAAGACAAAGGGACTACAGATATCCTGGCAAAATTTTCTAACTAGAAGAATAAAGCTAGCGTTTATAATCATCTAGGGTGAGATATGGGAGAGGAAGGAGGGAAAAAAGATTGACTTCTCACAAAGGAAAAAGTCAGCCTCATCTGAGATTCTCAGATGCAATAGTAAATGCTGCTCTGAATTTTGTCCTGTCACTTTTTATTTTTTATTTTTAGAGACAGGGTCTCATTCTGTTGCCCAGGCTGAGTGCAGCGATGTGATCATAGCTCACTGCACCCTCGAACTGCTGGGCTCAAGCGATTCTCCCACCTCAGCCTTCCGAGGAGCTGGACTACAGGCATGCACCGCCATACCTGGCTAAATTCTTTTTTGTTTTTTGAGACAGGGTCTCACTCTGTCACCAAGGCTGCAGTGCAGTGGCATGATCATGGCTCACTGCAGCCTTGACCTTCCAGGCTCAAGTGATCCTCCTCCCTCAGCCTCCGGAGTAGCTAGGATCACAGGTATTGCACCACCACACGTGGCTAAAGTTTTTAATTTTTTTAATTTTTTTTTTTTTTTTGTAGAGATAGGGCCTAACTATGTCACCCAGGCTGGTGTCAAACTCCTGGGCTCAAGTGATCCTCCCTGCTCAGACTCCCAAAGTGCTGAGATTACAGGTATGAGCCACTGCACCAAGCCTGATTTTGTCCTCTATAATCACCACCTTTTCATGTGTTAAGACAAAGTAAACACATGCTCACACATGGTTCATGCACCTGTTTGTGATATCTATCTGAAGGTAACCCATCTCTTTGAAAGATAGGTCTACATTAATCTCAAAAAGGGGGAGACAAGTAGCAAGAGAAGTATGGCAAATAGGAAAAAAGTTGAACAATTGAAATAAAAACACCCGTATACCTGATTTAGAAAATTCAAATGTCAAACATTTTGTCAAAAAAGAACATGTATATTTAAAAATGATAATATAATAAAATATTTAAAATTTTAATTATACAAATAAAGTCTAGCAGTGGCGACGAAGGGAAGAGTAGATGGAAACATAAAATATAATTAAAATATTCTACTGCATAGAGAAGAAAACAAAAATACACTGTTTTTGACTTAACTATGACAGTGAAAAAAGGAATAGGTTAAGAAGTATACATTAAGTACAGTTTTGAAAAGCCTGAAACTGGTTGTTGAAAACAAGATATGATGTATCTATAAATTGATTGATCTATCAATCATCTATCTTGCCAATCTCTCTATCCATTATGTATGAAAACACTGGTTATGATAAAAATGAAGGTCGTGTAGTTTATTTGGCTAGAGAACAAAAATAAAAGAAACAGCAAGAAAATTTAAAAACATGAAAGAGCAAGATAAAAAGATGTCTAAATAGTTCAATTATATATGCTATTGGTTTAACTACCGTATTAAAAGACAAAGCCTTTCACGTTTTACTTTGTATAAATAAATCTAAAGCAAAGCTGCCTTTAAAAGAATGAAAGCATAAGTGTGGACACATAAATCATGAAAATGGAAACAAAGTAAACCAAAGTTCAGTGTACTAAATAGTAAAAGATCATTCAATGCAAACAGCTTAAAGTGGGAGAACAAGGATTATTTGATAGGTATAAGGTACAATTCTTTTTTAAAAAAATTACAATGTAAATGGTTTCACATTGCATATGTTCTTCTGTACTAGCTTATTTTTGCTAAATAGGGTTTTTAGATTTATATCACTTGAAAAGTCTTACTCAAGGTCATTTATTTTTATTGCTGCATAAAATTCCACTATATAAGTATCTTATAATACTATATTATTTATGAATGTTCTAGCAAAGGTATAAAAATTTCTGAGAAATACAAACCTAAAAATTAGTATAAAGGTTTTAATTGGGATGAATGAAGATGGATAGCCCAGGGGAGAGGTCACAAAGATGAACTAACTGTTCAGTCAGTGTTTTGGTTTTCAAGTTGATTTGGTGGTACACAGGCATCTGTGTGTTATTTTTATAATTTTGTATATTTCTTATTGTGAAATAAAAATTAAAAACAAAACAATTATTCATTTTGTCAGTATAACATCTATGACACTCTGTGCTAAAGCAAATTGAATTAAAGTATGTAAAGCAAAAGATCTTAGCATTTCAACAGGAAATTGACAGAAACATGATAGCATTGGGAAACTTTAAAATAGCTCTCTCAGCATGGTGATAAGGAAAACACAGGATTTGAAAATCTAAATTACTAAATTTTAATAAAATGCAAATAATTTGCTAAATTATGTAAGCTATTCTAATAAATGCATATGAACTTCTGTATACAAAAATGACTCTCCCGTTGTTCATTGAATATATTTTTTTAAATTAATGATATATTAGACAATAAAAAGGCAACATTTTCCCCAAATCAAAAATTATGGAGGCCACATTTTGTGAACACTACTGTCATTAATTTCTGATTAGTCCATCATTTCATTGTTTAAATGTCTTATTTGACCTAGTAGTTATTAAGTGTTTGTTACTTGTTTTTTATTTCAGCATAGTGTATTCTTTTTTTTCCCTTCAACTTTTATTTCAGATTCAGGGGCTACATATACAGGCTTACTATCGGGGTATATTGTGTGATGCTGAGGTTTCGGGTATGAATGAGCCTGTCACCTAGGTACTGAGTATATACCCAACAGTTTGTTTTTCAGCCCTTTCTCCCTCTCCCTCCTCTAGCAGTCCCCGGTGTCTATTGCTGCCATCTTTATGTCCATGAGTATCCAATGTTTAGCTCCCACTTGTGTGTGAGAAGACATGGTATTTGGTTTGCTGTTCTTGCATTACTTCATTTAGGATAATGTCTAGCTGCATTCATGTTGTTGCAAATGACATGATTTCTTTCCGTTTTTACGGCTGCACAGTATTCTATGGTGTGCATATACCCAATATGGTGGATTATCTTCGATCACATTTTGGCTAAGCAAGTTTTGAAATGGGGTAAGTCTTTTTCCCTCCAGTGTTTTATTCATTCATTATTGGTACTAACTAGTATTTATAGACTCATTTATTATAGACTCAATCACTTTCTACTGTCAAATGGGAAATGAAAAAGACTTACTGATGTTTCTTGGTGTTGTGTATTGATGGTATAATTATTGGAAATTCCCTATACAGGGGACTATTGTCAAGGATCAGAGCTTCTTTTATCCTGCTCCTTTGCAGATGGATCACTTTTCTTATTCATTGCTGTTTTTTAGAATAGTTTTCCATTCAGAACAAAGGGTAGATTCAGCTGAGCAGCAAGGAGATTTGTCTAACAGGAGCAAAAAAGGAGATCTGAAAAAGGAAGAAGGGATTATCCAGACTATGATGGCCAGATGGAAAGCAGGGCCGGGCATCAGGCGATGAGGACAGCCCACAAGGAGACAGTTTGTGTCTATGAATGGTACAGTCCTACACTCATGAGGTCGACTTGTAAAACCATTTGAGTGGTTGATTCACACTGAGAGATGAAAACTCATTTTCTTGATTGTTTTGGTTAGGAAGGGTTCTAGAAGAAAATAGTTCACTGAGTTTCTTGAAGGGAGAGTGATGAAGAACAGAGAGAGCACTGCAATTATCCTGCTTTGAGACTGCTGAATGTACACGTTTTATTTCAGCCAGGGTTATGTGAAAAGATGAGGGTGTAAAAATAAGGATGAAATAAAAATAGGTGGAGATAAGTGCATTGCATTTCTAATTACCTACTGAGCAGTAGTACATAATGAGAGAATTGATACTAAATGCAACAATGCAATTAGAAATATTTTATTGGGTTTTTGCAAGTAACATTTGATATCTGTTTTTTAGTGATTAAAGAATCATGAATTCCAGCAAGTGCACAATTGTACCTTTTTGCAATTCATTATCATCGGTATAGGCAGAATGAGTTGCTATATTATTTACATGGGGCAGAACCAAATGGGTTGATCACAGCCCTCAATGTCTCCCTGCCCAATAACAGCCATTTTGGACACATTCCAGAAAATGGTTTAACTTTGTAAATAATGCAATCTTTCTACAATTTCCTTTCCCTCTAGGTTTTGTCTCTTGAATAATTTCAGGTGTGATCCTTGGTGTCATTGCACTAAGACCCAGCAAGGGTCTGGTGCTGGACAGGTAACGTTGAACAGAGAAACCGGAATGTTCACCCGCACTGCTGGGCTCTGCAGTTTGCACTGCAGCATCGTTTGGTAAAATAACTTGTGAAAGGAGATAATGTTGTTTGAAAGAGTTCTTTAGATCCAGTTATATATGCACTTTCTTTGGTTTTCTTTAGTGATTGCCATTCTTCCTGTCACACTGAGACGAGCACCTGGAGACGCTGATGTCTTCCTTTTCCTTGTGACAGGAAGGCCACGGGTGGCTCAGGTGGTGCGCCCACTGACACAGTAACGGAAAATTCATGGTCTCAGGCCGTTGTGACCTTCAACATTTTGACATGGAAGATTTTAAAATACAAACTTAAAAAACTGTAATTATGGCAACACTGAGACATTGTTCATCAAGCTTGTGGCTTCTGAAACAGATCCCATAATGTCAAACTAAGTTATGGGTCAGTGTTTTATATGCCACAGTTAAATAGCTTCCATATTTCCATGTAATTTTCTCATTGGAATTAACTTTTATATTTAATACACAGATTTGATTCCTTTAAGGAATATTTTCTGCCATCAAATTTGACAGACTCACTTCTGTTGTGAATTTTCATTTGCAGTAATTATATCTCTTGAGGACAAATTTTTATAGATCGAATTTTGCAGTTCTACAATTCAGGATATTGTGATTTATCTGCCAGTTTCAAAGCAACAGAAAATCCTAGTGTATGAGGTTTCAGTCAGTGTCAGTTTTACCTCTTTTTGATTATTTTCCGAAGTAAATGCACCATTTTGCCTCACCAGCATCACTGGAATTGTGTACCTAGGAGGATTATGGCTGCCTCTGCTGAGTCCTGCAGGTTGGAAGTGGAGGAAAGCCAGCAGTAACGGGCCTCAGCCAGCTCCCAAACAAACTGAAGGGCCAGGTCTCTCTCCCACCACACCCCACACGACAGCCCAGAGTCTGTTTCCAGGAGGAGGGTGAGAAGGACTTGAAAATTTGCCTGAAGCTATCTGCCTCCCAGCTGTGAGAGAAAAGGGCTTGGTTCTCCCCCTGCCTGTGAATTCCTGCCCTCCCTGAGTTCTGGCCAGGAGGTTTCTCGCTGAGTTCAAATTGTTACAAAGTTAAGGGAGAGAATTCCTTCTCTCTGTGGAGTTTTACCCCCTGCTCTTCCGCCCACCTTCCCAATGGATCCCTGTGGTGCCAGGCAGGAATGGGCTGCTGGGGACCGAGCGAGCTCCCAGGGCCTTTCTGCTGCTGTCTCCTACCCCTGCGTTTCACTGGCTCTCTAACTTGACTCAGCTCCGGGTCAAGTCCCAGACTTCTCCCACAAACAGACCTTCAGCTTCTCTAGTTGTGGGCTGTGTTCGGGAGAGGAGGGTCTCCCTTTCCCACTTCTGCACCTGGGGCACTCACAATATTTGGGGTGTCCTGCGAGGAGCAGTCTGCTTCCTTCAGAGAGCCTGCGGGTCCTCTGAGAATTGCTGGTTTGTTCTTGCAGTCCATCTGGAGCTACAATTCACAGTGCAAGCCTCCGCATGCTACTCTGTCTAGAGCTGCAATCTAGTCCTCTCTACCATATTTTTCTAACATGATTTCTGAGTTTTCTGTTCTTTTCAAGGACTCCTTATGCCACACTGATTTTCTTCTGTTTTCTTCTAGAAGTTTCAGAGTTTTAGCTCGTACATTGAGAACTATAACACCTTTTTGTATTAATGTTTTATGTATATTGTGAGGCAATGGTTGAGCTTAATTTTTCCTCCCAAACTGTTACCCAGTTATTACAGCAAGCATTCTATAAAAGGACTGTTTTTTTCTCATTGAATTTTCTTGGAATCTTTACCAAAAGCCAACTGACTATGTATGTTTGCATCGGTTTTTGTATACTCTGTTCTGTTCCATTGATGTGTATATTGTGCCAATACTACACTCTTTTGATTAGTTTAGTTTGCTGTAACTTTTTAAAACAAATTGCATAAGTCCTCCAAACTTATTCTTGTTTTTCAATTTGTCTTGGCTATTCTAGGTCACTTCCATAGGTTCTGAGAATAAGAGAATCAGTAGTTTCTGGTATTCTTCCCTGTGTCCTTTGTATGAGAGTGGATGCCTGCACAAAGTATGCTGCTGAAAGACTGCATAGCCCAGCAGTTTTCTTTCAGCTAGATATGGTCATGTGACACATTTCTGGCCAATCAGAGGCAAGCATAAGTGTTGCCTTAGGACTTCCAAGAAGGCTCTTTGGGGGAGTAAGGCAGCACCCTTCTGGCTTTTCTTTGTCTTTGTTTGAAATGAAATGTAGAAGTAATGACGGGCTAGAGCTTTTGAAAGACAGATACTTTTAACAGTGAGATAATCTATTGAAGATGGAAGCCGGCACTGAAGAGCAGAACAATAGGAACTGGAAGCCCTTGATTATTTTTTGTGTCCTTTTTTAAAACCATAGAGTCACCAGACCAGATTTTTTCTGAATTCTTTTATGTGAAAGGAAAATAAACTTCTATGTTGCTTAATCCTGGTATTTTGCATTGTTCTGTCACATGCAGCCAAACTGACATGGGTTCTAAGATTTATCTTTTCTGTCCACACATCTTAGAGAGAAGGTAATTTTATCCTTGCCTGTTCCAATGCAGTGTAAATGGATCTTTATTCTTCATAGGTTTATTTCTTGATTAATGGGGACAGTTTGAATTAAATTCTCTCTCATTAAAATGAGTACTCTTTCAAATAGTACCTAGTCATTGTGTATCCATTTCTCCCTAGTCAGCTCTTGTACTTAGGAGAAAGCTGATCCTTAGCTTTGGGGTGTTTCCTTTTGGTTTGTGTCAATTAACATAAAAGATAATGGTGCACCAGGGGCCCGTGACCTAAGCATGAGCTGTTCCTGCAGCCAAAATAGGATTACTAATCTGCAAAAGACATAGTGATGAGATAGCATCACTTAGCATCTGGGTCAAGAAAACTTGTACTTTATTCCTCAATTGGACTTCCAGGTACGTGAATCAATGCATAATCATTTAATCCAGTCTAAGTTGAGTTTTCTGCGATGTAAATATGCCTGCATTGATGAATATATTGTTTCATGGAGCTCTCTAAGAAAGTACAGAAGGAGTTACAGGCTGTGGTTGTGCTGTTGGTATCTGGAAGCCATGTTGCTTTGTCTCCCAGGGCTTTTTCTTGGTATTTACTAAAATCCATCATCTGACAGTCAGGTTCTCTCAATGGGGAGTGCATCCCAAGAAATTTTTGTCTTCCCTCTCAAACTTGATCTGTTCTGTCCACTGTGAGAGTGAATTCATGACTTTCATGTGAAGTTATTTTAAGTAGATAGCCTTCACATCAAGAAATTCAGTTTGTGGTGTCTACATGCATATTTTTCTGCTTTAGCTTGCTCAAGTTGAAATTCACCTGCAAAAACAAAAAAAAAATGACTTCAAGAAGGTTTTGAAAGTGTTTCCCTCAAATTTCAGCTCTCACCTCTTGTACTTGCCATCCAGATTAGGAGGGTGTTATGCACTTGTCAAAAATATGTATGATGTTATTAAAAAGCCAAGTTAGGAGAAAAAAAGCAAATTAAGGAACTGTTGCTTTTTGCTTTATCCTTTTATTATAGAATCAAATATGTTCATCTGTTTTGCTCCAAGTTCTTACCTGTGTCCTTCTAAATTTAGGGATATTCAGTTTTCAAAATTTACCCAATTTACTTCAGACCACACTACACTGTTCTCTCAAACATGGAAGATGTGTGAAGGAATATGCTGATAAACATTTTCTCAGTAAGCCTACATGTATACCTAGGGAGAATCAAACATTCTAGACAAATTGGGATTATACATAGATATGAATATTCATAATAATTATTCATAACTATTAATATATCACATTTTATTTGCGTTATCTCACTGAAAATTCCTATCAGTATATACAAGGACTGTCATACTTAAATCTATTTTTTAGATGAGAAAATAGGTACTCTGAGGTTAAGTAACTTTTCTTAAGGTTAATCAGTTAAGTGTTGAAGCTGGAATTTGAATCCAATTATGTCTGACTGCCAAATTGATTCCTTTTTTGATATGCCATGCTGCCTTTAATTCATAGTGATTGTTACTTCAAAAGCAATCTTGCTGCAGTATATATGGACTGGACTAGCTCCATCATGCTCTTTCAGCTTGCTATTTACCCGTATTACTTTCACTAGGTACTGTCTAGGAGGGGTCCAGTAGAACCAGAAGAGTTTTCTCAGAGAGGAAGCAACATTTTACAACTGAATCTTCACTACATATACAGAAGAGTCCAAAGTTGGAAACCTAAGCAATCCAAGAAATCACTGTCCCTACAGAAGTTAAACAATAGGATGCTTTCTCTCCTGCTTTAATAAATGGTTGTTATCTTGCTCTGAAGATAATTGAAGCAGTGGACATCTCATATCCTTTTCTACTTATTGGGCTAGAGTCAGAGTCACCCTGACTCTGACTTATTTTTTAATTGATAAGCTCTTCAAGTCAGAGAGAACTTGGTGCAACTCCAGGCTCTCCTAATTATTTATGGAAATAAATAATTATGGACAAGTCCATTACTAAGTCTGTAAAATCGAGAAAATATGATAAACCATGCATGATTATATTTGAGTATTTAATAAAGGATCTTTGGTACCAGGCACTTAGTAGGCTATGGCTGTTGCTATGTCACTCCCATGCTGTCTACTCTTAAAAGGACTCCTTAGATAGAATTAATTAATTGTGGCTAATAATCTGGGTCAGATTATAGAAACTGAAACATCTGGAAGAAGGAGAGAATTGTGGTTGTCTCCAGTGAAATCTATTTTTTGTGACCTCCCCTTGCCAGAAGTACCAACTGGTAGACACATATGTGTGACATTGTAAAACAGGTAATCAATTCATCTCTTGCTACATCTAATGCATAAAATCAAGTAGAAGCACGTAGACCTAAGCACAGATTTAGGGTTGATAAAAAAAGGCACTTTTATTGAAGTGATTTATGGGCCTTTTGGATAGGAAATGTTAAAGAAAGGGGCAGCTTAAGTCATTTTAATTATTTATGATTTTATTGTACCAGCGGAAGTCTCCAGTTCGCTCTAACTTGGAGATGCTTCTACTAATGCTGAAGGAAAAAATCTCATGATAATGGAAGACTCAATTCTTGTGTTGTTAACTGAAAACATTACTCATGCTCATCAAAGTAGTTCACGGAAGTCATTTAATGTGGTTGTCTTTTCAGTTGAAAGCATGCTGACTCTGTTGATGGTTTCTGCTAATGCGTAGGAAACAAATAGCAGGCATGTCTTCATTTGTGAGTCTTTGTCATTATCTGCATTGATGGTTTTCTTAAATTTTAATTTTCCCATTTAGTAGATAAATATTTAGCACCGAACCCCAATACTGTCCCTGGCACTAAAAAGACTTCCTGCATGGAATTCTAATAGACCTCAAAGGTAAGAGCTGCAGCCCCACTAGCTCAGGGTTCAATTAAATAGGTAATCAATCAGAAAGGAATGACTTTGTTCCAGACAGGGATGCTCACACTTGAGTTAATCATAAGAATGAAGATGCCTCTGCGTTCCACACTTTCCTCATCAGCCACACAGGGATAATTATCCTGGTGCTGCCGGCTTTACAAGCAATTTGCGGGAATCAAATGAGTTAATGCACTTGTGATTTCTCTGAGAAGCAGAAGCATCTGAAAGAATGTCATTAATTTTCCTGTCTGGATTTCACTCTTCTCACTTGTTACCAGTTCCCTTGGCTGTGTGGTCCTCAGCACAGACATGCATATGCATATGTGTTTTTGCATGTGAGAAGGTGAGAAAAAAAGGAAGTGATGGGAAGAGGGACCAAGATTTAGGACCTGCAATACTGTACTTAAACTAATAATAGTCCTTTAACACAAAGGATTTCTTTTGCACACTTCCACTTAGTTTGGTTCTTCTTATCAAGTTGGACAGATGTTTTTCAATGTCTGGGAGGAAGAGTAAGTGGCCTTATAAATGTGGAAGTCTTTGCTGGCCTGGGAATACTCAAGCCAGCTCTATGCAGTAGTTGTAGCCTCCTTTCTTCGTTCTTTCTACCGGCTTATGGTTTTCCTTTCAGTTCTAGCTCATCAGCTTTCAGGTGCATATAATGAATACTTACGACTATTACTACCATTACTGTCAGGGAACCTCTATGCTTTCTAATTGTGATGACTGCATTTATTAATGAGATAATACCTTGGCTGATGATGATTAACAAAATTTGGTTTTAATCTAAGGGCATTCTAATGCTTTCAAGTCAGGCACAGGTGTAGTGGAAAGAACCCGGGACCTGGAGTAGGTCACCTGGCTCTGTCCCGGTTATGCCAGTAATTAGATATGTATTGTTGGACACTCTTAACTTCTGTGGGCCTCCAATGTCCCATCTCTAAGATGAAAATGATTTTTACAGCTCTGAGAATTCAGTGAAGCTGTGGAAATGCTATGATTCTATGTAGAGTACGTCAAAACTGTTCATGTTAGTGCCTCCAGGATTCCCAGCCCAAACTGGCAAGTGGCCAGATGTGTCAGCAGTTCCTTTCTGTCCCGCTTGGTGGCTGTTGTGCCCTTGTGTTGTCCAAGGTACCATCGTCTGATCACTGCCTTAGCTGCCCAGGAATCCTGTCCTCCTCTTCCTGTAAACTGCACTGGCTTGTAGATCACACCCTTTCTCTGTGTCTCACCCTGACTCTGTGCCTAGTCGTGTGTTTTGTGCTCTTGGGGCCTCTTTGTTACGGCAATTCTTTTTGAAATTCAAACCAAAGCATCATTGCTTCAGTTTTTCTTTTTTAAAAAAGGACTTCGCATTTTAAGTCTTTAGATTATCAGACCCAAAGAGTGACTAATGCGAATAATGAAATTTCAGAGATGAGCCTGGGTTAGGGGCAGTAGAAGTGGTGTGGATGACTCTGGATACCATTGAGTGGCACCATGCAGGTTACTGATTGGGTATTTGATACAAGGTAGAGCTGTGTCAGTCAATGGGTCTCCAGCTGAGAAAACGTAGGGAAAAATGGTCATCGTAAAATTGAAATTATATCAGATATAGGCAGAAAAATATACCTTAAGGGAAATAAAAATTTCTTCCCATATGTATTTTTTTACTTTTTAGACTTTCCTGTTTCTAGGAAGATTACTTGGTGAATTGCATCTTTCGGGATCACCATAAGCAACCTAATGAAATAGGAAAGACAGCCCAAAGGGAGAAGTGACAATTTATGCATGCTGTGGTACGCATGAATCTCCATGTACTCACATAGAGTGTAAGGAGCCAGACCAGAATATCTATATAAAACATAACGTGTGTCAGAAACGTACCCAATTCTAGAAAATACAATTCTATCATGTTGGAAAGCAGATCTGTAGTTGCCTGGGGATGGGGCTGGGAGAAAAAAGGGATGGATTACAAAGGTGGGCATGAGAATATTAGGACAGGTGATGGATGTGTGGTATTCATGATTTGATTGTAAATTTTCTGGTGCACACAATTCAATACTCATTGAATGTACGATTATTTAATTTTAGTTTTTCCTCCCACCCCCATCCCCAGGCAGCTACATATCCGCGTACCACAGCATGTGTAAATAGTTGTGCTTATGGCTGTGTAGTTTTCTCTTGTGTGAGGATACAACAATTTGCTTATCTATTCATCTGTTGATGGACATTGTATTAGTTTTTTAGCAAAACTAACAAAATGTCACCAACTGAGTGCTTTAAAAAACAGACATTTATTTTTCACAGTTCGAGAGGCTAGAAGTGTGAGATTAGCAGGTGTTGGCAGGTTTGGTTTCACCTGAGGCCGCTCTCCTCGGCTTGCAGACATCTTTGCATGGTCTTTTCTCTGTGTGTGCATCGCTGATGTCTCTTCGTGTATCCAAATGACCTCTTCTGGAGGAGGAACCAGCCTAATAGCCTCATTTTAACTTAATCACCCTTTTAAAGGCCCTATTTCCAAATAGGCACATTCTGAGGGATTGGGGTCCAGAGCTTCAATATACACACTTTGGGTAGACACAATTCAGCCCTTGACAGACATTTGGGTTGTTTCCAGTGTTTGCTTATTACAAATAAAGTTTCTATAATTATATCTGTAAAAGTGTATATGTGGACATATGCTTACATTCCTCTTGCATAAGTATCTAGGAGTGAAATTGCTGCATCTTATGGTAGTTTATTTATTTATCTATTTGAGACAGAGTCTTGCTCTTGTTGCCCAGGCTGGAGTGCAGTGGCTCTATCTCAGCTCACTGCAACCCCTGCCCCCTGTCCAAGCAATTCTCCCGCCTCAGCCTCCTGAGTATTTGGGATTATAAGTGCCTGCCACCGCACCCGGCTAATATTTGTATTTTTAGTAGAGATGGGGGTCTCACCAGGTTGGCCAGGCTGGTCTCGAACTCCTGACCTCAAGTGATCCGCCCACGTCAGCCTCCCAAAGTGCTAGGATTACAGGCATGAGCCACCATGCCCAGCCAGTGTATGTTTTACTTTTTATAAAACTGTCAAACCTTTTCAAAACAGTCCTTCCATTTTTGATTTTCATGAACACTGTGTGACCATTCCAGTTATCTTGACAACATTTGGCATTATCGGCCTTTAAAAATATTAGACCTCCTGGTGTAGTGGTCCCTTCTTTATAGTTCTGCTGTGCACATCTGTGATAACGATGTTGAGCATCTTTGTACATGTTGTGTGCCATATTTATATAATATTTTGATTAAGTACCTGCTAAAATATATATTTTTAATTGGATTTTACCATTTAAAAAGTTATTTGTGTATTCTTTGCATATTCCCAGATAGAAGTACTTAGTCATACTTAGCATATATTTCCCACAGTGTGTGGCTTGCCTTTTCATTTTCTAAAGTGTCTTTTGAAGAGAA
Organism: Gorilla gorilla gorilla; assembly: GCF_029281585.2. Classification (NCBI taxonomy): domain Eukaryota; kingdom Metazoa; phylum Chordata; class Mammalia; order Primates; family Hominidae; genus Gorilla; species Gorilla gorilla. The sequence continues at coordinate 38,865,505 of NC_073241.2, forward strand.
AGTTTTTTTAGTCTTGATGAAATTTATCAGTCCTTTTCTCTTAAAATTCATGCCTTGTTATTTTGCTTGCCACTCATCGAGCTTCTTGGTTCTGGAAGCTTATAATTTTCATTACATTTGGATAATTTTTAACCATCAGATTTTCAAGTGTGTTTTTATGCTCCATCTGGGACTCCAGTTACAGATATAGCATACCTTTTTAAATTGTCCCTTTTTCTCTAGTTCTTCTGTGTTTATTTCTGATCATGTGTATTGCTGCGTTTTCCAATGTATTGCTCTTTTATTATACAATGTCTAATCTGCTGATAGTCCTGTCAAATGTATTTTTCTGCAGATGTTCAACCTGGGCTTTAAAATATCTTTTGTGTCTCTCCTTCACATGTTCATGCCTTCCTACACCTTCTTGAACATACAGAAGAAAGGCATAGTGACTGGAAATGTGCTTGTCTACAAATATTGTTATTGTTATCATTTCTGGGTCTATTTCTATTGGCTGATAATTTTCTTTATTATGGGTTATTTCCTGATGCTTTGCAGAACTGGTAATTTTTGACTGAATGCCCAACATTGTGATTTTATGTTGCCAATTCTGGGAATTTTTAATTCTTATAAATATATATGAGGTACTTTCTAGAGCACAGTTACGTTCCTTGGGAACAGTCTGATTATTTTACAGTTTGCTCTTAAACTTTCTTAGACAATAGCAGTACAGCCTGTAATGGAAGACTAATTTGGTGGCACTGCCAAGGTGAGGTCCTTGTAAGTCCTCTTCCTTTCACTCTGTGCACTGTGAGGTCTGTACCAATCTGGCTGTTGGGAGCAAACAGTCCTCCTGGCCACGTGTGAGCTCCAGGAATTATTTCATTTTGCCTTTGCGATGCATCTTCCCTAGGCTGTGGGTAGTGCTCTTTATAGCTGAAAGTTATTGATGCCCTCTATTACTTCATTGTTTTCCGAAGTGGAATTTTGTTTTGTTTTGTTTTTGTTTTATTTTGTTCCAAAGTCCTGGGATTACAGGGGTGAGCCACCGCGCCCAGCCATATTATTTTTTTTTTATTTTATTTATTAATTTTTTTGGAGATGGAGTCTTGCTGTGTCGCCCAGGCTGGAATGCAGTAGTGCAATCTCGGCTCACTGCAAGCTCCGCCTCCCGGGTTCACACCATTCTCCTGCCTCAGCCTCCCGAGTAGCTGGGACTACAGGCACCCGCCACCGTGCCCAGCTAATTTTTTGTATTTTTTAGTAGAGATGGGGTTTCACTGTGTTAGCCAGGATGGTCTCGATCTCCTGACCTTGTGATCCACCCACCTTGGCCTCCCAAAGTGCTGGGATTACAGGTGTGAGCCACCACGCCTGGCCCAGATTATTTTTTTAAAAAGCAAGTAGTAGACATCCAACAGGAAAGCAGTTGAAAAATTTCAAAAGCTCCGAACTTTAATCAGAAACTTTTCAACTCTTGAGAGCTCCATGTGGCTCTATGACAAGCAATAAAAGCAATTAAATTTTTTTTGGTGACTTTTCATATTGTCTATGCTAAATTACTGCTTATTTCATCTTTCTCTACTTCCTGGTTGACTCACTAAGTTCCATGAGGAGAGTAACGTCAATGCAGAACAGTAAATATGTGTATTATTTGCCCAGAGAGAAATCCATACGTGGCTAAAGGAAAGATCTTTCTCTCTCTAATCAAGAACAATAGTGCTTTCTTTCTCTTTTTTGAGACACCTTCCTTAAGTCCAAATATTTGTTTTACCCTGTTAAAAAGATAAAATGCTCTTCTTTTTCTTATTTGCACCCTTTTACATATCCTAAGATATGAAAAGGAAATGAGGTATTCAGTTGGTTTTCTTAATGGAATTGTCCCTTCTCCCAAAATAAACTAAAGTGAAACTCTACAATCCTGGGGATTCTCTCACATTTGATGTGAATTTTCAACAGGACTTTAATTCTCCTGTTTCTTTTATTATTGGTTTGACTTTTGTTTTCCTTTGGTAACATGACAGGTAGTCTTTTTCCAGCAACTCCATAATTCATGCCACCTCTTTTCTGCTTTCACACCAGGGATAAATAGTGAGCTGAAGAAACTCCAGCCTCTCCAGAATGGTGGGCATGGCAGCTCCTGAATTCTGCTTTATTTCTTAGCACACAGAGCTGTGAAGGAACTTGTTCTCATTCTCAGTAGGGCTGACTGCCAAAGTTTTCCCTGAGTTTGAAAATTTCCTTCATTTTTGGCTTTCAACTCCAAGTTCCCTGGGGGCACACAAAATCATAGTTCTTGAAAAGTAGTTTTTCCATTAAAAAAATTGGGTTTTTCCAATCATTTTGTACCAAAGTGGATGAATCTGCTGATATTTCTGAGAGAAAAACAAGTACAAAAAGTTCAAAAGTTTGCTCTTTATGAGAAGTGTTTTACTAATTTCCCTTTTCCTGCTCTGGGTGACTAGAGTGTTATCAATTGTTAGGCTGGGCAGATTTTTCAAAACAACCATCAGGAGCCCTTCCCCATTTTCAAGTAATGTAACTGATCCCAGAAAAAACACTATGTCATATGGAGTCAATAATTCTGTTATAAATCTTGTCAATGAATGAAACAACAGGGTCAAGGATGGACGATTAAGCACTGTTATTAAAATGACTGATTGAAAGAATGAATGCCCTAGAAATCTGGCAGTTGCTAGCAGTAAATTTTAAATGAGATTTTGGAAAAAAATTAAGTTAACTGGAATAAATGTGGGCACCAAAGATATAGACTCAACGCCCTGTAAAATATGATTCCCTTGGAAATGTTTTCCTCCAATCAGGTACTCATTTTGAGGAGAGACTTGGCACATGCAGAATTTTGAATATTCAGGCAGGTAAAATAGTGATGCCATATTTATTTCCCTCCTCTACAAATGGAAGGGGCAAGACATCAAAATGTCTTTTTCTGTTATTTTTTCTTTCTGGTCTGATCAAATGTAATAAATTTGCCATGGCAGAAATAAATCCATTTTCCTCCTATAGCTAAGAGTCATAATTCTTCATTTATCACAGGATTTATACCTTTTCATATGCGTCATCAGTTTTTGGTTGTCTAATGTTTATTAAATACATTTCAGTAAGCACTAGAAGAAAATGTCTTCGTCTAACAGGCTAGTTCTTACTGAATATGTCTATCATGAGCCAGTCGGTCAACAAATACTTCTCAGTTCTGGGATCCTGATAAGGACAAGATATACAGAGTCTCTTTTATTAAGGAATTAACATTCCAATTGGACACAAAAATAAATATTTTTGGTTTTAGATCCTCTACGAAGTGAACTCCATGAGACATGTTGATGTCTTGCTGGTCCCTGTATCTCTTCACCTGGGTTGATACTCAGCACAGAGGAGGAGACCAACAAATATTCTATTTAATAAAATAAAACCTTGTTTTGAAGAGACTCATTATCTGTTCCTATTATGAGTTAAATATGATCTCAAACAACTCTACTAGCCCATTCAAAATGAATTCAGATCTTAGCAGGAGTCAAGCTCCCCTCTCTCCCCATGCACAGAGGCCCTGGAAATCTGACTACAGGTCAGCCCATCACTCAGGATTAGAAGCAGTCTCTCTGAGCCCATCCCGAGACTTGTGACCCTGCCAGCAAGGCTCATGACATTGCCTGGATGTCAGAATACCACCTGGCCCAGGAAGGCCTTGTTTCCCCACGGCCATTTGCAGATCTGCTTTCAGGGAACTGTGTTCCTGGAGTTGGATCAGCCTGGCTAACTACCTACTGTGTGTTGTCATACTGATATTGTTTGGCTGTGCGTCCCCACCGAAATCTCATCTTGAATTGTAATCCCCACGTGTGGAGGAAGGGACCTGTTAGGAGGTAATTGGATCATGGGGATGGTTTCCCCCATGCTGTTCTTGTGAAAGTGAATGAGTTCTCAGGAGATCTGATGGTTTAAAAGTGTTTGGTAATCTCCCCTCACTCTTGTCTCTCCTGCCACCTTGTGAAGAAGGTGCTTGATTTTCCTTAGCCTTCCACCATGATTGTTAAGTTTCCTGCGGCCTCCCCAGCCATGAGGAACCTGTGAGTCAATTAAACTACTTTCCTTTAATAAATTATCCAGTCTTGGGTAGTTCTTCATAGCAGTGTGAAGACGGACTAATACAGAAAATTGGAACCCAGGTAGTGGGGCATTGCTATAAAGATACCTAAGAATGTGGAAGCAACTTTGGAACTGCATAACCAGCAGATGTCTCCAAGGCATTTTAGAGATCTTTGTGGCAGCCCCTCCCATCAGAGGCCCAGAGGCCTTGGAGGAGAAAATGGTTTTGGGAGCCAGGCCCAGGGCCCCACTGTTCTGTGCAGCCTTGGGGCAAGGCACTCTGCATCCTGGCTACTCTAGCTCCAGCCAGTTCAGTGTGGGAATGGACTAATACACATACCTCCTGGGTACTAAGCTGCTTGTAACCTAGACTCCCCCAGCCCCTGTGTCCCTACAGTTGGGCATCCAGACTAGTCCCTCCTGACATTTTCCGAATTCGGTAAACAGGGCCAGCAGGGGCAACAAACAGCAGTTGGATGAGCATGCCGGCTGTCTTCCGTATGTCTATCCAGAGCTCCTTCACACTGCAGTGGGCTGCTGTGCCCAGGCTGCCAGGGCTGTCAGAGGCTGGAGGTCTTTGTTGTCCAGCTCCCTCCTCTGGCTCGTTGCTCCTTTCTGGCAGTGATCTTGCTCTGCCTACCTCTGGTTCACAGGTTTCAGTCCCTTTTCCTCTCTCTCTCTCTCTAGAACTGCTTCCTTATTGACCTCTTAAAGGGTAGTAAGAATGTCCAGTGCTTTTAGTCCCAGGCTTTGCTCTATCCCCTTTGGCTCCTTGTACCTTAGGAAATCATCCCTTCCTCAGGCTCTCCCCACATCACCAAATTGGGCTGTGCCTTTGGATCTTACCAGGGCCCTGGCTGGCACCACGAAGACACTTACATGTCCTCGTAGAGCCCTCAAGGTAAAGCTGATGTGGTCTTGGAAAGCTAGGATGCCAGGGCACTGAGAGCAGCTGGGGCCTGTCTCAGAGCATCCTCCGTTGCTGGGCTCCTTTGTTAGCACTCCTGCTGGTCTCCCTGACCATCATTATTCCTGATAGACAAGAGTAACAGACGTGTTCTGCTGCTTCACATTCACCAGCTTTAATCTATCCACAGCACACAGGCGGCCCAGTGCTTTCTTCCATAGTTGTCAGGAAAGAAGAGCCCACTTCTCCCACCAGCATTTCCTCCTCTCCTGCTTTTTTGACTTTTGCACTTTTGGCATGTCTTACCTCATAAAGAAAAACGAATGACGTATTCAAGACAGTATCCAAGTTTCTCATTAGCTCTGTAATGTCATGAATAAGCTGCAATTAACCATAATGATAGTAATAACAGTAAAATAAAATCTTAATTTACTTGTTATGAGAAATATTTCCTCTTATTGCCTGGCCACAGCATTTCTTTATTTCTATTAACTGTACAAAATGAAAGAAACAAGTTAATAGCTTAGAAACGAGCCTGCCCCAGAGTGGTGATAAATGTTAGAAAACTAATCAAGAATAGCCACCTTTCCACAAGGAGCTGTACTATGCGAAAAGACAGTTGTCTTCAATTTTTACTGTAATTCCAATGGTCTTTGGAGCAACGATATTTTAAAAGGATGTTTTGTTTGTTTCCCTGAATGACTGGAACCTCTGTTTATGGATTCAGAATAACAGTCGTGAAACTTATACAAGATTACAAATCACTACATTTCCAGTCAATCTCTCCCAATAGCTCTGACCTACCTTATGTACTTATTCCTAGAGTGAGGATCTCTGCAAGTCCACAGCACCTTCCGGAGCCTGTGACCCGGTCCCTCTGTGTCTGTTCTCACCTAGTGCTGTGCACATCTAAGACCGCAGTGGCCTCGCCAGTGCAGCGCCCTCCAGGGTTCGCCTCAGTGCGAGATGGGAGCCTCTGTTTCTCATAGTCACACATTTTTTGGAGAAATGGTGCTTTCCTGTTAATCCCTCTGAAGACAGGATATATCTAGAAATAGCTCCTAAGTCAATAAATAGTCCATTGAAGGAGTTTTGTGAATGAGGAGAATATTTTTCTTTAATTCAAGAGCTTTTCCCAGAGGCTTGACGGTTGGAACTGGCCTGGGGTGTGGCCACCCTGCAAGCCTGTCAAATGCTTGGATATTCTATCAACAAACCACGGGTTTAACTCCATCAGGAAGGATCTCATAAGGTTACTAGCAGCTTTGAAACAAGCGACAGCGACTTTTCTGCCGGATGCGCAATGTACAATATGCCTGATTTATTTGGTGATTTTGGGTATGGCTTGCTGGATAGGGGCAAGTTGTCATTGCCAGAGCCCAGCTCCCAAGTCTGCAGGGCTGTTTCGCTCATTCTGGGCTGGACAGACAAGGAGGCCTCTGTGTGCTTGTTTCTGGTTTATGTATCTGCACCTTGCCTACCTATAAAATGATTTCAGGGGGATTTTCCTCAGAATTAACTGGCAGTCTGTCGCTGTCCTAAAGTAAAGTTACCATTTGGCATGTGACGTTATGGTAAGGTTCTTGTGGGTGGACTCCAAAGCCACACGCCTTCTCCTTCTGACATTTGCACAGGAAGCCGTTCCCCCTTGCGGAAAGGGACTTGGGGATGGTGCCTCTGCAGCTACGAGTGTGTCCGACGGTGGGGTGGAGGGCCTGAGGAGCGGCCTTTCATCTGTGCGCCCCTTCCCCCAGGCACCTGCCAGGTGGCGTAGCATCCTGGCACTCCCGCTGCACATTTACCTTCTGTCTGGCTCTTGGCTGCCACTTCCTGGACAGAGGACATCTTTGCCCACACGAACGCATCCTCTCCCACTTTTGTCAGCAGAAGGCCACCTGAAGCAAGCTCAGATCTGATGCTTTTATGTGTGGAGGCTTGAGCACCTGGAAATGGTAATTTGTGGCTGGGCGCAGTGGCTTATGCCTGTAATCCCAGCACTTTGAGGGGACAAGGTGGGAGGATCACTTGAGCCAGTGATTTTGAGACCAGCCTGGGCAAGGTAGCAAGACCCTGTCTCTACTAAAAATAAAAATCTAGCCGGGCGTAGGGGCCCGCGCCTGTAGTCTCTGCAGCTGAGGCGGGAGAATCGCTGAAGCCTGGGAGTTGGAGGCTGCAGTGAGCTGAGATCACAACTGCTCTCCAGCCTAGGCGACAGAGGGAGACCCTGTCTCAAATAAATAAATAGAACAAACGGTAACTCTTTCTTAGCACCCTCCGAATGGTGCTATACCACAATGGGGACCTTGAAGCAGGTGACCTGCCTCCGCCATGTAGCGGGCAAAGGTAGATTCAGGTTCTGACACAGATCCCTCTGTCTCCCACGCTTCCTCTGCGGAACTTCATCGCGGGTTCCCCAGGACTGCACAGGCCTTCCCTGGGCCGGCGGAGCCGCTCCCACCTTCCACACTTCGCCGCCCTGCTGCGCTCAGGCAGCATTCTGGACATGGGACATGCAGTCTGTCTTGATTTCTCACTTTCCTTTGGCCCATGGGCAGCCTCGGCAGGAGGAAGGAGGACAGAGGAGAAACAGATTCCTCTCTGCCCTAGGGCCCAGCGTCTTTTATTGACCTCTGGTTCCCAGGCCTGGTGCCCTCCTCCTCCTCTTTGCCCTCTGTCATTAGCCCTGGGGTCCTGCCCAGCCCCTAGGCTTTCCCCATTCCTCTTCTCCACCTTTGTCAATATCCCCCTCACCAAATCCTACGCCACTGTGTTGGGCTGTGCCCTCTGTTTCCTGCAAGCACTCAAGGCAGACATACAGTCACAGCCTTATCACTCACTTACATGATGTCTTCAGCTCTCACTGAGTATTGATACAGAAATAGCGCATTTGAAAAGGTCTCAACAATCTTTTGGGAAGCTCTAATTAAATGCCTCAGGCGTCATATTAATCAATATTTTTTTTCCAAGGTACCAAGCTACAAAAGTGACCATATCTTCTGTATACAGCACTGAGTGAGGCATTCCTGGTTCAGCCAACTTATAGCCAAAGACATGTTCTACAGATGTATTGTTGGCATATATATATATTTTTTTTTTTTTTGGTCAGAAAAATAGAATTATGCTAACCCATTGTGCTTTAGGCTGGCTTCCGGGCACGGGAGACACTTGACCTATTGCAGGCGCCTGATAGCATCTCCTATTATGCTTGCCTCCTATTCTAGCTATTTCATTTTTATTTTGCAACCTGCCTCAAATTATTTTAAGATAGGAGACCTCCCAAAGAAATGGATTAATCCCATCCTGACTGTCTCTTTTTGAGACAGATTCTTTTTCTGCTGAAGACAATAGCTTTTCTCTCTCCTTCAGTTGTGTTAGAGCAAATGCGATCATTGAAATAGGAAGATCAATATTCCTTCATGGTCAGAAAGATTAACGCCTAGCCTTTTAGTTCCCTGCTCAGAATTTTGGGGCTTTGCAGTGAGGTAGAACAATAGACTGATGAAAATGATAATGACTGTCAGCTAAAACAACGCAACCTTGCTTTTTTCCCCGCTGCACAGAGATTAATGGCTTAAACTCAAACTTGATTATGAACCAAATGTATAAGAGTTCTGGACTCTTATTTCAATATGTTTTTTTATGAGAAAGTGATGCTTGACTGTTAGTAACTTCTTGCTTCTTTTCCCACCATACCACATCCCCCAAGCTCCCACAAAATACCAGGGCTGTCCCTCATGTCAGACAGGATTTCAAGTTAACATAAGAGTTGTGATTTTTGGAATGCATTTCTTAGACTCGTTCAAGAGGGTTGAAAAAATCCAGGTGTGCATGCCGTTTAGGATATTTAATCTCCTTTCACTGAATCACTATAAAACCAGTGCTTTCTAACTTTTAAAATAAATGCTCAGTTTCACATCAAAAAGAAAATATTCCAAATAAATATAATTTGGGTCACAGGACCAACTTAAAATATCAATTATGTTTTTTTTTTTAATTTCCCTCCAAATACTGATTGATGATTCCTACATTCCTAGGGTATGAAGAGGACAGAAATCAACCCTGTCTTTGTTATATAACATGTGGGGCTTAACCCTTACTGAATTATCCTGGAGGCATTTTATAGTTATAGATTTCCTCGTGCTGGAATTGAAGAAAACTGGTCGAAGCTTTGGAAGCCCAGGCTCTGCCATGTGAGGTGGAAAATTATTCCATCTTTCTTCCCCTGGATGAGAACATCATGTAGCATCAATGGTTTCCCAGATTTTTTAGTGGAAAAGCTTTTCTTCAAAGAAATCCTTAAAAAATATATTTGTCAATTAGAAAAACTGATTTGAAAATGCTTATGGAAGCCAAATACATACAACTAATACATTTGGATTTACTATGATTTTAACAGACTTGTGAACCAAGAGTACATCACACTCCCCTACCACACTCCCTCCATCCTGCCTTCTTCTCCTACCGCATCATCTGAAAATTTTGGGGGTCCGTGGACCAGAAGATGGATCTCATATTTCCAGTTGTCTGTTGCTTTTGTTGAAGTTACCTATCAAACATATACAACTGGTTTAGTAGGCAAAACCATATTAAATAATATGCAATACATCTATGAGAATGAATTGCTGAATGTTGTTGTAAGAATAATAATAAGTGCCTCTACCTAAGTAAAACTACAAAGCTACGTTTTAAGAATGGTAACAACCCGGGACTAACCATACTCTTGTCGTTGCTCCATCACGGACAAGAACTTAATCAGGAATGTTGTAGCAGGGAACCTTTACATACTATCTCACTTTTAATCTTCACAGTGATCCCCTCAGATAATGGTATGGCTTCCTTAAATTGAGGTTCAGAGAATTTGACAGCTTGTTCAAAGTTAAATATCCAGTTAAGAGACAGTTACCAATCTTCCCAGATTTTCCCACTCTAAACTCTGGGCTCTTGGTCTGTTTTCTATAGTGGTCATGAAGACTGAGACTTTTGAGGGAAATTGATTGAAATATCCAGATTGATGAATGGGCTGTGCCTGGATTAACCCATTGCCTTGAATTTTGTGGTCTTTCCTTTGAAGGAGGTTACTGACCGGTCACTTGCTGCTACTCACTTTTAAATATAGGGCTTTTATTTTTCTATCAAATAAAGTTACCCAACTGGTAAGGGTCAAACAGTCATCCAAGTTATTCTTGCTGTTACAACTTAAAAGAGAATAAAGAGCTCTCTGTTCAACAAAAATACCCTCATGAAAATGGTCGAATGAGGGAGGGTGCCCTGGCAGAATATATATATTTTTAATTTTTTGCAGTGTTATGTCTTTCTTTCTCTAATACTTTAGGTTGTATTTGACATCATAAGTACAAAGGGGAAAACTATATTGAAAAATTTTGATTCAGAAATGTGAATTATTTAAAAACTTTGTAAACATGAGTAATAAATTACAACCCTATGTTGATTGAATGACAGGTTTCTTCTTCTGTTGTTTTTGTTTGTTTGTTTGAGACAGAGTCTCACTCTGTTGCCAGGCTGGAGTGCAGTGGCATGATCCTGGCTCACTGTAACCTTTATCTCCTGGGTTTAAGCGATTCTCCTGCCTCAGCCTCCCAAGTAGCTGGAATTAACAGGTGCATGCCACCATGCCCAGCTGATTTTTGTATTTTTAGCAGAGGCAGGGTTTCACCATGTTGGCCAGGCTGGTCTCAAATTCCTGACCTCAAGTGATCCATCCACCTTGGCCTCCCAAAGTGCTAGGATTACAGGCATGAGCCACTGTGCCTGATCTGAATAACAGCTTTCTTAGACGCGATAGTGACTTAAAGCTGGAATGATCAGAACAAAACTTGTATTATTTTCCAACCTGTTTCCCCAGTGACATTAGAGAACACAGAATCAGCAGATATTTTATGAGACTTTCATATCAGAGGTCAAAATCTACATTTCTGATAAGGTTCTTAGCCAGTGAGAGCAGCTGTTGGAGGGATAATTATACCTCCTGGCCTTAACCCATATAATTTGTGTAGTTTTTCAAAGTGAGGAATATAAACCATTTGTTTCAGATTTAGCTGGGGCACGTAATGAAAATTTAGATTCCTGAGCCCCACCACAGACCTATAGAATCAGAATTTGGTGTTACCGAGTGTTGGAATTCTCAATGACCACCCTAAGTGATTCTTGGCCACCTGAAGCTTGAGAAAAAGATAGTGTGGAAGTTAGGCAGAACTGGTCTCAAATTCTCATAGCTAATAGCTGTATGATCTCTGGAAAGTTTCTTTTTTGTTCTTATTTTTGTTTTGTTTTGTTTAAATTAGGGTCTCGCTATATTGCTCAGGCTGGTCTTGAACTCCTGGCCTCAAGTGATCTTCCTGCCTCAGTAGAAAGCTTCTTGATATCAACTTTGTGGGGTTGATATGAACCACTATGAAAACCACTAATTCAATGCCTGGTATATCATTAGGATCTAGAAGAAATGAGCTATTACTACTTGAGGGTAAGGTTCAAGACAGTAGATCAGTGCTTAGCACATTGCAGGCACAGTAAATATTACAGATACTCTCACAGTGTGCAGAAAAGGCACTTTTTCTTAAGAGTTTAAACAATAGATAAGACCCTTCCAACAACAGGGGCATGGTGTAGCAACTACAAGGAATAGCACCAAAGGAGGCTTATGTGCATTAGGAACAGCGTGATCTGCACCGAAAGATATTTCTCACTTTGTCATAGGGACTGCTATAGGTTGAATGTGTTCCCTAAAAAGTCATGTGTTGGAAACTTGGTCCCCTGTGCAGCAGTGTTAAGAAGTGGAATCTCTGGGAAGTCATTGGGTCATGGGCTCTACCCTCATGAAAGGATTAATCCATTCATGAATTCATGGATTCATGAGTTACTAAGGGAATGGGTTAGTTATCACGAGACTGGGTCTGTTATAAAAGCTAGTTTGGCTCATAAGCCCCCTCACCATGTGATTCCCTGTGCTGTCTCAGGACTTGGCAGAGAGTCCCCACCAGCAAGAAGGCCCTCACTAGATGCAGTCCCTCGACCTTGGATATCACAGCCTCCAGAACCATAAGAGAGAAGTTTCTTTTATATTCATAAATTACCTGGTCTTAGGTATTTGGTTATAGCACCAAAGACAACAGCGATGAAAAAAATTAACTGTGACAGAGACTAATTTATTCATTGAGATTCATTACTGTAGGTACAAAACTATTAACTTCAAATAATGAGGTTCAGAAAATATAATTAAGTATAGAGTTTATTGAAACACAAAGCTTGAGGATGGCTACTGGGAACACCAATTCCAAGTGAATGGAGTCAGCATTTCAAAGTGGAGAATCATATAGGCAGAGACACAGAAACTGTAGAATTAAAACATTTTCAAACAAGATCAGTACACATACAGGAAGTAATTTGATTGCTTACAGATTGCTACATCCCAAGGAAGATTACTTGATTACTCTTTGATGAGGGGCAGTGGTCTGAGGAGGTCTTATCTCAGGTGCCTTTTTGTCTTCCTAACTATTTATAGGAAAAAAGTGCAGAAGTTGTAGTTGCATGTCACATGACTCAAGCTACTACATAGCCACATTTCTTTCAAAGCTCAGAATAATTTAAAGTTCCAACAGCTTTAAGTTTGAATTATTTAATTAGACAAAACCTCTTAGGGGGATAAGGCTTCTTGCAGCCCATTAACCCCTAACCTCCATCTTAACTACTTTTCATCTGTGCAGGGAAAGCTCAGTGGCAGGAACTCTGCCGGGTGGGAGAAGACGGGAGGGGAGGACAGAGGCAGACTGGTCTTTGCCCACTCACATTTTTGTCTGGGCCTCGCTTCATTTCATCTGTTAAATTTGATCTACTCAATAACAAACTGAACAGAGAACCAACAGGCAAACTTATAAAATATAAAGCAGAGGATGTAATATAAAGTTAAATTTCAGTCATGAAAAGTTCTTTTTATTTTGGTATGGAGTATTATACATTATAAAGAGAGAGAGCAACACAAAACACAAATAGGAGAGTTTAACACACCTTTTACTCAGTCCTTCATGATGAAATATATAATAAATACCTCTACAGAATATTTGAATGAGATAAGGTTTATCAAGTATCTAAAATACATTTAAATGTACACCTTATAAACAGACACTGAACTGATAACAACTAGTAATACATTATATTACAAACAAACAGAAAATAAGAGTAAAAATTACGTATCTCTGGCTATGAAATAATATTATAAATAAGTACCAACTGTAAAAACAAAATAGTAAAATCCCACTCATTTTGAAATTATAAAAACGGCTTAAAAACAACCTTAGGACCAAAAAGGAAGTCAAGTCTGAAATTGCAGAATATGTTGAAAATAATGATAGTAGGAACATTCCAAATGAAAATTCATGACTTACCGCCAAACCTTATTTCTCAGAGGAAAATCTAATTTAAAATAAAACTTAGCTTGTAAAAAAGTAGTGGAAAACAGACCTAGGAAAAGCAGAAGGGAAAAATTAATAAAGTTGTATATTGTAAGTAAAAAAAAAATGATAGAATTTATACATATATTAAGGGCTATAAATTTAAGTGAAAAATAAATAATAATTCTAATAAAATTCAATAAATAGCTAAATCAAGAGGTAAGTAGGAAGAGATTAAGAAGGCCAAATTAGAAATGAGAAAAGAAAAAGAACCAAATTTGAGAAAAATAAAATATTTATAAAAGAATACCTCAAATAAATCAGTACTAGACAAGATTAAATCTAGGATAAAATGAAAGTATAACCACACAACTGATGAAATTGACAGAGAGAGACCAAAGGATTTACTCATTTTCAAAACTTTTTTAAGAAAGTTTTTCCAAACTTAGAAGAAACAGATGAATTTTTCTGTTACTTTGATTGTTCAAGAGTTTGTTGATTACTCTTAGCACACCTAAATAAAAGCTTTACTAAAACCAGATAAAGGTAGTATACAATAGAAAGACTGTAGATCAGTATCACTTATAAATATTGATGGCAGATAAATAAAACATTAAGAAATGGATCTGGCAGTACAATGAAAGAATACATAAGGATAGTAATGGACTATAACTCATTGGGGGTAAAAGGAACTCGTGTTCATGGAACACAAGGACAGGGGCAAGGAAGGAAGAAAAGCAAGAGGGAGGAGCTAAGAAGAGGCAAAAGCTCTTCCCTATAGTAAAATGCCAACCAATAAATATACAAAAGAAATGACAGAGTTTGAAATACTATGTTGCAACCGGCATAGTAATATTTGATACAGGCAAAAATCATTAAGAGATTCTAAAATTTATGGGTAAAATTTAGATAAGAAAAAGATACTTTGTAATCTTGGGTATTGGCCCACCTCTACAGATTAATTATTAATTACAAAAAAGAAAATGTTAATTTAGCCTCTTAGGCATCATGGTATCTAGGTTCACATGACCAAAAATGGATAGACTGACATCCGATGTCTCTTGATAGGTGGGATGCGCTGAAAGGACACAGCGTCAATTCTACCGTATTCCTGCTAAAAATGCATAAGCTGAGTCTAATCATTAGGAAACAGAAAGACTAGATTTGAGGGGCAATCTGTAAGCTATTGACCTGTATTACTCAAAATTTCACTGTCATGAAAGAAAAATAAATCCGGAGAAACGTGTCCATATTAAAACAGGCTAAAGGGACAAGACAACTAAATTGAATGCACCAGATTGGGTTGGATCCTGGATCAGAGGAATAAAAGCTGTAAAAAACATTGTGGGGACAATAGCAAAATTTAAATGGAGACTGTCGTTTAGATAATAGCATTGAGTCAATATTAACAATTTCCTAATTTGATAATTGTCCCTGTGATTGTATAAGAGAATAATCTGGTTTTTAGTACATAGATGTTGAAGCATTTAGAGGAATAGGTTAATGATACCTGCAACTTCTTCTATAATAGTTCAGTAAATATAACTCTAAGCAGCAGGGAATGAATATGGTAAGAGGTTAACAGTTGATAAATTTAAGTAAAGAATATAGAAAAACTTTTATATGAGTTTTATAACTATAAAATTATAAATTTTTAACTTTAATATCTTATTTTTCAGAAATAATTTGTTAAAAAATAATTATTAATCATTCTAAGAAGTTGAAGATGGTTCAATATTAGGACTGACTAAAATAATTCACAGTATTAAGGGTTCCAAAGAAGACACTGTATGTTCATCTCTGTAGTTTGCAAAGTTACATTTCACAAAAATTTCACAAGTATTTGACCGGGTGCAGTGGCTCACGCCTGTAATCCCAGCACTTTGGGAGGCCGAGATGGGCGGATCACGAGGTCAAGAGATCGAGACCATCCTGGCTAACACGGTGAAACCCCGTCTCTACTAAAAATACAAAAAAATTAGCCGGGCGTGGTGGCGGGCACCTGTACTGCCAGCTACTCGGGAGGCTGAGGCAGGAGAATGGCGTGAACCCAGGAGGCGGAGCTTGCAGTGAGCCGAGATGGCGCCATTGCACTCTAGCCTGGGTGACTGAGTGGGACTCCGTCTCAAAAAAATTTCACAAGTATTTTTAATGTAAAAAATAATCACTGTATATTTATATATACATATATATTTATGTATACACATAATATATATTTGGATCAATTGATCCAACAGCTAAAAGTTAGAAATAATCTATGTCCATCAATGTATGAATGCATAAGCAAAACATGATGTATCTATACAATGGAATATTACTGAGCCTTATAAAGGAGGTTCTAACATGCTACCACATGGAAGAACCCTGAGTGCATTGCAGGGAGGTAAAATATCTTTTCCTTCTTCCGTTGTGAGTTCTTGCTGGGGGAGCCTTATAACAGCAGCAACAACAACTCACTCAGGTTCCTCAGCGTCCCCGCCGAAATCTCACATCGAATTGCAAGTCCCATGCGTCAGGGGAGGGCCCTGGTGGGAGGTGGTTGGATCATGGGGGTGGGTTTCCCCCTTGCTGTTCTTGTGATAGTGAGTGAGTTCTCCCAAGATCTGATGGTTTAAAAGTGTGCACTTCCCCCTTCACACTCTCTCTTTTGCTTCGCTGTGATAAGACGTGCTTGCTTCCCCTTTGCCTTCTGTCATGATTCTAAGTTTCCTGAGGCCTCCCCAGCCATGTGGAACTGTGAATCAATTAAACCTATTTTCTTTATAAATTACCCAGTCTCAGGTAATTCTTTGTAGTGGAGGAAAGCGGCTCCTGCCTGCAAGTCTTATGACCTGCTTAAGGGGAAAGCCAGAAGGACCTTCCTGCACATGCTGTTTCTCAAATTCCCTCAGCTTAAAAAATTCACTATGTCAAGGTGCCACATTTTGGGGTAGTGGATCCTGAAAACCTTTATTACATTAAGTGAATTAACTTTGTCACAAAAAGAAAAATGCTGTATGATTCCACTCATATGAGGTACTTACCTAGAGTAGATAACTCATCGAGACAGAGGCGAATGATGGTTGCCAAGAGGCTAGGGAGAGGGCTGAGTGGGGAGTTTGTGTTTCATGGGTACAGGATTTCAGTTTTGCAAGCTGAGTAGTTCTGGAGATGGATGGTGGTGATGGTTGCACAACAATGTAAATGTATTTAATACCACTCAACTGTACACTGCAGGAGGGGAAAAATGTTTCCTTCCACCCTTTTAGGTTCTCAACTAGGGCCTCTCTAACAAAACACTGATTAACAAGGGAAAAACAAATAGAAGTTTATGAACATGTGTACTTCATGAATATGTGGGGAAGACCCAGGGAATGAGTAACCCACAGAGTGACTTAAAATTCAGGCTTACCTGTCATCTTCAGCTAAGAACAAGAAAGAAGTGTGTGAGGAAAGCCGGTTATGGGGAGGTGACTGGGAAAGGTATGGTAAACAAGAGCAAGGCTTGTTCTGCAGATTTCAGTCCTTGCTTTCTCCATTGATAAGGGTCTCTTGCACTTTAGAGTCATTCCTGTCTTCCTGGCAGAGAGAGAGAGACACCCCTACGATAGGAGATCTCTTTATTAAGTGTAAATTTACCTAATCAAAGGGTAACTTCTACTCTGTTTTCAGAGCCAGCTTCTCCTATACCTTCAGTTTCTCATGATAATCAGCTCACAATAGTCCTTATGCCAAAGAGGCATGTGTGGGGGTGCCATATTCTGGTCTCCTACAACATTCAGTAATGGTCAAGATGGTAAGTTTTACATTATGTATATTTTACCACAATAAAAACAAAGAATGAAGTGATCCAAAACAATGTCCCTCCTCACCCAAAATCTATTAACTTGAGCAGGAAGATTGATCAGTTTGTGATGTGAATCTGCAGGAATGTAGAGTAGTGTGGGAAATCAGAAACCACATTCATGGGGAAATCTCTGATAAAAGAAAGAACATCCAACTGTGAAAATGAATAAAATTAAAAGCTGTGCAATACCCCAAACACTGTGAACCTTGAGAGAGATGTGACTGTCATCCAAGTCACATAGCGTGAATCATGGAGTTGCAACTTCTGCTTCTTAGAATTTAGATTAGCTCTCCTCCTCATTGTTCTTGTTTTGTAAATGACTAGGACAGACCACAGACCAGACCTCCTTCCCGTCTAATCACTGACCTTTGTTATAGATTGTTTGTTTTTTGAGATGGAGTTTCTCTCTGTTGCACAGTGGCATGATCTTGGCTCACTGCAACCTCCCCTCCCGGGTTCAAGCAGTTCTCCTGCCTCAGCCTCCCAAGTCCCTGGGATTATAGGCACACGCCACCACGTCCAGCTAATGTTTTGTATTTTTTTTTTTTTTTAGTAGAGATGGGGTTTCACCATGTTGGCCAAGCTGGTCTCGAACTCCTGACCTCAGGTGATCCAACCGCCTTGGTCTCCCAAAGTGCTGGGATTACAGGCGTGAGCCACCGTGGCTGGCTGACCTTTGTTATAGACTAGTTGCCTCTTTTGTTGTCCTGTACCTAACTCAGACCAGATGGTACACAAGGTCCCATGACTGTTACATCTTCAGTATGGAATGTTCAATATACCTTTCCCAAAAGAAAAAGACCACCTCAACCAATCAGATAATTGTAACCAGGCATTAAGCCTTGTTTAGAAAGATGTTGAAATTCTGTTAAACTTCCCTAGACCTTGTCTATATAAATGACTCCAAACTTTGGAACACTGAGTTCTATTCTTTGGAATCTGTGCTTCCCAGGTGGCTGTCCTTAAGCTTTGTGTTCCAATAAATTCTACATTTGATTATATTTTCTGAATCTTATTATTTAAGGTTGATGCAGGAAACAGATGGAGGGGCAGAAGTTGATACTCATCTCATTAGATCCAAAGAAGCCAAATGGTGGCCATCACCTGTGACATGAAGAGGGTATATTTTATGGAACTGGACAGCTTTCAGAAGCACAAGCAACCTCTTCAAAATGTGATCTACTGAAACATGCTTGAAAGAGAGAATAGGAGTGAGGCGGGCAAAGGAAGCAGAAGCCATTGTGAACTGCCCTAGAGAAACCTTGGGCATCTTTTTGTTGGGCAAAGTGGTGGAGGCTGAAACGGGGAATAGCATGTAACATTTTTATTTGACTGAAATAAACAGCTGTTTTTTTTTTTCTTTCATATGTGAGATAGACAAAAGGTGTTTGACAGATAAGGATTGGGGCAATGTTGGTATGAGTTCAGCTTTTTAGTTTGTTCTTTAAAAGTGGCCATCAAGATGTGGGTGTAAGGTATTTCACAGTGATTTGCATTCATTCTCATTGCTGTCACCATCAAGGCCCAGTTACTCAATATCCAAGTTTGTTTTTGTTGTAATTCAAACAAAATAAATACAAGTAGCAGGGCTTTCCGTGCTTCCTGGGAATATTGTGTGGGTGCATCTCAGTGAATGCCAACTGCTTTCAAATAAAATGTGCCATCTAAAGGAGCACAGTTTCCACTCCAGACCTGCATGGCCAAGATGCAAAACAAGGCACTAGCTGGCTTAGGGGAGTCATGCCTGAGAGAACGAGTTGTATATAAAACTCTGCTGAGGCTGAAAATAGCACAGATATGAAAGACAGAAGCAAAAGAGATCGGGTGTCCTAAAGTGCCAGACGCCCAGGTCACTTAAAAGTGGATGACTCACAGTCACACAGAGTAGCAGCATGCTGGGATCTTTGAGGAAAGCTGACCAACCACAGAGAAGGAAAGGCAAAGTGATTCCGCAGAGAATTGAACCAAATACAAATTTGCCTTTGTTTTTCATCCCACAGAATTTCCTCTTCACCCATGAGGTTTATAGCTATTTTCACATGACCATCCACTGAAAGGAAAATAAATCTGATCCTGTCCCATCTACTCGAAATGCCTTGTCCTTAGGCCACTCAGCTTGATCCTCGTAATAAAATCACATAGAATGGAATACATTTTAAGGCAAAAATGTGTATGGCTAATTAGGATAATTATGTATTGATAAGATAAAGATAGATAAGACGCTGGGAGAATAAAATAATTATAAATCTTACAACATGGTGTCAAAGTATATGGTATATGGTCAAAGTATATGGTATAAAACTACAAAACTGCTAGAAAAAAATTACAAAATTATGAGAGAACTTGTACCTCTTTCAATCATGGGTAGAAAAGGCAGCAAAAAAGTTAATAGGAATTTAGAAGATTTAGGCAACATAATAATGTTGATTTGGTACATGTATAAACCTGAAACTAGCAGATGACATAAAACCTTATTGATGCCACTGAATTGTGAAATGTACACATAAAAATGCTTAACATGGCACATTTTATTATATATATCTATATATTTTATCACTGTAGGAGATAAAAAAAATTTTTTTCTCAGTGATTGCTAGGTTTATGCCTGAGGCCCCTCTAATAACAGAAAGATTAACAAGAGATAAACACACAAATTTGTTTAATAAAAGTTTTATTTGATATAGGAACCTTCACAAGAAAATGAAGATCCAAAGAAACAGGTAAACCTGTATGCTTTTATAGGTTTACAGGGTGGCGGGCGCCTGCCCTCAGAATGTTTGGAAACTAAGAAACATACATAAAATAATTCAAAAAAAATTTTAAAAAAAGGGAAAAAAGGAAAAAGAAATCACAAGAAATATTAGAAAATATTTAGAAGAAAATGTAAATTCCAAGGGAATATTTGTGAAATATACATAAATCATTCAGTAGAGGGAATTTTATGGCCTTAAAATACATGCACGAAGAAATAAATCTTTCCTGGATTTCTTTTATTCCTGCAAAGTTCTGGTTCCCTGAACCACCGAAATGGATATAATATGAAGCTAGAGAATGTTTTCCTTTCCCCCCAGTTATTTTACTTTTTGCACGTCTTGAGTATTAAACTGCGGTTATTTGTCTTCTTTTAGTTGGAACTAATTCCCTTCCATCTAAAGGAAAACAAAAGTGTTTTTTTAATTAAAAAATTTTAATTTATTTTTCTTCTTTAATGGAGACTAAGTAGAAATCCAAGACAAAAGTTCTTCTATTTCCCTGAGTGGGAAGAAGTTTGCATGCCTGGGTGGGGCCTGGGAAACTGGAAAGACAGACTGAATAACCTTGAGATCACCTGAGGGATTTAGGGAGTTATCTTCATAGGTGTTTACATTTCAAAGAGGTGAAACTGGCCAGTCCCAGCACTTTGGGTGGCTGAGGCGGGTGGATCTCTCGAGCTCCGGAGTTCGAGACCAGCCTGGCCTACACGGTGAAACCCCTTCTCTACTAAAAATACAAAAAAATTAGCTGGGTGTGGTGGTGCGTGCCTGTAATCCTAGCTACTCGGGTGGCTGAGACAGGAGAATTGCTTGAACGTGGGAGGCGGAGGTTGCAGTGAGCCAAGATTGAGCCACTGAACTCCAGCCTAGGCAACAGGACAGAGCAAGATTGTCTCAAAAAACAAAAAAACAAACCAAAGGGGTGAAATTGAATTGGAAGCACATTTTATCTTTCCCCTGGAGACATTTATTAACATTCCGAAGGGAGACGAAGAACCTTCTCCCTACACCATAGGGGGTGTGCATATTCTCTGCTTGTATATGTGTGGAAAAATGCATATTTCTGGCATACTCCCAGGCACCTCACCTGCAGTGCAATTCCTTACCTCGTGTAGTGTTGAGTGGATGCTGCTACTGGGTTTTTCTCTCTCTCTCTGGTGCAAGTAGAATAATATCTCATATTGTTCACAATTTCTGACTTAACAACATGTTTTTTTTAATGAAGAAATAATAAAAAATTATTGAGTTAAGAATCAAACTCCAGAATTTAGAAATAAGCCTGGTGCAGTGGTTCATGCTTGTAATCCCAGAGCTTTGGGAGACTGAGGTGGGAGGATTGCTTGAGGCCAGGACTTCAAAACCAGCCTGGGCTACACAGTGAAACCCTGTCTCTACAAACACATTTACAAAATTAGCTGGGTGTGGTGACACTATCTGTATTTCCAGCTACTTAGAAGGCTGAGGTGGAAGGATCACTTGAGCCCAGGAGGCCAAGGCTGCAGTGAGCCAGGATCACACCACTGTACTCCAGCAAGACCATACCTCTAAAAAAAAAAAAAAAAAATTTATAAATAGAAGATAGAAGGCCAGGTGCAGTGGCTCACGCCTGTGGTCAAGGAGGGTGGATCACCTGAGGTCAGGAGTTTGAGACCAGCCTGGCCCAACATGGCGAATCCCCGTCTCTACTAAAATTATAAAAATTACCTGGGCATGGTGTGGGTGCCTTTAATCCCAGCTACTTGGGAGGCTGAGGCAGGAGAATCACTTAAACCTGGGAGGCCGAGGTCGCAGTGAGCCAAGATCGCTCCATTGCACTCCAGCCTAGGGGACAAGAGCAAAACTCTGCCTCAAAAAAAAAAAAAGAATTTAGAACTAGAAAGACAAATTCCGAAGAGTAGGATAGAAAATAATAAAAGCAGAAATTAATGAAGTGAAAATGCAAACATAAACTTTTGATAAGGCTGAACTAATGTAAAAAAATAGAAATGCATAAATTTATAATTTAGAAAATAAAAAGATGAAAATATGCAATTCTTTAAAACTGGAATTTTAAAAAACAATGATTTTCACTTTTAGCAGGATAGGGAATTCATCTGATTGCTATAAAATATGTTAAATAGATATAAATATATAGTTTACATAAAATAAAATTCACATATTTTAGATATAATTCAATGAATTTGGACAACTGTATGTGCCCATGTAACTACCACCCAAACTGTTCCATAACTATGGACACTTCCCTGGGACCCCCTTCTAGTCAAGCCCCTCCTCCTCTGCCTACTTTGAAATGTCTGATTCCTATCACTATATATTTGTTTTCCCTATTCTTAACATTTAGATAAATAGAAACACACAGCCTGTGTTCTTTGGGTCTGGTTTCTTTCACTCAGTATAATATTTTTGAGATTCGTGAAAACACTAGTGCAAAATTTTAACTGCAACAGTGAAAGAGATCTTACCTCACTGACTCCATCTTGCTTCTAACCTCCAAAGCTGTCCTTGTTCATTCCTGGGAGTAGGCTGAACTAACTTTGGGAGGAACCTAGTTTATAGTTTAAAACAAACTTCCTTCTTGCCTGAAGACTACACTGCTTTTGTAGGACTAACAAATTAGCCAAAAGATGAGAAATTGTGGTTTAGGAGTCATGCAGCTGGAGGCTGCAAGATTCTCAGCCTCCCCAAATCTCTGCTGGGGATAACGTTACTATTGTAAAGCCTAAGATCAGTACTTGAGGTAGTGTGCAGATCCTGCACTTGATGGATCAACTGGTACCACCTAGGTAGATAAACTGAATCTTGTGGCCCACACCCAGGAACTGAGCACAACAAGACAGCTTCGACTCCCTATGATTTCATCTCCCACCCAACCAATCAGCACTCCTGACTTACTAACTCCCCCCAACCCACCAAATTATCCTTAAAAACTCTGATCCCTGAATGCTCAGGGAGACTAATTTGAGTAATAATAAAACTCCAGTCTCCAGTACAGCCAGCACTGAGTGAATTACTCTTTCTCTATTGCAATTCTCCTGCCTTGACAAATGGGCTCTATCTAGGCAGCTGTCAATGTGAACCTGTCAGGCAGTTACATTCATAGGCGTTGCATGCATGAACAGTTCATTTTTTTATATTGTTAGGTAGTTTTTCATTTTTTGAATGTGCCACAATTCATTTATTTTTTCTGTTGTTGACCTTTGCATTGTTTCTAGATTTTGGCTATTTTGAATAAAGTTGCTATGAACATTCACAGGGTCTTTTTGTGAGCACATGTTGATTTCACTTAGATAAATTCCTCAAAGTGAAAATGCTGGCCAGGCGCGGTGGCTCACGCCTGTAATCCCAGCACTTTGGGGAGGCCGAGGAGGGCAGATCACAAGGTCAGGAGATCGAGACCAATCTGGCTAACACGGTGAAACCCCATCTCTACTAAAAATACAAAAAATTAGCTGGGTGTAGTGGCGGGCACCTGTAGTCCTAGCTACTCAGGATGCTGAGGCAGGAGAATGGTGTGAACCTGGGAGGCAAAGCTTGCAGTGAGCGGAGATCGCTCCACTGCACTCCAGCCTGGGCGACAGACAAAGACTCCGTCTCAAAAAAAAAAAAAAATGCTGAGTCATAGAGTAGGTGTATATGAAACTTTGTAAGAAATTGCCAAACAATTCTCCAAAAAGGTTGTATAATTTTAATTCCCACCAGGAATGTATAAGAATTCCACATTTTCCACATCTTTATTGACACTTGGTGGTGTCAGTCTTGTACAAATTTTAAACATACTCATGAAGATGTTGTGTTTTTTATTGTGGTTTTAATTTTTATTTCCCTGAAGATTAGTGATATTTATTAGTCAGCCTTCTTTTACTCAGCACAATGCATTTTAGATTGATTCATGCTGTTGCATATTTCAATAGTTTGCTTCTTTTTATTGCTAGCTAGTATTCCATTTTATGGACGTACAGCCAATTGTTTTTCCATTCCCCAGTTCAGGGATATTTGGATTGTTTTCAGTTTTGGGCAGTTATGAATAAAGCTGCTATAAACATTCACATACAAATCTTTATGATCATAAGTTTTCATATTTCTACATAAAAACCTAGGAGTGAAATTGGTAGGTGATACGATGACTGTGTATTTAACTTTATATGAAACGGTGCAACTGCTTTTCATAGCGTCTGTACCATTTTGCATTACTGGTAATGTGTGAAAGGCCTAAATTACTCTGCATCCTCAAAAGACTTTGTTTGGGTTCAGAAAAGAATACCCTAAAGTGAAGTCCTCAGAACCAGCCACACAAGCAAAGTTTCTCTGTGGCTTTCTCCTATCCTTCTGTCTCTCATCCCTCATTCTCCCTTGAGGTAGGCCATAGAAACTAGAATTGCCTTTCTTCAAGGCAGATTATAGTAACCAGAGCCCCTCTCCCTCAGAGCAAGCTGTGAAACCTAGAAATATTATTCTAACCTTTCCCCACCTTTCTGTCTAGGAACTGGCCACAGATAAATTCTCTGACCTTGTCCAGTAGTAGAGCATAAGACCCTCATTATAGAGATGAGAAAAATGAATGTCACATAGACAGGCTAAGAAGAATCCCAACAGACAGGACTTGCTGTTTTCCCACTCAGTTTATTGTTATCTTTTTTTTTTTTTTTTTGTCTAATCACATTTCTGCATGGCTGTCCACTCTTCATCATATCTAAGCATACAAGTGGACGGTTTTCCCTTGGGTATTTGGGTCTTCATTCTGAAGGCTCCTATGTCATGAGGAACTTTGGTTAAATGTTATTTTTTTTCTTCTTAACCTGTCTTTTTTTAAATAGAACTGTCAGCTGTGACCATTATAATGGGAAGAAAAGATATCAGACCTTTCTGTTATTACAGTTCAATATTGTCATTTTTCTTTTGAATAGCTACTCTGAAAGTTTATACTATCTCATTCTAGTTTTATTTTGCATTCTGTAGTAACTAATGATGTTGAGCATCTATTAATGTACTTATTTTTCATTCATATATCTTCATTGATGAAGTGCCTATTAACATTTTTTATTAGATAATTTCTTACTGAGTTTTGAGATTTATTTATACATTTTTATATTTGGGATCCAATACCTTTGTAAGATATGAAATTTACAAGGATTTTCTTTCCACGTTATGTTTTCTCTTTTCATTCTCTTAAAAGTATTGTTAATTTTAAGTACAATTATTTTTTTCTCTTCTGGCTGGTTTTTAAGGTATCGAATCTAAGAAATTTTTGGCTCACTTAAGGTCACAAAGATTTTCTCATATTTTCTTCTAAAATTTAAAAAATTGACATTTTACAATTAGGCTTATAATTCAAGCTAATTTTTATATGAAGTGTGATATATATGTAGATTTATTTTAACACCATTTGTAGAACTACTGTTCTTTCACCATTGACTTTCCTTTTCACCTTTGTCAAAAATCAGTTGGCCATAAGGTGTGCATCTATTTTTGGGATTTTTATTTCATTGCCTTGATCATTATTACATTAAACTAAGAATTGAAATGATATCATATATGTAATTCATCTTTTTTTGCAAAATATTTTTGCTAAATTGTTTTTTTTAACTTTCCATGTAAATTTTAGGATAAATTTGCTGGTATATACAAGAAATTCTGCAAAGGTATTGATTAAGATTGCCATGAACCTGTGGATTAACAGGTGAAAACTGAAAATTTGATCATATTGAGTCTATTCATGGACATGGAGTCTCTCTCAGTTTCTTTAGATCATTTTGATTTCTTCATCAAAGTATAGCTTACATAGATTCTATACATATTTTGTTAGGTTTATACCTATTTCATTTTTTGTATGCTAACCTACATAGTATTATGTTTTAACTTCAAATTCCAATTGTTTATTGTTGGCATATATGAAAGTGATAAACATATATTAACCTTATATTTTGCAATCTTGCTATAATTGCTTATTAGTACTTATTAGTACTAAGAGTATATTTGTCAATTCTTTGGGATTTTCCACATAGATAATCATATCGTATGTAAACAAAGACATTTTATTTCTTATTATCAATATTTATTCCTTTTATTTTATTCTCTTGCATTAGCTGGAACTTCAGTGTGTTGTTGAGCATGAATGATAAGGGGAAATTCTTGCAATGTTCCGAATTTTAGGAGGAAGGTATCTCATTTCTAACTATTACATTGTTCAAGTTGAGGAAGTTGCCTTTTACTCCTAGTTTGCTCAAGTTTTTGTCATGAATAAGTGTTAGATTTTTTCAAATTCTTTTTTTCATCAATCGATATGACTATATGATTTATCTTCTTTAGCCTGTTGATGTGGTATGTTACATTAATTGATTCTCAAAGGTTGAACCAGTCTTGCACATCTGAAAAAAAATCCAACTTAGTTCAAAGTGTGGATAATTTTTTTAATGCTTTTTTGCATTTAATTTGCTAATATTTTTGGAGGATTTTGGAAGAATGTTCCATGTGTACTTGAGAAGAATTTGTACTCTGCTGCTGTTGAATGAAATGTTCTGTATATGACTGTTAGGACCCATTTGGTTAAACATATTGTTAAAATCAAATGTTTCCTTTTTCATTTTCTGTCTGGTTGGTCTCTCCATTTTTGAAAATTGGGTACTGAAGTCCCTACTATTATTGTATTGTAATTTCTTCCTTCAGTTATGTTAATATTTGTATTACATATTTATATGCTCTAATGTTGGATGTATATATGTTTACAATTTTCATATCCTACTGATGAATTCACCCCTTTATTATTAGATAATGACCTTCTTTGTCCCTTGTGACTGTTTTTGACTTAAGGTTTGTTTTGTCTGCTATAAGCACAGCCACCTCCACTCTCTTTTGTTTACAATTTACATGGAATATTTTTCTCTATCCTTTCACTTTCCTTTTTAAAATATTTATTTAAAAATTATTTTGTAGAGATGGGAGTCTTTCTTTGTTGCCCAGGCTGGTCTCAAACTCCTGAGCTTAAACAATCCCCTGACCATGGCCCTCCCAAAGTGCTGGGATTACAGGCGTGAGCCAACTCACCTGGCCCATTCCATCACTTTCAGCCTATTTGTTCTTAAAGCTCTTGTGAGTCTCTTGTAAGCAGCATACAGTTGGATTTTTCTTATTTTTATCAATTCATCCACTCTATGTCTTTTGATTAGTATTTTAATCCATTTACATGTAAAGTAATTATTTTTAAGTCAGGACATACTACTGCCATCTTATTAATTGTTTGTTAATTGCTGACTTTTGTAGTTCCTTTGTTTCTTTCTTCCTCTCTTGCTGCCTTCCTTTGTGATGTGATGATTTTTTGTAGTGGTATGTTTTGATTATTTTCTCTTTATTTTTTGTGTATCTACTATAAGTTTTTTCTTTGTGCTTACCACAAGGTTTACATAAAACGTCTTATAATTTAAACAGTCTACTTTAAGCTGATAACAGCTTAACTTTAACTGCATAGAAAATCTCTACACTTTAACTTCTCTCACTCCCCACATTTTGTGTTACCAATGTGGCAATATACATCCTTTATACATTGTTTATTCATTAACAAACTATTGTAGCTGTAGTTATTTTTAATACTTTTATCTTTTAACTCATACTAGGTTTAAAAGTGATTTACATACCATCATTACAGTCTTAGACTGTTCTGAATTTGACTAATTTCTTAACTTTGCAATGAGTTTTATACTTTCATGTGTTCTTATGTTGTTATTTAGCATCCGTTTATTTCAACTTGAGGAACTCCCTTCACCATTTATTGTGAGGTGCCCTCATCTCTACTAATTTTCTGCCTGATGGCTCTGTACATTATTGACGGAGCAATGTTAAAATCCCCAATTACAATAGTGGATTTGCATGGGCTTTTCTTTTGAAGTTTCATTTTTTTTTGCCTCAGATATTTTAATATTTTGTTGTTAGGTGCATACACATTAAGGTTTGTTATGTCTTCTTGGAGAATTCATGTCCTTATCATTTTGTAATGTTGCTCTTTATCTCTCATAATGTCTTTCTTCTTAAGTCTTTGAAATTAATATAGCTACCTCAGTTTTTTTTATTAGAGTTAGACTGGGATATCTGTATTTATCCCTGTACTTTTAATTTAGATATATATTATAAGTGCATTTCTTGCAGAAACGTAGGTAGGTTTTTTCAGTCCCTTATGAAAATCTCTAATTTTAATAGGTATATTTAGATAATTTATGCTTAAAGTGATTATTAATAAAGTTGTATTAATAGCTACAATGTTTATAACTGTTTTCTACTCATTGTCTTTGTTATTTTTTTTCTTTTTTTAAACCTTTCTCTTTTTCTGCCTTGGGTGATTTTAATTGAGCATTTTATGACTCCATTATTTCCACCTTCTACATGTCAATTCACCTCTCTCTTTCTCTCTCTCTCCTTAGTTTTTGTACTAGTCAGTAGAATTTGCAGTGTAGTCTTAAACTAGTCTAAGTCCACTCTGAAGTAACACTGTACCATTTCATGAGTGGTGCTGACACCTTATAACAGATTATACTCAATTCCTCCCTCTTATTGCTTATGACATTACTGTCATTCATTTCATTTGTCCATATGCTATCATCACCCAATATGTTGTTGTTATTATTGTTTTGAATGAACAGCTGTCTATTAGACAAATGAAGAATAAGAAAAATAAAATATTTTATTTTACCTTCATTCTCTGATTCTCTGATGCTCTTTCATTTTTATATAGATTTGAGTTTCTGCCCTATATTATTTCTTTCTAAGAAACTTCTTTAACATTTTAATCACAGAAGATCTACTGGCAACAAATTCCCTCAAGATTTCTGTTGTTGTTGTTGTCATCTGATAGTCTTTGTACTTCAGTATGAGAGGATAAATTTGCTGGATACAGAATTCAAGGTTTGTGGTATTTTTCTTTCAACATTTCAGAAACAGTAGTCCTCTCTTATCTGTGGTTTCACTTTCCATGATTTCAGTTATTCATGGTCAATGGTGATCTGAAAATATTAAATGGAAAATTACAGAAATAAAATAATTCATAAGTTTTAAATTGTACACTATTCTGAGTAGTGTGATGAAATCTTACGTGGTCCTTCTCCATCTCACTTGAGATGTGAATCATCCTTTTGTCCAACCTATCCAATGTATACATTACCTACTCATTAGTCACTTAGTAACCATCTTGGTTATCAGATTGATTGTCATGGTATCAAGGTACATGTGTTGAAGTAACCCTTATTTTACTTAATATTGGCCTCATTGCAAGAGTATTGTGCCTAATTTAGAAATTAAACTTTATCATAGGTATAATAACTTTATCATAAGTATAGAAAAAATATATAATATACATAAGGTTTGGTAGTATTCATGGTTTCAGGCATCCACTGAGGGTCTTGGAACATTTTCCTTGTGGATAATGGGGAACTACTGTAGTTCACTCCAATATTTTTCTTCATGTATTCTCTTCATTGGTTTTTGAAGAGAAGTCCAATGTGATTTTTATCCTTTTTCCTTTATAGGTAATGTAATATTTCCCCGTGGGCTTATTTCAATATTTTTTCCTTGTCTGATTTTTTTTGCAGTTTTAATAAAATATGGCTGCAAATAGATTTCTTGATATTTATCCTTCTTGGTGCTTTCTGACCTTCCTGGATCTGTGATTCAGTGTTTGTCATTGATAGTTGTTGTCGTAAATACTTCCATGGTTTCTTCCATTCTTTTCTTTCTTTTTTTTTTTAATTTTTTTAGTATTTATTGATCACTCTTGGGTGTTTCTCAGAGAGGGGGATTTGGCAGGGTCATAGGACAATAGTGGAGGGAAAGTCAGCAGATAAACATGTGAACAAAGGTCTCTGGTTTTCCTAGGCAGAGGGCCCTGCTGCCTTCCACAGTGTTTGTGTCCCTGGGTACTTGAGATTAGGGAGTGGTGATGACTCTTAACGAGTATGCTGCCTTCAAGCATCTGTTTAACAAAGCACATCTTGCACCGCCCTTAATCCATTTAACCCTTAGTGGACACAGCACATGTTTCAGAGAGCATGTGGTTGGGGGTAAGGTTATAGATTAACAACATCCCAAGGCAGAAGAATTTTTCATAGTACAGAACAAAATGGAGTCTTCTATGTCTACTTCTTTCTACACAGACACAGTAACAATCTGATCTCTCTTTCTTTTCCCCACATTTCCCCCTTTTCTATTGGACAAAACCGCCATTGTCCTCATGGCCCATTCTCAATGAACTGTTGGGCACACCTCCCAGGCGGGGTGGCGGCCGGGCAGAGGGGCTCCTCACTTCCCAGCCGGGGCGGCCGGGCAGAGGCGCCCCCCACCTCCCGGACGGGGCGGCTGGCTGGGCGGGGGCTGCCCCCCACCTCCTGGACAGGGCGGTTGCCGGGCAGAGATGCTCCTCACTTCCCAGAAGGGGCGGCTGCTGGGCGGAGGGGCTCCTCACTTCTCAGAGGGGGCAGCCGGTCAGAGACGCTCCTCACCTCCCAGATGGGGTCGCGGCCAGGCAGAGGCGCTCTTCACATCTCAGACGGGGCAGAGGCGCTCCCCACATCCCAGACGATGGGTGGCCGGGCAGAGACGCTCCTCACTTCCTAGATGGGATGACGGCTGGGAAGAGGCGCTCCTCACTTCCCAGACTGGGTGTCCGGGCAGAGGGGCTCCTCACATCCCAGACAATGGGCGGCCAGGCAGAGACGCTCCTCACTTCCTAGATGGGGTGGCGGCCGGGCAGAGGCTGCAATCTCAGCACTTTGGGAGGCCAAGGTAGGCGGCTGGGAGGTGGAGGTTGTAGCGAGCCGAGATCACGCCACTGCACTCCAGCCTGGGCAACATTGAGCACTGAGTGAGCGAGACTCCGTCTGCAATCCCAGCACCTCGGGAGGCCGAGGCTGGCAGATCACTCGCAGTCAGGAGCTGGAGACCAGCCCGGCCAACACGGCAAAACCCTGTCTCCACCAAAAAATACGAAAACCAGTCAGGCGTGGCAGCGCGCGCCTGCAATCCCAGGCACTCGGCAGGCTGAGGCAGGAGAATCAGGCAGGGAGGTTGCAGTGAGCCAAGATGGCGGCAGTACAGTCCAGCCTCGGCTCAGCATCAGAGGGAGACCGTGCACAGGGGAGAGGGAGAGGGGGAGGGGGAGGGAGAGGGGGAGGGGGAGAGGGAGGGGGAGGGGGAGGTCTTTTCTTTCTTTTTTCTTTCTGGTATTCCCACTTTATATGTTGCACCTTTTGTGATTGTCCCACATTTCTTGGATATTTTGTTTCTTCTCTTTTTATTCTTTATTTTCTCTTTGAACACTAGTTTGGGAAGTTTCTATTGATGTATTTTCAAACTCAGATAATTTCCATTGCTGTGTCCAGTCTACTGATGAACCCATCAAAGAAATTCTTAATTCCTGCTATAATTTTTTTATTTCTAGGATTTCCTAGAATTTTGATATAGATAGGTAGACAGATACCTGCTATATCAGTGTGAGTCAGGATAGTTTAGGTAACATATAATTCCCAAATCTCAATGGCTTAAAATTATAAAGATTGACTGGGAACTTCCAGTATGCTATAGAGTGAATATCTTAGCAAATTTTCTCCCTAAAAAGTAATGATAAAACTGGCCAAAATTGTCAAAAACAACCATTGCAGGACTCTGGAAAATGACAAATGAATACAACAAATTAGGAAACTTTACTTATGGAAAAACTGCAACTTTTGTAAGAATAATGGGAATTTGCAGAATTTTAGCCAGGGATTGTTGTCATTCGTTGTCCACCTCCCTCCAGAGCCATTATTCATGCAGATGCTTCCAGGGCAGGGCCAGGGAGGGTAGGCAGTGAGAAGTGGTGGCTTCTTGGCCAGAGGGTTAACATGATTTGCTGGGGGCAAGGAAAACCCCATACCTAGGTTGTTTAAAACACAGAGATCTTGGTGGCACACACTCAGGAAAAGTTAACATCTCTGGTAGTCTGATTTGAGACACTGGGTCAGGCAAGCAACAGAAAAGCAGACTGGCCATACATTTCATAAGTGACCCAGGCAATCAGACAGTTATAGTGGGTCTTGATAAGATCCTACATATCCCTGGTAGTCTTTTATTTTATGAATCACCTTAAAAATCCCATAAATGAAAATTAGGTTTACAAGACAGCAAAGATTCAAATACAGAGCTGGGGACTAAAAATCACCACATTTCTCCCATTTTCCTATTTTGTCTACATTAAGTTAGCCATTAAGGAATAAAATTTATTTGAGTTAAAGCACTGTCACTTAAAGTGCATATGAAGCAGTAATGGACTTCAGTAGAATTGAAAAATAAATGTACTGAGTCTATTTTATCTTTTAAAAAAAACCACCAAGAGTTAATACTTCTAATTTATTGGGCATTAGAAAGAAAAAAAGTGCTTTATACTGTTGTTCATTTTCTTTATGAATCCCTTACTTTAAGGAATCTTCTTCTCTGATTGTTTTTCTAAAAATGCCCCCCAAGTCCCCAATCCAAAATTATGTTTGACAGCTGTAACTGATTTACATTTTTTTGGAACCATAAGGTGTTGAAACTGGAGTGCATTCCGAGTTTCTCATTGATTGATTTGCTTTTGAAAGGCAGGACAACTCAAAGTGGGTTTTGGGTGTGTGCATTACCATGTGTTTTATGATAAATACTTATGGAGCTCTGCACTTCATTAAATAAAACCACAAGCCAGTTGATGAATATTTGAATGGAAGAATTAGAAAAATATGGGTGAGGAGACTGTTGGCTTGATAATTGCAAGTATCTAAATGCACAAATTTATAATTACTTTCAAAATACTACACAGACTTTTTACAATATATGAAGTGGAAATGTATTTAGTTATATCTCTGTTGTGCAACATTTCTTAACCAATAAAATTTCCTTGAACTAAAAACAGACCTTCAGATATTAAAAATGGCCACTTTTATGCAAGTGTCTATTTCTACTGAGGACTAAGCTCTGATTTTTCATCTTGCCCAGATTCCTAACTAAGGGTTCTAGAGAGTCATCCCATACAAACTATAAATTCTCATCACATGGGTTTTATTTGACCCTATATATTGTGTCTTACTTTTTAATCTGACTCTGGCATAACATTACTGTAAGAGTTAAAGAAAGAGGAGAGAAACACAAAAAGTGGCTTAACAGTCAATGACAGATTTATTTTGGAGAATAAACCTGAGAGGGGCTTTTGGATGATTTCAGTCAGGAGCACTCTCTCTTACAGACTAAGAGTAGAGATTGGAATGTTTCTGTGTGGGGAAGAAGTTTATGACAGGGTTGGAATATCTCCAGTCAGAGGGGAGGTTATCTTGGGGCTGACATCTCTCCAGCCAGAGGGGAGGTTATCTTGGGGCTGGCATGTCTCTGGTCAGGGAGGGGTTTGGAATATTTCTGGTTGGAGATGTTATTTGTGGTTTATGGTTATGGTGACCTTAGCCATTAGGCTGATGCCCTTTGGATTTAGGCAGTTTTTGATCAAGGTTAACTTTAGAATGGCAGTGCTTATCCTAGATGGTGATGCGCCTGCTTTGTCAATTACAAGACAAAGGAAAAAATATTTAACCCCAAAATATATTTCCTTGCCATACCTTGAAATTGCCCTGCAAAGTCTCTTTTGGGAGAAAATCCACATCCTATAGGGAATCCCCTTTCCCTTTGTTTTCCTTCCTTCCTTTCCAGATCCAGGAGATAATCAACTAAGAGCCAGGCACCCTTTTAGGTCTGATAAGAAACATTTTACAACCTGCTCTCTCTCTGAAGTCTGCTATCTGAGAGATTCCTTTGCACAGTAAAACTTTTGTCTCCACAGTCCTTTATCTTAACCTGAACATTCCTTTCCATTGATCCCAGGCCTTCATATAAACTCTGTTGCAGGAAGTCAGGGACCCCGAATGGAGGGACCGCTGGAGCTGCGGCAGAGAAACATAAATTGTGAAGATTTCATTTTAATATGGACATCTATCAGTTCCCAAATAATACTTTTATAATTTCTTACACCTCTTTTTACTTTAATCTCTTAATCCTGTTATCTTTGTAAGCTGAGGATGTACGTCACCTCAGGACCACTGTGATAATTGTGTTAACTGTACAAATTCATTGTAAAACGTGTGTTTGAACCATATGAAATCAGTGCACCTTGAAAAAGAACAGAATAACAGCAATTTTTAGGGAACAAGGGAAGACAACCATAAGGTCTGACAGCCTGTGGGGTCGGGCAAAGGAGCCATACTTTTCTTCTTGCAGAGAGCCTATAAATGGACGTGCAAGTAGGAGAGATATTGCTAAATTCCTTTCCTAGCAAGGACTGTTAATATTAATACCCTGGGAAAGGAATGTGTTCCTGGGGGGAGGTCTATAAACGACCACTCTGGGAAGGTCTGTCTTGTGCAGTTGAGATAAGGACTGAGATATGCCCTGGTCTCCTGCAGAACCCTCATGTTTACTAGGGTGGGGAAAAACTCTGCCCTGGTAAATTTTTGGTCAGACTGGTTCTCTGCTCTTGAACCCTGTGTTCTGTTGTTTAAGATGTTTATCAAGACAATACATGCACCATTGAACAAAGACCTTTATCAGTGATTCTGCTTTTTCCCTTTGTCCTGTTCCCTCAGAAGCATGTGATCTTTGTTAGACCCTTATTAGTAGTTCTGCTTTTTGCTCTTTGAAGCATGTGATCTTTGTACCTACTCTCTGTTCTTACACCCCTGCCCCTTTTGAAACCCTTAATAAAAACTTGCTGGTCTGAGACTCAGGTGGGCATCATGGTCCTACCAATATGTGACGTCACCTCTGGCACCCCAGCTGTAAAATTCCTCTCTTTATACTGTCTGTCTTTATTTCTCAGCTGGCCAACACTTATGGAAAATAGAAAGAACCTATGTTGAAATATTGGGGGCGGGTTCCCCCAATAAACTAACCAGTTGTTAACCAGAAAATTTAAATTTGCCTATAGCCAGGACAACTTTGAGTTGTCCTGCCTTCCTAAACCAAGCCAATCTATTTCTTAAGTGGATTTGATTGATGTCTTATGCCTCCCTAAAAGTATATAAAACCAAGCTGTACCCTGACCACCTTGGGCACATGTTCTCGGGACCTCCTGAGGGCTGTGTCATGGGCCATGGTCACTCATATTTGGCTCAGAATAAATCTCTTAAAATATTTTACAGAGTTTGACTCTTTTTGTCGACGCCACTAAAGTAGGCTATTTTTGATGGAAAGCCTGCTGTATAGTAATCTTGAATGATAATTCAAAAATTTTTTTTTTGAGATGGAGTCTCGCTTTGTCACCCAGGCTGGAGTGCAGTGGCGCGATCTCGGCTCACTCCAACCTCTGCCTCCAGGGTTCAAGCCATTCTCCTGCCTCAGCATCCTGAGTAGCTGGGACTACAGGTGCCCATCACCACGCCCAGCTAATTTTTTGTGGTTTTTTTTTAGCAGAGATGGGGTTTCACCATGTTAGCCAGGATGGTCTTGATCTCCTGACCTCGTGATCCGCCTGCCTTGGGCTCCCAAAGTGCTGGGATTACAGGCGTGAGCCACCACGCCTGGCCTCAAATTGGTTGTAATTAAAAATGTCTTGCTGTTCTTATCACAGTAAATATATTTTGACTTTCTTATTTTATTGTTGTTTTCATCAAAGTGACACAAATGGAGTCTTCTACTCCATACTCCATCCTCCTTCTGGATGATGTAAACACAGAAGTACTTACTGAATCCTAAATGTAACACCATAAAGTTATTGTTGTTGTTATTTGTACTGGATATACAGCAGTGAGTGATAAAGAGGAAAGCATTGTAACTCTTTCTTCACAGAACTTAAACCTACTGAGATAATGAACAAGTAAACATACACAGAAATAATTTCAAATTATGGGGAACAATAATAGAAAATTCCTGTGGGTGATGGGGAGGAAGCAACAAATATAGGGTTGTCAGAGAGACTCTCTGAGGAGTTGAGACATTCAAGAATGAGACTGGATGAGTTTTAGCTCTCATTGGAAAGGTGGTTATGGCTTTCTCTGCTGCGTGCCTCATATCTGGTGTTATTTCATATGCTGCATGGCTTTACATTTTGGCGTAAGTGGTAATTTCTCAAAATCTCGGCCTTCACTTTTGTAATAATAGGACTAATAACTAATAACTCACATATGATATGGTTGTATTAGGATAAAATATAATGTACAAAAAGGACTTGCCATATGGGATACATGAAAACAATAGGTGTTATTAATGTTGTTTTCATATTAGATGCATCTGTTCCTTTTTCTGTTTAACCACATAATATTGAAAATATTTGCCCAGACGTATGAGTAAATTGGCATCATATGAAATCACTCTCTAGTATCTATGCAGGCCTCCTGTAAGTCGTTTTATGAATCTTTATCTTTTTACTACTTGAATTTTCTTCTCTAAATTCACTAATTACCCTTGATTTTTGTTTTACTCCACTCTTGTTAGATAAGAATCTATGTCAGTCTTCTGTTTTTATTTCTTTTTCTTTAAATAAAAAACCAGTAAGCAAACCCAAAACTCCAACCCACAAAAAATCACCACTAAACAATTGATGGGATTCAGGTGCAGATTTATATAGTGCTGGTGCTAAGGGCTCTTTAACCTTAAAGAAGAAGAGAGTTTTTTAAACTTACAGGGTTTCCATAATAGGTTTTTTTCAGGAAAATGGCAAAATTAATGAATTGGTGAACATTGACTGTAATCTAAATCATGTTTATATTGTAGTCTCTCTGTATCTCAAATTTAAAAAGTAATGCTTGCAATTTGAAGGGTTATTTACAGACTTTATTTCATGTATACAAAATGTATAGGTAAGGAAAACTCTAATGCAATGTGGTTGTAATATAAAAATAATTTTAACATGAATTTTTTAATCATTGGTTTTAGAAATTTGATTATAACAAGTGTAGGTCTCATAATTGGGTTTCCATTGAGCTTCTTGGATCTGTGGGCATATAGGTTTGAGACAATCTGGAAAATTTTAAACCATTATTTTTTCAAATATTTTTTCTCTGAGTTCCTCCACAAGAATTCAAATTACATGTATAGTAGGACATCTGAAGTTATTCCATAACTCAATGATGCTTTATAGATTTATTCTTCAGTGTTTTTTCCTTCTGTGTTTCAACATTTTGGCAGGTTTTCTTGCTATTTATTGTTTTAAATGTATTTACATTTACTAATCTTTTCTTCCGCAGTGTCTATTCTGCTGTTTATCCCATTCAGTATATTTTTCATCCCAGACATTGTGTTTTTACCAGAATTTCAATTGGGAATATTGTATATCTTCTATGTTCCTACTTAACATCCTCAATATTTCTTCTACCTTCTTTAACATATGGAATATAGATATAAAATTGTTTTCCAGACTTTTACTGTGTTGAAATACCCATCACATAAAATTTACTGTCTTAACCATTTTTAAGTGTACAGTTCAATGGTGTTAAATACATACATAATGTTGTGCAACCATCACCATCATCCAACTCCATAAATCTTTTCATCTTATAAAACTGAAACTCTATACCCATTACACAATAACTCCCATTCCCCATCCCTCCAGTCCCTGACAACCACCATTCTACTGCCTGTCTAATATAATAACTTTTTAATGTGCTAGTCTCTTAATTCTATCATTTCTTGGTCTGTTTCTATTAATTGATTGCTCTATTCATTATGGATTACATTTTCTGCGTCTTTGCATGCCTGGAAATATTTGACTGAGATCCCAGA
The DNA here is from genome assembly GCF_029281585.2 of Gorilla gorilla gorilla. Taxonomy (NCBI): domain Eukaryota; kingdom Metazoa; phylum Chordata; class Mammalia; order Primates; family Hominidae; genus Gorilla; species Gorilla gorilla. The sequence goes on from NC_073241.2 coordinate 38,903,224, forward strand.
AATTGTGAAATTCATCTTGTTGGACATTGGATAGTCTTGTATTTCTATAAATATCCTTGAGCTTTGTTTTAGAAACAATTAGATATTTTCAAGGCTCCCTTTTGAGCTTTTGAGTCAACTATCCTTCTGAGTGTTCCACCTGATGCTCCATGAATTGTGAAGTTTTACACCCTGGCTGGTGGGAGCATGAGCCATTCCTAGGCCTGTGTGAGTTTCAGGGATTGTTCCTTCTGCTCTTTGGGGTGTTGTTTTCCCTAGCTGTCAGTGGTTTCCTCACTTGGTTCCTTTTGAGGTGTTGCTGCCTGGAAATTGTCTCTAGGAAGTCAGCTGGGGCAAGTGTAGGGCTCACCTCGTTCATTTTACATCACTCAGTGCCTTGTATCTAATACACAAAAAACATTTTTCATTTATGTATCCAGTTTTTTAGTTGTTCCAGGTGGGAGAATGAATTTGGCCTTTGGCTGAAAGTAAAAGTAGAAGCAGAAGAGGAGAAAAAAATTTTAAGGAAATTTGTGTGCAATAATTTAAGTTCAGAGCAAGAGCTAAAGAGCTTACATAATCCCCCACCCTCCTGAGAGCATACTGTAATTTTATCTATTTTACATGATAAACTCTTAAAAAGGAAAATAGTCAATATTTTACTGAATATGAATGACAGCATTTTAGTAAAGGAAAAAGAAACTCCTCTTAAGATTAAAGACATTTTAAAGTTATAGTTCTTTATTAACATTAGAAAAAAATCTGTAAGAAAAAAAATTTTAGATTCATTGTGGCTGACTAGGTGGTTTTAATTTTATAATACTCAGGTTTTTTTAATTTAGGGAATTATTTTTTAATACTTATTAAATGAATAAATTTTTCTTGGTGTTGTTTAGAGGTCATCTAAGGAAAATGTATACATTTGCATGGAATGACTCTTAAACAAAAGGAATTTTGTTGAGATGGTAAAAGGAGCAGCCCTCTAAAAGTAGAGAAACGTTTATTAGAAATAAAACGATTTCTCAAACTGATAAAATTTCTCAGAGACAATGGTAAATTGCTTCAATCTTCTGTCTTGTAACTAGGAGAATACATTTTAATCCTGACCTTACCCAAATTTCTGAACATTTAATATAAGCAAAATTAAATATTTAGAAATAATATGTGCCTGCCATACAGTCTATTCAGATTGAACAGAAGTAGTTTTGGTCAATTAATATGTTTATATTTCAATTAAACAATTTTTAAAAATTTAATTAAATGTTTTAAGCTTTTTGTTTATTACATAAACGTGTTTTATTTTAAATTGTTTAAACAATTTGTGATGTTGGACACAATATCAGGTAACTAGGACCTGTTTCAGTGCTGAAATCAATATGCTTTACAGTTTGGAATATTTCAAAGAGCTTTAAATATGTACAGGTACATTAAGATTTACCTCTTTGCTTCTGTATATTAGCTTCTGGATCTGAATGAACCAAATGATTAATTTACTGCAAAGAGATAAAAATGTATTCTTCAGCGATTCAGAGTCACATTTTAAAATAAATATTTTTCTACTTTTATTTTGTGGAATTCATTTCAAAGTGTTCCAAAACTCCTTTCAATAAATTTTATTCACTAGCTACTAAATGGAGCAATACCAAGAAAATTTCTCCTATGTTCCAATCTGCCGTGATTTCTTATAAAACTTATTACTGTTTGTTCTTTTTTGAGGGAGAGGTGGCTTAGATATAATATTTACCTCCCAGTTGTAGCATGAAAATTGCAAGAACATTTTAGTAAGCAGTCTCCATTACACGTGGAAATAAGTAAAGTTCTATTTTTTAGCATGGAATCATTAAAAGCATTTTCATGCTCTAAACGTTCTCAATGGTGCTGACTGAAGCACCACAGATAGGAAACAAAATGTATTGATCCTGTCAAGATGAGTCCTACAATTATATATTTAGGGCTGGGTAGATGGTGTGGGTGCGTCTGTGGACCCAGTGAACCTACTGTGAGCTGGACCTGATACTTCCAATTATGATGTGACCCTTATATATGTCTACTCTGCAAGAGGGGCCATGATGTGTTTTGGGTCTTTGTCTGTCGATGCAACTCAGATACCATGTCAAGCAACCCTCAGAAGATGTGTGCATTACCATCACTTACCCACCTGTAAGATCCACTCCCCTTGAGGAAACACTCTCACCAGCAAGTCCTATTGATGCTCTCCCAAATCCTGAAGGTTCGTGTTAGTTGGATGATGTGGCCTCTTTGGCATTTTATCCCTTTCTTTCCTTCACAGGCCTTCACATGCCCAGTTGGTCTTCTGGAATTTGATCGTTGTTAATGGTCTGGTTGTCAAGAGAGAAGGTAGGGGCTTATCCTGAGAGGATGCAAGAATGTCTCATAAAGAATCTGCCTCAATTGAGGCCTCTGCATGATCCTCAAACTACTGGGACAGTCATCTTCTGACCAGGGGAAGTGGGCCACTTCTGCAGGGCCAGTGGGTCCACGAGAATCTGGGAATTTGAAATTCTGAATTGCATCCATATGCTATTCCCATCCTAACTTTCACTGTTTTTTCCTTCATTACTGGAGCTCTGACCTTGGTGTAGGGGACTTGCCAGGCTGATAATTCAATCTTCTCTGAAGCTCTGCTATTTTTATGATGAAGCCCTGAACTTGGTTATTTACTCTATCCTTCAGCTGCAGGGTTTTATTTAATACTACCAAGGGGCCTGTCTGTTTTTGTAAAGTATTTACTAATTTCCCATCTCTATTATTATTTCTCTTCAAAGAATCGATGGTACTCCCCACATTAGTGCAATCCCATAGTCCTTACATTCAGCCTTTCCTTCAGTCCTCTCAAGGGCAAGACATTGCATCAGCCAGTGTATCCCCTTTCACCGGTACACCATCCCATTTCAAAACCAGTGAAAAAATGAACAATCATCCCACTAGAGCATGCCAGAGGCTATGCAGACTCCGCCAACCACCAGAGATGGTGTCCTCAAAGTCAGCCTGCCAGTGAGTGACCTGCCCTTAAATCCCATCATAGAATCTGTTCTCTAGGTCACCTCCTAGCACCAACTCTCTTAGACTGAATCTGACTGCAGTGTACATTACAATAGAGCTTAAAACAAAATATAGCCATGCATTGCTTCACAATGGGGACACCTTCTGAGAAATGCATAGTTAGGTGATTTCATGGTCATGTGAACATCACCAAGTGCACTTATACACACCTAGATGGTACAGCCTTCTACACACTTAGGCGATATTACTCCAGGCTACAAACCTGCACTGCATGTTACTCTACCAGATACTGCAGGCAATTAGAACACAAGTGTAAGTATTCAAATGTGGTATTATAATCTTATGGAACCACCATCATATATGTGTTTTCTCATTGACCAAAACATCATTATGTGACATATGGTTGTGTGTCATTTGCAGAATGCTACACCTTTAACAGTCTCCCTGCATTGATCAGATCTTCACTTTGAGTCTGGCACTAGTGAAGCAAGTCTGTGTTTCTTTTCACTGGGATACTTAGTATTGAATGCTTTCTTACCTGAATTAGAAGAGTTTACCTGCATATAACTAGCTTCATTAAATGTTACAGGATACCAAGGGGGAGTTTTTTTGGGTTTTGCTGTTTCATAGTGTCTTTCCCTGAAGTCAAAGAGTGCTTATATTGATATTTGCAAAGTTATGTGTTAAAATTTAAAATGTAGCAGAAATGAAAAATGTTTTTTGGTGGGCTTACTAGCAGACTGTACACAGCTGAGGAAAGAATCTCTGATATTGTAGATGTGCCAATCAAAACTTTCAAAACTAAAAGTAACAGGAAAAAAAAACTAAAACAAAAAAGGAACAGAATTTCTAAAAGCTGTGGAACAACTTAAAAAAGTGTAACATACATGTAATGGGAGTACCAGAAGAAGGGAGGAAAGAACAGAGCAGTATTTGAAGCAATAACAACTGAGAATAATCCCAAATTGAGGCCATACTCAGGAAGCTTATAGAATGCAAGCAGGGTAAATGCCCCAAAAATGACACCTAGGCGTATCATTTTCAAATAGCAGAAAATCAGAGATAAAGAAGAAATCTTGAAAGATGCCAGATGGGAAAAAATCCACCTATGTATACAGAAGCAAATATAAGAATGATGCAAGCAAGAAAATAGTGAAATGAAATATTTAAAATGTTGAGAGAGAAAAATGTTCTACCAACCTAGAATTATGTTATCTGTGAAATTATCTTTCAAAAGTGAAGGAGATCTAAAGACTTTCTCAGAAAAGCAAAAATTGGGGAATTTATTACTAATAGACCTGCCTTGCAAGAAATGTTAAAAGAAGTTTTTCAGGAAAAGGAAAATGATATAGGTCAGAAATTTGAATCTGCATAAAGATATGAAACCCAATGGAGAAGGAATAAGTAAGGATAAAATAAAAACTTTTTTTATGCTTAATTGATCTAACATAAGAGTTTGGTCAGAATAATAGTGGTGACAATGTATTCAATGATTACAATATTTGATGTATAAATGACATGAATAACAGCAATGAGTCAAGGGGCAGAAGGAAAGAATTAGGAAATTTTGTTATTATAAGGTACTCACACTACCTGTGAAGCAGTATAGTGTTATTTGAAGGTGAACTTGAACTAGATGTAAGTGCATATTGCAACCTCTAGGATGTGATATCATTGTGGATATATTTTGGTTCTTATCCACAATTCCTGACTGTCAGCTTCTGTAATCCGTATTTTCTAAGTGACTAGAGGAATGAGAATATATTTTGTTAAAGTATTTGGCCTTTTGTCATTGGTTTCTGAAGTAGCTGCTGAACAATAAAGATAAAAATGTATTTTGCTGTGTACAAGTCCTTTCAAACACATCTGAGCTTATGTTCATGAGGCAGCATGGATGAAGCTGGAAACCATCATTCTCAGCAAACTAACACAAGAACAGGAAACCAAACACAGCATGTTCTCACTCGTAAGTGGGATTTGAACAATGAGAACACACCAGGCCTGTGCGGGGGTTGGGGGCTAGGAGAGGGGATAGCATTAGGAGAAATACCTAATGTAGATGACGGGTTGATGGGTGCAGCAAACCACCATGGCACGTGCATAACTTTGTAACAAACCTGCACATTCTACACATGTATCCCAGACCTTAAAGTATAATTTTAAAAAAGGAAAATAGTAATAAACATGGTAGACATTAATCCAGCTATATCAATAATCTCTTTAAACATAAATTGTCTGAATCAATAAAGGTAGTTGACATTGAAATCTACTGACTACTTGATCTAACAGCAGGAGAATACACATTCTTCTCAAGCTTCCATGGGACATTTGCCGAGGCAGACCATATTCTGGAACATAAACACACCTTGGCAAGTTTAAAAGAATAGAAATCATCCAATGTGTTGTCTCAGATGACAGTGGAATTAAACTAGAAATCAATAACAGAAAAATATCTGGAAAATCCCCAAATACTTGGAGATTAAACAGCATACTTCTAAACAACACAAGCATCAAAGAAGAAATCTCAAGAGAAACAAAATACTTTGGACTAAATGAAAATACAGCTTATCAAAATTTGTGGGATGTAGCTAAAGCAGTGCTTAGAAGGCAATTTATAGCATTGAATGCATACATTAAAAAAAGAAAAATCTAAAATGTATAATTTAAACTTCTGCTATAGGAAACTAGAAAAAGAAGGGCAGATTAAATCCAAATAAGCAGAAGAAAAGAAAGGAGAAAAATTAGAGCAGTAGTCAAATAAACTGAAAACAAGAAGTCAATAGAGAAAATCAATGTAGCCAAAAGCTGGTTTTTTGAAAAGATCAATAAAATTGATGTGTCTACCTGTGATAACTAAGACTAAAAGGCACAGATTACTGCCAGAAATGCAAGGGGTAACACTATAAATCCCATAGACATCAAAGGATAATAAAGAATACTATAAACAACTCTATGCCTGATGTCAAATTTGATAACTTAGATGAAATTAACCAATTTTTTGAAAGACATAATCTGTTAGAGTCACACAAGAAAAAAATATGCAGTGTGAGCAGGCCTATATCTACTAAAGAATCAATAATTATTAATTTTCCAAAACAGAAAACACTAGGCCTAGATGAATTTATTGGTGAATTTTACCAACATTTAAGGAAGAAATTATACCAATTCTCTACATTCTCTTCTAGAAGACGGATGCAGTGGGAATATTAACTAACTCACTCTATGAGGCCAGTATTACCCTTCAGAAAAAATCTCTTCTCAACATAGATGCAAAAATTCTCAACAAATTATTAGCAAATTGAATCAAACAATGAACTATTATTGGATAAGTATAACTATAAAAAGAACTATTGACCACAACCAAGTGGAGTTTATCCCAAGATTAACATTCAGAAGTTAATTAATACAAATCATCAACAGACTAAAGCATATTAATCACATGATCATGTTAATTGATGCAGAAAAGAGATTTGATGAAATTCAACACCCATTCATAATAAAAGTACTCCGCAAACTTGGAATAGAAAGGAACTTCCTCATATTGATAAAGAACAGCTACAAAAGCCTACAGTTGTTTAATGGTGCTTAATATTAAGTACTTATAATGGTAAGAAACAAGAAGTTTTCCTGCCAAGATCAGAAACAAAGCAAAGATGTCTCCTCTCACCAGTCCTTTACAACATCATACGGGAAATCTTAGCTAATGTTATTAGAAAATAAAATAAAATAAAAGGTATACTGATTGGGAAGGAAAAAATAAAACTGTTCTTTGTTTGAAGATTACATAATTTTCTGTGTAGATAATCCAAAAGAATTGACAAACCAAAACATTCTTGAAATTAATAAGGCATTATATTGATTGTAGGATATAAGATTAATATACGAAAGTCAATATTTTTCTATATACGAGCAATAAACAATAGGAATTTGAAGTTAAAAACATAATACCATTTAGTTAGGATCCTTCAAATAAAATACTTAAGTATAAATGTAACAAAATATTGTAAGATTTGTATGAGGAAAACTACAAAACTCTGATGAAAGAAGTCAAATAATAGATGGAGAGATGTTCCATATTTATGCATAGAAATACTCAATATTGTCAAAATGCCAGTTCTTCCCAACTTGAGCTATAGAATCAATGCAATTCCAAACAAAATCTCAGCAAGTTACTTTGTGGACATTTAAACCTGATTTAAAGTATATAAGGAGAGGCAAAAGACTCAGAGTAGCCAATAAAATGCTGAAAGAGAAGAACAAAGTTGTTAGGCTGACATTACTCGACTTTAAGACCTACTGCAAAGCAGCAGATATCAAAATGATGTGGTATTGGCAAAATATTAGACAAATGCATCAGTGGAGCAGAACGGAGAGCCCCAAAATAGACCCACATAAATAAAGTCAACTAATCTTTGACAAAGAAGCAAAGACAATATGGTGGAGCAAAGATAGTCTTTTCAACAAATGGTGCCGGAACAACTGGACATCAACATGTAAAAAGAATGAATCCACACACAGACTTTATACCCTTCACAAAAAATTAACTCAAAATGGACCATCGATCCACACGTAAAATGCAAAACTATAAAACTACTAGAAGATAATATAAGAGAAAATCCAGATGACTTTGTGCATGATGAAGACTTTAAAAATACAACATCAAAGGCACAATCCATGAAAGAAATCATTGACAATCTGGACTCTATTACAATTCAAAACTTCTGCTTTGCAAAAGTTTTGATAAGGGAATGAGAGAAGCAGCAAGGACCTGGAGAACATATTTGCAAAAGGCACATCTGATGAAGGACCGTTATCTAAAATATACAAAGAACTCTTCAAACTCAACAATAAGAAACCAAGCAACCCAATTTTAAAGTGGGCAGAAGATCTGAATATACGTTCACTAGAGAAGATATGCAGATGGTTAATAAACATGAAAAAATGTTCGACATCATATGTTATTAGGATATTGCAAATTGAAACAACAATGGAATAACCACCCTAAATAACCTGAAGAAACAGAAAAATAAACTACTGTTTACATCGTGGCTGAGATAGTGACCACAGGTTGCCCACATGGATGGCTGAGATAGTGACACCTTTGCTTTCTACTGGTTCAATGTAAACAAACTTTGTTTCATGCACAAAATTATTTAAAAGTTTGTATAAAATTGCCCTCTGGCTATGTGTATAAAAGGTGTATATGGAATATAAATGAATTTCTTGTTTAGACTTGAGTGCCATCCCCAGAATATCTCATTATTTATATGCAAACATTCCAGTATCCAAACGGGTCCAAAATCTGAAACACTTCTGGTCTCAAGCATTTCAGATAAGAGATAATGAGCCCGTACCATTGTATACCTATCAGAATGGCCAAAATCCAAAAAACTAACAACACCAAAGGCTGGTGAGAATGTAGAGCAATAAGAACTCAAATTCAAAACTGTTCAAAAAAAAGAAATCTATTAAGCAAAAAGATAAATATTCATTAACTTAAACTTCATTATTATTTTATAAGAATGTTTACTATACAACATTATAACTTTCTAGAGGAAAAAATTTATTATTAAATTTGTTTTCTGCCTTGGAAGCTTCATTACGAGACAGAGAGTGGAATACTTAAAGTTTAAAAATAAGCAAAACTGTAAACTTTAAAACATATTTTCCTTATTTTAAAGAGTTTAACAGGCATACTTTGTTCAATATAAACAACCTACTATTTACATAATGCCAACACTAACACAAAACTTGTACCACAAGAATAAAAGTTAACACGATTTTTTTTTCTTTTCTTTATTTGATTAATGGACCTAAACAACCCCTACTGTATTTTTAAAAAATGAACTAGGCATTATATAAAATGCTTAACTACTAAATAATTAATTTGTTGGTTCAAGTGTTTAGAATATAGATTAGAGTTTTTTTAAAAGATACTGGAAAAACATAGAAGTGTATGATAGAACCCCTGCTTGGAAACAAGTGTGTGCAAATAAATGATGTTTGTAGGCACGTACAATAGTAGAGAAAAACTACCAATTTTTCTTTTAAAGAAGGGTAAGCTAAGAGTTTTATGGACTTCTTTCAAAAGCAAATAAATCACTTGTTCATTATAAATCTTGTTTATATTTTGGTTATATTAAATGGTATAGTTTATTTTTAATTAGAAGAAACTATTGATTACACAGATAACAAATATTACATTCTGGCCAATAGCAAAATTTTTAGACAAATGACAAAAGCATACCAATGATAAGTGTGAAGAAATAATTTCATAATGATGCTATTCCAATAGCACTAAGATCTTTGCTATCATCAATCCAAGGTTTAATTTTACAACAAAAGCAACATTTTTAATCTCTTTCTCTCTGTTAAAAGCATGCACACACACATCTATTCATGCACATATGCACAACTTCTCATGCCATACTCTCTATGAGCACAGCTCAGGTTATCTTCTGTTTTTGACTACTTAAAAGTTTTCAGGGAAAAAAATCAATTATAATTTTACAAATCAATAATCAAAAATGAGCCCCTGCTGTAATTAAAGATCTCTCAAGGGCATTCTATATTTGAAGTGCAGCTTTCGGCCAGGCACGGTGCTCATGCCTGTAATCCCAGTACTTTGGGAGGCTGAGGCAGAAGAATCTCTTGAACCCAGGAGGTGGAGAGCAGCCCAGGCAACATGGTGAGACCCTGTCTCTACATAAAATAAAAAATTAGCTGGGCATGAGGAACATGCCTGTAGTCCCAACTACTGGGGAGGCTGAGGCAGGAGGATTGTTTGAGCCCAGAAGGTTGAGGCTGTGTGAGCCATGATCATGCCAGTGTACTCCAGCCTAGGAGACAAGGCAAGACCCTGTATCAATTTAAAAAAAATTAAAAGTGCAGCTTTCCATGAAGTCCTTCATGGCAATTGATAGATGCAGGTGAAACAGAGTTTATCTTTGACTCAGCAGAACATTTTTTAGGTTAGTGAAACTTAACTATTTTTTTGTTAATCAGCAATTGTTAAATTTATCCTCAGTTGGCATGAAGGTAAAAAAGCTTGGCTTGGCCTCCTTATTTTTATAGTTTGCTTTGAAGTACAATACATCTGTAAGATAAGGAAAGTGAAACTCGAGGTCTATTTCTCCTAACCTTACATTACAAATTAAACAATGATAAAGTACATTTCTTCTATGTGTGTGGTTCCAAAATTATTCATTGCAAAGTCCTGTATCCTTTCCCATTTAATTAATTCCAGAGATTGAAATTTGTATCCTTGTCAATGTCAAATTATTATTTATATTATGAAAGGCATCACAAATACTATTCATTATAGTTCAACACCAATTCCTTTCTTTAAAGAAGAGAAGGTTAATTTAATCTGGGCCAACCAAATCTTTCCTGGAAAAAGACAAATTATTGGCTTAAAATTTTTGGCAAGGAGCTGTACGTTTTCCTCCTTGATCATCTGAGAGGATTTAGCAGGATTTATTAGTCCCTAACATCTTGATCTCAGTCTCTAACAAACCACTGAAAAGGAACACTTAAGGCTAATAAAGCTGACCCAGACAGATCAACCAATTCCATAAGATACAGGATGAAGAGGCTGGGCGCGGTGGCTCACGCCTGTAATCCCAGCACTCTGGGAAGCCAAGGCGGCTGGATCACGAGGTCAGGAGATCGAGACCATCCTGGCTAACACGATGAAACCCCGTCTCTACTAAAAATACAAAAGAAAAAAAAATTAGCCGGGCATGGTGGCGGGCACCTGTAGTCCCAGCTACTCGGGAGGCTGAGGCAGGAAAATGGTGTGAACTCGGGAGGCGGAGCTTGCAATGAGTCGAGATTGCGCCACTGCACTCCAGCCTGGGCAACAGAGCAAGACTCCATATCAAAAAAAAAAAAAGATATGGAATGAAGAAATTATCAGCGTTCTTTTCTTGATTCCAGAAGTGATGGGCTATCCTGTCAGAAATTCATAACAAGGTAAATACCTGTGACACAGAAGCAAATAAGTAAATTACTGTGAAGATTACAGTTGAAGAAGTAGGATTTTTTTTTTTAACAAGTGAAAGTGTAAAGGAATAAAATGCCCTGGAATCACTAAAATCAATAAAACTTCAGCAGACCTATTACTTTTGGAACAAAAATGTCCTAAGTGGGTAATAACAACCTTTGAGTTCATCAGACAATTATCGTGGGTGCTACGCAAATTGAGTTAGGTAGAAATCCTGCTAGCATCAACAACCGCCCAATTACTACCAATATTATTAGTATATAGCAATAATCCTAATTACATTGGGTCAGATACACATGTTTCCAGAGTAAGGCCCAGTGCCACTTACAATCCTGGCTCTTAGGGCAGGCCCTGAGACCGATTGGAGAACTGCCAATGTGGTTGAATGTTTGGCAGTCATTACAATTCAGATGGGAGTTAGGGCAGAGAAAAAGGCACCAACTAATACGTAGTAATAAGTCTCAAGACAGGAGTATTAGACTCCGACTTATTCAAGATAAAAATAGAGTTGTAAGGTTGCCAAAACTAGCAGCAATGGCTGTAGTGACATTAACAGAATTTATGCCATTCTTCTTTGAACGAACAATAACCTAAACTATTATTATTCTCTGCAGAAGAGATGCATGGAAGGTAGTTTTCTCTCTGTTAGAGCACAAAACGATGGAATGATCAAAGTTTTATTTTCCCTCTGGAATCCAGCCCAAAATAATTGCTGCTACAGCTGCAAGAAAACCCACTACAGTTGCCGGAATCTGCTTTAAGGCCAAACTGCCAATTCTTAGGTTCTACTTTTCAACGGGTGAATCCATCTTCCCTACATTTACTGCAGTGGTTAACCTTGATGCCAATGTCATTTCCAAGTTTTCATGGAGAACAAGAAGTGCAGAAATTAAAATGAAAACTTCTGTAACCTTTTTGAACACTTCGTATTAATTTCCCATTGCTGCTATTGCAAGTTACCACCAACTTAGTAACTTAAAACAACACAAATTTATTATACTGCAATTTTAGAGATCAGAAGTCCTAAATTTAAGGTGTCAGCAGGGCTGCATTCCTTCAGGAGGCTGTAGGGGAAAACTGTTTCTTTGCCTTTTCCAACTTCTAGAGGCCACCTGTATTCCTTGGCTCATGGCCCCTACCTCCATCTTCAGAGTTGGCAGTGTAGTATGTTAAATCTCTCTGATCTTTGCTTCCATCATCACATCTCTCTTACTCTGACCCTTTTGCCTCCTTCTTATAAGGGACCTTGTGATTCCGCTGGACCCATGCAGACAGTGCAGGATAATGTTCCTACTTCCAATCCTTAAATTAATCACATCAACATGGCCCCTGTGCCATGTAAGGTAACATATTTGTAGGTTCTGGGGGATTAGGGCATGGACATCATTGGGGGATGGCATATTCTGTCTACCACAGTCCATGCTCTGATCCCCAAAGATCTATGTCCACTCTACATGCAAAATGTATTGACCTCATCCCAACATCTCCTCAAGTCTCAAACCATTGAAATTTCTCAGTGTTGTACTATATCTAACATAATGCCAACTGAAAATATTCCAAAACCAACTAGCAAAAATGGTGAAAGTATTTGCAATATCATAATGTCACTGGATTTCTTTGTTAATTTCTTTGTTTGTTTCCAAAATGATATCTTCCTCACCATCACTAGGTGTACCTTCATCTTTTAACATGGCAGTAGTTTCTGAAGCTTGCCATCCTTCCCAGTATGGCATAGTCACCATGTTTGGTGAAAGTTTGATAGCACCTGACCATTTTTTCTACGAAAAGACTGCTGTGAGAAACTGATACTCCCTCCATGTGTTGTTCTGATCTATTACTAAAAGCCTGTATTCCAGTTGATAATTTATCCTGCCAAATACCTTTGGTTTTTTTATTCCTGTCTTTCTGACTTTTCTGGTAAATGACTGGACCCATATTCAGCAGTAAGTTAAAAAAATTATCAGATTAAATTGCATTAAATTTAACTCCAATCTGCAAAACTTTCTCCAAGACTTGGACCACTATTGTGTTAGTAATAGATCTTTCTTTATTATTAGTCATCTTGTCATAGCAACAGAATGTGTATTCCTCTGTTCTCAAACTGCATGAGGAACTGTAGCAGTTGAATCAGAACCACAAACACTGGTTTTAAATTAAGATACTGACTTTGGCCGGGTGGGGTGGCTCACGCCTGTAATCCCAGCACTTTGGGAGGCCTAGGCGGGTGGATCACGAGGTCAGGAGATCAAGACCATTCTGGCTAACATGGTGAAAACCCATCTCTACGGCCAGGCGTGATGGCACACACCTGTAGTACCAGCTACTCTGGAGGCTGAGGCAGGAGAATCACTTGAACCTGGGAGGCAGAGGTTGCAGTGAGCTGAGATTGTGCCACTGCACTCCAGCCTGTGTGACAAAGCGAGACTCCATCTCACAAAAAATAAAATAAAATAAAATAAAAAATAAAAAAGATACTGACTTCATTGTATGGAAGAAAAATAATGTTTCCACTAATAAAAAATGTTCAGAAGGTGACAGGAAGAGGTAGATCTTAGGATGCACCTGACCCCAGCTCCTAGCAAACCTCAGGGCCTTTCTTTTACTGTCACCTGTCTCCATGTGGAGAGAGGGACAGAGACACTCTGGGCAAGGATGAAAGGACCATTCACCATCCTCAAGCATCTGAAGCTCCAGTCTCAGGGTTCCTTCGTGCTCAGCATCTTCTTACATCATCACTCATAAATCTACTTTTAATATTAAATGTGATCAAGATTATCACCCATCATAATAGACATGTTCCACAAATTTAAGCCCTATCTCTAGAAAGGCTGTAGATCATCATTTTGCTCTGAATCAGCAACAGTTTTGAGATTTTTGTGGCTTTTTTAGCCCATTGAACTAGCATGAGTCAGCCAGTCATTTTGAAACTGACAAAAGAGAAATTTGACTTTTGAAATTTTTTATACTGTATAGCACAGTGACTGTCCCTTGCCACCCTGCCAACGTCCCACTGTCCTTGAGTTATATCAAAGCTACATATGTTGTGGGCCGGTCTGAGGCATTGTGGGCTATTTGATCCTTGCACTCTTCCACATAACCACCTGACACATGAACTGTGAGAATCTCAGTTGAGTTTGTTTAGAAAACCCTCACATGAGAAATACTCTTGGCTTTCTGAAGAACAGTCAGCAATTTCCCAGAATTTAATAGGAGTCAACAGGATTATACCATCATGGATATATGTCTGGCTAACTGTGATACAATCTTCTGGAAAAAAAATAATGGAATTAATGTAAAATATTGGTAATGCCTGATATTTGACAGAACAGTAACACAGGGCCAAATATTTTTTTAAATGTTACGTGCTTGCATCCTTGGCTTTCAGGGTGAGGGGATTGAAAAGACTAATCTTTAAGATTTCTTCTCCTGAGAGCAATCCTAGGACTCTGAGACCGCGTTTCCCAGTGGCTGCAGGTGACTGCTAAAGCTCCAGTGACCTCTTGATTTGAGACTCAAAGCTCTGTGTCTTGTCACGATCAGCCAGGGCCTGGCACACAGGAAAATGTTTGCCTTCATGGCAGATAGTTGTTGAAATCTTACACCCTCCCATGATTATTATGGCAGGCAAAACCAAACAACCCTTGAACCATAAATTTTAAACAACTGAAAAAATGCTTTGAGAGCCAAGAGAGGCTTTTATTTTTTCCCTTGTTGAAGACTTTTATCAAATGAGATAGAGAGCATTATGCTTTCTTCTTAACCATCATCTCCAAGGAGTTCAAGAGATTGTGGCTGGGTAGAGGCCCTTGGGATTCTCCTTTAATGATTAAATTAAAGAATGATTTGAAATGACTTTTTACATATAACTAACAATAATATTAAATTGTTGTTAAGTTCTGCATATAAGTATTACATCATGAAATACACCTAGAATGTTATATAACACACATAATATGTAAAGGAGCTACTTGTTTTATCTCCTCTTTGCAAATGAAGAAAGGATGCTTTAGACAGGTTGGATAACTAACCCAAGGTCACAAGTAACTAATCTGCAGAACTGACCTACCTGCCTCCAAAGCTCGGATCTTAACTACTATACTATATGGCAACCCTGGGAAAATAGAACAAAAAAACCTAACTTAAAAAGATACAACATATATCTGAGTTCAAATCCAACCTTCATCACTAACTCACTTCAAAAAGTGAGATTTTTGACAAACCTCACTTTCTTTAGTCACGAAGCTGAGGTGAGTTTTGAATGAGATAACGTATACAGTGGCACTCAGCAGAGTACCTGAACAAGATTAACTTGTTAATTGTTAACTTCTTTCCATTAAAAAATGAGATTTTCTTGGGGCAGGTGTGAACATCACAGCTAGTGAGTGAGACTGCCTAAGCCCTCACTGCCCAATACGGTGGCCACACGGCTAGTTAAATTTAAATTAGATTTAAAGTTAAAGAACAATCTGTGTAAAAAATAAATACTACATGTCATGGAGGGATCTGTAAACACCAAGAGGAGTATGAGTCAGAACGACTGTGTGAAAGATAAGGTCAGATGGAGATAAATCCCTGGGGTGCCAAGAAAGCCCTGGGGGTGGGGGCGTGGAAGCAAAAGACAGTGGGTCTCTGCGAGTCACTCTGTTCAGTCTCAGGACCCTGGGAGACACTCATGGTTTCCTGGGCTTTTTCCCAGGAATTTGGCATTGAACTTGATGTTAATCTGAGGGAGTTTCCAGTTCCTGGCTGCGAGGCTGGATGAGGACACGTGGCCGCGAGGCACAGGGCCTGTGGAGAGCCCAGGGCTGTGGGCAGAGAAGAGTCAGAGCCTCAGGGGCCTCGCCCTGTCCAGAGCTCCACGTGACATGACGCCCCACAGAGCGAACCTCTGACAAACAAGCATGGGGCCCGTGTTGCCCTGGTGGATGGAAATGGACGTGGGAAGCAAGGTATGGTACAGATGCTGCCTTAGAGAGAAAGATAATTACAGGCAAAACTGAGCTAGACGACTCTGCTCCAGTTTGAAAACTTTGCCATTTGAATGGCAAAGACTGAACAGCATATAAGCGTCCACTTTCTGACAGTAACCACCTACATATGGTCAATTGTAACTATTTACACTAATAATATATGCTGGGGAGTCTCTGTCTCCCCATCCACATCTATTCTCCCTGGCCTTGTCCCCCGGGAGAATGATTTCCGGGAGCATCTTGGCAATGCCTTGTGCGCTGACCTCCGCTGGGTTTGGTGAAGGGGAGACTTGAGGAGCTAGAGAAGCTGGAGGTCCAGGGGCTCTGCAGTGGCTGTGCTCGTGTCCTGAGGAGCACACCCCTTGCAGGACACCCCTCCCGTGGCTGTGGTTCTGGCTGGGTCCCGGATGACAACTTCCTTCTGTTGCAGCCCCTTCAGGCCCTGGCTGGTAGCGTTTGCAGAAGCGTGGTGCTTTGCCCTGCCCTGTTGTTGTTAACCAAATCACATACTGGTAACTAACTCTTTCACTAAACTCTTGCCCATTATCCATTTTGAGGGTTCCTGAGATGCCAGCTGATCCTTGAATCTAATGATTTGAAGATGGCTGAGAACTCCTTAACAGGCAAAATAGGTTTTGTTGGCCGGGCATGGTGGCTCAAGCCTCTAATCCCAGCGGTTTGGGAGGCCAAGGCGGGCAGATCACCTGAGGTCAGGAGTTCGAGACCAGCCTGGGCAACATGGTGAAACCCCGTCTCTACTAAAAATACAAAAATTAGCCGGGCATGATGACATGCGTCTGTAATCCCAGCTACTCGGGAGGCTAAGGCAGGAGAATCGCTTGAATCTGGGAGGCGGAGGTTGCAGTGAGCAGAGATTGTGCCACTGCACTCCAGCCTGGATGACAGAGTAACACTCCATCTAAAAAAAAAAAAAAAAAAAAAAAAGTTTTGTTGTGGCTTCTCCTTGTGCTCTATGTTTATATGGATACTGATATGGTTTGACTGCGTCCCCACCCAAATCTCATCTTGAATTGTACCTCCCATAATTCCCTCGTGTGGTGGGAAGGACCAGTGGAGGGTAGTTGAATCATGGGGAGGCGGATCTTTCCTGTGCTGTGATAGTGATTAAGTCTCAGGAGATCCAATGATTTTATAAAGGGGAGTTCCCCTACACAAACTCTCTCTCCCCTACCACCATGTAAGAGGTGACTTTGCTCCTCATTGGCCTTCCATCATGATTGTGAGGCCTCCCCAGCCATGTGGAACTGTGAATCAATTAAACCTTTTACCTTTATAAATTACCCAGCCTCGGGTATGTCTTTATTAGCAGGGTGAGAACAGAATAATACAGATACACTGCAATGAACCCCAGGTCTTGGCCAGGATCTTTCTCTGTCTTCATTTTTGTCCCTTTACTTTAATACTATTTATATATGGATGACTTCTACATTGATGTCACTTGCCTAAACTTCTGCAGAGTTCTAAATTTGTATACCCAACTGTGTACTTGACCTTTCTTTTTGAATTTTCTATAGGCAGTTCACACAGAACATGTCCAAAGCAGAATCTGCCTTAATCCTCACCATCCTGCTCCCTAACCTGTTCTTGCCCATCTTCCCTACTTTAGATTTTGGTAAATTACACCACTATTTAACCAAATGCTCAAACTATAAACTTAGGTATTTATTTCTTAAGTTTATTTTTCTTCTATAAGCTCCCCCCACCGCCGCCACCTTTTTTTGGTCTGCAACCTAGAAAGAATCCTCTAGGAATAATTTTTTGCATTATTATTTTCTATGGTAATAACAAGGAAACATTACATTGAAATGTAGTGTTAATAGGGCATTTAATTTATTTAACTTACTTTGTAATATTGTGAACTGTCTATAAGTCTATTCTTATTACACTAATGACAACTAACAAACCTAAGCATCCTCTAACTTTCAGTAACATTGGTAGCTATTTACGTTCATAAATTATTTCCTGTAAGCCCTCAGAGGAAAATTACCTCTTAATCTTTTCTTACCAAAAGTCTCACAAAACCAGTGGCTTAAAGGGGAAATATTCCTTTTGCAACCACATCCTGTCCCCAGGCTTTCTCTGTGTGCCAAAGACACATGTTTGTGTTTATCCTCTGATTCTGAATCACTACTGAACTTAAATTTCTTCCTGGTGACTGCCTGGGGGTCGAGATGACTTATTTTAGATGAAATTTGATTAACCCAATGGGTACCACCAAGGAAAAATGCCTTAGATTTTTTATTTTGGTCCTACAATCATTATGTGTGTGTGTGTGTGTGTGTGCGCGCGCGCTCGTGTGCGTGTTTTGCCATGGTAGATTTCTAGGGATGCAGGAATTTGCTTTTAGATATTTTTAGATATTTGCTTTTAGACAGTGTTTGAGGCGAGAGGGCATAGATTCCTTTCAGATCATGCCAGTCTTCAGATGTCAGAAAAGGACAAAGACATAGCTAGTTCTGGGATTTATTTTAGAAGGGAGATTGACTGCAGGCAATGACACTGGGGGAACACAGGCAGGGCCAACCTGAGACGAAGGCAGAGAAGCAGCTCACCAGGCAGATGGGAGCCATCGGGATGCTTGCTGTTCTTGAAAAACATATCCTCTTCCTGCAGTATCTTATTGGAAATGCCACAGTTGGGGATGTATTCTCTTATCAGAAGGCTTCTTGTTCTCTATTAAAACACAACACCCCAGGAAGCTATTGCACCGAGCCTTAACAGCCACGATGCCACTATGATTAGTTTATCGGCTCGTTTCAAAGGGTGAATGGGATGGAGGAGAATATTGGGGCATGGAGGGGAGACGTTGTCCTGCAGGTGAAAAGAGGGTGGGCAGGGGAATAATGGACTGGGAATGGTGACTGAGGATCTGTGTTAGTTGTTAGAAAGCATTACGTAGACCAAAGTGCTAGGAGTGAAACAAATAAAAAAATTATTAGGCATGAGTAGATGTGTTTCTGCACCCATCAGATTTTGGGTAGAATTTCTCCCCATCCCTGCTGGCATCTGGCCTGGATCTCTCCACTTTTTTATTGCTCACAATCCTTGGTTTTCAGACACTTGTAATCCCACTCACTCTTCCTGGCCTTCCTGATTGCCCTGAGATTTTAAAAACTGATTTTGTATTTTTAGTAGAGACGGGGTTTCACCATACTGGCCAGGCTGGTCTAGAACTCCTGACCTCGTGATCCGCCCTCCTCGGGCTCCCGAAGTACTGGGCACTAGCCAGGTCTGGTGGCATGTGCCTGTAGTCTCAGCTACTCGGGAGGCTGAGGCAGAAGAATAGCTTGAACCCAGGAAGCAGAGGTTGCAATGAGCCGAGATTGTGCCACTGCACTCCAGCCTGGGCCACAAAGACAGACTCCATCTCAAAATAAATAAATAAAAATAAAACACAAAACAAAACAAAACTGATTTTGTTTTCTGCTCTGTCTTCTCTGATTTTATTAAGTTTCTGCATATAATTTATTAAATGGTAAAAGCGAAGGTTTGTATATTTGTGAGTGACGTGTGTGTTGACATATATATTTTCTCAGTTAATAGGTTTTAAAATAGTTTCTATGTGTATCAAGAAACTGGTCAAGAGAGATTGCGTCTACCTTGAGATGGGGCAGAGAGAGGGTTTTCCAGGAAAGAGAGCAGAGCCAGACAGGCGTGAAGGAAGCTGCATATTGTGTCTGGGTGATATAATTGGTCCAACATTGCCCATGCAGAAAGTGAGAACTGGGAAGTCATGGATTTACACAGGCAAATCTTGAGAATTTCTCCATAAAATTCCAAGACATCTAGGTGAAAAGAATTATTTATTTATTTATTTATTAGAGACAGAGTTTCACTCTTGTTGTCCAGGCTGGAGTGCAATGGCGCGATCTCAGCTCACTGCAACCCCCACCTTCCGGATTCAAGCAATTCTCCTACCTCAGCCTCCCGAGTAGCTGGGATTACAGGCAGCTGCCACCATGCCTGGCTAATTTTTGTATTTTTAGTAGAGACAGGGTTTCACCATGTTGGGCAGGCTGGTCTCAAACTCCTGACCTCAGGTGATCTGCCCGCCTCGGCCTCCCGAAGTGCTGGGATTACTGGTGTGAGCCACCACGCCCGGTGAAAACAATTTTTAATACCTAGACATTTCTTTATTAACCCCAATTTCTCTAAGTTACATTCTAAAATTTACTCAGTTTTATTATTCAACTAATATAGTACTCTTCTTAAGTGCCTTTAGGCTTACTTATGGTATTTTTTTAATCTGCTGCCCATCTATAAACATAACAAGATGCATGTAAATAAATGGATTCCACAGAAGAGTGAGGCCTCATCTCAGCCTGCTGCCTGGGCACTGAAACTCACCCTGAGCTGTCTCATTAGCCCAGAATCTTGCATTTGGAAGACAGTAGATCAACGTCTTCTCGCTCTACAGGTCACCACCCTCAGACTTTGTCTTCAGGAAGAAATGCTTCCAGGTTATTTCTGACAATTTTCTCGGATTAAAAATATTTGAATGGGCACATACATGTGTTTTTTCATGAGCTGTGTAAACAGTTGGCCAGTAAACAGTGAGGGGTACAGCTATTTACATTCCAGATTCATTGTAGGTTTCAGATGCACACACTCTGAGTTTATTTAGAGTTCCTTCTAAAAGAAAGGGCCCACATACATGACACAATGTAACTATGTCATTAGCATGATTTTAATATCTGTGTTGGCCAAAACTATGAGAGATATGCGGAATCCAATTGTATTATTTACTACTTGTTATAGCCCTATCAAAATTCTAGCATGAAAATACAGAGATTATAAATAATTATATAAATGATGTATGAAATAATCTAATGCTTTATTAATGAGATTTTAAAAATTCATAATAAATACTTAGATTTAGTGAGTTTCTATTGTGTCTGGAAAAATATTTCTGTCAATTCCAATTGAGTTGGTGTAATTACAATGGCGTTAATTTGATTGTCTAAAAGTAAAAAAGAGTTGTTCCTTGTGACCATTTTTCTCCTTAACTCTCCATACTTCAGAGAACATTACCTAAGAACAAGGGCATTCTCTTACATAACCACAGCATAATTACCAAAATCAGGTAAGTTACACAGCTGTAATACTATTATTTAACCTACAGTCATATTAAAAATTTGCCGATTGTTCAATAATATCTGTTACAGCCATTTTTCCTAATCCAGGCTCCAATTGAGGATCATACATTGCCCTTAGTTTTCATGTCGCTTTAGTGTCCTTGAATTTAGAAAAGTTCTTTAATTTTTTTTTGTCTTTCATGGCACAGGTATTTTTGAAAAGTATATTTCAACTGTTTATTTTGCATACTGTCCCTTAATTTGTTTGTATTCTATGTCATCATGATTATATTTCAGTTATGCATTTTTGGCAGAATGACTACATAATTGGTATTGTATTCCTCTTAGATCTGATCATTAAACGTGTTCATTGCTAAGGGGCTCAATGAGTTAGATATAAAGATGGTTTTCCAATTCAGTCACTTGAAATCTTCAAGGAACAGATAATGCTTCTAATATATAAATTATGCCCCAAAGCGTAGACAATTAAGGAAACCCAATTCATTTTACTAAGCTTTCAAAATTCTCACATAAAACTGTGATAATGAGAACACACAAAACTAAAGACCAAATTCACATGTAAGTGTAGATGTAAAAATGGTGGGTAAAATTCTAGAAGACTGAGTTCGAAATGTGAAAGGAAAATAAAACTTGGGACCCCAATTCACTCTGCCAAAATTAAAAATCAGGCTGAAAGCTGAGACCTACAAAGAAGCTGCCTTTCCTTTTGTTCCTAAGCAGAGAGGTACAGATAAAAGGTTAAATATTTCCACAGGTAGCTACTCTATCTCCACCTTATCTTATATAAAGTGTGGATTTACTGAGCTCCAGACAAATACAAAATTGACCATTCCCTTACCTGCTCCTTTATCTTGCAACACGTGGATTCCATAATGTAACCATACTCTCTTTCCCTCCCCTCCAGTCCACTTGTTCCCGTTAAATATTGAAGCCGTCAAAATCATCTTTCAAGAAAGGCACAGACCTGTCTCCTGGTCACATCCTCGACCTTGGCAAAATAAACTTCAAAACTGATTGAGACCTGTCTCATGAATTCCTGAGAAAAACCTATTTGCATGAATTCATGAGCAGTTTAATTTATTAAATCATGAATATATAACATTACATCAATAGAACCAATAAGAAAAAACATACAATATCCTCTATGCTGAGAAAGTGGCAGAAGAATTTAATACCCACTTCTTGGAAAATGAAATATTGGAATATACAGAAAAGTGAAAAATCAGAAAGGGTGGTGTTGGCAAAAAAAGACTGGATAGATGGAAGGAACAATGGAGGTGATACAGAATGTAGCATGTGAAGAAGCAGAATGAAAAAGGATACATCACAAATCAAACAGAAAAATTTACTAAATCACTTTTTATCTACTTCCACAATAATGCTGTAAAGAAAACCACTTCAAAGCTTGGTGGAGCAAAGCAATAAACATTTATGATTGCTCATGGGCCTAGGGCCAGCTGGGTGGTTCTTCTGGTTGGGACAGGGCAAGGGTGATCTTGGTTAGGCTCACTCAGCTGGAGGGTTGTTGACTGGTGACTGGATGATCTAAGATGGTTATGCCTGGGACAGATATAAATATAGAAGAAAGTAGAAATTTGGTTTTGTTTGTAGCTCCTCTTAAAATATCCTATCTGATTTAAAAGACAACTGCCTAATGCAATAATTGTACATCTGAGTAGACTGACACACAATGTATTAAGGCCTCAAAATATATGAAGATGTATATTGGGACCATAACAGCCCTAAGGGGTAGGGGAACAAAGCTATATAGAAACAAAATTTAAAAAAATACTATTGAAGTAGTTGGTAGTAATCCAAACTAGATTGTTGTAAGTTAAAATGCTAATGGTAACCCCAATAATAATCATGATAAAATACTCGAAAATATATAGTAAAAGAAATAACTGGAAAATAGAAGTGGTACTGGAAGATATCTATTTAACACAAGACAGTATTAGAAAAAAAATGAAGAACAAAAAAGACGTAAGTCACGTAAAAAACAAATAACAAAATGGCAGATGTAAATTCTATCTTATTTATATTAAATAGTAATAGATTAAATTCTCCAATTAAAAGTCAGAGATTGGAAGAGTGAATGAAAAAAGCATTGTATAAATATATGCTATATCTATCCAACAATACGTATACAAGAAACACGCTTTTGATTCAAAGACCCAAATTGGTTGAAATTAATATGATGGAAAGAGATGGATAACCAACAGAGAGCTGGAGTGACTATGCTAATATTAGACAAAATAGACACATGTTGTTCCTGGAGACAAAGGACATTTTATAATGACATAAGGGTAAATTCACCAAGAAGGTATAACAAATATAAATATATGTATATGTAACAACAGAACCTCAAAATACATGAAGCAAAACTGACAGAATTGAAGAGAGCAATAGACAATTTACCAGTAATAAAGACTTCACTATTCTACTTTCAACAACGGATAGTACAACTAAGCAAGAGAATGAGATTTAATATCTAGCATTACCTTAATTCTATTTCTTTGTAAAATATATCTTGGCTATTTGTGTCCAATTGTTACACTTACACAAACACATTTAAAAATTAGTATTTCACACATTATATAAATGATGCTAAGCAAGCAATAGGATTCTTTATTTAATCATCACTTAATTTTTTTTAAAAAACTCATCTACCTGGTATATATTTGTCCATGGTTTCATATTCAACTTTTATCTTAATTTTAAGTATATTTTTATCAAGCAATGCAAAATTATTTTATTATGTGAATTTGATTTTATCTCATTTGGTTAATAAATATAACCTATTCACATTTTTCATCGTAAAAATAAAATCTGTGTTCTGGCTAATTTGTTCTTCATGTAGCCCATGGCTTTTCAAATTGATTCATTTATCTGATTGTTCTATTTGAATTTATCATTTAGTAATTTTGTTTTCAGAAGGAATATTTCTCTCTCTCTCTGCATGTGTGCATGTATGTCAGTTTTTAATTTATAAAACTCTGCCTTTTTTTCTTTATTTCATAGCAGGCTATTCTTTCAAATGTTAAATTTTCTGAGTCTTGGCATGTCTGTAAATATTTGTTAACTGTACTACATAAGTGATCATTTTGCCTTAGATCCAGAACCCCGTGAAGTAGATAAAAGTCTGATACCAGTTTTTCTTTCATTGTGGGAGTTTTAAGCATTTTATCTTGTTAAAATTCAAAAATTTTGTATCCTTCTCTTTTCAAATTTTCCTTTTTGACATTCAAAGGACCTTATAAAATTGGAGATTAAAATCTTCATCGCAGGAAATTATCTTTCTTCTTTTCTTAAAAATCATTTCATCTCTTCGTTCTTCAATTCTTTCTAAAGTTTCTATTAGATGAACACTAGACTTTCTGTAATGATCCTCTTTGCTTTCAAATTTTTCTTTCACTGAATCTATTGTTTTTTTTTCCTTTATGGTATGTTATGGGAGATTTCTCCAAGTTTATTTCCCAACAGATAGTTAGAACTTTAGCCATATAATACAGAATTATTCAGTTTTTATATTGACCTATCTCCTTCCATTTCTCTCTCTCCCTCTGTTTGTATATGTATATCAGTTTTTAATTTACAAAACTCTGTTTTCTTTAATTTCATAGCTGGCTGTTCCTTTAAAAGAGCATAAATAGATTAAGGGCTTAAATCTCTCTGACAACATTAATTTGTATTTTTCAGAAGTTCTCTTCTTTCCCTTCTCCATCTCTGAGTATTTCTCTAGAACCTAATGTTTCCTTTGTTTATGGAGGTCTTTTTCTTGCATGTTCTGAGTTAGATTCGAATCATTCGAATGCCTCTTGATTTTTTTCTTTTTCTGCTTATTTTTCTTTTTGAGACAGAGTCTCACGCTGTCAGCTAGGCTGGAGTGCGGTGGCACAATCTTGGCTCACTGCAACCTCGCCTCCCTGGCTCAGGCAATTCTCCTGCCTTAGCCTCCCGAGTAGCTGGGATTACTGGCATGTGCCACCACGCCTGGCTAACTTTTTAATTTTTAGTAGAGACGGGGTTTCACCATGTTGGCCAGGCTGGTCTCAAACTCCTGACCTCAGGTAATCCATCCACCTCGGCCTCCCAAAGTGCCAGGATTACAGGTGTGAGCCACCACACCCTGCTGATTTTTAAAATCTGTACGTTTGTTTACGGAGGACAAAATGTTTAGAATGGGTAATTACGGAGTTTCCTCAGCAGCCATGAACGGTCTTTTCCTCAAAGGGCGTGTCCCTATGGAGAAGAGCAAACTCCAGGGCTGGAGATAGATGAGGTGAAGGTGCCACGGGAAGCCTGCTTCTCCTGGGGCTGGCAGGGGTGTAGGCACAGGAGCTGGAGCTCAGATGAGCACCGATTGCCTTCACTTCATGGCAGGTCAGAGGTGCTATCCCCTCAGCACAGATCTGAAGCTAGCATAGCCTCTGCTATGCCTCTTTTTCTTGCCTAATGGCTTCCTGCATGGTTGGCCTCCTTCCTCTGCAGAAGCACAACTTTGTTCAAAGGTTTTTTTAAAAGGCACAGTGACTCAAGCCTGTAATTTCAGCACTTTGGGAGGCCAAGGTGGGAGGATCACTTGAGCCCAGGAGTTCGAGGCTACAGTGAGCTATGATGGCCCTGCTGCACTCCAGCCTGAGCCACAGAGCCAGACCCTGTCTCTAAAAAAATAAAAAGAAGTAAATACATAAGAAAGGAAGATTTAAAACCAGGGACAAATATTAGATGCAGTTGTTCTGTATACATGGGTGAAGGAGGAATACATCCTGTGGGTTGTTCTTGATTAAATACCATAATAATTAGCCAGATCTTGGTACCTGTACTTATTTAAAATTGTTTAAAAATATACTTTCATGCCTTCTGTTTTTATTTTATAGTTACTGTAGCCTTTCATATTTCTCCGAAAGTTCAAATTATATTTATTTTAAAAATCACCTTCTCTCTTCCGGATGCATTTTGTCCTGAAGAGTTGCACGTGCTGCCTCTCTGTCATGGTGCTTGTGTTTGCTGCTTCTCAGGCTTGTAAACATCTCCCTCAAGCCTCCCAGCTCTCTCCTCCTCCATGGTCGGCTTATTCAGTCTCCACTTGTATTCAAGCCCTTCTTTCTTTCTCAGCTCAGGATGTTTTCTTGTTAATTGCCCTGAGAAGTAGTCGTGGTGGTCATGAGCCATGATCCAGATGCTGCTGCCTCCCAGGCCCAGCCCCAAAGGATCACATGCAAAACAGAGGAAATGCACTGCAGTGTGTTATCAAGCTGGGACCCCAGTCCAGAGACAGATGGGAAAGTCGGCGGAGGTGAGGGCAGATGGGTGTGAACCGGAGATGCTGGTCTTGATTCCTGGCCTCGGCTTCCTGCACCTGTCGGCCCACACTTCTGTGCACTCCCCCATTTCACCTGATAGAGCAATAATATGTCTTCTGTTTATCCCAGCATCCCAGCATCCCAGCATCTTCCCAGAAATCAGATAATCTTAGTCATTCACATTTCTTCAAGCTACTTTATGAACAGTCTTCTTATATGGCATGGTTTTTTAAAAAACTGGAAAAGATTTCCTGCCTCTGAAACAGTTTAAGGCAAAATTGGAAAAGTAGCTTTTGTTCTTGCCCACTTCTGCTTATATTTCTAATTTTATGATTATGTAGGTATGATTATACCTGGTGGATATGACACATAGCTTACCCTATTTTCAAAAAGATCATCTCTTTATTCCTTTAAGGTTATATTATATGAGTCATTTCTGTTCAAATGACGCCAGCTTCTTTCTTAGTTAAATTTAAAAATGTTTTTCTCAGGCCAATCAGAAACTTCTGGGATTTGAGCATGTCTACTCCCTTTTAATGTTATGAAGTTATATATTAAAGTTGATAAATAGTATCTTTATTAATTTTACCTCAGTTATTTGCACCCCTGGACATGTACCTGTAGTAGAATTCACTGCAGAAGCTCAATTTAAACGCCCTTGTTTCTGACCCTTACTCAAAATCTGTCCTTTATGTCACTTGCAGGTCAAGTTTAGTAGGTGTTATCTCTTGCAGGATAAGAAAATAGGAATGTGTCAAATAGGACACATTCCCGTAGGGTCGAACAGGAATGTGCTCTAAAATATTTTTTAATTTTTAAATTTGCTTTTTACAAACATATAAGCTTTTAAATCTATAACATTTCAAAAACAAAATAGTAGAAAAACAAAGCTCTTTGGATGACACCATCATTCACAGAGGAAAACAACAATAATGTACTCTTATAAATAAACATGAAAAGATGTGGGTTGCACATCAGTAACTTTCAGAGTCAGGTGATAATATTCAATGGCAATATTTTTGTTAGACCTCCATCACCATTTTATTGTCTTCAAGATAACAAACTTCTGTGGCATTTTAAGTCACTCAGTTGCCCAGAAATATACTTTACAATCCTTTTATCTTGGCGAGTGCACCAGGAAGTTTTATTACTTGGTATTAAATATTCTATGAGAGCTTTATTGATTCTTTTTTAGTTATAAGGTGGACATTTGATTATTCTTGATTTTAAAAATTTCTGGTTTTTGTTAACCTCAAAAGGAACAGCTTTCTGGAACTTGTTGGTAATCTGACTGTAAGGTGACTGACTTAGGACCTGCCATCAAGCTGCCTTGGAACACTCCCAGAAGACCCTCTGTGGGAGATGGGAGACCGCAGCTGTGGGTACCCACCCTGCCTCGATGGGGCTGCTGGTCATGGATTTGGTAGATACTAGGCATTCATATAAGACCTCATTTACATAAACGGCTTAATTGTTGTAATCACCTCCAAAGAACTGCTTTATTAGCCAGAACTTTAGGGACTAGACGACCCCTTCAGCACCTTGTCATAGTGAACCTAAATTGTTCTGAGAGCAGTTGTGGCTCTGTTCATAAGTAGCCCCCTAGTCCTTATCTGTGGAGAGAAGGGATCAGGTGTGTGCCCTCTTCAGACCGCTCAGCATCACAGGAAGACCTTAGTCCTGCCTCGCCCTCCAATCAGCTAACATCTGTGGCTTCACATTAAACTGGAACCACTGTCCTTCTCTACCTAACAAAAGTTACATTGTGAGAAATATTTACAGATGATTAACTGTTATTGTCCTCCTTGAATCTGTAGCCAAAATACTTAGAACAATTTTTTTTGTGGCTTACTTACCAACATAAAAGATCTCAAGGGATGGATTTTGGTGTTACCTTTACTGCTGCTTTATCACCAGCTCTCTATTGCTTCCTCTTCTGTAATTTCTTCAGCAAGTATATTTTAAATTTTGTTACAGTACTTATGTGTTTATGTAAGCTATTTACAACCCGTTTTTCATTTTATAAGGAAATAAAAATTTAAAAATTTGCAATCTATTTATAATGTAGGATCAATTTAAATCAGCATATTACCACTCTGAGGGACAGTAACTTGTTAAGCCTTATTTCTGATGATTCAATGAAAAGCTTTATCTAGCACCTGCACTTGACCCTAACGACTGTGGTCTCAATGCTGACCTCTGGTGGCCATGTTCTGCCAGCCCCTGCCCTGCCATCCACCTCTGCCCTCTGCCTTTCCAACTACTGTGTCTTGTGCTCCAGTCTTTAAAAGAGCTACCTTTGCTTTCAAGCTACAGCCATTATTGTGACAAATATATTGCTCATATGCTAATATATATATATATATATATATATCATGCCTTAACTCCAGGAGCCCATTTACAGCTAGTACTATTGAAACCAAGGGGTTAATTTCATCAGGTATGCCTGCCCTGTTGCTTTTGATGGCTTTTTTGTTGTTTTTATTCATGTTTTCCATGAAGCCAAAGGCCTTGACACTCAATGCTGAAACTTAATCATCACTGACTACTTTATGCATAACATTAATAGGTCAACATGGTAATGGTTGCTTCTGTTGCTTTTCAGAAACTTGGGCCAGCTCCTGTTCAGTTCAAACTGGTTGAGACCACTGACACTTCAATGGAGCCTGTGCAAGTGCCTGAGAGGTGGCCTTTTGACTTCAGAAGGCCCAAAGTTCCACCCTTATGTTATGCTAATGCCGCCTTTCTATACATATGTCCTATGAAATACTATGAACCCTGTGCAGAATGAACCTGTTACTTCATTTTCCCCCACTGCCAATCACCTTTCCTCACCCTGTGTCCCTAACCCATAAATATCCCTCAGCCTTATCTTCAGGGAAGTGGATTTGAAAACTATTCTCCCACCTCCGCACTTGGTGTCCTTGGGAATAAATTCTTTCCCTCTTACAAAACTAGTGTTACAGTGATTGATTTATGGCACATGGGCAGAACAGACCTACACCTGGCTGGTAACACTATCAGGTACCAAACCATGAAGAAGAACAGATAATGCAGAATTTTTTGTATATCTGGCCTGGCTTGCAATGGGACTGACAGACTTCTCACATCACTTAGTGGAACTGTTCATTCCACCTTTTCTTTGGGCTTTCTCGGGTGATTATAGCAATACCTGAGAAGAAAATAATAAAGAAGTCAACACAGTGGAACTCTCCTGAAAAGCCCTTCTTGTGTACCTGCTCAGGGTTTCGTGCCTTTGTTACTATGCATCTCCATTAGGTGTCCAGAGACCACAGAAATGTCAGCCAGATGAAAAGGTTACTGGGTCAAAATAAGTTCAGAAAAACTTCATCACAGCAAAATACTAGCCACAGAAATAGTTCTGAGGTAGGAGATCAGCAGGACTTGTTTTCTGATCACAACCTTGCTGATCTAAACAGGATGTAGCAGAGAAACTGGCAGAAATCAGCAGATGGCAACAAAAGCAACCTCTGGTTGTCCTCACTGCTCATTGGCAAAAAGGCACTCCCACCAGCGCCATGACATTTTACAAATGCCATGGCAATGACCTGGAAGTTACCTTATATAGTTCTGGGAACTCCTCTGCCCCTTTTCTAGAAAATTCCTAATAATTTTCCCTTTAATTATTATATAATTGAGATTGGGTATGAATATGGCTCGCCAGCAGTCCGTGGGGACTGCCGCTCTGGGCTGCTACCCTGGCTGCTGCTGCTCCAGGATGCTCTGCCTATGGGATGGCCCTGCTCTGTCTGTGGAGTGGCCTTTTGTTGCCCACTGTTGCTCTGATAAACTTGCTTTCCTTCATGGCTAGCTCGCTGTTGAATTCTGAGTGAAGCCAAAAACACTTCCAGGCTGAGATGCAATTCTGGGGTTTGCCTGCCTCAGTTCTTTCTTTTGCCTACTAATTTCTATGAAGCAAAATGGCCATTACTCTGTCATTGTGAGAGATACAATTAGAATGCACTTCAAGAACAATCAGGAATAGTGTCCCTTGTGTCAGACCCTGGCAGACAGAGCTGGCAAATCACTCAAGATTTCTCTGATAACAGGAACTATCACAATCTTTTTCCAAACCACAGCTTACTACATGAGTCACACAAGGACAGCTAGCAGCACAATACAGAATAGTTGCCGGTTTCAATACTGTCTCACCAACCCAATCCAAAACTACAAGGGCCTAACTAAAACCCCAAGATCAGAAGTCCTACCTTGCAATGACTGACACTGGCTCATGAGAGTCACCAGCTCTTGCAGGATGCCGCCAGCACCAATAAGCTCTCTTTCAAAACAACTTGCATAATCTCCTCTTTCCCCAATAAACTCTCACCTTTTCCTTTGTTCCAGAGGCCACTCTGGTGAGTCTTTAGGTCCTGAATTGCAGTCCTACTTTTTGTGTATTATTCTCATATAAAACCTTTTTACTTATAAATTTATCTCTATTTTTTTATGTTGATGATGCAGGGCAGGCAAGCCCTCAAATTGGGGCTTAGCCAGGGAGGGTTCTTGGCTTTGCCCAGGAAAAAATTCAAGGACAAGCTGGTGGTGTTAGATAGCAACTTGTTTATTGAAGTGGCAGCGTACAGCAGAAGCAGAGGTACTGCTCCTTGCAGAGCCGTGCTATCCCATAGGCAGTGTGCCCCAAAGAGCAACGTATTGGCTGTGGGCTACTTGTATTTATACCCAATTTTAACTATATGCCAATTAAGAGGCAGATTATTTAAAACTATCTGGAAAAGGGGCAGGGAGTTTTTAGAACCATATAAGGTAACTTCTGGGCCATTGCCATGGCCCGTTGCCATGGCATTTGTAAATTGTCATGGTGTCAGTGGAAGTACCTTTCTTCTAATGAGCAGTGAGGGCAACTAGAAGCCACTTTTGTAGCTATCCGCTGGTTCTGGCTGGCTTCTATACTGCACTCTGTTTCAACCAGATTCTGCTCTGATCAGCAGGGTCACAACTAGGGTAGTGACCAGTGCTCAGAAAACAAGTCCTGCTGGTTTCTTACCTCATTGACAAAGTGATTTTGGTTCCATCTGGCACCATTAGAAAGTTTCACCTCTTCAGCTATTTGTTCATATTCAGAGTTTTTGTTATTTTCTGTTTATTGAAAGTGGATAGAACCAAATTTGGAAAAAAAAATCTTACTTTTTCAGAAGGTTTTATTTCAACTTCGAAGGTGTCATCATTTCTAAAGTTCACAAGTTTAGTCACACCACTAGCTCTCTTCCAGCAAGACCCATACCTTTGTTAATAAAAATAACAATCTGGAAACTATTGTTTACACATTTTGTGTTCTGAGCTGGGGGTGGGAGGGGGATGGCTGATCCCAGGGAATGGTGTTGATGGAGAATCTCCCATGTGAATGTTGGGGTGGCTACATTCTAAAATGGAGAACACAGACTTTCTTATGTAAAAGGATGAAGTATGTGTTCCACTACAGAGTCATCAGGATCCTGGAAAGAAAAGGTAAATATGACTTCCAAGAAATAAAAGTTAAGCTGTTCATAGTGGCTCCTGCCTGTAATCCAAGCACTTTGGGAGGCCAAGATGGGTGGATCACTTGAGCCCAGGAGTTAGACACTACCTTGGGAAATATGGTGAGACCCTGTCTTTGCAAAAAATAAAAGATAAAAATTAACTGAGCATGGTGGCACATGCCTGTGGTCCCAGCTGCATGGGAGGCTGAGGCAGGAAGATTGCTTGAAGCCAGGAGGTCAAGGCTGCAGTGAGCCATGTTTGTGCCACTGCATTTCAATCCGGTCAACAGAGTGAGAGCCAGTCGCAAAATAAAATAAAATAAAATAAAATAAAAAGGACTTTTTTTTTGTTTTTTTAGATGGAGTCTCGCTCTGTAGCCAGGCTGGAGTGCAGTAGCTCGATCTCGGCTCACTGCAAGCTCTGCCTCCAGGCTTCAAGTAATTCTCCTGCCTCAGCCCCATGAGTAGCTAGGACTACAGGCATGCACCACAACACCTAGCTAATGTTTTTTTATTTTTAGTAGAGATGGGGTTTCACCATGTTGGCCAGGATGGTCTCGATCTCCTGACCTCGTGATCCACCCGCCTTGGCCTCCCAAAGTGCTGGGATTACAGGTGTGAGCCACCGCACCCGGCCCAAGGACTTTTATAGATTCAGAAATCAAACAGAAGATTCCTCAGTGGAACTGTGTGCATGTATCAACTATCGAAGGCAGATGTCTGGGGTTATGTGTCTCAAAGTTTTCAGGACAGTCCTTGTTTCAAATATCCTTGTTCCCATTGTGTGTCTTCATGGTTTAAGAAGCATGGGCATATAAGCCCATGTAAAGTGTGAGCTGAGAACATGACTATGAGTAAAAGTCTATTATCTAACCTTATTTGTAACCAAATCTTCTACCTAGGGGATTTTTGCAAACACCTCTATGTTGACATATTGCTTGGCTCAAACTTTATTCACACTTTTTACCTGAATTTTTACCTTTACATTTTCAATTTAAAGCTACACCTGCCACAGTAATATTTTAGTTTTAACTCTTAACTAGTCTTTTTCTTCTAATTTAATAACACAAGGGTTAGTAAGAAGCACTTGATAAGGGACCTTCCACTTCGGTTGGAGAAAGTCTTTTTTAAAATGTTTCCAGTTAACAAAATCTTCTGGTTGAAGACTGTGGGTCTTGAATTCTTTGTTTCTGCGGAGCCCATTAAGAAAATAATCCTTTGAGGGTTAGAGCAAGATGACCAAATAGAAGCCTACACCATTCATTCCCCCTGCAAGAACACCAAATTTTAACAACTAATTACAGACAAAAAGCACCATTACATGAACTCAAAATTAGGTGAGCAAACAGTACCTGGTTTTAACTTCATGTTGCTGAAAGAGACACTGAAAGGGAGTAAGAGAGATAGTCTCGAATTTTCAAAGCCACCTCTCCCCGATCTCTTGGTAGTTGCCAAGTAGTGCAGATAATCTGTATTTTTGGGAGAGGGAGAGCACAGCAACTGGGGGACTTTACATTGAACTCAGCACTGCCCTGTCACAGCAGAAAGAAGAACTGGGCTATACCCAGCTGACGCCCACTCACAGAGGGAGCACTTAGACCGGCCCAGGCCAGAGGGTGATCACCCATCCCATGGTCAGACCTTGAGTTCCAGCAAGCCTCACCACTGTGGGCAAGAGTGCTCTAGGGCCCTATGGAAACTTGAGGGGCAAGCTAGGCCATGAGGACTGCAATTCCTAGGCAAGCCCTAGGGCTGAGCTGGGATCAGTTAGTAAACTAGGGTGGGGGAGGGGGCATGCAACATACTAAGACACCAGCTGAGATGGCTAAGGGAGTGCTTGTGCCACTCCTCCCCCAGCCTCTGGCAGCAACCGCACAGCATGGAGAAACCGGTGTGCTTGGGAGACGGGGAGCACAGCAACTGTGAGACTTTATATTGAACTCAGTGCTGCCCCATTATAGCAGAGAGCAAAACCACGCTGGGCTCAGCTACTGCCTGAACACAGAGGGAATATTTGGACCAGACTAACCCGAGGAGAATTGCCTATCACAGTGGTCACAACTTGAGTTTCTCAGCAAACCTCGCCACCATGGGCCAAGTGCTCTAGGGTCCTAGGTAAATTTGAAAGGCAGTCTAGGACACAACTGCAGTTCTTAGGCAACCGCTAGCACTGGATAGGGCTTAGAGCCAGTGGACTAAGGTGGCATGTGACCTAGAAAGACACCAGTGGGGTTGCTAAGGAAATGCTTAACCCACCCCTCCCCCAACCCCAGACAGCACAACCCCAGTCAGCAACAAAAGTGACTCCTTCCTTCTACTTGAGGAGAGGGGAGCAAAGAATAAAGACGGCTTTGTCTTGTATCTTGGATACCAGCTTATCCACAGTAGGAACACTGGGTAGAGTTGTGAGGCTTGTTGTATAAGAAATGCTAAAAGACGTTCTTTAATCTGAAACAAAATGATGTTAATGAGCAAGAAGAAATTATCTGAAGGTCCAAAACTCACTAGTAATAGTAAGCACACAGAAAAACAGAATACTATAACATTGCAATTGTGGTGTGTAAAGTGCTCTTCACTTAAATGATGAATCAATCAAAAACATAACTACAACTTCAAGACATAGACAGTACAATAAGACACAATAACAACAAAAAATTTAAAAGCAGGAAGATGGAGTTAAAGTGTAGAATTTTTGTTAGTTTTCTTTTCGTTGTTCATTTGTTTGTTTATGCAGTTAGGGTTAAGCAGTCACAGGTTTAAAATAATGGATTATAAGACAGTATTTACAAACCTTGTGGTAACCTGAAATTAGGAAACATACAATGGATACACACAAAATAAAATTTTTAAAAGCAATAAATTAAATTATACCGCCAGAGAAAATCACTTTCACTAAAATGAAGACAGGAAGTAAGAAAGAAGAGAAAAAATCACCAAAAAAACCAGAAAGCAAATAACCAAATGGCAAGAGTAAGTCCTTACTTATCAATAGTAATGTTGAATGTAAAAAGACTAAACTCTCCAATCAAAAGACACAGAGTAGCTGAGTGGATAAAAAAGCAAGAACCAGTGATCTGTTACCTGTAAGAAACACATTTCACCTGTAAAGATACACAAAGACTGGAAATAAAGGGATGAAAATAGACATTTCATGTCAACTGAAACCAAAAAAAGAGCAAAAATAGCTATTCTTAGACAAAATAGATTTCAAGATACAAGCTGTAAGAAGAGACAATGAAGGTCATTATATAATGATAAAGGGGTTGATTCAGCAAGAGGATATAATAATTGTTAATATATATGCATCCAACACTGGAGCACCCAGATATATAAGGGAAATATTATTAGAGCTAAAGAGAGAGATAGGCCCCAATACAATAGTAGCTGGAGATTTCAAGGGCTCACTTTCAGCATTGGACAGATCTTTAAGACAGAAAAGCAACAAAGAAACATTGGACTTAATTTGCAACACAGATCAAATGGACCTAATTAAATATTTAAAGAACATTTAATCCAGTGGTTACAGAATACAAATTTGTCTCCTCAGCACATGAATCATTCTCAAGGATAGACCACACGTTAGGTCACAAAACAAGACTTAAAACATTAAAAAAATTAAAATAATATCAAGCATCTTCTCCAACCACAATGGAATGAAACTAGAAATCAATAAGAAATTTTGGAACCTATACAAACACATGAAAATTAAACAACATGCTTCTGAATGACCATTGTATCAATGAAGATATTAAGAAGGAAAC
This sequence comes from Gorilla gorilla gorilla, assembly GCF_029281585.2. Lineage (NCBI taxonomy): Eukaryota > Metazoa > Chordata > Mammalia > Primates > Hominidae > Gorilla > Gorilla gorilla. Next base: position 38,938,884 of record NC_073241.2, read on the forward strand.
TGACAATTTTGTTGAAACAAATGATGATGAAAACACAACATACCAAAACTTATGGGATACAGTGAAAGCTGTACTAAAAGGGAAATTTATAGCATTAAGTGCCTACATCGAAAAAAAAGAAAAATTCAAATAAGTAACCTAATGATGCATCTTAAAGAACTGGAGAAGTCACTCTGGGAGGCTAAGGCAGGTAGATTGCTTGAGTCGAAGAGTTTGAGACCAACCTGGGCAACATGGCGAAACCCCATCTCTACAAAAAATGCCCTGGCTTGGACCCAGGGTGCGTGTCTCCCCCACAGGGGGCACCCCAAAGAGGCAAGAAGTCCCCTGGGGCACGGGGACAGGAGGCCAGGCTTGCAGGGGAACGTTGAGGCAGCCCGGGGAAAAAACCTGCGAGGCCATGGAGGAGGCTAGGGTCGTCCCGTGAAGGCCAGTGCCTTCCAGGCAGACCCTGCGCCGGCACGGGAGAGCAGAGGCGTGGAGTCCCTGGCTTCCACCCTGGGTGCGTGTCTCCCCCACGGGGGGCACCCCAAAGCGGCAAGAAGTCCCCAGGGGCACAGAGACAGGAGGCCAGGCTTGCAGGGGGACGTTGAGGCAGCCAGGGGAAAAAGGCGGTGAGGCCGAGGAGGAGGCTGGGGTCGTCCAGAGGAGGCCAGTGCCTTCGGGGCAGCCCCTGCACTGGGCCCGCGGGTGCGTGGAGTCCCTGGCCTGCACCCAATGTGCGTGTCTCTCCCACGGGGGGCACCCCAAAGAGGCAAGAAGCCCCACAGGGCACAGGGACAGGAGGCCAGGCTTGCAGGGCGATGTTGAGGCAGCCTGGGGATAGAAGCGGCGAGGCCGAGGAGAAGGCTGGGGTCTTCCCGCTGAGGACAGTGCCTTCTTGGCAGCCCGTGCACCAGGCCTGGTGGGGCTGTGGGTTCCCTGGTTTGCAACCAGGGTGCGTGTCTTTCTTACGGTGAGCACCCCAAAGTGGCAAGAAGTCCCCCGGGGCATGGGGACAGGAGGCCAGGCTTGCAGGGGGACATTGAGGCAGCCCGGGGAAAAAAGCGGCGAGGCCGAGGAGGAGGCTGGGATCGTCTCGCGGAGGCCAGTACCTTCCTGGCAGCCCCTGCGCTGGGCCCGGGGGTGCCGTGGAGTCCCTGGTATGCACTAAGGGTGCGTGTCTCCCCCACGGGGAGCACCCCAAAGCAGCAAGATGTCCCCCGGGCATGGGGACAGGAGGCCAGGCTTGCAGGGCGACGTTGAGGCAGCCAGGGGGAAAAAGCGGCAAGGCCAAGAAGGAGGCTGAGGTTGTCCCACGGAGGCCAATGCCTTCCCAGCAGCTCCTGCCTCGGGCCTGGGGGGCCCATGGAGTCCCTGGCTTGCACCCAGGGTGGGTGTCTCCCCCACGGGGGCACCCCAAAGCAGCAAGAAGTCCCCCATGGCATGGGGACAGGAGGCCAGGCTTGCAGGGCGACTTTGAGGCAGCCCAGGGAAAAAAAGTGGCGAGGCCAAGGAGGAGGCTAGGGTCGTCCCGTGGAGGTCAGTGCCTCCCCGGCAGCCCCTGTGCCTGCCCCGGGGGGTTGTGGAGTCCTGGCTTACACCTAGGGTGCGTGTCTCCCCAACAGGAGGCACCCCAAAGGGACAAGAACTCCCCAGGGGCACAGGGACAGGAAGCCAGGCTTGCAGGGGGTCATTGAGGCAGCCCGGGATAAAAGCGGTGAGGCCGAGGAGGGGGCTGGGGTTTTCCTGTGGAGGCCAGTGCCTTCCGGGCAACCCCTGTGCTGGGCCCCGGGGTGTCCTGGAGTCCCCGGCTTGCACCCAGGATGCATGTCTGCTTAGGCTGCCATGGGAAGGTTTCTTGAGCTCAGAAGGGCAAGGCTGCAGTGAGTTGTAATTACATCATGACAGTGCAGCCTAGGCCACAGAGGAAAACCCTGTCTCAAAAAAAAAAAAAAAAAAGAAAGAACTAGAAAAGCAAGAGCAAACTAAATCCCAAATTAGTAGAATTAAAGAAATAATAAAGATTAGAGGAGAAATAAATGAATATGAAATAAAACAATATCAAAGAGTAATAAAACAAAATGTTTGAGTTTGAAAAGATAGTTGACAAACATTTAGCCAGGCTAGTGAAAAAAGGAGACAAGACCTAAATAAATAAAATCAGAGATGAAAAAGGAGACATTACAACTGACACCACAGAAATTTGAAGGATCATTAGTAGCTACTATGAGCAACAAGTTGGAAAATGTAGAGGAAATAAATTCCTAGACACATATAACCTACCAAGACTGAAACATGAAGAAATCCAAACTTAGACATACCAATAACAAGTAAGGAGATAGAAGCTGTAATAAAAATTCTCCCAGTTAAGAAAAGCTTGGGACCCAGTGGCTTCCCTGCTGAATTCTATCAAACTTTTAAAGAAGTACTGACACCAATCCTACTCAAACTATTCTTAAAAATAGAGGAGGAGGGAATACTTTCAAACTCATTCTATGAGGCCAGTATTACCTGATACCAAAGCCAGACAAAGACATATTAAAAAAAAAAAACTATAGGCCAATTCCTCTGATGAATATTGGTGCAAAAATCCACAATAAAATACTAGCAAACTAAATTCAAAAATACATTATAATGATCATTCATCATGACAAGTGGGATTTATCCCTGGGATCCAAGCATGGATGGTTCAACATATCTAATTCAGTCAATGTGATACATCATATCAACAGAATAAATGACAAAAAAATGATCATTTCAATTGATACTGAAAAAGCAATTGAGAAAATCCACCATCACATTATGATAAAAATCCACAAAAAACTGGTTATAGAAGGAACATACCTCCACTTAATAAAAGCCATACTTTACAGACCCACAGCCAGTATCATATTGAATGGGGAAAAACTGAAAGCCTTTCCTCTAAGATCTGTAACATGACAAGGATGCCCACTTTCACCACTGTTACTTCAACATGGTACTGGAAATCATAGCTAGAGCAATCAGACAAGAGAAAGAAATAAATAAAGGGTATCTGCACTGGAAAGGAAGAAGTCAAGTTATCCTTGTTTGCAGATGACATAATCTCATATTTGAGAAAACCTAAAGACTACACCAAAAAAACTATTAGAACTCATAAATAAATTCAGTAAGTTGCAGGATACCAAATCAACATACAAAAATCAGTAGCATCTCTAGACACCAAGAGTGAACAATCTGAAAAAGAAATAAAAGAAGTAATTCCATTTACAATAGACACGAATAAAATTAAATACCTAAGAAATAAGTTAACCAAAGAAAGGAAAGATCTCTACAAAAAAAAACTATAAAACACTGATAAAATAAATTGAAGAGGACACCAAAAAATGAAAAGATATTCCATGTTCATTGATTGGAAAAACAAATATTTTTAAAATGTCCATACTACCCAAAGCAATCTACAAAATCAATACACTCTCTATCAGAATACCAATGACATTCTTCACAGAAATAGAAAAAACAATCCTAAAATTTATATGGAACCACAAAAGACCCCGAATAGCCAAACCTATCCTGAGCAAAAAGAACAAAACACGAGGAATCACTTTACCGGACTTCCAATTCTACTGCAGAGCTATAGTAACCAAAACAGCATGGTACTGACATAAAAACAGACACATAGACGAATGAAACAGAATAGAGAACACAGAAAAAAATCCATAAATCTACAGTGAACCCATTTTTGACAAAGTTTCCTAGAACATACACTGGGGAAAGACAGCCTCTTCGATAAATGGTGCTGAGAAAACTGGATATCCATATGCAAGAATGGATGAATGAATGAAGAATGAAAGAGAATGAAACTTGTCCCCTGTATTAGTTCATTTTCATACTGCTATAAAGAAAGTAAAGAAAGACATACCCAAGATTGGGTAATTTATAAAGAAAAGAGGTTTAATTGAATCTCAGTTCTGCAGGGCTTGGGAGGCCTCGGGGAACTTACAATCATAGTAGAAGCAGAAGAGGCACTTCTTACATGGCAGCAGGCAAGAGAGAGTGGTGAGGGAAGGGGGAAGAGCCCCTTATAAAACCACCATATATGGTGAGAGCTTACTTGCTATCATGAGAACAGCATGGGAGAAATCGCCCCCATGATTCAATTACCTCCAACTTGCAGTAAGTGGAGGACAAGTGGGGATTATGGACATGGCAACCCCTATGGCTTGCCATATAAAAAAATCAAATAAAAATCATTTAAAGACTTAAATCTAAGGCCTTAAACTATGAAACCACTACAATAAAGCCTTAGGGAAACTCTCCAGGTCATTGGTCTGGGCAAAAATTTCTTGAGTAATACCCCACAAGCATTGGCAACCAAAGCAAAAATGGACAAATGGAATCAAGTCAAGTTAAAAAGCTTCTACACAGCGAAGGAAACAATCAACAAAGTGAAAGGACAACCCACAGGATGGGAGAAAATATGTGCAAACTATCCATCTGACAATGGATTAGTAACCAGAATATGTGAGGAGCTCAAACAACTCTATAGGAAAAAATCTAATCTGATTAAAAAATGGTCAAAATATTTGAATAGACATTTCTTAAAAGAAAATATACAAATGGAAAACAGGCATATGAAAAGGTGCTCAACATCACTGCTCATCAGAGATATGCAAATAAAAACTATAATGAGATACCATCTTCTCCCAGTAAAAATGTCAGTTATCCAAAAGAGAAGCAATAACAAATGCTGGTGAGAATATGGAGAAAAGGGAACCCTCAGACACTGTTGGTGGGAATGCAAATTAGTACAACCAGTATGAAGAACAGTTTGGAGGTTTCTCAAGAAACTGAACATAGAGCTACCATAAAGTCCAGCAGTCCCACTGCTGTGTATATAGCCCAAAGAAAGGAAATCAGCATATCAAAGAGTTATCTGCGCTGCCATGTTTGTTGTACCACTGTTCACAGTAGTCAATATTTGGAAGCAATTTAAGTGTCCTTCAACAGACTATTGGATAAAGAAAATGTGGTATATATACACAATGGAGTACTGTGCAGCCATAAAAGGGAATAAGATCTTGTCATTTGCAGCAACATGGATAGAACTGAAGGCCATTATGTGAAGTGAAATAAATTAGGCATAGAAAGACAAACTTCACATATTGTCATTTATTTGTGGGAGCTAAAAATCAAAACAGTTGAACCCATGGAGATAGAGAGTGGAAGCATGGTTATCAGAAGCTGGAAAGGGTAGTGGGGATAGCGGGTGGGTGGGAATTGGGGATAGTTCCCCAACTGGGGATAGTAATGGGTACAAAATAAGACTGTAGTTAATAATAATTTAATTGTACATTTTAAAGTAACTAAAAAAGTATAATTGGATTGTAACACAAAGATAAATGTGTGGGGGGATGAATAATGAATACTCCATTTTCCATGATGTGATTATTACAAATTATATACCTGTGTTTGGGCATCTCATGTACCCCACAAATATAGACACCTACTATGTACCTACAAAAATTAAAAATAAATAAGAAACTTTCACTAGATAATAATTTTTAATTAATTGTTTCATAAGATTAGAAAAATAAAGGAATATGTCTCCACTTACAGTTAAGGAGTTTTAGTTTCCTGGGGAGAGATTCATAGATCTGTCAGTTATTATTTCAAATGAGGAAAACTGAGGTTTCCTAAAAGGGGTAACCTAAGGTTAAGCACAGTCAATGGAAGAGTCTTCAATGATGGAATCTAAAAACTTTTGTTATTTTTGCCAATTGATTCTTAATTATTCCATTTGTATGCATCTCCAATCCAGGTGATTGGGGATAATATGCACAATGGCAGTGTTGGAGGATGGGCCAAATTTTACATACTGATTGAATTTTCTGTCCAGTAAAATGAGTACTTCCATTATTGTGGAGTTCCTTTGGAACATTCCAAGTTGGAATAATCTTTTCTAAAAGAATTTTACTTACTGCTAAACAGTCACTCTTCAGCATGAAAATGCTTTTAGCCAAAGAGAAAACATGCAAATAATGACTGGAACATACTTGTATCCTTGTGATGAAGGCAGCTGAATAAAATCTAACTGCCATCCATAAGAATGATACATTGGACTTTGGGGACTTTGGGGAAAGGGTGGGGGTGATTAGGAGTAAAAGACTACACATTGGGTACAGTGTACACTGCTTGGGTGATGATGGATGCACCAAAATCTCAGAAATCAGCACTAAAGAACATATTCATGTAATCAAACACCACCTGTTCCCCAAAAACCTATTAGGAAAAATTAAAAAATTTTTTTAAAAATGTAACTGCCATGCTTCAAAACACCATCAGGTAAAGCAAAATGTCCTTAGGAGCCATGTAAAGGTTTTCCTGGATTATCTTTTGGGCAGATATGGCAGCAATTGTATACCTTATGAACTATAGTTGGAGAAAAACATTTTCTCGAGCAACTATTTTTTCAGGGTTCCAATGAGTTAAATCATGTACATAGGTTAAAAATGATGATCTCCTGTAGGAAGTATAGATAAGTTGTTTGGTCCATACCATACTTCATCTTTGGGAGAATATGTTCCTCCTTTTGTCTTCTAATTTTCTGTTTGGATTTTGGAGCTCTGGATTGAGCTAATTTTATTCTACATTCAGGTGCTTCTTTGAGACTTAATGTAGATTCATTTTCTTCAGATACGTTTAGAGCAGCCATTTTTGCTACCTTATCAGCTAGCTTGTTTCTTTTATTTTCTGCAGTATCTGATTTGGAATGACTTGGAATTTTAATAATGGCCAGTGAATTTTAATATGGCTTCTAGTGATGGTGAAATAAGGTGTTCATTTTATGGACTGATCACAAGAAGTAAAAAAAAAACCTCTTCGTTCCCATAGCATTCCAAAATCATGAGCTCCTCTGAAAGCATATCTGCTATCTATATGAATATTTGTAGTTGCCAACTGGTAGGCTCTGATTAATGTTACCAATTCTGCTTGATAAGCAGAGGTGGCTTCTGGAAGGTAAGCACTTTCTTTAGTTAAAGATAATATAGCATAACCTGAAAAATAAGTCCCAGGTTCATCTTTTAAGTAAGAGTAAGGCAAGTTTCTTGTAGGTCTGTTCTAGGAGAGAGAACCTGGTCAGTTGAGATCATGCAATTGTGTGGTATCTCATCTGAAGGCAGAGACAGAGGAGCAGGTGGTTTAGATTTTTGCACCTAGATATTGTAATATGAGCTACAGAAAGAAAAAGAACTTCCTAAGAAGCTAATCTGCTGACAGAATAATGTTGAGTGTGCTATGAATTTAGAAATACTTGCAAAGAATTTGGCATGAAAACCAAGAGGGGACATCCATCACTCTTTCTTCGGTTGCTCTTACTAACAGAGCAGTGGCAGTTATTGCCTTCATGCAAGGTGGCAATCCTTTAGCCACAAGGTCTAGTTGCTGACTAGTATCCTACAGGCCGATTTTGGTCTCCATGTTTTTGTTTCAGAATGTTTAAGGCGTTTCCTTGATTTTCATGAACAAACAACGAAAATGGAATATTATAATTTGGATATCCCAAAGATGGAGCATCTATAAAGTTCTTTTTAAATTTCTTCCAATATTGACTGATTTTCCTCTGTCCATTCCAAGGGGCCTGGCTTGTCTTGTTTTATAAAAGTATAGAAAATTTGAGTTTTAAAAAAGTTTGGAATCCAATTTCAACAGTATCCTGCCAGTCCCCCAAATCCTCTGAGTTGTTTCTTACTTTTGGGAGTAAGGAAGGCCAAGATTTCTTTTATCCTATCCAGGTGGATAAAAATATCTTCCTTTGATGTTAGATTACTCAAAAATCTTACTTGTTTTTGACAAAAGTGAATGTTTTTTTTGAGACCTTGTGTTTCTTTAAGGCTAATTGTAGTAATAAGTTAATCCCATCTTCTATGGAGGCTTGCCTACCCTCTGAACAGACAAGCAAATTATCTACACATTGCATTAAAATATATTTCTTACTATAGTCAATATCTGAGAGATCTGCTTTTAATATTTGTGTAAAGTAAGTTGAGCTCTCAGTGTATCCCTGAGGCATGACTGTCCATACGTATTGTCTGTCTTCCTAAGTGAAGGTGAAGATAAATTGAATGTCTTAATCCACATAAATACTAAAGAATGCATTACATAGGCCTATTATAGTAAAGAACTCACTTTTGGTAAGGATGGTAATCAAAATTATATGGAGGTTTGGCACTACTAGATGGTGAGAAATGTCCATGTTGTTAATTTCTCTCAGATCCTCTACAAACTTCTATTCTCTATCACTTGGTTTTCTTATGGGAAAGATTGCAGTATTACATGGGCTCGTACGGGGAATAATCAGATCTTTTTTTACATAGTCTAGAATTATAGGCTTAGTCTATAATAATTATATTCTAATTATAGGTCTTACTCTTTCTAAAGCTTCTGGTTTTAGAGGCTTGTTTAAGGTTTAGAAGGGGTTTTAATGAGCCTATTTGAATTTTGATTGAGGTAAGTTAGATAGTTTTTCCAATATCTGTGGAAGACTTTGACCACAGTTGATCAGGTTCTGTCTTTAGCAGTTTTTGTAATTCTTCATCACTCAATAATTCAATGTCCTCTATGGCAATATAAATTGCAATTTTTGAATTAAGAGGATCAGATTCTGAAAAATTTATTGTATCTAATAATTCCATTTTGTCTTCTAATTCTCAGCACATTTTCCCCTTTTGGGAAAAGAATAAATTTTTTCCTATCTAATGGATGGAAGCTGAGGGAAATAAGAGAAAAACATGGGTATCTTGTAAAGAACTAGGCTGAAAAGCTACAGGCTGAGATTTACATGCGATTTGAATTGTTTGCCTACTCTGAGGAAGCATGCCTTGTGGTAAGATTGGGTTTATTGTAGCTAATGTAGCTCCAGTTTCAACAAGCACTTGTATTTGTTCTATTTAGAATAATTTCTATTTCTCCCAGAGTATTAGTAAGGAGGGAAAAAGAAGGTGCCTTTAAGTTCCTCAGAGCATCCCTATTCTTTCTTCTCTTCTTTTGCCCATTTTTTACCTCTGTTTTAGTTTCTGGCAGTTTTTCTTAAAGTGACAAGGTTTCTTGCAATAAATACACTCCACAGGGTGAGGTCCTTTCTGAAGTTTACTGGAGTATTCTGGAGGTCCAAACTGGGTGGATAGTTGTTTCGATTGCAAATTCATAGTCTTATTAGTTGTATCCTTTTGTTTTGCTTCTCTCTGTCTCTCTTCTTTAGTTAAGGTACAAGATAATGGATCAACCAGATTAACCAAATAAGAAGTCTGAGAAGTAGCCCAGTTAGGGCATTGTCTTTTTACTATTAGTGCCAATTCTTCATTTGACTCATTTAAGACATTAAAAATTGAGGTATGTGTCACTTGGATGATTAGCACACGTGTCTTTAGATGATCTTGAATATTATTTAAAGATGTTTTCAAATCCTGCAAAATATATCAACTTTGTTGAAATTGTTTATTTTATTCCAGCTAACCACTCTTTGGAAAGCTAAATGGATGGTTTGGAGCAAAGCCTTTGCAACCTCATGAGTATGTCTGCAGTCTTCTTCTGAAAATGTATGAAAGCCCTTCAAAGGGTTCCTCCAATTTGCCTTAGTTACCTAATTTTTAGCTTTACTTTTTGACACAAATATGTAAACTAGTTGATACAAATTAGAAAAACCAGGGTCATAGCTTGAATGTTTTGTTCAAATTCCCTGGAAAATCTGATAGGGTCATGGTGGGGAATGAGGAAATTTTAAAATTATGCCTTTAAGTTCTACTTTTGACCATGCTTGATGAACTAAAACAGGTTATTCACTACCAGATACTGGCTGTCACAAAATGGAGTTAAAACAGCAGGAGTTGGAAGAAGGGAAAGAGGAGGAAAAGAAGGCAAGTCTGGGTAAGGCAGTTCAGACAAGGGGGTTTAAAGACATGGGGAAGCTGAAGGAAGAGAATAAGCTTCAGCAGTTTTCCTTAATTCATAAGTGGCCTTAGAGAGCTTTCTATTTTCTTCCTATAGAGAAACAACTTCTTCAGAGCCTCTTTTGGATGCTTCTAAGTATCACTGGAAGTAACTCTCCCAAGTATTTTGTTTAATTTTAGATTTGGATTTTTCTAATTGTGCACACAAATAAATTAATTTAGGTACTTCAAAGATAGCCCATTTTGGCCATTGTAGTTTGGAGTCTTCACAGGTGAAATAAAACTATTTTTCTAGCCATTAATAGGAGGTGGTGCTTCAGTATTACACAGGAATCCAGCTAGAATTTCTAAATGTAGATCTCTCCTTAAGGGAAGACTCTGTTTTAGGTGAGCAACTGTTCATATTTTGGGCTATCTATCTTTTTAAGTAAACAAAGACTGAGAGGTAACGATGTTTTGGAGTTGGTGTACTACTTAATGGGTTTTACTTCTTGGTATGTCACCCACAAGTCCTTCTCCCCTCTTATGTGTCTCAGAGAAACTCAGGAATCATAGGCATTTAAGGCAATTAGAGATCAGCCCTTCATATGTGCCCACTGGGTTAAGAAAGAGTCCCTCTATGTTCGTATTTGGGGATTCCCTCTCAGGCCATTGTACATGATGAGCAATGAGCTCAAAAACTCTTGCAAGACCTTAGTCACCTAAGGTGCCTTTGGTTCTAAGGAACAGTGTCTTTTATCTTCAGTATTTATCTTTGTCCTTGTAGAAAGCTTTTCATTGGTATTAGTCACTGAAAAGGGGACTTTAGATATACCAAATTAACCAAGCTTCAGAGTTTAGACATTCAGAAAGAGAGACTGTTTCCTTCCCTGACCAAAGTCTGAACAAGAGAAAAGGCTGGACAAATTATAACAAGTAGTTAAGTTCCACAAACAACCATTCATCTCAAATAAAAGTGAAAATTCACACACTTGCAGACATGAGAATCTCTAGAGAACAGAAGTGAAACTCATATCTTTTTTTTTAATTTTTTTTTTTTGAGTTGGTGTCTCGCTTTGTCACCCAGGCTGGAGTGCGATGGCGCAATCTCAGCTCACTGCAAGCTCCGCCTCCCGGGTTCAAGCGATTCTCCTGCCTCAGCCTCCTGAGTAGCTGGGATTACAGGTGCCTGCCACCACACCCAGTTAATGTTTATGTTTTTAGTAGAGACGGGGTTTCACTATGTTAGCCAGTCTGGTCTCGAACTCCTGACCTCATGATCCGCCCCCCTCCACCTCCCAAAGTGCTGGGATTACAGGCATGAGCCACCATGCCTGGTGAAACTCATATCTTTTAAAGCAGAACTTCAATTCCAGCTCCATCAACTGTAGAATTGGTTCACTTGAACAAAGTCTGAATCTCAACCACAATTAGGGAGATTTGAAACTCAAGAGGAGCCTCATCATAGACCCCTGCCAGCTCCAGCAAGGCTGGGTGAGCAAAAGTTGTTTTGCCAGTACCAAGGCCCGGATTGTTGGAAAAATGGCAGGGATCACTGGCTGCTCACTTTAGGTCCCATCTGAGTTACCAAAATGTCAATCTAAAATAATTAAAAGGGTCAGAATCTAGTTTAAAGCTAGTTTATTCAAGTGCAAAGTTTGAGGAGACTGCCCAGGAAGCAGATTCCAAAGAACGAAAGGCAGTGTTTGGAAATGTAAAAGTTCGGGTTCCTTTATATAGGAAAAGTTCAGGGAAGCTTAACAGAATTTCAACATCTTTCTGCAGAAGGTTTAAGGCATAGTTACAATAATCTGATTTGTTGAGGTGATCTTTTTCTTTTGGGAAAGGTATATTTAACATCCTACCCTGAAGATATACTAGTCACAGGGTCTTTTGGCCATCTGGCCTTAATTAGGTATAGAACAATAAAGGAAGGAGTTAATCTATAACAAAGGCCAGTGATTAGAAGGAAAGGAGGTCTGGTCTCTCCTCATCATTTATAGAACAAGACCAATGCGGAGGAGTGTTAATCTATAAGAAGCAGAAATTGCAAACTTACTGTGTGACTCAGTTTCCAGGGCTTCACTTCTTCCTTGGCATAATAAATTTAGAGGGTTCTGGAATTTTATGGGTTTTTTTTACAATTATAATCTAAATAACTGAGAGTTTTGGTTAACTACTAAGTCATAGTAGTGACTGTGCTGAATAGATTTGCTCTAGGTATAAAGATTTCAAACAAAGCAACTATCAATAATTTTTTGAAATTAATCATCATATTGTTATTCTTTTATGAGCATTCAGCTTCACAGGTTAGAAAAAGAGAAATAGATACATCCAAAGACATAAGAAGAAATGAAATAACACAAATCAGAAAAGAGAAAAAGCAATCAAAGACAGGGAAAAATAAGAATAAAAACAAAAGTTGAGTATTTGAAGACTAATACAAGAGACATAGCTCCAGCTAGACTGGTATAGAAAAAAAGAGAGAGAGAGAAACAGAGAAGGCTTGAATAAACACTAAATATGAAAATGAGACATAACCAGAGATGTATGAAAGACTAAAAAATAAGAAATAAATTCAATTGACAAATTTATACCAATAAACTTGAAGCCTTTGATAAAATGAGTGAATTCTTATGTCAACCTAAAAGGAAGAGACTGAGGAAAATATAGTTTAAAGAGTTCTTATAAGCCTAAGTGAGGACAGCTGCCCAAGACACTTCCAAGTTGCCTCAGGGAATGCTCTGTCAGCCTTTGTTACAAGCAGGTTTTTAAAGGCAAAAGGGAGCAAGGAGTGGGCTGATATAAAATTGTCTTCAGGAATTCTCATGGTTTACCGAGATAACGTTGATTAGTGATTGTTGAACTTCAGGGTATGAGTTATGGTGTTCAGCACTTGGCTTCTTGGTGTTAGTGAATCTAGAGTCCACCTAGCCAGTTGCTTCAAGAGCTAATTATTTAACTCAAGGGGGAGTGACAGGACTGCTGTCTCATTCCAATGCCTTCTGGGCCTGATAATTTAAAGGGGCTTGCATTACTCAGATGAGAAGTTTATTTTCCTCTTTTTTTCCACACTTAGGAAGATATTTTATCAAAAATCCCTCAAGAAGAAACAAATATTAAGTAGTCCTATAACCACTAAAGCATTTGGATCAGCAATTTAAGACCTTATCATAAGAAAGCAATATCCCAGCCAACTTTCAGGGTAAATTCCAAAAATTTTCAAGGAAGAGATAATTCCAATCTTATAAAAACTTTCTCAGAGACTAGACATAGAGGGAATACTTCCAAATTTATTTTGAGTTTTCAATTTTATTTTATAAATATAATCTCATACCAATACCAGATAAGGACATTATAAGAAATGAAAGTAGAATTTCGAGGAGTTTAGTAGACTTGATGGTGGGAAGACAAGAAACTTTACTTCTGATTGTGCTATTTTCTCATTGAAATAATAAGCAAGTCAGCACCTGATATTCTCAAAATAGAGAAAATTTTGAAGTTTTAGATTCTGGGAAGTAAATAATAATTACAAATAGTAATTAGTAATTAATAGTAGATTTGCAACTCTGTTCCTGTCTCCTAGTTTTGACTTCAACTAGATCCCCCTGGGAACATACTAATAGAATTTAATGACTTCAGGATAAATGAGGGTGTTCCAGGGAATCCCTTGTAATGACTGCTTGTCTAAAATATCCTTTTAGCAGGATATACATGATCTTTTGTTTTAAAAACCCACAATTAATGACTTTCTGAACCATTAATGTCCTTGAGAGACATTAAAATTAAGTGACTGATTTATGCTGCACACTGAGAGCTATTCACTTCAAATCCAAAATTCATTCCGATGTGTGGTGTGGGATGGGGACTTCCTAGACATCAATGTGTCATGCATTTCTACTGCTTCTTTGGTTAATCGTTAGAAAGCTTAGCACCAGGTAAGACTTCTGAGTTATATAAATTCAATTGAAAATTCATTCCTTTGTGATAGAGAAAACTTAATATAACACAGATGTCATTTTTTCTCTAGGTGAATAAATTCAATGCTGTGGCTATAAAAGCACCAGCTGTACATGTGGGATATTATAAAATATATATTTGGTCTTTGACCACATTCCCTAGCATACAACTCTTAAAATCCTTAGAATCTCTATGCTAATTTAGTATGCTAATGAGCTAACTGCGGGTAGCTCCTAGGTAGCTTCAGGATGGGGGTGGTCACAAGAAAAGACCAAGGCACGATTAAAGAGTTGGGAATTCCAACCTCACACCAACCTCTAGGGAGAGAAGAAATGCTGAAGGTTAAGATGATGACCAATGGCCAGTGATTTCATGAATTATGCCTATGTAATGAAGCTTCAATAAAAAAAAAAACAGGACTGGGTTCTGAGAACTTCCAGATGCCAAACATGTAGAGGTTCCTGGAGGGTGGTGTGCTGGGGCAGGAATGGCAGCTCTATGCCCTTCCTTCATACCTTGCCTTATGCATCTCCTCATTTATATCCTTTGTGATATCCTTTCAATAAAGCAGTAAACTTTAGTGTTTCCCTGAGTTCTGTGGGCCACTCTAGCAAATTAGTCAAATCTAAGGAGGAGGTCATGGGAACCCAGTTTAAAGCTATTTGGCCAGAAGCACAGGTAGAACAACCGTGGTGCTTTCAACTGGCATTGAAAGTGGCAGAGGGGACAGTTTTGGGGACTGAGCCCTCAATGTGTGGGATCTGTTGCCATGCCCAGGTAGCTAGTGTCAGAATTGGGTTTAATTAGAGGACATCCAGCTGCTATCTGCTGTAGAATTGCTTGCTTGCTTGCTTGCTGCTGGGGAGAAATCCCCTCCTATCTGGTGTCAGACGCCAGTTGTGAGAGTATAGTGGGAGAAATTGGGTTTGTTTTTTCAACAACGGAAGTTCATGTCGGGGGAAAGTGAGCAAGTTCTGAACTTCAATGTGAAAAATACCCAAGCCCAGTAAAACTTGCCAAAATTTCCAGAAAAGAAGGACAAATGAATGGACTTCCTCTACCAGGTATTGGAATGTAATACAAAACTATATTAGGCCAGGCATGGTGGCTCATGCCTGTAATCCCAGCACTTTGGGAGGCCAAGGCAGGAGGATCACTTGAGGTCCGGAGTTTGAGACCAGCCTGGCCCACATGGTGAAACCCCATCTCTACTAAAAACACAAAGCATTAGCCAGGTGTGGTGGCATGCATCTGCAATCCCAGCTACTCAGGAGGCTGAGGCAGGAGAATTGCTTGAGCCCTGGCGGTGAGGTTTCAGGTGAGCCCATCTCATACCACTGCACTCCAGCCTGGGCGACAGAATGAGACTCTGTCTCAGGAAACAAAACAAAACAAAACACTGCATTAATTAAGACCGTCTGGTAATATATTATTCAGGAGAGGTTAGATTATGCTGCAATAACAAACCTCAAGTGTGGTTGAATGAATTATGAAATGCACATTTCATGCATTTCCATCTTTTCAAGCTTTCGTTTGTTTCCCTCAGAAACATTTAACTCTTGTCCTTATGTGAATATTGACATTTTTTTTCAGTTTATTTCTTGATATTTTAACTGCTAATGTCATAAATGGGGTGGTTATTCCTATTGTGTTTACTATCCATTCCTGTTGGAATACATGAATGCTATTGTTTTCTGTATGTTAACTTTGTACCTGTGTATCTTACTGTATTATGGTATCATTGTAATAAGTATTGTATCATTGGATTTTCCAGGTACACAAGTTTTAAAATGCAAATGTGATAATTTACCATCTCCTTTCTAATTATTATAATAATGCTGTCTTTATGTCATTTAATTGTATCAGTGAGGACCTCCAGAATAATAAGATTATGGTGTTGATGTATTGTCATGATACTAATAAATTCCATAGAATTTTTTTTCCCTACTAAGCATGAAGTCAGTATTTGGGGTGAGGCTAATTATTTTAGCACATACAAAAAATTCCTCCTATTTCTATTAGAAGTAGTTAAATTCAATTATACTAAAATGTTTACTGAACCTATGAATTACCCTATGATTTTTCACCTTAGGTCTATTAAAATGGTTAATTATATTAATATGCTTTCTTATATTGAAGGATCACGTCATTCCTGAAGTTAACTCCTCTTGGTCATAGGATGTCAACTTTTAATGTGCTGCTGGTTTCTGTTTGTTAATATCTGATTTAGAATTCCTGCATAGTGAGAAATTTACTGTGTGTGGTCTTTTGACAGGTTTTAGGCTCAATCTTATGCTACTTCATCAAAATAATTGGAGAGTTATTTTTCTTTTCTATGCTCTGTAATAGCATCATAGTTATCTGATCTTTACAGGCATGTAGAAATCTCCTATGAAAGCCATTGGCCTGGCTATGTTTTATGAAAAAGAAAAACTTTATATATTTGTAATTGGCCTAATTACATTCATTAGAGTTCATTTTGGTATGTTACGTTTCTTAAAGAAGTATAAATTTCATATAAGTTTTAAATTTATTTACAAAGAATAAAGGAAAATCATTTCTTATGCTTATTTTAATTATTTATTTAAATTATGTCTGTGGTCATTTTTATCATTTCTTATTATTTTATTAAATTGAACTTCCTTTCCTTTAGGATTTTGCAGGTGGTAGTTCTTCTCGAAAAGTCTATAAATGGTTTGATATTTTTGCCAGCTGCCTGAGGGCCCCTCGTCTCTGAAGCCCGGCTCTTTCTGAGCTCTGCAGCCTCTACATGGGCACCTCCTCCACCTGACCCCGCTGGAAAGTCCTGTGTCCAGGTTATGGTTTGAGATTCCAGGTGCCTCTGAGTTTCGTTGGAAATGGAATTTGCATTTCTGTGTTTTAATCTCTTGATTATTAAATAGTTTCTAATCAAGAAGACGTAAATTTCAACTTCATGCTACCACACTCAAACTCTAAGTATCACTTTATATTTTGATATTTTGCTTTTTTGACATTTGAATGGAATTTAATTAATTCCAGTCATTTACATAGTTGGAGGACAAGAGACTTTATGTTATAATGTGTCATGACCATAATGTTTATATGACATACATATGGATATATAAAATTTAAGTCTCTGTTTTTTCATGTTAAAATTGAAGATAAACTGGAATGGCAACTAATAAACCTATATTACCTTGCCTTACCTAAGGATAAATATAAAATAAAAAGTTTTATGCCTAAAAGTCTTTGGTGGGTTTCTTAACAGAGATTTTTGTGAATTTCAAATATGATAATATATGAGAAAATATCTTGGGAACTGCAAAGCATAATAAAAATGTAAGACTTACTATTAGTCATATATACTGTAATGAGAAAGAAAAAGACTAAAATAAGGTAGCCAGTCTTGATCTTGAGAAGTAAGGATATCAGCACTGGGGCTAAATACCAAATGAACTACTTTGATGGAAAGACAGATCCATTAAGCTTCTGACTTTGCAATGTCAGTATCATTGAATATGTTTTTTTAAAGCTAATGAAATAATCTAAATAAAAAATACATAGCTTAGGATTCTTAGGATTCAAGTAAAAAGGAGCTATTCCGACCAATACCTTGATTGCAGTAGGGAGGTTGACATGACATCTCAAGTTTACATTATATATTAACTTTACAGAGCATTTTACTACTCAAAATACTGCAAACAACCTTTCCAAAAGAGTTATTTTCATAAAGGTGGGGCATGGCAGCAGTCAGTTACATCATTTTTAAGGAGACATTTTTAGCTGGAAGGCTTTTATAAAGTCTTAATGAAGAAAATTAATTTCAAAGAATTAAATCAGGCTAAAATCTGTGTGTATGAGAAAAGTATTCCTGACAGAGAGGAGTGGAATAAAGAAATTGATTGTTTTTCATTGGATGGCTTGACAATAGTTTGGGTTTCGAAGACTAAGAAGCCATAACAGGGACTAAAGTAAATGGTGCCATGTGGAGCCTTCGGGGACTCGGAATTGGAGGCCTAAGTGTACCCAGGCACCCGTTCCAGGGTGTGCGTACCAACCGCTTAGTCTCTAGCCAGAATTTGTTCTATTTTAAATAGCTATTCTAACTACTTTAAGATGTGGGTTTCAGGGTAGAAAGGATAACTAAATCCAGTTGAAACAAAACTTTGCTTCAGGCACTATCTGTAAAACAGGGTGGGTTAGGCCTCTCTCTGAGGAAGGTAGGTGATTTATTATCTAGTTTCAAAATCTTACTTCAAAGTGTGTGACCTCATCTGGACTCTGCTCAATACGCACCCTTGTCTTTTCCATCCACAGTGTACTGCCTTCTATGAGAATATATTTATTTTTCTAGAAATGAACAAGTTTGTTGTTATTGATTCACAAGAAAGAAATACAGGAATGTGTTTGCAAACAAAACAAGAATCAATGGGAATTCACTGCAATTAGGTTCTGTAAAGTGTCCAGCATTGTGATTGCCATTTTGAAGATTTGTACTGTCCTATATTTTTCTTTTTTTCCTTTTTTTTTTTTTTTGAGATGGAATCTCGCTCTCTCACCCAGGCTGGAGTGCAGTGGTGCAATCTCAGCTCACTGCAACCACCACCTCCCAGGTTCAAGCAATTCTCCTGCCTCAGCCTCCCGAGTAGCAGGGATTACAGGCGCACACCACCATGCCCAGCTAATTTTTTTTGTATTTTTAGTAGAGGTGGGGTTTTGCCATGTTGGCCAGGCTGGTCTCAAACTCCCGACCTCAGGAGATCTACCCGCCTCGGCCTCCCAAAATGCTGGGATTATAGGCGTGAGCCACTGCACCTGGCCCTATTTTTTTTAGTTTACTTGCTCTTTCATATTTAAACCTAGTGTGTGGATGGGGCTAACTTGTCGTTCTGAAATGAAACACCTGAGAGAGAGAGAGAGTCTGCCTTCCTTGCAGCCAGTCCTGTGGAAGAATGGAAGGCCTTACAGGCATAGTTTGCCCCACCTGACTGGGCAGTAAATTCCATGAATAAAGGAAAAAAAAAACCTACAGTATCTGGTGCCCAGCAGGCACACAGTGACCACACTATTTCATCAATTCCAAGTTGTGTGCAATTTCACATTTCATGCCCTGAAATCAGGGTCAATCTTTCAACTGATGGCTCTTACTGTCGTAACTGGTAGCATGTTTTTCTCTTAGATATACATAAAATCAGTGCACACCCAGCCGTCAATGATGTCTTAGAGGTGATGAACAACCACAGTTGTTAAATAAATGAAGATTTTGAGGTAAGGCCCTGAATCAACCATGAGACATGCCAATTCATCTTCCAGGAGATGAAACCCTTCAATGATCTCTCCTTACATTTAGGAATCAGCATTTCAATTTGATGTCTGATTTGTGAATAAGAACATCAGGTTCAAATTAGACAAAGGCCTTGGACAAAGGTCTCATGAGAACTTCACACAGAGGAACAGACAGATGTCTATGTCTATGGTCTACGTCAGAAAGTGAGATGGAAGACTGTGCAACTTGCAGTGAAAAAGATGGCATTTATATAAATAACCTGGGTATTTTAAGACATGCACCCGCTCTCATTCTGTGTTTTAAACTTCATTTTAGAGAGGTGTTTGCTTTTAGCCTGTAATGTACATATATTATTTTGCCTTACCCTTATTTTTCATGGATGTGGTTTAAGTCCCACCTTCTTTGGCCTTGTGTCCTGGTGGGCACTGATACCTAAAATTACCACCACATTGCTGCTTTCTGTTTATCCCGTCCGTGTATATCTAAACTGCAGACTAAACTCGACTGCAAGAATTAGTTACAAATGTGTCACAGGAAGCTGTACAAGCACAAGAATCCCCAGTGGAACTGCTCTCACTTTCTTCTATTAGGCTTGGCACGGAGGGAGTGGTGGCAACACATGCTTCCCTGTGGCCCAGTCTCTGAATCTGGCCAGAGGTCTGACCACCAGCATCTTCTGCTTATGGGCACCAGGTGCTATAATAAATATTATGAAAGGAAAACAAATGGAGCCTTTTTCTCTGCACGTGTTTGGGGTGTATACAGCTCCCACCCTCCTAATACTGATGAAGAGTCTATATGTGAGTTTATAAAGCAGCCCTCCCCGGCGTTTAGGGGATGGAGGCAAGTCTTGTGACCGTCTGTGAGATAAAGATATATAAACTTTTACTTTGCAAATGCCTTTATGTTAATTTCCTGTATTACATTTATAGGGTGTAATGCACATGACATATTTCTACTGTACATACAATATAAGCATTCATTGGAGAGTCAACAGTTTTCACAGGCAGTGTTAACTCTGCAATGTCAGGATGCAAATCATGTTACACATTGTTGCATACAAATATTGCTCCCGTTTACGATATTGCACACATGTATGTATTTTTTTACAAATGCAATATGCAGAAAGCATTATTTATTTAAAAAGGAACCATAGGTTTTTCTATAGAAAGTGATGGAGAATGTTCAGCAAATTGCAGTGCTAAGCTCTAAAAGCAGCCTTGTGGGAAGATTTCTGCTAATATTCTCCATGTGTCTGCCAGGATATATAGTCAGATGTACAATGATTAGTTATTGCAGCTTCGAAAATGATTGCCAGAATCATTATAGTTCTATTAAGTGTACTCAATTTGAATCTCCAAATAATCTTTCTTGTGCTTTTTTTAAACAAATTATACTGAAGTTATATATAACATGGCTGGAAGGAAGCTATGGAGTTTTAGGGCAGTCTATTGCAGGCTTACCGGTTTGAAAGCAGGCCTGTGTAAATGCGGGTAAAGAAACTTTAGATTCAAGCCAGGTTTGCTGGGAGGTTCTTTGAGGTTTATAAATGTGGGCCAAACATTGAGGAAATCAGTGCTGAGGTTTGGGTTGGATGAAGCCCAGTGAATTCATAGTCTAGAATGGGAACAATATAGAATGTGATAGTTTCACATGGTTTCCATCCAGGACAAGGTACGACTTCAAACTGCAAACTGCCAGGAGGCAAATCAAAGAAAGGATTTCATAAAACCATCATGGGCTTGGCAAAACTTCCAGGCAGAAGGTGAGCAGAATGCTTGTCACCAGGGTCCACAGGGGCTGGCCACGTGCCGGAAAGGGTAGAGTTTTCTGTCGCTTTTATTCCCGTGTGAGATTTCAGCCAGAAAACAGAAGCGTTCCTCTGGACTTTCACAATGTACTTAAGTAAACATTGTTTTTGTCCCCTTGTTCCATTGCGAGTGTGGCTGCAGTCAGAATATGGTCATGCCAGAGGTCTGGTGTGGAAGAGAGGTGAGCAAAAGCCAGCTGGACAGGACGAGAGGAGCTGCCTGACATGGACGAGCTGCCTCCCTTAAGGTGGAGCCTTGCAATCTAAATCAATGATCTAGATGAATTTTTAAATGAAAAAAACACTATTGAAATATTTCTAAGCATTTTGTGAATTTATGTGTTTATTTATACATTTGTGAATATTCTCTTGTACAGGCATGTTTTGTACACTCTGCATTTTAAATAGAATAGAAATGTATAAAGGTTGTGGGACATGGGACCCCCAGGAGCCCGGATCCTATGCTGTGTCTTGGAGGTGGGGGGGCAAACCTAGGCAGAGCTGGACTGAGCAATCTTGTACAAAGGTCCCCCAGTGGTGGGTGCATGCACTACCCAAGGGAAAAGAAGTCGGTATGTCAGAAAGCTACCATAACTTGTGTTTATCTTTATCGCAGCACTATTCAGAATGGCAAAGATATGGAATCAAAGTATTCACCAGTGGATGACTAGATAAGCAAATGTGGTATACATACACCATGGAATACTATTCAGCTATAAAAAAGAATGAAGTTGTGTCTTTTGCAGCCACAAGGTTGGAACTGGAGGCCATTATATAAGTGAAATAACTCAGAAACAGAAAGTCAAACACCGCATGTCTCTTACAAGTGGGAGCTAAATAATGAGTGCACCTGGATATAGAGTGTGGAATGATAGGCTTTGGAGACTCAGAAGGGTGACGGGTGGAGGGGAATGGATGATGAGAAATTACTTTCTGGGTACAATGTACATTACTTGGCTGATGAATACGCTAAAAGCCCTGACTTCACCACTATGCTATCTATGCATGTAACAAAATTACACTTGTACCCCATAGATTTATACAAATAGGCCTGGCATGGTGGCTCATGCCTGTGCTTCCAGCACTTTGGGAGGGCGAGGCAGGTGGATCACCTGAAGTCAGGAGTTCGAGACCAGCCTGGCCAACATGGTGAAGCCCCATCTCTACTAAAAATACAAAATTAGCCAGGTGTGGTGGTGCATGCCTGTAATCCCAGCTACTAGGCAGGCTGAGACAGGAGAATTGCTTGAACTCAGGAGGCAGAAGTTGCAGTGAGCCGTGATCACACCATTGCGCTCCAGCCTGGGTGACAAGAGTGAAACTCTGTCTCAAAAAAGAAAAAAATATACAAATAAAAAAAGAAATGTATAGAGGGTAACAGCAAAATGAAATAATTATTTTCTCCTGCAAATGTGGCTGCTGTTAGATGTGTTAGCACCCTCACTTTCTTGTTCTCTTGAGCTCGTATGATGAGAATTTTCTTGGATCTATGGTTTATTTTGGATTTTGGATAGGTTAAATGTAGATAAGATAATCAGTAAGCTGTGGTCACACGTATGCAGCCTGCAGTGCATTATGTGTGGTGCACCTAGTTAGGAGGGATGTGCCCTGCCACCTTTCAGTAGTGTGGAAGTGAATGGCGCACATCCAGTGTGAGGAGAGCTTAACCCACTTCTGTTCTTAGGTAAAGATAGACATGAACAGTCAGGGAAATTTGAATACTTTCATTCAGCTCTCCAGGTTGCACACCCTGGGGAAACACGTGCACCTGTTGGAGAACCCTCGTCTAACAATAAGATGACCATGGACCGTGATCTGACCACAGCAAGCATCGTTTTCTATGGCCAGTGTCCCAGTCAGTTTGGGCACTATAGTAAATTACCATTGCCTGGGTGGCTTATAAATAGCACAAATTCATTTCTGACAGTTCTGGAGGCTGGAAGTCTGAGACCAGAGTGTCTGCACGGTGGGTTCTGTGTGGGCCCTTTTCCGAGTTGCAGGTGGCTGCCCTGTCCCAGTGTCCTCACATGATGGAGAGCGGAGTGAAGCAAGCTCTCTCGGGATGCTTATAAGGGCACTGATCCCATTCGTGGGGGCTCAGCTCACATGACCTCAGCTAATCCTAATCACCTTCCAAAGACCTCACCTCCATGAAGGTGTAGGGTTTCAATGTATAGATGTTGCAGTCACAAACATTCAGCCGATAGCAGCAATGTTCTATTTCATGTCAGAATTGGATGCTTAAGAGATGAAGCAGGGTGCTGAGAGGTACTAGAATAAAGGTCCCACCTTTGGGATGGGAGTTAATGGGACCTTGTCCAGAAAACCAGCAGCTTTGGAAATTCTTCCCCGAGTCCCCAGAGCTGAGTCTGGCTTCTCCCCTTGGGTCCCCCAACACCCTCTGACCACCTCTATCAGAGCATGTGTCTCCCTCCATCAGAACTGTTTACTTAGCTCTCCCCAGTTGCATTGTTGGTTCCTTGAGGAAGGGAAAGGATTTTGCCTGTTCATTTTAGTATCCCCAGCACCTCACCTAAGGAAAAAAATTAACAGGTTACTGCTGAGGGAGGGAGTGAATGGAATAAAGCAATAAATCAAAACTTCTCTCAGCTGACTGTACCGGTTCAAGACCCAGATTCACCCCAGCTGGGGAGATGGGCCAGGAAGGAAGTTGGGTGGGCTGGCTATTAGGGTACACATTAGGAATTAGAGGCCTCAGCCTGCTGTTCAGGCAGGAATCCCACAGGAATATGGACCACATGAGAACTACATCTCACCAAGTGTGTGAGAGTGTTTGCAAGGAGGGGGAGCTCAAAGATAGCTGCATTGTTCTGGGGTGACCAGAGACCCTCCTCAGTACCCTCACCCATCCTTCCCTCTATGTAAGACTCCGCACTTCCTCTGCAGATGCAGTTTTAAGACCTCTTTCCTAAAATTGCTCCCACCCTCTGGAAGGCCACTCCTAAGTCACTCCCACAAGGGAAGTGTCCAGCACCAATGGGGACTGGGAATGTGCTGGTATCAAGGGTGTGGAGGCGAGGATGATGGAGTAGGTAGAGGGTGAAGAGGACCATCCGCAAATCCACCTGAAGGCTGAAGGAATGGAGGAAAGCCAGGAACCGAAAGGGCCCAAGCCTCAAGGCTTTTCATACTCAAGAAAGTCAGGCAGAAAGCATCTGCGTGGGGGTGGGGAAGCAGCCATGAGAGCGGCCGGGGCGACTGAGACCCTGCTCACTGGCCCCCACCCTGCCCTTCCATCACGGCGACCCTGGAACAGAGTCGTGGGGCAGCTGAAACGTTGCTGTGACAGTCATAGAGAGGGTCATGGATGCCTTTATTTTCATTAAGTTCTGTGCTTCTTCTTTATAGCTGACTTCCCCCAAAACAGCACATGAATAAAGAAAGTGCCCAGTGCAGCCAATTATACACGTCTCTCTCACTAGATTCTGCCAGTTTGGTTTTCCTGGACATTAAGAAAAGCTAAGAAATCTGGATGGTAGCTTTCCCAAGATAGCACAGCCCTTCTGATACAGTTTGGATATTTGTCCCCCCCCCCCCAAATCTCATGTTGAATTGTGATCCCCAGTGCTGGAGGCAGGGCTTGGTGGGAGGTGTTTGGATCATGGGGCAGATCCCTCCCAGCTTGGTGCTGTCTTCGCAACAGTGAATGCCTTCTCACCAGATCTGGTCATTTAAAAGTGTGCGGTGCCTCCCTCCCAGTCTCTCACTTGCTTCTGCTTTCATCATGTAACACGCCTGCTCCCGCTTCATCTTCCACCATGATTGCAAGCTTCTTGAGGCCTCCCTAGAAACCAGGCAGATGCCAACATCATGCTTCCTGTAAAATCTGAAAAGCCATGAGCCAATTAAACCTCTTTTCTTTATAAATTACCCAGTCTCAGGTGTTTCTTTCCAGCAATGTAAGAATGGCCTAATCAGAGCGTCTCCCTCCCTGTCTTCGTATAATTAATGGAGTTCTGCCTACAAGATGCTTCAAGAAGAGACTTGGCCCCAGTTCCAGGAGAGGAAAGCCCAAGCCTCTCAGCTGCTGCAGAGATGTGGGCTGTATGCCAAGGAAGCTTGACCTGAGCTTGGTTCCTGGAAGGCATTGGCAGTCAAGTGGAGCTGACGATGCCTGCACTCTGTGGTCCAAGGGTCTGTGGGCTGCTTAACCGCAGGAGGTCACAGGGGCCAAGAAGAGAGAGAAAATGAGCTGGGAGTTACTATGCAGGTGAGGAGTCTGCATGCTGGCTAAAGTGTTCAGAGAGAATTATGGGCACAGATATTGCCCAAGGAGTCCAGCACACCAAAGCGAGGAAGGAAGGGATCTCCTTTTGAGAGCTTTTTATTTTGTCATTCATAGAGGCCATGATGACTCTTTCTGAAATTTTTGCTCAAGGGCCAAGAATTAGAACGTGCACCACTGTGAGCAGGTGGCTCTGAGATAACATTCACTGAAAGGCAACATTCCTGGGAATAATCAGATTAACTTGGGGTACCAGGCACAGTACCACATAACAACATTATTAATCAAAAAATGTAGCTTGACTTTTGCCTCCCCAGTTGTTCAAAGCTTTCTTCTATCTGGACTCCTTCTCCACCTGCTGGCTTTACTCTTACCTTTGCCCAACTGTCGCCAATGTTCGATGCTTGGCGTGTTGCTCTTCCGGTGAAGCAGTCTTCCTTCGTTTGTATTCACCTGGATTCACCAGTCTCCCTTCATTCCACACGCTGTGCTAACGACGGAGGATACAGACTTCAAGGACAGGACTCTTGCCCTCCAGTAGCTGCAGTCCAAGAGTGAGAGAAAGACATGTAAATAGCAAGTGCTTTATGGAGTCATTGGGCCTAAAATGGAAGCATCTACACAGATAAGGAAGACTTGATCCTCTCATCGAGGGTCTCTCCAGTTTGGCACAGCTCTGGGGTCTGCCCACTTTTTAAGTTTCATCTTCATTGCCACCACCTTAGACTCCAATCATTTTTTTCTGTGTTCCTGAATCACCCCCTAGGCAGTTTCTGTATTTGCTCTTTCCCTCACCATTCCAGTCTCCAAACGGCCACTGTGTGGATGCAAATTCGATGATGTGCTCCTCTTGCATACAATTCTCTATTTTCTTCCCACTGTTAAGGATGAAATCCTGCAAGGACTGATGTGACTGCCACATTTCCTGTCTCAGCGTGGCCCTTCTCTCCCTCCATCCTCCCACCTGCGAGCTTGCTTCCATTTTCTCAACTGGCTTCAGGGCTTTTGCGGAACTCCTCCACAGGCCCCTGTGTGTCATTAACTTCCATTCATCTTCCAGGTTTGGGGGTTGGGGGTCATTCCTTAGTGAAGCTCCCCTGTCCTCCTCCATGATGGGATTTGATGCCCTTGTTAAGTGTAATTACAGTGCCTTACATTTTCCTTCTGGCCACCATCACCACTTACCATTTAGATTTTGTGACTCTATGATTAATGTTTGCCTCTTTGTAGAAAATAAAGTAAGGACTAGTGTAAGAAAGAAGGACTATGTTTTTCTTTTACAAAATATTTGATTCCTTTAATACGCCCCTCAAGGGCATAGTTTGTCTTTTATTGTAGAGGACATAGGTGTTCAACTTTACTTGCCCAGTGATTTACCTCCTCTTCTACTGGGCAGACAGAGAGATACAAAGTCAGGGAGAGAACAGGTAGACCCAAAAGCATGGCAGGCATTACATAAACTTCCAATGTGAGACCCAAACATTTCAAAATTACATAAAACTATCCTTTATTTCTGGATCATCTGGGATCTCCTTCACTGCCTTTTAGGCCAGTGATTCCTCCCAATTACCACTCAGGGGTACCGCCTGTATTGTGGACATGATCAGTTGCATACCGGACCTTATTTGGGTCTAATTTTGAAGGGTCCAGGTGGGCTGGGAATGTTGCTGACCTATCTACTCTATTATGTTATGTTGTTTATTTGACTATAAAATGTCAAGTGGGCAATTAATATAAACTTATTATTAGTAAATTCCATTATTAGGGACTTCTTGGAGTGCACTGGGAATGGTGACTTCTCATAAGAAACTCAATCCCATGGGACTCATTTGAGAGTCCCTTGCCTAAGGATGTCAGGATATAAAGAAGCAAGTTTTTGCTTGTATGGTTTGGGCTTAATCTCAACTCCCCTTCACATGGAACTTTTGACCTGTGACATGCAAAATGCTACTTCCGTTAGACTCCCAGAAGTCTTGGTGCATATAAATTGAGGATCAAGCTTCACTTGAGAATTTACTAAGAAAACAACTTTGTGACTAGGAAGAAATGACCTTTCTGGAGACATGGTGGTGGTTACATTATGGACAAAATTTCAAAGATAAAAACCGGGTGGTCAAGAAATTTAGTCAGATGTGTTCCATTTGTATTGAATTTGCAACCAGGTAATTTCATTTCTTAATCCCTATTTTCCAACAGTAGGAGAAAGTTGGTGGGCACCTTTCAACCTTCCCTGTTCAGTGGTGAATGGCACTGCCCTGCCTGATGAGAAGATCTGACTGCAGATTCTCCTGGATTGTAGAGACCAGTGACTTCTGTTCCTTTTGAAGGGAAATGGCACAATGCCATTTAAGGTAGAATTCCAGAGTTGTAAAAAGCATTAAAAAAAGTGATAAGGTGCTAATTGACTTTAATCCTTAGGAGAGAGACCACAAACTATCAACCTCAAGCTTAGTAATGAGCTGCCATTGTCTACAGCTGGGAAAGCTGACATGGCAGCACTGTAGTACAGCACCACATGCTCTGTGCAGGTCTGTTCCCTGCCAGTCCCTGCAGGCTGACACCTTCACCCCGTTAGCACTGCAGTGGTGGAGGCTGTTGGTACCCTCCCGGGCTCCTTTACTGAGATGGTGCATCCACCTGACACCTGCTGTGAGTGCTGCCTCCTAACAGCTTACTACTGCAATTCTTTGGAGAACTGTCCCTCAGCCAATGGTGTCACATTTGCTAGGGGAAGGGGGTTGTTATGTGTCCTGCATGCACCAATCTCCCCTAAAGTTAGCATATGTGCCTCACTGCAGGTAATACCACCTCCCCTCTCCACTTCCACCATCAAGGAGCCAAAGATCAGGCCTAAGAACACATTTTTCTTTCTTTTTTTTTTAGACTGAGTCTTACTCTGTCACGCAGGCTGGAGTGCAATGGCATGATTTTGGCTCACTGTAACCTCCGCCTCCTGGGTTCAAGCAATTCTCCTGCCTCAGCCTCCCGAGTAGCTGGGATTACATGCGTCTGCCACCACGCCTGGTTAATTTTTGTATTTTTAGTAAAGATGGAGTTTCACCATGTTGGCCAGGCTGGTCTTGAACTCCTGACCTCAAATGATCTGCCCGCCTCAGCCTCCCAAAGTGCTGGGATTACAGGCGTGAGCCACTGTGCCCAGCCAATAGCCCTTTCCCCTCTGCCCTATTCTGCTTCCCTCACCCGCCATGGGATGTTCCCCAAACAGGACTTCTTTCAAAACTCAGACACACTCGAAACCCTGCCCAGGCACTACTTCTAGGAAGCCCAACTGAGGATGCCACTGGAGCATTTGCCCACGTCTGTGGCTCTTGCTGGAGTCCATGTTTAAATGCTCTCCTCCCCAAGAGCTTCCACTCTCATCATTCCTACATCAGGATCTGTGTCTGGTACCTCACCAAGAACCCAGCCCTTTCATTAAGGAAAGAAGTCACAGACACCCACCTGTCTGAGAACCATCTGTAACCTTCCACCCCAGGAGAGCTTCAGAGAGCCATCAGTGATCCTGTACACCACAGGCCACTGCTGTCGTGTGGACTCTCCCTGGACCCTGCGTCATGGATTCACTGAAGACTCTGGCAGCCCTGGAGGTTCCTGTTCTCAAGGGAGAGAGCTTATGATATTTCAGTAGAAAAGACTTTTTTTTTTTTAGAATTTAATTATTATTATACTTTAAGTTTTAGGGTACATGTGCACAACGTGCAGGTTTGTTACATATGTATACAAGTGCCATGTTGGTGTGCTGCACCCATTAACTCGTCATTTACATTAGGTATATCTCCTATGCTATCCCTCCCCTCTTCCCCCACCCCACAACAGTCCCCGGTGTGTGATGTTCCCCTTCCTGTGTCCATAGAAAATACTATTTTTTATTGTTATTTTTTGAGACAGAGTTTTACTCTGTTGCCCAAGCTGGAGTGCAGTGGTTCAATCTCAGCTCACTGCAACCTCCATCTCCCAGGTTCAAGTGATTCTCCTGCCTCAGCCTCCTGAGTAGCAGGGATCACAGGTGCCCACCACCACGCTCAGCTAATTTTTTTGTATTTTTAGTAGAGATGGGGTTTTGCCCTGTTGGCCAGGCTGGTCTCGAACTCCTGACCTCAGGTGATCCACCTGCCTTGGCCTCCCAAAGTGCTGGGAGTATAGGCATAAGCTACCATACCTGGCTGAAATGATTATTTAAATAGCAGTTAGATACTGTAGTAGTCCAGGTTGGCTACATTCTGGACTAGTCATTCATTTGATCCTTATCAGAAGAAAATGGACTTTGGCCAGGCACAGTGGCTCTTGCCTGTAATCCTAGCACTTTGGGAGGCTGAGGTGGACAGATCACCTGAGGTCAGGAGTTCGAGACCAGCCTGGCCAACATGGCGAAACCCTGTCTGTACTAAAAATACAAAAATTAGCCGGATGTGGTGGTGCATGTCTGTAATTCCAGCTACTTGGTAGGCTGAGGAACGAGAATTGCTTGGACCCAAGAGGTAGAGGTTGCAGTGAGCCAAGATTGCACCACTGCACTCCAGCCTGGGCAACAGGGTGAGACTCTGTCTCAAAGAAAAAAAAAAAAGAAGAAGAAGAAGAAGAAAATGGACTTTTATTGCCCTTGCTTATCAGTTTACCCGAAGAAAATAGCTATATTAACATGAAAATGGTATGTAACAAGTGAAAGATAATTACACTTATGCTCACATTGTTATTTTGACTAAACATCAATTTACTGTTGAGCTTTCTATAACCAAGGCAAACAAAAAAAATCATGAGGGTTGCCTAATTTTCATCATTGAATTAAAAAATGCAGACCATTTTGCCAAGAAAGGCACTAATTTTGCAGGCATAAAATTCTCTGACCATATGTGGTTGCCTAAATGAGAAGCATAGTATCTGTTGAGAACTGTGAAAAGTCTGAGATTTTACTCTATTTCTGAGATAACAGCTTAGCAAGTCACAGGTTCATGGATGCTGGTGAAAGACACTAGACTGCCTGGCCTGAGACTAAGACTTTATTACTCATAAAAACAGCAATACCCAGAGAATCGGCTTTAGTTGTACTGGTTCCTTGAGTTCCAGTTCTTCTAGGGTGACACAAAGAGGACCATGTAACACCAGCACACACACTGGTTGCATTCCAGGATGAGACTTTGACCTTAGGCCCCGGGCTGTAGTCATGACTGACCACTGCTCCAGGAAAACATGATCTCAATCTTCAAAGGCTGTTCACTAGAGAAACATTCTGGGAAAAGTAGCTCAGAATAAAAAAGCAGTCAGCGATTCTATTTGTAAGGTGTGCGGAAACCCAAGAAACCCGTGGAGAGTTATCTCACAGCACACACTGAACAACAGTGTCACAGGCCATGCGTGGCAGTCATCAGATGGCTAATCATTGATGGGCCTCATTTAAATCCAAAACTCACCTGTTGAAATACATTGTAGAGCTAGTTAATGTGATCTCCAGTACAGCTTTTTGTCAACATAATTTGATTTAACATCAAGAGAAAAGGGTGCAGGAAAAAGGATTAATGAACCAGTCCAAGGAGAGTGATCACAAGTGACAGCAAGAGGTGCCTGTTGAGATGGCCATGTCTAGCTAGTGAAGTCCGGCTCCTTTGATAGCCTTTGAGTCCTCTGATGAGGACTGATAGTGAAGGGTTATGCCCTTATCTGGTTGGGTGTGGTCTCTATTGGTTGGGTGAACATTTGGACCCTTTTGGCTTGACACCTTTTGAAATGTAAGATGGAGTCTTTTTCTAAGAGGGAGTCACTTATGTCAAGGGTGTTCTATACACTGCCTCCTGGCTCCATTCAGCATCCCTAGGTCTTCTGTCTTTCCTATCCCTCTTTCATGCCCCACTCCCTCAGACATCATAAGCCTCAGGGCCTCCTCGACCTCCTTTACTTGGCAGAGTCCCCAGCCTTGGGCCTCCCTTCTTCTTGGGGTCTGAATGCCGAACGTCTCCCTAGGTCCTTGCTGGGGGCCCAAGGTGCATCTTGGTGAAGATAAATCTCAGCAAAGACGTCGCTGACTGGAACCTGCGTCGTTCGCAGGGCTCTCTGTGCATTAAATGAAGTATTGTGCTTCTTTACTGTTATCAGTAACATAACACTTTAATAGATCATGCCTCACCGACTAGGCCATTTTTAGTACTGTCTAATTTAGTGGGTTGGATAAATAAATATTTCTAATCAGTAACAAATGTAGCTATCCTGTAGAGTCACCACCTCCATATTTCACAAATCTACCTACTCTTCCCCATGCCTGGTTACCTGGCTGCAGGGGAATACATCTCTGACATCTCTCCCTCCTGTCTGCATGCCCGGACTCCAGGCTTGCCCTTCCAATGGAGTCTTTCACATGCACACAGAATGATGCTCCTCAAAGGACATGCATCAAGTTTCCTGCTTAAATCTCTTTGCTAGCTCTCCACAGCTGTCAGGATACATATCAAACCTTTTAACAAGGTTTTTATGAGGCTGCTTCTACCAACCTCTCCAGCTTCATTTTTCATCACCCTGAACCCTTGTACATCACATCTTAAATTCGCTGAATGAATGCTGTATCAGTTTGTTCTTACACTGCTGATAAAGACATACCTGAGACTGGGCAATTTACAAAAAAAAAAAAAAAAGAGGTTTAACAGACTCACAGTTCCACGTGGCTGGGGAGATCTCACAATCTTGGTGGAAAGTGAAAGGCATGTCTCACATGGCAGCAGACAAGAGAAGAGAAGGTGGGCAGAGAAACTCCCCTTTATAAACCTATCAGATCTCATGAGACTTAGTCACTATAATGAGAATAGCACAGGAAATATCTGCCCCCGTGATTCAATTACCTCCCACCAGTCCCTGTCACAACACGTGGGAATTGTGGGAGCTACAATTCAAGATTAGATTTGGGTGGGGACAGAGCCAAAGCATATCAAATGCCTTTCAGTTCCTGTGTCATCTCATGCTCCACGGACCATTTGATATGTTCTGTCTGTGCCTGTGATACACCCTCACGCCCTCCACCTGTGCTTAGCAGGCTCCTGCTCATCCCGGACTTCAGTTCAGGAGGGTTTCCTCCGGATCAGCAACTCTGCCCAGGCCATTTTCTTCCATCTTCACCTGATCTTCTCTGTGACAGCTCAAGTCATAAAGTAAGCAACGTAGACATTTTTTGTCTCTTTCCTGCTAGTATATAAGCCTAATTAGAGTTATCTCTTGGGCCATTAAGAATACTTTAAAAATAATAATCATAAAAATATTGAGTCCTCACCATCTGCCAAGTACCGCTAGAAACACTTTGCCTGCATCTCTCATTAATCCTCTCTCTCAGTGAGAGATAGATGTGGCTGCTATTCTTATTTTACAGATGCAGAAACTAAACACAGAGAAATTAAGGAAGTATAGGAAGGAAGTGGTAGAGTCAGGGCATCAGTGAGAAAATATCAGTTGTTTTTTGAGAAACTGCAATTCTAATTCTTCCAGATAGGTATTTTGATCTTTATTTTACAAAAAACAAACTAAAGTGCAAAACATTGTACTTGCCCAGGTTGACATAAGTAGGAAGGGGCTGCTGTGAACCCTTAGAACTCAGGGTGCCTGAACCAGGAGCCCGTGCCCCTCCCACACCTCATCCCTCTAAATGTCTCCATCTCAGTGAGGATCCGCATGGATCAAAGTTGGGCATGCATGTCATGTTGTTCTGCAATTGTCATTGGTAGGAAAAGATGCCTGAAAGGAGAAAAGTTCATATAGGAAGAAATCAGTTAACATAACAAAGTAATGGGGTTTTACCTACAGGAAATATAGATGCATGGCTTGAAATTAGGTACTTGAGGTGGATCACACATATTTTAGGATTCCCCCCTCAAATTATTTTACAAATGAACTTTCTGAAAATATATTTTTATATTTCAAATCCTTAAAAAACCTGAAAGTTATAAGAAAGATCAAATCACAACATTTACCATAAATTTTGTTAAAACTAACACATTATGAGAAATACATTTCTTTCTGCATTTTTGAAAGGTTTCAATAAAGATCAGTGCTCTTACTTAGGATGGTTCTAATTGTCTAAGTCTGTTATGCGTTGGAGATAAAATACTTGATTTAGTGATATTATAATGTTTCGCATAAATTGTTTTTGTTAAAAGATACATATTCTTTGGAAAACATTCCAAAGCAATATTTGATATGAATGGGAAGTCAATTCATTAGCTTTATAAACTGAAGGAATAGAGACTTTTCAAATATGGATTAAATAAGTGGAAGCAAGTTTATATTTTTGTTGATAAGTTTAATTTCTCATAGAAACAGTGGGAGTTGATACCAGGTGCACTCTCTAAAATGCTGAGAACCTTGTTTCAAGCTTTGCAGCTCTCCCTTTTGTGTATGTGAGTCCCTGATAATAATTGCATTTAGCTGATTAAATCAACATAAGATAGCTGTTTATGAATGTTAAATTCTTACTTTCAAGGTTATTCTTGATTTTGGATTATATTTTCTGGCAAGAGATATTTAAATTGTTCTCAACGTAAGATTGAAGGAATATGGAAATATATTAGGTCAAGGACATAATCTGACACACAGCTGAACTGTAGAGGAAAACAAAATTATGAAATAATAAAAACCAAAGGTTCTACTCCCACCCAAGTCTGATTCTTTAGGGCTCATCAGTTCTCTTTCTTTTAATTATAGGAAAAGTGTGTAAACCTAGAAGTCCACAGTAAACAAACTCGGACCTTTATTATATCATAAGAAAATTAATTATACATATTTATGGAAATCCATGAGGTAATTTGGTTGCTTATTCTAAAATAAGCAGTTAGATGTAGGAATAACAAATCTGGAAGCATGGCTGAAACCAGACACTTGGAAGGTTGCTTTCAAATCTTTGATCCTTGCTGATTGAGACTGAATTTCCATTTTTTTTTTTAACTGAGGAAAAAAAAATCTTTTGTAGAAGGATCTCTGACAAAAGTTAAATTTGAGTGGAAAATTGTAAAATCACAACCTTTTGGATCTTTCAATAAGGGTTTAACCCAATGTCATGGCCTTATGAAGCTGAACCAGTCTAAAGATCCTCCCAAATTCAATTCAAGATGTTGTTGATAATAAAGATGCTAACGATTAGTGTCTGAAGGCGTGTGGAAATGATTTAACGATAGACATACTAGGTAGGGAGGTTGTGGGAACTAGGCCTGATGCTTGTGATGCCCTCATAAAGAAAATTTATCTGAATAAAGCCAGGCTCGTTTGTTGACATACTTTCCATGACTGCTTTTGCACAACAATGGCAGAACATAATTGCTACCGTCATATGGCCCACCAAGCCTAAAATACACACACACACACATATATATATATATATATTTTGAGACAGAGTCTCGCTTTGTCACCCAGGCTGGGGTGCAGTGGTGTGATCTCAGCTCACTGTAACCTCCGCCTCCCGGGTTCAAGCGATTCTACTGCCTCAGTCTCCCAAGTAGCTGGGATTACAGGTGCCCCCCACCACACCCAGCTAATTTTTGTATTTTTAGTAGAGACGGGATTTCACCATGTCGGCCAGGCTGGTCTTGAACTCTTGACCTCAGATGATCCGCCCACCTCAGCCTCTCAAAGTGCTGGGATTAACATACTTATATCTTTACAGAAAAATATTTGCCAGCCCCTGGACTAGAAAACCAGTGAACAGAACGAAAGTGTTGGCAGATTCATTTTCTCTACTTCCACCCATCCATCCTGGCCATAGGCTTCTATGCCGGAAACATTCTCTCACTATCTATAATTCTTAATTTTTGAGGTTAGTTTCTTCCCTTTTTTGATTTAGGGTTTATATTTGAGATTTTTTTCCATCACTGCTTCTAGGCTTAGAGATACTGTAAGTTTCTTTCCATTTTGAAATTGGAATTTCAAGCTGTGCAGACACTGCATGCAAGGCAGCCTGTACCGCAGGTCAGGGAGAGTGCATTCCTGGGAGTCAGCAAGTCTGGGTTTCCCTCCCAGTGTTGACCGAGTGAGCTGTGTGACCACTGTGAAGGTATTAGAATGCTCGGCTCTTCGGTTTTCTGGTAGAATAATTGAAGTCCATAAGCCTGGCGCGCCTCCTGGAATTGTTTCTACAGTGAAGCAAGAGATAAAAATTTGAAAGGAATTTTCATTTTGAAAAGTCAAAGTGCAGTTTAGTACTATCTTCACTAAATATGGGTCTCTGGAACTAAAACACAGAATCTCTTAAGAAGACAAAACCGAATTAACTTGTATGTATTAAGGATCTTCTGTGAGAAAGGAAATGACGCCCCACTGATGGGAGCTGACAATCATGCCGAACGATCATGCCGCCTGCCGACCTGACCCAGCTGAGGTTAGGGTGTCCTGTGGATGCCCTGAGCCACGGAACAGGCAAGGCTAGTCTCTGTAATCAGTCTTTCTAAACTTCCTGAACTTTAGTTAACTCGGATTTTCCAACTCATAGGCAGAAAACTGCATCTAGAATTGGCTTCTCCCCAAACATGATCTTAGCTGGATGAAAACCTAAAAAGCAGAACATCCAATTTCATCATGGAGCACATAATTTAAAGTGCTGCAGTTGAGCGCTACTTGGCAGTAGAAAAACAGTTAAGAACAAACTCTCTGCTGTGAACACTCAACTATCAGCAGCAATTCATAATCATGTCTGCATTTTTCAATGCTGTAGTTGATTAAGAAGGCAAGATTAAGCAATGCATCGTCTAACGGATTTAGCCTGTTTCTCCTTTGGAATTTAGTGACAGATTTGCAGAGTCCACAGTTCCACGGATGTTGGTTATTTTTGAATGTTTTTCTTACTAAATGCTCAGTAATACGAAAACGCTGTCTGGGGAGCCTTTTCTTTTTTTAAAGCACATTCTTATTTCAGACAAATTGCCATCTTTTTTACTCTTTCAATGTTTTTAAAATTCAAAGGGATAAACAATTAGTTTTCAAAGAATAAGAAAAAAATGAAAACAAAGGACTATTCATTTAGTGCTGCAGTGCTTTAACAACGAGTACCCTGAGAGTGGAGAAAATATATATTGTTGTTAAAGTGTAAATAGACACCTACGACATAAATTAACCTGCTTTTACAGGGGAAGATAGGTAAATAGAAAAAAACAGAATGACTTAGCCAGTTGTTTTGATTTATGGTTTTAAATATTTCATGCTATGATTTGTGTGAGTTAAGCCACAGGGCATTCAAAACTACTTAAATCTCCCTCAAAGACATTCATTTGCAATTAAAGCATACTCGTGAAGTTCTTTGGGGCTGTTTTCCCCTTGAGTTAATGCAACAGGAGAAATTGTTTAAATTCAACGTTCTTTCCTCACAGTGTTTTACTGAACGAACCTAGAGGTTTCTCTTCCTCTCTGCTTCTTTGTGGTAATGGGTCCAAACCATCCTTCCTTCATGTTCTCCACCCACCCCCAATCCCATTTTTCGTATTTGTTCTCAACTCTGATCCATTGATTTCTGAGATACTTTTTTCCTGTTATTATCTCCATGATAGTTCCTTCTGAGTTTCTTTTCCTGGTTTTCCCTCTTCAGATCCACATTGAAATCAGAGTTTCCATCTTCAGTTGTTCTGGATCCTCTCCCCTGGGGGTTCATCTTCTCCCCTCTGTTGACTGCCACCCTTCTGTGACTCCCAAACACTGTCCTCTGGCCTGCCTTCTTGAGTCCATCCTGTTCTCAGCTGCCTGTGGGCATCTCCTTTCAGATGCAGGCATAGAACCTTGACTCAGTGTGTCCAGAATGGCGCTCTTGACTATCTCTGGCCCTACTTCTGTTTCTACTAAAATCCAGGAAAAAGAGACTGCTTTCTTCTGCCTCTTTCCTCAGTAAAATGCACTAGCCTTCTTCTAGGTGCTCAACCTAAAGCTCTATTCATTTTTCAGTCCCATCTCTCCTTCATTCCTGTCATCCAGTCACTAAATCATATTGCTACTATATCTAAGTCGTATGTCCCATCTTCTCTTCTGCATTTCCCCCTAGAACAGATCTGCTTTTCACCTGGGTGACTCACAGTGGCCTCCCAACCCATCCTGTGCTCCTTCCCTGCTTGCTCCCACCCCCATGCTGGTCTCCATAGAGGCATCAGAGCTTTTTCCCAGGCATAGGTCCAAACATATCAGTCTCTTCTCGTCAACCCTAAAAGCCATAGAGAATAAATCTAAACTCAGCCTTGTTGCCAAGACCTGCTTTAATATTGTGCCAAAGTAGCTTTTATGCCTTATTTTCTACTACACTTCACTCCTTTATAGGCCTGATGTTTCTTTGCTTTTCAGCCTCTTGGTCTTTACTCAAATTGTTTTCTGCATTTATGCACCTCTTATCTCACTCTGTGGGTCCCTGAAAACCATATCAGTTTCATAAGCCAGCACGCATGTCATCTTATCAACGGATACCCCAGTTCATTCTCCAGCCCTTCCCCACACCACTTCAGTGAGGCCTTTCTTGAACAACAGACTGAAGACTATGCCTTCACCTCTCTCCTCCTTCATGTCCATTGCACTAGAATCGTCTAGCCTGGCACGCCAGACCGATATGTATTTGGCTTATTGCTGCTTTCCCCATCAAAACATGAACTTGATGGGAGCAGCATGGGAGGAAGTGTTCTCTATCCAAATGTGCCAAAAGCGTTCTCTATCCAATCATGTCCGATGGCACTGTTTTTGTACATCGATTCTTCTCATCACACTCTAATTGGATTAGAATCATTTTTTCATCAACCTTTTAAATTTAACACATTCAACTCAAGGTGCACTGTGAATATAACATAGAATATTCCCTCTTTGTTAATCTTATGGAGCCCACAATCTTCCTCTAAATTCCTCCCTGTCATAACTTTGTCCTCTTATTCCTAAACTCAACAGGGTAAGTTTAGAGGAAATAGCCTTGCAACAACACAAAACTTCTATGTGGCAGATGTTAAATAACGTCTGGTGAATTGACTTTAACAGTATGAAAACAATTTATTGTTGAAGAATATGTTTTTTGGGTATGTAGACAGTAATAGTTAAATGAATCTGGGCTATGGAGTCAGGCAGTCTTGAGTTGAATTTGTGAGCCATTACTTACTCACTGTGTAATGTAACAACTCTGGCTTCAGACTAAAAAGTCTATAAAACTCACTAAAAATACATGTCTGGTGTGAAGATTATTAATGATGACAGCTACCCTTACACAATCCTTATTTTTTCCTGTTTTTTAAATGTACTTCATGCATTTAACTGCTTGATATGTTCATTAATTTAATCTTTTAAAAAATCTTTTAAGGCAGGTGTTTTGTTATAATCTCCAGTTTAAAAATGGGGAAAGTAAGGGACAGTGAGATTGTCTTAAAGCTAGTAAGTGACTGAGCTGATGCTTGTTCTCAGATCCGTGCTGTTAGCTACAATATTTACCTGCCTTTATGTTATTAAGTAAAGTACAGTATCCTCAGTATCCTCAGCTTCCACATTCAGGGATTCAACCAACTTCGGATCATATACATTGGGAGGTAACAATAAAAAATGACAGTGCAACAATAAAAGTACAAATAAAAACAATACAGTATAACAACTATTTACATGTAATTTGCATTGTATTAGGTATTATAAGTAATCTAGAGATGCTTTAAAGTATACAGAAGGATGCATGTTATGTTATATGCAAACACTGTGTCATTTTATATCAGGAACTTGAGCATACTAGGATTTTGGCATTCTGAGTGGTCCTGGAACCAATCCTCCACAGAATATGAGGAAGGACTGTAATGCATATAAAGATATACTTCTTTAGCCCTTGCCTTGTGGAAGATATTTAATCAACAGGGGCAAGTATTATGATTGCTCTAACTCTAAAATTTATTTAACCACAAGCAATTTTGAAACATGGAGATACTCACTCAGCAAGAGCTGGGCAAAATCTTTTTAACTTTTGGAAGCAAATGTAATATTATTCAGGGCAGAAGATCCACATGGCAAAGGAAGAAAATGAGAACAGATGTCAAAATATCCCCTTAGCTAATTTTTATTTTGCTTTTGTGGCAAACCAGGTCTCACAAAAACTGAAAAAGCAGGCCTCCACAACAACAATTTCGGCACTGACTGAATGGTTAGGTTAAATATTAAAGGCTGAGAAAGCCAGTGCCCTTAGACAAAGACTGGAATGAAATGAAGGCCCGCCAAGAGTCTTCCCCAGGCCTTTCTCGGCCTTGAAGCATGACAAGAAAATGAAGGAATTCGGCCAGGTGTGGTGGCTCATGCCTGTAATCCCAGCACTTTGGGAGGCCGAGGCAGGTGGATCACGAGGTCAGCAGATCCAGACCATCCTGGCTAACATGGTGAAACCCCATCTCTACTAAAAATACAAAAAAAAAAAAAAAAATTAGCCAGGCATGGCAGCTGGTGCCTGTAGTCCCAGCTACTCAGGAGGCTGAGGCAGAATGGTATGAACCCAGGAGGTGGAGCTTGCAGTGAGCCGAGATCACGCCACTGCACTCCAGCCTGGGTGACAGCAAGACTCCGTCTCAAAAAAAATAAAAAAAAAAAGAAAATGAAGGAATTCTCACATTCCTCCTACCAGGACCCATTTAAGATTAAACAAATTTTACTGGGGTCTAAATGAACTCCCCAGACCTCCATACTTTAGCAGAAGAAAAAATAAGGATAATTGTTGCGGGAAGTCAGGGACCCCAAATGGAGGGACCGGCTGGAGCCATGGCAGAGAAACATAAATTGTGAAGATTTCATGGACATTTATCACTTCCCTAATAATACTCTTATAATTTCTTATGCCTGTCTTACTTTAATCTCTTAATCCTGTTATCTTTGTAAGCTGAGGATGTACGTCACCTCAGGTCCACTGTGATGATTGCATTAACTATAAAAATTGATTGTAAAACGTGTGTTTGAACAATGTGAAATCAGTGCACCTTGAAAAAGAACAGAATAACAGCGATTTTAGGGAACAAGGGAAGACAACCATAAGGTCTGACTGCCTGCAGGGTCGGGCAAAAAGAGCCATATTTTTCTTCTTGCAGAAAGCCAATAAATGGATGTGCAAGTAGGAGAGATATCACTAAATTCTTTTCCTAGCAAGGAATATTAAGATCCTAGGAAAAGAAGTGCATTCCTGGGGGGAGGTCTATAAATGGCCATTCTGGGAGTGTCTGTCTTATGCAGTTGAGATAAGGACTGAAATATGCCCTGGTCTCCTGCAGTACCCTCAGGCTTATTGGAGTGGGGAAAAAAATGCTCCCTGGTAAATTTGAGTTCAGACCGATTCTCTGCTCTCAAACCATGTTTTCTGTTGTTTAAGATGTTTGTCAAGAAAATACATGCATAGCTGAACATAGACCCTTATCAGTTTTTGATTTTGCCCTTTGCCTTGTGATCTTTGCTTTGCCCTTTGCATTGTGATCTTTATGGGCCTCAGAAGCATGTGATCTTTGCTCTGCTTTTTGCCCCTTAAAGCATGTGACCTACTCCCTGTTCGTACACCCCCTCTCCTTTTGAAATCCTTAGTAAAAACTTGCTGGTTTTGTGGCTCAGGTGGGCATCATCGTCCTACCGATATGTGATGTCATCTCTGGAGGCCCAGCTGTAAAATTCCTCTTTTTGTACTCTTTCTCTTTATTTCTTAGACCAGCTGACACTTAAGGAAAATAGAAAGAACCTATGTTGAAATATTGGGGGTGGGTTCCCCTGATAGGTAACCACCTCTGGCTCCAAGACCCATCTAGATTAAGTAAATTTGCTGAGGCTCTGGAGGAAGGTCTCCAGGACTCAGACCTTAGCTACAGATTAGAAGGAATCAATCACTTGTGTCTTTAGATGAATGCCCACTTACACGTAGACATATAGCTTAGAAGGTATATAAACAGTGGAAAATGTTGTAATTTTGAGTTGGTCTGTTGATATTTTCTCCAGCCTTCTGGGAACAGGGTGTTCCCAGTCACAGAAATAAACTGTATTTTATTTCTGTTCTCTTGTATTAATGCAAGAGAAACAGGAAGTGAATTAAGAAGGCAAATAATCAGCAAATAGAACTAAGGAAGATGAGCTTTATTTACTATAGCTGAGGCAATGGTTAATACTGAGGGGATAGTTAATTCAATAATAATTATTATTATAAGTAAAAATAATTATAAATAATAATACCTTATATAATTATAAATAATAATACCAGTTTTTTTCAGAGCATTTTCACAAATATTAATTTATTTTCTTAAAAATATTATTTTAGACTGGGCATGGTGGCTCACACCTGTAATCCCAGCACTTTGGGAGGCCAAGGCGGGTGGTTCATGAGCTCAGGAGATCAAGACCATCCTGGCTAACATGGTGAAACCCTGTCTCACTAAAAATACAAAAAATTAGACAGGCATGGTGGCGGGCGCCTGTAGTCCCAGCTACTCAGTAGGCTGAGGCAAGACAATGGCATGAACCCAGAAGGCTGAGCTTGCAGTGAGCCAAGATCGTGCCACTGCACTCCAGCCTGGGCAATGGAGTGACACTCCATCTCAAAAAAAAAAAATTATTTTATTTGGCCAGGTGCAGTGGCTCATGCCTGTAATCCCAGCACTTTGGGAGGCCAAGGCGAGCAGATCATGAGGTGAGGGGTTCAAGACCAGCCTGGCCAATATGGTGAAACCCTGTCTCTACTAAAAATACAAAAATTATCTGGGCATGGTGGCACATGCCGGTAGTCCTAGCTACATGGGAGGCTGAAGCAGAAGAATTGCTTGAACCCAGGAGGCAGAGATTTCAGTGAGCAAAGATCACACCACTGCACTCCAGCCTGGGCGACAGAGCAAGACTCTGTCTCAAAAAAAAAAAAAACCACTATATATATATAGAATATATAATTGTTATCCTAAAAATGATGCCATATATTTTATAGAGTAGATATTAATCTGCCCATTTGAAAGATGAAGAAACCAAACCTTAGTGACACTGAGTACCTTGTTTTTGGTCACATAGGAAATGATTCGGTCTTGAGAACCCGAGAGCTCTTTTTACAAACCAGTGGGCTTTATGTGGTTCTCAGAGGTTGGAAGGCTTGCCAATGTCATGATTTGGGGTATGCTCCTTGCCATGCTGAACATACCTGTGGTGTTTCATTCACTCCGCAGATATTTGCTGTGCATTGCCTCTTCACTAAGGGATCCGTTTTCAGGGCTGGGATAATCGACAAGAATGCAAAAGGTAAAAGTCCCTACTCTCCTTGTGCTTATATTGTACTGGAGAGAGATCAACAGTGAACAGGGTTGCCCAATACCTGATGCCTCGAGTTTGGTTGTAGAGTCTAGGCAACCCATGAAACATCAACTAATTCCTTTCTGTGCTGTTAGAAAGACAGGATAAAGCCAGTAAATAGTAATATCATACTCCATTTGGTGTATACCCATTCTCATCATTAATTTCTTTTCCCCACTACTTGACTCCAAAATGATAGTTAATTTACTATTAATTGACGTTAATAGTGATGAGTGAGAAGTTGAATATGGAGCATTCAAGAGAAGAAAATGAAGGCATTGATGGAATGGCTGAAATAGCCTTAGACAACAATGTTAATTGTGAAGCGTGTTTTCCATTGGTCAGGGATTGAGTCAATAAAGTGTCTCCAATAGTTCTCCAGAAAAAAAAAAT
Source organism: Gorilla gorilla gorilla (assembly GCF_029281585.2). Taxonomy (NCBI): domain Eukaryota; kingdom Metazoa; phylum Chordata; class Mammalia; order Primates; family Hominidae; genus Gorilla; species Gorilla gorilla. The sequence goes on from NC_073241.2 coordinate 38,981,708, forward strand.
CCTTCATTTTTTCATTTCTAGCTAAAAATTACAAAGCTCTAAAGTAAGAAAAACTGCAAAAGATAATCTTGAATAAGTAATTGCTTTTCAGTATTTTGGCCAAGATTGCACAGATTGCAGGTTGCTGTACTGCTCAGCGGAAGCTGGCACTCTGCCTGCCTGCCATGATATAGATCAGCAAGGGAAGTGGAACTCCATGAATAATACATGGGTGTTTTTGCCACCTATCCAGGCCTGTTTTAATGTATATACATCCAGTTCAATTGCCCAGACCTCTTAAACTGGTATTTAGAGAGGTGTTAGCTTATTACTGCACAGTATGTAAATGAATTTATAGCTTGTCATGAGATATTTATATTCACTTCCATTTAATAAACTGCACTAGTCTCAGCTTATGCAACTGCACCTATGGCTTCTAAAAGGCTAAAAGGATAAGTTGACTGTGGTGCTTAGTGGCTGGTGCAGCTGCTCCTAAGCTTAGGAATTTTATCCCAGTGTCTAAATCCAGGGGCTCAGCAGCCTTCCCTGCTGGGTAATTGCAGAGAACAAAGAAGCAACTCAATCACTTGGGAAAAAAAAGAAAACACTTAGAAGGCTTTCAGAGTCAGACAGTGCTCTCTGATGACAGTTACATTATTAAAATAACAGGAGTTCTGGGAAAGATCAACCTGTGTTTGCAGAGTAATTTGGCTATGGTCTAAAAAATTTCACTGAGAACCAGTTTATTTTGTGAGTGTGCCCAGAAAACAGGAATTATAACAGAGATAAATGGTATGAGTTGACGTAGGTAAAACAGTACAGGCTGACACATGAACCAACCTGAGAACATAGGAGCCTGCAAGCAAAGCAAGGACAGTGGCTCCTGTCGGCCTTTCGCTGGGATGCGGGCTGAAGAGTATGTCTGGATGCTTCCTTCTGCGAGCGTCTTCTCTCATTTCCATGTAGCACAGAATCACATTGATTTAGCTCAGTTAAAAGAGTTAATTCTGCAGCAGAAAATCTCTCAAGTGTCCTTGTGGTGCTTCTTCCCCTCCCTCCTGAGACCATGCTCCCCAAACCTCCCTTCTGTCCCTAAGCCTGTCTTCATTGTCCCGGCTTTTTCTGTCACTTTACGTATTTCCAACACTGACTTGAAGTATGAGGAAGATTCTACCATCACAATAGCCTTAATTATGCTTCATATATTTTGCTTATTAAAGACAGGGAGATGGATAGTTTTCTTTCCTATTTGTTTCTGTCCTGTCCCCAGGCCTGTCTTTTTCTTCTTTTCTTTTCTTTTTTTTTTTTTTTAATTTGAGATGGAGTCTCAATGTGTTGCCCAGGCTGGAGTGCAGTGGTGTGATCTCGGCTCACTGCAGCTTCCGCCTCCCAGGTTCAAGTGATTCTCCTGTCTCAGCCTCTCAAGTAGCTGGGATTGCAGGCATGCACAACCATACCTGGCTACTTTTTGAATTTTTAGTAGAAATCGGGTTTTGCCATGTTGGCCAGGTTGCCCTCAAACTCCTAACTTCAAGTGATTCGTCTGCGTTGGCCTTCCAAAGTGCTGGGATTACAGGCGTGAGCTGCCATGCCTGGCCCCCCAAGCCTGTCTTTTCATCATCCCAGCTCAAGAACCATCTGTCACTACAGATTTCCAACACTGACTTGAAGTATGAGGAAGATTCTACCATCACAATAGCCTTGCTTCATATATTTTGCTTATTAAAGGCAAGGAGATGGATAGTTTTCTTTCCTATTTGTTTTCTCAGCAGATTAACTCATCAGTTAATCAGAAAAGGGGATTAATCAACACATTTCATTCCTTAGGGCTAATCAGATCTTTGCTGTAATCTGAAAAACAAAAGTGGCTTTTTTGTTTTTAGAGTTTGGGTTTCAGTCACTGATTACTTCAGGCTGGCTGTACTTTATATCATTTCAGATATTCAAAGAACACAACTATGTGATTTGACACAATGTCCTAAAAGTTTAAAAAACGAGGATGGTTACAAAATGCAACAGGCATAGCCTCCCTAAGGTCTGGTCTTCGCACAGCAGCCTAAGAGATCCCGTTAAAACCAAAGTCATATGCTGTTACTCTTCTGCATCAAAACTGCTGAGGGCTTCCCGTTTCACATGAAATGAAAACCAGAGTCCTTCCAGCGGCCTCCCTGACCTTGTCCCTCTCCCCGACAAGCCTGGCTCTTTTACTGTTCCTAGTATACGCCAGGCACAGCTCACTTCCTGCAGGGTTTGCATTTGCTGTTTCCTCTGCCTGGATTTCTCTTCCCCAGATATAGGCATAGTCTATCCACTTGTTCCCAATCTGTTTCACTTCCTGTTTTATCCCTAGTGCTCAGGCAGTGCCCACAACATAATATATGCTTAGGAAATATTTATGAATTAATGATTTTTGACCAGTGGAATCCAAAAGAAAGAAAGGGGAAAAAAAGGAAGAAAAATCATTTGCTTGGTAGTTCAATTTGGCCAAAGATTACCTGATATTTTTTCAGTGAATCAACAGTTTCTGTTTAGCGTATTATTTCCACATGGGATTTATGAATTTCCAGATTGTAGCAATGTAAAAACAATCAATGTTACGTTCAACAATCATTTTCAAATCTTGAAGAATAGCTTTCAAGAGGACGGCAAAAGTGCTGTGACAATGGCTCACTGGTAGGGCTGGAGAGCTAGTGCTGCCTGTGAATTTTGGTTGGGAATGTCAGGAAGCCTCCAGGCCACGTTCACTGCAACCAGGCTGCCTTCAGGTTCTTTTCTACATTGCTCTAGGTCAATGATAAATAAGTCTGCTAGAGGAAGGGTTGCCTTGTCTTAAAACAGGTCTTGGAAATTAATCCCAAGGCCAATAAGACTCTGGCTTTTCACCCATGTAGGGAAATCTCTGGGGAACCCTTGGAGTGGCACAGTGGGAGAGACAGCTGCATTCCACAGGCATCTAGCACACTCCTCTCAAAAAAGCAGCAGTCTCTTTAGCATCCTCTGGAGCAATAATAATGATAATTGCTGAGACAAATCGATTAAAACAGAACATGCATAAACAGATACTGCTCCTTCCTCTTTCAAGAGAACAATGAAATGTTAAAATGAATGTGCAGAAGAATTGAAATGAGAGTTTGGAGAGGTGGCAGTTAGAAACTTGGAATGAACTCATAACAGTGAAGAAATATGAACAGAAGCAGTCATTTGGAAACTGGAATTTTGATGTGTCTCACACTGAAAGAGTGAAATGAAAAATCTTCCAGTTCATGCTCTGTTTCTAATTAGTGTTAGGCCTTCTCAAGAGTACTAGTCAATTAATCCCAAATGGAAAGGAGCCATCCATGCTGGATTTCCTCTTTATGAGATTTTATCTCTCTGATACAGTCCTGTTCTGTTGCTTGTTTTCTTTCTACTTTGTAAAAATCAAATTCCCATCTAACTGCAATGGAAATGCCTACTCCTTTCGGTTTCTTTTTTTTTTTTTTTAACTCATCAGATTCTTTCTCTAGTTACTCTCCTGCATCACGCTAAATTTTTAGTACATGTCAGGTTTTTTTTTTAAGTTCTTTGGTATAGCGTATATCTACCACTTTATGCCACTGCAGATAATTATATTTGCTTTTATGTCTGCAAGTTTTAAGGGGAAGGTAGGCTTAGAGTTAAATATATTTGCATATTGCACAAGGGATGCTAGTGTAGGTAAAATAATCAATATGTCAATATGAGTGGAAAGGAGAGAGAAGGAGAATTAAAGGAGAGCAGAAAAGGACACTCTAGGTAGGACTTGAGAAGAGCAATTCAGAGTAGGGCATTGGCAGTAACCAAGAAGTCTGGGCTTCACAGTCAGTGCTGGTGTAAGAGAGGGCAGCCTCATAGTGGCCTCTTGGTCTTATCCAAACCCTGAGTGGGCAGCTACTGTACCTCATTGCTAGCTCTCCCAGAGGTATATGCACTGTGGACATGCTCCAGATGCCAGCGGGGCACATAACAGTGGACAATACCATCTCTTCCCACAAGGAGAGGGAGACAGACTTCATACAAGTCTCTGAGCATTTGAAACATGGATAATTGTGGTGTGGCCTTGGCCTGCCCAACCGGGATACTGGAGAACAAAGACAAGCAGGCATCAAGGAGGGGAGAGGAGCAGGCACTGATAGAAGGCAGGGAAGGATACTGAAGATAAATTTTCTGATCCTGTTTCACCTCTTGTTGACTCCATGCCTGAGAAATAATGCTTGAAGATAATAAAGTATTTTCCACTGTCAGTTCTGCTTTAAAAAAGCCATGGTCCTACCCTGTGAACAAATAATCATATGTGCTAGTAATGCCTACAGTGTGGTTCCTGTGTGCTAGGAAAGATGGATGCTGAGAAACCATGAAGAAGCTTTAAGAAAAGTTCTTAAAATAACTTCTAAAGCTGTAATTCTCAATATTTCAAAAGCTTTTTTAATATTGTAATTATGGATTAGGAAAATAAACCCTGCAACTGACTGAAAAGCTCAGTATTTTAGAGTCTTTTTAAAATGTAGTAAAGGATTAGAATGGAAAAAACTGTGATTCATTGAAGATGTGTTCTTATTGGCCATAAGAAATAAAAGTTCCTCTATAATCTCCGCATCTTAACCCACACTTGTGTAACCAACTGCCCTTCCTTCTGATTTGTTCCCTCCCTCAAAGTGCTTCTAGCACTTTGGAGCCTTCCTTGCAGTTTGGACCAATGATATGTTGAAGGAGTGGTTAATGGACTCAAGCTCACCCTGACCATCAGCCAAGGACCACTTTAGGGTAGAAAGGAGATTATCAGGCAGCAATGCCTCCTTCTGCATCCCTTTTTACCTGACCATGCTTTGTGGTTGATTTGCTTTATCTTAGAACTTGTTGCATGACCTCTGAATAGAGGTCTCAGTTGAAATAACTTCATCATTGCATTGATAATGCTGCATTTTGACACCATCTGATTACCTATCTCTTTCTAACTCAGCATCAGACTTGTTTAAATCCAAACCTTGTTTTTCAGAACTGCATAAAACTTTGAAGGCAATAGCTGTTATTGTCTGCCAAAATGCATTTCTGGACATGTTGTGAGCACTTCCTTCACATGTTGTCATTGAATTTGATTTTGGCTTTCTTTCTTGAAATGTGAAGCTGTGGCACCCAGAAATCAGGGGCTGAGTTTGTCACTGAAACTAGTGACTAGGATCAAATGATTCATCAAAGCAGAATATTATCCTGTGTTTATTATCAAATCCATCCATATAATTTGTTTTCACTCTGGTATTTACAAAATAATGAAGCATAATTGAAAGGTTCAAATATGTACTAAAACCTTACTATTTTATATCAAACATTCATTTTGACATCCTGAAGACATGACGACAGCACGTTTCACTCCAGGACTCACAACCACTGCCCACTGTTCATATTTCACTCTTGCTCTCATCCACTTCGATTGGAATTAGGGGAATGACCATTTTCCAAGTCTCAAAATGCCAGGAATGCTAAGAAAAATCTTAGAGTATCTCAAAGAAATGGATCTTGCTGGTGGAAGACGCTGTTTGTTTCTTTTCATTTCGCCATTGTGCTTGGGCATTCAGTTGTCAAAGATGTAAAGAAAGAAGGCTCAGAGTGGAGGAAAAGCTGGAAAACATTCATTTATTTCCTTTCTTTGATTTTGTGGATGGCACAAATCAACTATATTCTAGAAATGTCTTTCTAGTGTAGAATCAAAATTCATTCTTGACATTTTAAATTGTGTGGGCAGGAGACAGAAAAGGTTGAAAGACATGGCCTATAATAGTCTATCTGGCAAGATGAGCATAATGCTTCCCTTTCCTCAACCTTGGCGTCCTTGGCTAGGATGTCACAAACGTTTTCACTGTTTTTTAATTGATTTTTTGTAACAAAATGAACACTTTTAATCACAAGAATACGTTTCCATAATAAAGTTGGGGTATATCATAATGGGATAAAATCCAAGTGCTTTAAAAATAAATCTAATTTAACATGGCTCAAGACTTCAGACCATTGATAAGTCACTCCCTCACTGTGACTGACTTATTCTCCAATGTAATTCTAAGATGTGAAATGCCGCGAAGATGGTTGGTGTCTACTTTATGAAAGGAAATTCACATAAAGGGGTAATTATCACCATTCAAGAGAACCCACAGGGTTAATTATCCTGTAATTAACCTGTAATCACCTGTATTCACATACAGGGATAATTATCACCATTCAAGACAACCCACAGGGTTAATTACCCTGTAATTAACCTGTATTCACCTGTATTCACATACAGGCATCCCTGTATGTGCCCTGTATGTGAATTTTGTCCTGGACTACTTATATCACCTCTGGCTCTTGCCTTAGATTCTCTGGGGCTCAGCTAGGAAATAAAGGTGCTATAATTGGAGAACTGGGATCTGCTGGTGGTATTCAGGGTCATGCTTCTGGTAGAAGGGGGTTACTGATCAGATGCCTCAAAATTTGGCTCTTATAATATGTATTTTTTGAAAACCTTACTTATGAGGAGATGCATACTTATTTGTGCTAAGTTAATATCAACAGAGTTTTTTGACCACTTTTAATACATACTGGAAATCCATGGATGACAGCCACTCAGCTGGGGGTTGATATTACTCCTCACTTTTCTAAAAGAAAAATCTTATTCTTTGAGCACCTTTATTAACATAATTATTTCCAGTTCTGAGTGATCCAAGAATGTGGAACAAGTTATAAAAATATGGTCATTTCCATGAGTGCTAATTATTTTTTAAAATGTTGTAATTATACAATCCCTACAAAACACTTAAATATTTTTGGATAGCCTGGGGTCCTCAAGGAACTGGTTCTTGTGGCCACTGGACAAGTGTCTGTGCACACACAGACATCATTTATGACAGGTGCTCTAGTTTTTGGTGATGTCAAAATATTTGTTTTACATTTAATAGCTTAGTTTTCAAGTTGCAGTGTTATTATTTGTTTTTTGTATTTTTTCTGTTTCACAACCTCCCATAAAAGAGGAAATCAGACCCCCTTTCTTTCCCTCATTGAGGTAACTCTGCTTAAGGGACAGTGCTAAAAAGGGACAATATTGGTATTCTCCTTGGCTTAAAGACACGATCGGGGTATATTTCTACTATTTTATCTTTTATCACTCTTTTCTTCAAGGGCAAAATAAGACTAAGACAGATTTTCTACCCATTGCCCGATGTTAAACAAACACGTCTTATTTCCCTTTAGAAGTTTCACCGTCACTCCCAAGCATGACTCTGAGATTGTGGGTAGGCAACGCCCCCAAATGTACCCACATGCACGTGAGGACAAGCTAATCCCCCCTCATCTGGGCTTTCTTGAACTCCAGCCAACAGCCCATATACCCTTTTGTTTATTTTGAATTTCCCTTCAAAGCACCTATTGTACTTTTCTGCCTAGATCTTTTGTCAGGTAAAGCACTTAAAGTTGAACTAGTAATATTGAGGACAAGTATATTCTTATTTCTGCATTAGTAATAAAAAATTGATCTGTGAACTTTGGGTAGTGAATGCAGGACAATAAATTGTGTTTGGTATAGATACATCCTTACTTTCCATTATTCATTCTGTGATAGCGTTAACATTAAATGTATGAAAGAAGGGGAGTTTTAATCCCTTCCTATGCAGACCAGCTCAACCCCCTCCAGAGGGCTGCATGTCAAGCAAAGAATACCTTTGTTCCACCTGACAGATGGTAGTAGAGCACAGATTTAAAATAAAGTTCAACTTCAAACATTCCTTCAGGGCTAGGAAAGGCTACAGGGCTTATCTGTCCATATATATGGGAGAACTTTCCCACAGTGAAGAGATGCTCTTATATGACAACTCCTGTCTATACTTCTGGAAGATAGATGGATGGATGAGTGGGTAGATATATAGATAATTTAATCTCACCTTGTAGCACCCCATTATATACCTTGTTGGCAACAATTTGGTTATCACTGTTTTTTAGCATTTTTTCAATTAGATTGTTCACTTGGAGGGACTTGCCCAGTGCTATAGTATTATTTTTAAATAAAATAATTGACTTATCTCAGTTTTTCCCATTAGAAATGATGCTATCAAGATATAGATCCTTATGAAAAATATTTTACTTTCATTCTTACACATAGAAAATATATATTAGATCTCATTAATTCTAAAACACATTTTTTTCAGATTTTGTTTTCTCTGAAACCATGAAGTGCCTTAAATTTGATGAAACACTGTCTATTCCAAGTTAGTCACCATCTGAATATTTTATCTAGAAAAATGGTTGAATAGTTGCTATAGATCTTGAATTTGGATTAGTTTTTTAAAAAATTACATAGATAGAAGTAAAAATTATTCAGTAGTTTCAATTAAGTTTATAGGTATTGGAGGTAACTGGATTAGCATTCTCAGAAATCTTAGGGATTTTAGATGATTTCGTTTGAGGTCAGTAAATCTGGTTGAATGTAATATTCATATTTAGCATGAAACATATGCAATATAGTTAATGCTACTGATGCTGAAATGCATGATAATATAATGTCTAAAATTAGGGCTTCTAATCATACCTGCCATTTAAAGACCCTCTGCAACAGACTCCAAACTTGGGACTTTTCTCATTGGTCCTGAGATTGTGGTGGGGTTTCCCTAGTTACATTTCTGATGGGGAAGGTATAGATCTCAAGACTTCTTTTTGTTCATTGTTCCCTCTTCAAATTGCAAGGGTTGGTTAAAATATGTACTCTTGATATGTAGATTTGTAGCACAGACCTCAATAAAAGGCTCGGTGCAGCGTGCTTCCGGTTCAGCAGGCGTGGTGCCAGTGTCCCGCACGGTGGGGCAGCACAGCTATGCCTTGTGAGGAACAGTATGGCGATGCCTCCACGTGGCCACTCCTCCTCCCTACCTGCCGCTCCTGTGAGACCAGAGATACTAGGCATAGGACTCTGCTCCCCGCATCTTTCCCCATTATTTGGCTCCTACACTTCCCTTGCTGGAATGCACCTTCCCCCTCTAAGTGTCCAGCTTTTTCCCACAGTTTAGGGCTCAGCTAAAATCTGCCTCCTCAATGAAGCCTTGCTAAAAATCTAGGCAAAAAGTACTTCCTCCTTCCTTTGAATTCTTTTAACATTTTAGCTCCTCCGTCGCTCTAGAACTTGTCCTCATTCATTCGGCAACATCATGGTTTATTTACTTCCTATGTCCTGTCTACTATACTCTAAGTTTCTTGATAGTAAGAACTATATCTTATACGTAGGTTTTTGTCTCCCACAAGAACATATATTTGAGAGCATTTTAAGTGGTTGCTGACATGTTTTGTGAATTCCAATCACTATTAGGTAAAAGGAAAATAGTTTTTGTTTTCGAAGTTGCTAAACTCCAGTTCAATGTAATGTCCACACTCACATCCCTATTCCATTGGCACATGAGGCCCAACTCACCCTGGGAAGCCTGCAGTAGGAAGAGGTCAGTGTTGATATTTTTTCTCTTTCTGGCCTCACTTCCTCTCCTACTCATTGCTGCTTTGGAATCCGTCCAAGATTCTAGTTGAAGGTTGGGAAGAGAGGTAAGGAAGAGGAACTATCTTACTTATCTGGGTCTTGTGGATTCTAAAAGTTGATTCTTTCTTTCCTAGGGGACCTTCTGAATTTTTTTTGAAGACCAACCATATCACTGGGGTTCTCTTTCTTGGGGGTGTCCTTCTTTCTCCAATTGGCTGCCTTTGATGTCTTTGTCAGACTTATTTCTTGTGGTTTATTCTTTCTTGAATTCAACTCATCCTCCAAGCAGTCTACTTGGCTGGAGTCTCTCTCAAGAGGACTCAGACTCTGCGGTGGAGTTGGCCTCTGGCCCACAGAACTTTTGCAAGCTTTGCTGCTTAACACTGCCATTACAGTTTCCACCTCCCCTCACTCTGCCATCCCCAGGCAGCCAGCCAACACCTACCTTTACAGTTCTCTGGTATGATCAGGACACAAGTAATTGTGTCCTTTGTGTTCTAGGAAGCAAGTGCCAAGCTGTGGTTCTCTGGATGCCACCTTCACTTGGATATACCTATCCCTCTGCCTATGAGACAGAAAAACACAGGCCACAGGAATATTGATTTTCAATGGAATCCCAATTGCTGTTCTTTTCAGGCTCCACAGTGAATTATTTACTATCTCTTACAGTCTGGAGGTGGGTGATGGGCTAGTGCCATAAGGACCTATTGTATAATCTCTTAGCAAGGGACTCATCGGTGCTCTAGTGGCCTCTCTTATCATGTGATCAGACTTGACAGGTAATGTAATGATTTTGGGACCTTAGTAAAATCTCACACTTTGGGTCCTTAGCCAAAACTGGGACAGCAGGAAAAATAACTTTAAATGTCTTCTTAGACCTACATCTCTCCCACACCTGGCTGAAAGGGCATGGTTTTGTTCAACACGGTTCCCTCCGACCCCTGTATATCCTCTGTACTTCATTGTGTGAACTACTGATCTTATGAGAAGACCCGAAGTCTGATAATAAAAATTGTATTCCTATATTCACAAATGATTTATTTAAGAATAACGGAATATATCACCAAATTTAGCCTGCTCTTAACATACAGTATCATTCACCATGGTTCTGCCATCGTGATAAAAATTCTGCCTCACCTACCTCTATCTTTCGATGGGTAAACTATGCACAGAGAAGATTTGATGGAAACTATTTCAGCAACTGAAAAATAGGAGAAAGAAAAAACTATTCCAGAAATCACAGACACTGTTATTTCTATTTCAGGCATACTTTGCAAAAAAAAAAAAAAAATCATAAAGTCAGCGTTTTGGGTAAGAAAAGAAGAATTTAGTGAAGTTTTAGACAAAATATCCAATAGGTCTAGGGATCAAGGGTTAGCATTTCCCAATGAGCTTCATTTGTTTAGCATTTTTTTAAAATTATGAATTCACTAGTGATGTAGACCAGTGTTTTCCAAGGCATGCTCTCTAGCCTGCATATGGGAATGGATTCTTAGCCCAGTGTGTGTGTGTGTTAGGGGAAGTAGGGAGTTGGTATAAACTAGGTTGAGGGAGGAAGCTAAAGTATAACTAACGATGCACCTTGGTTATATCTGTGACACACAGAGGTAGACACTATTTTGTCCTAGATACATCGATAACTACTGATTTACCCAGCATCCCCTTCTAAAACTTCTCTGCCCAATCTCTATTCATGCGACTACTGTGGGAACCACCATAGAAGCATGGTAACCTCACCTCCTGGTTATTTGTTATTTGTCCAGGGGTGGGCATTGAACCCAATGTGGGTTAAAAACCTCCCTCTTTAGACATTTTAAGACAGAAAAATGAGGATAAGTCTTTTCTGGATGCTTCCATCTTCTGATACGAAGGTCAAAAAAGGTGGTGGTGTGGCACACCCAGAAGCAGAGGGAGCTACCTGTCCTGAGGAGGAATCAGCTGCATCTGAACAGAAGGAGAGAGAGAGAAAATCCTGATGCCAGCTGAGCCTGGGAGCCAGCCCCACCGATTGCCCTCGGTCTCTGACCTCCCAATATCTTCATCATAAGCTTTGCTTTGTAGAGTTTGAGGTGAGTTGGTATTATTTGAAAACCAGAGTCCTAACTGATGCATTTACTTTAACAAATGAAATAATATAATCTTCTCAACCTCACAGATGCTCTTCAAGCTGGTAAGTCAGGGCAGCTGTGGGTCTGTGAACTCCCACGGGAAGGTGGAGTGATCAGCACACCCACTTGTGACTTGCAGCTTGTATTCTTTCCTGTTTAGCCTGCCATTTGCATTGCATGTCACACTGAAACAAAAAGGAGAATTCCTAAATGTTCTCACATGCAAGAGCTTCATAATTTGAAATTTCCAGAAGCAGATAGAGAGCGCGTACAGGAGGCAGCTTCCTGCATGGAAATGACAGGAGAGGGAGAGAGTTAATATGTGACAGAAGTGAATGCTCTCAGAGCTTAACAAAAAGTCAGAGTCCAAGAAACACTGAAGGTTTATGATTCTTGGCTAAAGGGTTTCTTGGACTTGATAAGTAACAATTTTGCAAAATGAGCATATTTGCCAAAAAAGGAGCATTTAAAAACCCTCAGTTAAGAACTCAAATTAAAGGCAAATTCTTGGCAAGGAAGGTGGGCAGAGATGTGGGAATGAAGAGACGTCTCAACAATGTGAAAAGAGATAGGGTCCCACCCTCAGATCTCAGCTCAAAAGCAGCAACTACCTTTGAGTGGCGCCACCCGCTCATTCTGCTGTTTAAGTCCATTTGTGTGTTACATACTTCATAGCGTTGTGTTCCATGGTACGTGAATGTGTGTCCAAAAGTGAAGACTTTGCTGATAACCACAAAGGTTCCCAGGAAACAGAGAGAGAGAAAAGAGAAAATGTGTGTGTGTGTGTGTGTGTGCATGTGTGTGCGGTGGGGGGTTCACACTGGTGGTAGTGAAAAGGTGTTGAGTTCACCAAAGCTCGCTGGTTTAACTGGATGATGGATAAATTATTCCAGCAATCACTTCTGAGAGTTTTCTGGTTAAAGGCAGAATATCCCGGGTTTACAGAATGCCTCTCTCCAAGCGATTCTCTTTGTGCAAAATCCACTCCATCATTCACTCAATCACTCAATCATCATTCATGGATTTAATTTGTTGAACACTGAGTATGTGCTGTGTTCTGGAGATAAAGACAATGTAGAGAAGAAAACAGGCAAGAGAACACAATGCCCCCAGCCCGCCAATCAAGGGCTCTTGCAGACTCCTGCACAGGGTTCTATGGAAGTGTGTCCGGAGTTTGTTCCTGCCAGTGGGTTCGTGTTCTTGCTGACTTCAAGAATGAAGCTGCAGACCTTCACGGTGAGTGTTAACAGCTCTTAAAGGTGGCATGGACCCAAAGAGTGAGCAGCAGCAAGATTTACTGTGAAGAGCGAAAGAACAAAGCTTCCACAGTGTGGACTGAGCAGGTTGCTGCTGCTTGGCTGGGGTGGCCAGGTTTTATTCCCTTATTTGTCCCCTCCCCTGTTCTGTTTCTGTCCTATTAGACTGCCCGTTTTCAATCCTCTCTGCGATTGGCTACTTTTAAGATCCTGCTGATTGGTGTGTTTTACAATCCTCTTGCTAGCTACGGAGCACTGATTGGTGCGTTTTTTACAGAGCGCTGATTAGTGCATTTTACTATCGCCTTGCTAGCTACAGAGCGCTGATTGGTGGGTTTTATAATCCTGTTGTAAGACAGAAAAGTTATCTAAGTCCCCACTCGACCCAGGAAGTCCAGCTGGCTTCACCTCTCACAAGGCCTTAGGCCTTGAGGGGAACAGGCAAAGCTGGTTGGAGATTGCAGCATGTGACTAGGAGCTCTGAGGATGACTGAAAGGTGTCCAGGAGCTGGGTGAGGAGAGAGTACACAGGCCAAGGCAGCGGCACCCCCATGCCTCAGGGTGAGGGCAGCTCGGCCCATAGCAGCAGGGGCACAGCCGCAGTGTGGGGAGCATGAGGAGAGGGAGTGTGTGTGGCCTGTGAAAGTGTGTGTGACATGGGTCTGGTGTGAGGAGTGTGTGTGTGATAGTGTGTGTAGTGTGTGGTGTGAGGTGTGTGTGGGGTGTGGTGTTGGTATGGTGTGAAGAGTGCATGTGAGATAGTATGTGTGTAGTGTGTGGTGTGTGTGATGTGTGTGTGGTGTGAGGTGTGAGTGTGTGGGGTGTGGTGCTGGTATGGTGTGAAGAGTCTGTGCAATAGTGTGTAGTGTGTGGGGTGTGTGATATGTGTGAGGTATGAGTTGTGTGTGTGAGTGTGTGGGTTGTGGTGTGGCTATGGTGTGAGGAATGTGTGTGTGATTGTGTGTGGTGTGAAGTGTGAGTGTGGTGTGTGTATGATGTGTGTGTGGTATATGAGTGTGTGAAAGTGTGTGGTATGAGGTGTGGGTGTGTGTGGTGTGAGATGTGTGAGGTGTAAGGTGTGTGTAACCATATACGAGGTGTGAGGTGTGTGAGCATGTGTGTGGTGTGAGATGTGTGAGGTGTGTATATGTGCAGTGTGAGGTGTGTGGTGTGAAGTGTGAAGTGCGTGTGAGCATGTGTGTGGTGTGAAGTATGTGTGAGCATGTGTATCTTGTCAGGTGTGAGGTGTGTGTGTGTCATGTAAGAGGTGTGTGAGAGAGCGTGATGTCCAGGTAGTGGGTTAACTGGTCTTCAGCAGCAATGGCAGAGGGTAGCAGTGGGAGCTTCCAGACAGCCACAGGCCTGGTTATGACTGGCTGGGATGGTGGGTCCCCCCAAGTAGCTCCACAATAACAATGGGCTTTTTGGTGGCCATGACCTCATGAATCCTCTCTATGCTGTAAGAACACAAGAAAATATGTGGTTTGCATTTCACAGATTACTGTTAACATTTTACAGATGAGAGCTTGGAACAGCACGAAGACGTACTGACATAATTTACCATAATTTTGCAGCAGTTCTGTGCTGGAGAGTGGAACACAGACTCGCCTTTGATCCCTTCAAGTAACCTCATTGCTCATCAGTGTCGCTGCCAAGCTCCTGGAGGAAAGAGACGATGCTATAAACGCAAGACGCAGTGCTTCTCATTGTGCACTTGATGAGCGGCTTGATGGTCATCGATGTGTGTCCCCAGGGGAATTTGATTCCTAATGACAGGTGTGTCTCAGTACCTTAGAGGGCTTTTTGAAACAAAGTTAGTTGTTACCTAGTACCTTATGATTGTGGGACTGAGCAAAATGCTTACGTTATTAATTCTTGACTCGTATTACCTAAAGGTTTGATGGCATTTCAATACTCTCCAAATGTAATTTTGTAGCCAATGCTTAGGAATGAGCGGCTGTACTCTAGGGATTCCAGTCTCTTTCCCTTTCTTATTTTCCCCTCCAACGGCTCACCCTTTGTCCGAGTCATCGCATTACATCATTCTCAGAAGAGGTCGTGGCAAGAGCAGGGAGATGAAACAAAACTCATGATGGCCATTTTGTTCTCTTCTTCAGTAGCTCTCAGAAATGATTTGACAGGACATGTACCCACTGGCTAAAATGCACTTCAGGGTTCACCTTTGCACATGTAACTCCTTCATAGTCGTCATCTCTTCCATCCCCTACTCTCCCACGCCCGCTCACCACACACACATAGACACAACCCTGCACTCAATCCTTAGCAATATACAACTGAGGGTAGGTTGTGGTTATCTGGACTTCCTAATTAAGAAGCTTAAAAAAAATTAAGAGAAACATACCATGTAACAGATCATACGAACCCTCTAGACTCAGAGTATATTCTGGATCAACCACTAATGAAAAGAAGTTTAACTTTGGGCATATATCTCACTGTCTCTGAGCCTCACTTTTCTCCTGCAAAGCTGGGAATGTTGGCTTAAATGCTGCTCAATTCCCTTCCAATTCTGTGGAGTTCACATGAGCAAAATGAACTTTGCACCCCAGGGCATGAGGAATATTCATCTGATGCTTTAAGTTAGAGTGTTCTTTCTTTGCTGTCCAACAGCTGGAGATAATTAATTGCAAATAAAAAAAATGGTCTGCAGCCCAGCTTTCAAGATGAGACACTCTGTCGATGGTATTTCCATGAACTTTGCAAGATGTATTAGTTGTGGAATACAGGCCGTTGGAATTTCCAGAGCCAACTTCAAGGATGGGATTGAAGCAGTATTTACAGAGGCCAGAACCTACCAAGGAAGAAGTGATGTGTGATTATCATAAGAGACCTGGAATCTCCGGTTTTAATTGTTGTAGTAAAACCGGTAGAGGTACGACCCACGAATTAAGCTAAATATTAAGTTTTTGATTTGAACTTTTACCACAAATGGAAAAAAAATGCTTTCATTTTCAATCAGTTGTATGAAGTTATTTGGACATAGTCAGATCTTTCCCCCATCTTTCCAGTAGTAAATTTAATCTTCAGTTCCACATACAGGGAATAGGTCTATTCAATAAATTAGGCAAATGACAACAGGAAAGCTGAAGGACAAATAAATAAAGGCTCATTCTTCAGAAGGGTGACTAGAAGTATGCCTTTACAATTATTATCTGCCATTATTTTATTTTACATTAGTGTCAGGGATATTATTCCAAACTGCTATTTTTCCCTCAGTTGATCTGGCAATAAAGTATTGCCCAGGACTTCTAGGCTGTGTTTATACAAATATTTAGGAAAAGCCTTAAGTAGCCCTTAAGTATGTAGATATAAATTTCTCGCTATACAGCTGTGTTCTACTAAATATTTTTATAATTATCACATAATGATGGGGAAAATACTAGTGTCTGTAGGGGGAGGGGGTGTCTCTGTGTGTGTGTGTGTGTGTGTGTGTGTGTGCGTGTGTTTCTGCTATACTTTGAATGTCTGTGTCCCTCAGAAATTTATGGCAAAACTTAATTCCAAATGCAATAGTGTTAAGAGGTGGGGTCTTTTGGGAAGTGATTAAGCCATGATGGCCGCACCCTGGTGAATAGGATTAATGCCCTCATAAAAGAGGCTCCAGAGAGTTGCCTAGTCCTTCCATTTCTTCTGCAATTGTGAGGACACAATGTTATTTCCTTTTGCCTTTCTGCCCTGTGAGGACCCAGCAAGAAATTGCCATCAACGTGGAACAGGCCCTCACCAGACACCAAGTCTGCTGGTGCCTTGATCTTAAGCTTTCCAGCCTCCAAAATCATAAAAAATAGATTTTTGTTATTTATAAGCTATCCAGCCTAAGGTATTTTGTTATAGCAGCAGAAATGGACTCGGACAGTTTTCATGTCTTTTTCTTGAGGGAGATTGGGAGGAAAAGGGAAGAAGTTGTAATTATTTAGTTAATTAAAATTGGCTTTCTGCAGCCTTAGTAAAGCTTTGGAATTTTTTTTTGTTGGTCCATTGTCTAGCATGTTCCTACCATAAAAATGAAGTTCTTCCTAATTTCAGAAATGACTTTTTATTCAAGTATTCATTTCAATTATGTGTCAAGAATTCAAAAAAAGATAATTTTAATATTCTGTACTCAAGCACATTTTAGTGACTTTAATATCCAGAAGTTTGCAATAATCACATCAGTTCTTTGGTTTTGATAATGAAGCAACAAGCAAGAGAAAGAACTGCACTGATCAAATGATAACTTGGCTTGGCATCCTTTCCTTGGTAGAAGAGAAGTGGCAAGACCAATTTCCTGCTAAGTTGGGGATGTTTATCAAATCCTTAAGTTGGCTTCTGAAAGTTCCATTTCTTGAGTGATACTACCTTTTTGCTCATACAGAGCTTTTGTTCATTGAAGGCTACAAACAAATGTATTTGAGATATTCCTCTTTGGTTCAGTGAACAACTTCATGACTGCTGTCTCTCCTTGTCCATTGATGCTAAAGCGTTCCCAGCCTCGTCTCCTCCCAGAGCCAGGTCAAGTGCATGAGTTTCCTTACGGGTCTCTACCTTCAGGTTCTCTCTAATTTACTTTCATGAAACAGCAAACTAATTCCTCTAACACACTATTTATTATGATCAAGTTCCCATCTGAAATAACCCAGTCACTAATTTTGTCTCAAACCTTGATTTCTACCCCAAGCGCCAGACTCACAAATCCCATTGCCTGCTTAGCATTTCCACGTGGATGTCTCATCATCATCTCATATTTAACATAGTCAAATTGAACTCCTGATCCCTTCAAACACCTCTCAAATCATGCCCCATTTCACTAAATGGCTCTCTTTGGCACCCTGCTACTTAAGCTCCAAACCTTGAAGTCCACCCCCGCCACACAAACCACATCCCATTTCACGCGATTCTCTTGCATCTAACTTTGAGGGGCATCCAAACATAACCCCTTCTCAGGACTTGCTCTGCTCCCTCTCCAGTGCAGGCCTCAGCAGCTCTCAGGAGGCTCCTGAAACTGCCTCTCAACTGATCGCTCTGTTTCTCCTCTTAATCTCCTGGATATCAGTGTCCACACTTTACCCAGAAGATTCCTTCAGAACATAACTCAGACTCCGTCACCCCTCTGCTCACAGCCCTTGGTGGAAGGGCTGAGAGGAAACTCTAGCCTTCACCACGGCCCTTTGGGGCCTCCTTGATAGGATGCCTGCCTCATCCCTGACTTCCTTCCCAACAGCTCCCTCACCCACGTTGCTCCAGCCTCACTAACCTCTGTGCTTGCAGGACTTGGGGGGCCCACAGTTTTTTTTTCTTTTTTTTTTTTTTGGCGGGGGACGGAGTTTTGCTCTTGTTGTCCAGGATGGAGTGCAGTGGAGCGATCTTGGCTCACTGCAACCTCTGCCTCCCGGGTTACAGAGACTCTCCTGCCTCAGCCTCCAGAGTAGCTGGGATTACAGGTGCGTGCCACCACGCCTAGCTAATTTTTGTATTTTTGGTAGAGACGGAGTTTCACCATGTTGGTCAGGCTGGTCTTCAACTCCTGGCCTCAGGTGATCCACCCGTCTTGGCCTCCCAAAGTGCTGGGATTACAAGCGTGAGCCACCACACCCGGCCAGGCCTACAGTTTTCTGAAAGCTTGTGCTGTTTGTTCCCTCAGATAAAAAATCTCAACTCCCCCTCCCACTGGCTTCACTTAGGCCCCTTCTCATGTGTCCTCTTGTCAGATTGACACATCCAGAGCAGAGATCACTCCCCTGGGAGCACTCCACACTGGTGACCATACCACCTGCCGATTTCCCTCTGTGCCCCTTACTCTGCTGGGATTTTCATAGCACCTTTCCTCACCTGTGGCATGTTAGACAATGAGCCCTCAAGAAAGGGACTTTACTTTATTCACTGCTCCATTTCTAGCATCTGGATTACAGTCTGGCACACAGTAGGTACTCTGTAAATATTTACTGAATGAATGATTAATAAGGCCACCCCAGTGCCACTAACACTGTCAGCTGCTCATTCATTCTGGGCTGGATGGAACAGGCTGGTGATCTTTTTCTTTGTTCCCTATCTCCTATCTCAATTCATATAGTATATGTTATAATAAGAGTAATTTATACCCTCATTACTCTCCCCAGTTATCTTCCTGTCCAGACTACTCATAAAAACAATGCCTTTCCTTCTGAACAATATGCTTCTTACCCATTTACCTAATCAAGGCAACACCGGGTTCTATAATTTCTGGTATTTAAAAAATTATTATTTTTTTAAAAATTCACATAAAATGTACTCTTTGTTGGTGTACAATTCTGAGTTTTAACATACATATACATTCTTATAACCAATACCGCCATCAAGATACAGAATATTTTTATCATCCCAAAAAACTCTTTTATTGTGGGAGTCCCTACAAAATCAAACCCTTCCCCACCCCAAGGCCCTGGCTATCCCCAATTTCCTTCACTATAGTTTTGTGTGATCCAGAATGTCACATAAATGGAATCATACAGGATATAACCTTTTAAGATGGTTTTTTCTCCACTCAGCATAACATTTTTGAGATCCATGCCTATTCTTTTGTGCATTAGTCCCTTGTCCTCATTTATTGCTTCATTATGTTCCATTGTATAGATATGCCAGAGTTTACCCTTTGCTTATTGAAGGACACTTGAGTTGTTTCCAGTTTTCAACAATTATGAATAAAGCTGCTATTTACATTTGTGTGCAGATTTTTGTGAGAAAGTAAGTTTTAATTTCTCTATGGTAAATACTTGTAAGTGGGATTGCTAGGTCTTACGTTCAACTTACAGAGTGTCTTATAAAGACACTGCCAGACTTTCCCAGAGGAGCTCTACCATGTTGCATTTCCATCAGCAGTGTATGAGAGTTCAATTTCTTCATAATCTCAATGGCATTTGGTGATATGATTTTTAAAAATCGTTATTCTAATAAGTGGACAATGAAGTCTTATAGCGATTTTAATTTCTGTTTCCCTAGTGGCTAATAATATGGAATATTATTTTATGTGCTTATTTGCCATCTGTATACCACCTTTGGCATCTGTTCAAATCTTTTGCCCATTTTTATTGGGTTATTTATTTTTCTCTTATTTATTTTCAGAATTTTTTCATCTATTCTGGATATAAGTCCCCTGTCAGATATATTATTTGCAAGTATTTTCACCCTGTCTGTAGAATCTCTTTGTTCTCTTAATGTCTTTTGAAGAAAAAGCATTTTTTCATTTTAGTAAGTCCGATTTATCTTTTTTCATTTTTTTTTACTTTTATGGATTATGCTTGTGGTGTTAAATCTAAGAACTCAAGGTCACATAAAGTTTCCTTGGTTTTATTCTAAAAGTTGTATAGTTTTATGTTTTACATTTACATCTATAAGCCACCTTTAGTTAACCTGAATCATGTTTTTGCATACAGTTGTACAATTGTTCAAAACACTAGTTGATAAGACTAATCTTACTCAATCGAATTGCATTCTTATTTTTGTCGAAAACCAGTCAGGGAATATTTGAATGGGCCTATTACTAAACTTTGTATTTTGTTCCGTTGACATATAGAAAGTAAGACTATGTGTTTTCAAATACCACACTATCTTGATTAGTATGGCTTTGTCTTAAAATGGGTAGTGTGAATTCTCCAACCTTATTGTTCTTTTCCAAAATTGTGTGCTTATTCTCATTCCTTTTTCTTTACATGTAGATTTAGAATCTGCTTATATTTGCAAAAATTCCTCTTGGGATTTTGATTCTGATAATAATCAATAGAAAAAATTGGGGAGAATTGACATCTTAAATCTGATCTTTCAATTCGCTGATTTATTTAGGTTGTTGATTTCATCAGCTTTGCATAATTTTTGCTTTACAGATCCTGAACATGTTTTGTTAGATAAATATTCAAATATTTTTGAGAACTATTGTATATGGTATTATTTTTCAAATATTGGTTTCTAATTGTTCTTAATTATTATATAAAAATACAATTGATTTCTGAGAGATGGTCTTGTATCCCGTGGCCTTGTTAAACTTATTTATTAGTTCCAGAAGATATTTTTTGTAGATTCTTTGGTATTTTCCAGTAGAAAATATGTATTCTCTGAATACCAAAAGTTTTTTTGTTTTTCCTTTACAATATTGCTTTTTCTTGCCTTATTGCACTAAGATTTCAAATACAATGTTTATAGGAGTGGTGAGATTAAACATACCGGCCTTCTTAGTCCTGGGCTGGGTGGTGGGGAAGAAATAGTCAGTATTTTACCACTAACTATAAAGTTAGATGTGGGCTTTCGAAATGTCTTTTTAAAAACCAGGTTAAGGAAGTTTTTTTTCATTACTACTTTGCCAAGAATGTTTATTATGAATGGATATTGATTATTTTTAAATGCCTGTTCTACCTCATTTGATGTAATATGGTTTTCTCTTCTTTAGACTATGAATTTGATGGGTTACTCTTGATTGATTTTGAATATTGAATAACCTTGCATTCTAAGAAAAATTATACCTCTTTATGGTGTATTTTTTGTTATGTATTGGTGAATTTGATTGGCTAATACTTTTTGTGTAGTTATCAATGTCCATGAAGTGGTATTGGTCTGTAGTTTTCTTTACTTGAAATGTCCTGTGTGGTTTTTGTATGAGAATAATTCCATACTAATGAAATATATAAAATACAAAGAGTTCTGATTTTCAAGATATATGAATACTCGTTATTAAGAAGGGATATGTGTAAAGACACGTCTCACAGCATTTTTGTTCAGAATTTCAATAGTTATCTTAAAATTATATGAACTCTAACATAATAATAACTGGAAAATCTCCAAATACTTGGAACTCAAACAACAACCTTTTCAAAAAAGAAAAACATCTTATGAGTCAAGAGGAAGTCTCAAGGGAAATCAGAAAACATTTAAAATGAGTAAAATGTTCCCTTCTCTTTTATTTATTAAACAGATTAGTGTAGAATTGGTGTTATTACTTCTTTAAATGTTTTATAGCATTCCTGAAATTATCTCTACATAGAATGTTCTTTTTGATAAGATTTTTAACTACAAATTTAATTTCTTTAACAGATATAAGACTATTCAAGTTATCTGTTTCATCTTGGGTGAATTTTACTTTGCTACGTTTTTACTTTTCCTACTTTTAAGGAAATGGCTCATTTTTTTCTAAATTGTTAAATTTTTATGTAGCGAGTTGCTGGTATAATATAATAATTAAGAACAATTAGAAACTGATATTTGAAAAATATCATGTACAATAGTTCTCAAAAATATTTGAATATCTAACAAAACAAATTCAGGATCTGTAAGCTAAAAACTATGCAAAGCAGATGAGAGAAATAAAAACTCTAAACATATCAGTGAATTGGAAGACTAAATTTAAGATGTCAATTCTCCTTACTTTATTCTGTTGATTTTCCCTTATTATTCTTATAATGTATATGAGTTTATAGTGATACTCCCTCTTTCATTCCTTATATTACTAATTTGTATCATTTCTCCTTTATATTTGTATGTCTGGCTAGAGGTTTATTATAGTGTTATTAATCTTTTAAGAATTGTTGGTTTACTCTTTTTTTTGTTTTCAATTTCATTTATTTCTGCCATTATTTGTAATATTCTTTTTTCCTGTGTGTTTTGGGTCTATTTTCTTCTTTTTTCTGCTTTCCTGATGCAGAAGCTTAAAGTGCTGATTTGAAATCTTTATTCGTTTCTAATAAAAGTACTGAGTGCTATAAATTTTCCTCTAAGTATTGCTTTAGCTATATCACACAAGTTTTGATAGGTTATATTTTCATTTTATTCAATTCAAATATTTAAAAATTTCCCTTAAGACTTGTTTTTGACCCATGAAGTTTTTTAGAAGGGTATTGTTAATTTCCAAATATATGAAGATTTTCAGTTATTATTTTGTTAGAGTTCATATAATTTTAACATAACCACTGAAATTCTGAACAAAGACACTGCAGGAAGAATGTGTTCATTTGTTCAGAATTTCAGTGGTTTTGTTACATCCCTTTTTAATGTCTGCTATTCAGTTACTTAAATAATTTGAATCCTTAATCATTTCCCACATCATTTCTGACTCAGCCATCCTTGGCCATTTTATTCTCTTCTGGATAAAGTTACTGGATATTACTGGTCATTTGATTCCTTTCAAATTGTTCCATAGTCATGTGTTGCTTAACTACCAGGATACATTCAGAGAAGTGCATCATTAGTTGGTTTTGTCATTGTGTGAACATCACAGACCACACTTATACTTACCTAGATGGCACAGCCTACTACACACCTAGGTTGTATGATATAGCCCATTGCTCCTAGGCTACAAACCTGGACAGCAGGTTACTGTGCTGAATACTGTAGGTGATTGGAACATAATGTAAGTATTTGTGTATCTAAACATAGAAAAGATACAGTAAATGTGGCATTATATTATGGGACCACTGTCGTATAAGCAGTCTGGCACTGACCAACACGTCCTTTTGTCATGCACAACTGTACATCCACCACTTCCAAATTATTTAATATTCTTTCCTATAAAAGCTTCTACTCGGTGTAAAATTCTCTATTCTCAATTCTCTAAACACAATAGGCTAGAAGTCTGAAAATACTTGCCTTTTTCCCGTGACTGTGCCTTAGCTGTTACATCTGCAGACGATTTGGTGCCCTTATCCTTTTTCTCCCTTGCCTATGTCCTGCCATCCTTTCAGAGACTAATTAAATTTTATCTTCCCTTCCCAAGTCCCTTTGACATTCATGACTACCCCTCAAAAAACATTTTCATATATTAATGCAAAATGAAATTTCCAAGCCAGGTCATATAATCCTTAGATGCCTGAGGATAACAATCAAATATTGTGCCTCTTAGTACTCTGAGAGTAGAGTTCACTGCACATAGTAGCTTCTCAGTGAAAAGTTTTGCTCTTTTTGCTCCTTTTTACAGGTGATTTGGTGGTGAGCGCTCACTAGAAAATAAAACCTATGGTGTTTAGAGAACTGAGAATAGAGAGGGGCATTTTACACAGAGTAGAAGCTTTCAGAGGAAAGAATATGACATAATTTGGAAGTGGTGGATGTACAGTTGTGCGTCACAAAAGGGCGTGTTGGTCAGTGCCAGACTGCTTATATGACAGTGGTCCCAGAATATAATGCCACATTTTACTATACCTTTTCTGTGTTTAGATACACAAATACGATAAAACCTAGATAATTCTTTAACCGCCGTCTTTACCCAAAACACAGAATAGCATTTCTCCAAATGTGTGTAGGGGTATATAAGAGGCTAATTCCAATCGAAAAAAAAAAGTTCTATTTTCAAAAATTGTTGGGAAACCATGTGTGGCAATCACCTATTCACCCCATTGGTGGAAGCGGGACTCTCCACTTTAAGTAGCACAAAAGGCGGCCAAACACACAACACTTAACACTGGGCAGATGGGCTGCACATCAGTTTATTAGTCATACATGCTCACAGCCAGGGCAGGAAGGCATCACACACTGTGATGGGCCACATGAGAGCTGCACTCAGGGGCGGAGGAAGCCAGAGGGGCTGTGGGAAGCAGAGCCATGTATACCAGGAGGGTGAGGTGACCCCTGGTTCCCACGGGAAGATGTAATTGGCTTGTTTAATTTTATGGCTGGTAGGGAGCTGAAGCCCATTCGATTGAGGACCAGAAGAAGTGCAGTCGGCCCAGCTGATAGGGGAATTAGCTAGGTGGGGAGCTTATCTGGTGAGAACGGGGGAGGCGAGGCCTTTGGGGCCTTATAAGGCTCAAAGAGGTCAAGTCAGCACTTTAAATTGATAATGCTAAGCAGATTTGCTTATTACAGGACTTCCTGGAGACTCTAGTGTGCTAATGTCAGTGTACTTTCAAGAAGGGGTAATATATGTGGTGCTTCTTAAACCTATTTATGCATGCTACAGTTGTTAAAGAGGAAGATTTTGTTGGTTGGTGTTTAAGAAATTCATTTTGAAAAATCCTGCTTTAGAACATTGATATATTCAACATGGTGGCTAAAATAGTTATGACTAAAGTGATTGTCCACTTAATTAACTTTTATTATAAGAAGTTGTATGGGGAAAATAAAATAAAATAAACTGCATATTAACTACGGTAAAATATTTCTGTGTGCCTTTCTTTTATTTGAAAATTCCCATCCTTATTTATGCTCAACCTGAGTTTGTCTTTAGCAACATGTCTTTTCTATTAAGTAGTATTTACTACACTACACAAATATTTTATGTACAGTTTTCTAAGATCATCTTTCAATTGGATAATATCTGTGAGTAAAATTATAGGTTTATTTAGAGGAACAAAGACCATGAACGAAACCTCATATTAACTTTGTGGCATGTTTCTGAACACATTCAGCCCAGTTGAGGGCTGTCTCACATACATTCAAGGTAGTTGGGTCCAAGATAAAGTAGGTAGCAAATAGCTCATCTATTCCTATGTTCTCTCAAATTTGCTCTCTCTTAACACACACAGCTGTTCCATTTGTCCCCAGCCATTCCATTCGAGGCAGCTACTGCTTCATACTCTGCAGAAATCTTATTGTAATCCTGAAGAAATTGACTCCAGGAGGGATGGAAATGGTGATTTCCTTCTAATATTGGAGTATGGAGATGGTAAAGTATCTAACACTGTTCAAAATGCCTTCAATGGCTCCTTTCTATCCATCTGTTCTGCCGTCTTGCTTTTCCCTACCTCTGTGCCTCCACTTTTCCAAATTGTATTCCCTGGGCATGCTTTCTCCTCTTTGAAGAGTGTTTAAATTCTGGTGTTTATGAGGCTTCAATTCATATTTTATTTTTTCCCATAAATTGTTCCTTGACAATACACAAGATGTCCTCAGTAACACTTAATAGTGTGCTGAATCAAATTGTTTCTTTATTTATGCTGAGACCAACGTTTTTGTTTTAGAGAGTCATTTATGGAATATAATTGTAGCTCATATTATGCTATAATACACACATATTACTTAAATATAATTCTGATAAAATAATTCATGTGTTAAATAGTGAATACACAAAGATTTGAAATTTACCATCACTGATGTGCTTTAGAATTCACAAGAATATTTTATAATTTTTTTTTCTATTATAAGATGTAGGTCTGGGCACGGTGGCTCACGCCTGTAATCCCAGCACTTTGGGAGGCCGAGGCGGGTAGATCACCTGAGGTCAGAAGTTCGAGGCCAGCCTTGGCCAACATGGTGAAACCGTGTCTCTACTAAAAATACAAAAATTAGCCGGGCGTGGTGGTAATCCCAGCTACCCAGAAGGCTGAGGCAGGAGAATTGCTGAACCCAGAAGGTGGAGGTTGTAGTGAGCAGAGATTGCGCTACTGCGCTCCAGCCTGGGTGACAGAACGAGACTCCATCTCTAAACAAACAAACAAACAAAAAGAGGTAGAATTGGCTAGCACTGTAATAAACTTGGACAGTATTCTACTTGATATTAAGAAGTATAAACTTATTTTTCCTTTAAAAAATTATTTGTTGCCACAAAGCCACAAGTAGTACCTTATTTTATAACTTGTGAAATTAATCTGAACATAAATCACCCTAGAAAAAAATAGTGTAAATCATGGCAGAATGGGTAAAAGTCAATAGGCACATAAGCATCATAACAACCTGTGAAAGATGAGGTCAGATGGAGATAACTCCCTGTGGTAATAAGAGAGCCCTGGGAGGGGAGGAGCAGGAAAGACAAGGGGTCCCTGGGAGTCACTCTGTCTAGTCTCGGGATCTTGGGAGACACTGATGATTTCCTGTGCTTTTCCCCAGGAATTTGGCATTGAACTTGACGTTAATCCGAGAGAGTTTCCAGTCCCTGACTGCAAGGCAGGATGAGGACATGTGGCCCCGAGGTGCAGGGCCTGTGGAGAGCCCAGAGCTGTGGGCAGACAACATAGTGGCCCCACAGAACCTCAGGGGCCTCGCCCTGTCCAGAGCTCCACATGAGGTGACGCCCTGCAGAGGGAACCTCTGACCAGCAGGCAGGGGCCCCATGTTGCCCTGGTGGATGGAAGTGGACATGAGAGACAGCATAAGACACCTGGGACAGGGTCCCACTGGGCCTGGCACTACCTGGCTGAACTGGAGTGAGGGCTTGGCTTCTCCATCATCTTTAAAGGGGATGATGCTATGTGTTGTAGATGTGGAAGCGATGTAAATAAACCTGGCACAGAGGACGCACGACATTAATAATTGTTTCATTTTCTAAGTATGTATGGCTTATCACATCCCAAAGCTGCGTGAAGGATTGCTAGGGAGTAAATATACAAAAATTATGCAGGACTTGGAGCAATGCGCTGTCTTCCAGGGGAAGAAAGACACCCAGTTGGCATATCTGGGCTGGTCATGTAATTTAGAGTCCTAAGGGGAATGAGTCTGAAAGTGGGAAGGTGTGAGAGTATTAATTATGCCACTATAGTATATGCCAGAAAGGACTGTCCTGGCAAACTGTGGTGTGTGGCCACCTTAAGCCTCAGCAGAGGATTCCTGCCCTCCTTGGATGAGGCTGGGCCTCCTTTGAGTGGCTTCCGCGACGTTCTGCTGTACCCACCATCACCCTAACCAAACCGTGTGGACGCTTATTAAGGCTCTGTCACATTAACCCAAAATAAGCACCTGCTCAGGTGTCAGATGAGGTGCAATGTTGGGATCAGGAACGTGTTCATTTAGATACCTATTCATCCTAGCTCTGGGCAGGTGGTTGAAGTTTAATATTTATTTGCCAAATGGTTGTAATGTTAAAAGTGAGTGGTATCTCTAACTTTTGTAATTTGGACCTCAACTACATTACATATGTGCATATGTAATGTATATATATAATGTGTGGATATATACATTACATTATATATAATGTATATATGTAATTCATATATAATGTGTGTAAATACATTACATTATATATAGTGTATATATACATAACTACATTATATATTATGTATATAACCTAAGCATGTGCTTTTATATCAAATGGAATCTATAATACAAGTATGTATAAAATAAATTCCAAAATGAGTAGTACATTGTTTATGCTATTGAACAAAAGCAATGTTAGGCTTCAACAGTCAAGGTAGGACTACGAAGAAAATGTAAACTTTATGCTAAAGAAAAGAAAAATGATTAGTCTTCAGCCTTAAAAAAGAAGAAAATCCTGTTACCTGTGACACCATGGATGAATTCAGAAGATATACTAATTAGGTAAAATAACCCGGGCATAGAAAGACAAATATGCATGATCTCACATATATATGGAATCTAAAACAAAAAGCAAACTTCTAGAAGCAGAGAATAGAATGGTGGATACGAGGGGCCGGAAGGACAGGGAGATGTTGGTTAAAGGACACAGAATTTCAATTAGACAGGAGGAATACCTTCTGGAGATCTATTATACAACATGGTGCCCATAGTTAATAATAATGTGTTGTATACTTCAAATTGGCTAAAAAAGTAGATTTTCAATGTTCCCACTACAAAAGGATAAGATGTAAGGTAATAGACGTGTTAACTAGCTTGATTTAGTAATTTACAACATATACATATATTCAAACTTGTCATGGTGTACCATAAATATGTAAAATTTTTGTCAGTTAAAAGTAAATAAATAAGATAAAAATATGGAGAAACATTGAGTTTGAAAATATATGTGAGAGAATGAAGTACCTTATCCTGTGTATTTTGTTTTGCATTGTTTTATTAAAAAGTCAATATTTTTTCTAACTTAAAATATATTAAATGTTATGGTAGAGTTAATAAAAGTAATTATGGAGATTTCATTTTCATCTCAGTTGTTTTAAAAATAAAAGAGCCTTAAAAGTTATACTTGTTTTCTGGTTTACTGCTTCACCTTTGTTGATATGATCATGGAGGATATTTAGATACACTAGGACATTTTTTCTTTAGGGTAGAATTGTTTGTTTTAACTGTGCATTAAAGATTTTTGCATTAGGATTAGATTACATCGGACGTATTAGAGTTAGTTTCCACTCAGTAGGAGACTTATTAATGTAGTTTTTGCTTTGAAAGGCACTAAAGTTATGAAAAGAAAGGTCCTGAGGTTATACTAGTCATTTCTGATGGTAAACTCCGTTTTAAATATATTCGCATCAAGTTGGCAGTCTCTTGAATATTGAACTTCTGTTAAGTTTCACTGGTTACACATGACTTAATATTTTATTGGGTAGCAAATAGACGGAACACCATTTTTCCTGCCTTTAAAACGTATATAAGGGCCAGGCGCGGTGGTTCACGCCTGTAATCCCCGTACTTTGGGAGGCCAAGTCCGGCGGATCACGAGGTCAGGAAATCGAGACTATCCTGGCTAACATGGTGAAACCCCGTCTCTACTAAAAACACACACACACACACAAAAATTAGCCGGGCGTGGTGGCGGGCGCCTGTAGTCCCAGCTACTCCGGAGGCTGAGGCAGGAGAATGGCGTGAACCCGGGAGGCGGAGCTTGCAGTGAGCCGAGATCCCGCCACTGCACTCCAGCCTGAGCGACAGAGCGAGACTCCTTCTCAAAAAAAAGTATATAAGATACACATGATAGTAAAATGATTCTCCTGTATCCTTGATGGTTGAATACACGGTCATCGCCTTTTTTATTACTCTAAAATTTCCCTTTTTTTTTCTAGATGTTACTGTCTGATTTTCTTCTGCCTTCTTTCTCATGTAGTCTTAAGGCATAGATAGCTTCTGTATTTAAAAGCTATGACCGAACATTTTTATTAATGTTCTAAAAATAAAACCTTACATTTATGAAGTATGTGAAAAATTAATATCAGAATCTCAACACTTTAATTTTTACTGTGACTCGTCCCCAGTTACTGTCAGTTTTCTTTTAGAAATTGAAACATAACAAAACCACAAATAATATAAAAATACTTTTTATTTTAAAACTCACTCAATTTTTACCTTGGATTTCAATAGTAAATTCCAGTTATTGGACAACTTATTTAATTTTATATGCCTATTATACTTGATTTGAAAAGCAAAAGAACATAAATTCAAGTTGTCAAGTGATAAATAAGATTGAAATTCTAAACGGGAGGATTTTTGTATTGTTTCAAATTGGGTTATACATTGTCTGCCATTTTTAACCTTTTCCTGTCATTTTGAAGTTAGTAATTTAATTTTTTGTTTGTGTCCCAATACAGTATTTTATTTTACTGTGATAAACTTCAACTGAATTTTACCCACTGTGTTCTATTTATATTGACTTTGAGAAAACTCTTATTTATTTATGCATTGCAAAAAAAGTCATATGTAAGCAAAGTGCCTTCAGTGGATCAGGTATTATGCTAGGAGCAGTGGATACAGAGATGTAAAAAGATGGTTCCTAGCCCTGTAGGAAAAAAATCATAGGTCAGCAAGGGGGAGGTAAGAGAGAGACACTAAATCACCAACCACAGCACAAGTGATACATTTCACAAAAGAAGAACACACAAAGAGCTGTGGAAAACCTGAAGTGTGATCACCTGAATTATATAATTTTATGCATTATGAAGGTGTGTCTATAGCTCTTCTTCCTTTCTTTATAATTTTGAGAAAACCTCTTTTTTCTGATTTTTAGATTTAAAAATTATTGGTATTATCATTAGGCTTTATGATATAATTATATATCAAGCTGTATTAGGGTCCTCCAGAGAAGCAGAACCAACAGGATGTATGTATGTATATGTGTGTGTGTGTACACATATATATACACACACATATACATATGTATATATACATAAATATGTATATATACACATATAAATGTACACATATGTACATACTTGTATATACACATATATGTGTATATGTGTATATATATGTCTCCGTGTGTGTATTTTTAGAGAATTATGGTCTATACACACACACACACACACATACACACACATTGAATTGGAGGTATGTATATATCTCCAATTCAATGAAGAATTGGCTCACATGAATCTGGAGACAGAATCTCCAAGCTTTGTAGTCCGAAGGCCTGAGAACTAGGAGATCCAATGGTGTAAGTTTCAGTCTAAGTCTGAAGGCAAGAGAAGACCAGTGTCCCAGCTTGAAGACAGTCAGGGAGAGAAAATGAACTCTCTCTTGCTCAGCCCTTTGTTCTATTCAGGCCTTTAAAGCAGCAGTCCCCAAACTGTTTGCCACCAGGAACTGGTTTCATGGAAGACAAAGTTTCCATGGACTGGGGGCTGAGGGGGCAGGGATGGTTTTGGAATGAAACTGTTCCACCTCAGATCATCAGGCATTAGTTAGATTCTCACAAGGATAATGCAACTTAGATCCCTCACATGCACAGTTCACAATAGGGTTCACGCACCCAACAGAATCTAATGCAGCTGCCCATCTGACAGGAGGAGGAGCTCAGGTGGTAATGCTCACTCACTGGCTGCTCATCTCCTGCTGTGTGGCCTCGTTCCTAACAGGCCATGGACAGGTACTGGTCCGTGGCCTGGGTGTTGGGAACTCTCACTTTAAGGGATTAGATGAAGTGCACATACAGGGGAGGCTAGTGTGCTTTGCTCATTGACATGTTCATCTCACCCAGAAGCACCCTCACAGACACACCCAGAATAATCCCTAACCAAACATCTGGGCATCCCACAGACCACTCAAGTTGACACATAAAAGTAATTATCACACTAGTCTATATGTGTAATGAAATCTTCTCAAAGAGGGAAACTACAGTAAATTATGTTTGAACATAAACAGGTGAATACCGGTGTTTTGGTCATCTTCTCTATACTAGTTTTCGCAAACTATGCATTATTCAAGATTGTCCTTACTTATTCATGTCTTTTTCCTGTATTTTAATTCTCTTTCTGCTTGGCCCCATAGTTACTTTTTCTTCCGTTTTTTAGCAAATATAATGTATAACAGCTCTGATCATAATTCTCCAAAAAGCATAAAATTTATGCTCTGCTAAAATTTTATTTATATCACCTAGTTTTGTTTTTATATACTAATGTAGATAGTCATCACAATCATACAATATCCAGGACTGAAAAATCACACACCAGAAAAGCAATTAAAGTGATAGCTTTCAGTTTATATTAATAATTGATAAGAGGACCATTAAAAATGCATGTGTGTGTGCACGTATATGCTCTCACACATAGACACATGTGCACACCACCATGACCTATTTCTAAAAGAGATATAGTCCAGATATATAAACTCACTTTTAATCTTCTAACACCCACCTCACTTTATTGCCCTGCAATTACTTTCTTTGATGCCCCAAAGTTCTACTGTAGCCTTGATTTAGAGAAAACAGAGAGAAGGAGGAGATCTCAGCATGCAAGATCCCACGGCTACTCCTGGTGCTAGAAAAGCTCCACTTTGCTCCCACCTTCCCAACTTGTTTCACAAAAAAACAGATCCCATTATGACGTAAACTCATTGATTATTGAGATCAAACATACCAGCATTCCAAAGAGGAAGCATTATTGGTTTCCTTGTTTTAAAAGTCAATGTTACATGATTGCCAGTAGATAGTATATCCTATTAGGAGGTCACATCTGTAGAATTAGTCTGTTTTGCAAACTGTCTTGAACTTATTTTAAAAAAATATGTGTCAGGGTAGCTTTTAGGTTTACAGAGCAGTGCAGAGAGTTCCAGTATATTTTCTCTTCCCCACCCCCCTTCTCTTCCTGTTTCCCCCATTATAAACCACTTGCATTAGTGTGGTATATGTGTCATAATTGATGAACCAGTATTGATACACTGTTATCAGCTAAAGTCTAAAGTTTACATTAGGCTACATTCTATGTTACATAATTCTATGGGTTTTGGAAAATGTACATGGTCATGCATCCACCATTCCAGTATCATACAGATTAGCTGCATCACCCCCAAAATCCCCTACGTCCTATTTTTTCATCCTCTGTGTCCTTTCTCTAAATTGCTGACGATCACTGATCTTTTCACTATCTCTATAGTTTTGCCTTTTCCAGAGTGCCATATGGTTGCAGTTAGATATTTGATTTCCTCCATCAGAGTTTTTATAGTTTCCTTACATAGATTTTTATACATATTTTGTTCAATATATTCCTAAGTATTTCATTTGTTTGTTAATGCTAATGTAAATGGTGCTGTGTTTAATTTCACATTCTAATTGTTCATTCCTAAGAAAGGGGAAAGTAGCTGACTTTTGTATATTAACCTTATATCCTACAACACTGATATAATCACTTATTAGTTCTGGGAGTATTTTTTCTGATGTTTTGGGATTTTCTACACATTATCTGCAAGCAATGTACATTAATGGCAATCTTTTGTTACATTTGCTGATAACTGAGAAGCCATTCCCATTCACCTAACTGCTATAGCCACCTACAATGCTAGTTACCAGTAATTTCATTTTAGTGATCTATTAACTTTTTCAGCCATCACCATATTTGGTTGTGAATTAAGGAAAAAAGATTTCAGAAAAGGAGGGATAATTTGACTGTGTTGCACAGTGCAGGAGTAATATTGTGTGTGTGTGTTGACAATAGGGTTCACGCTCCTATAAGAATCTAATGCCACTGCTCATTTGACAGGAGGTGGGGTTCAGGTGGTAATGCTCACTCACTGGCTGCCCACCTCCTGCTGGGTGTGTGTGTGTGTGTGTGTGTGTGTGTGTGTGTGTGTGATCAATTCTGGTTTCCTCGAAGATATGTTTGGCATAAAGATAGCAACGGAGGAGGAGGAGATTATGCCAAGAAAGGTATATAAAAGAAGAGTACAAGAAAGTAAAGATGAAAGATAGTAAATATGTATATATATACACACATATATTATATACTGCAATATAATATATTGTATATATGCAATAATATATGTATATTATTGCATTTGTGTATATATACAATATAATATATTGCATACTATAATTATGTTATAATTATATATATTATATATGTATTATAATTATATATATTATATATATTATATTGCATATATATGCAATATATTATATTGCATATATATTATATTATATATTATATATATGCAATATAATATATTGCATATATATGCAGTAACATATATGTATATTATTGCATTTGTGAATAATAAACTCTTGCGTATGACTTTATAACATTCTGGGTGTTCACACTTTCTTCATGAAATTTGTTTTATATTGAATTCTTCAAACATTTTATTGCTTTACTGACCAAAAAGCAAATACTGCTACTACATCATGTTTAAGATTATAGAAATAATACATTTGTGTTCAAGTAAGTTAAATAATTATTTACCAAACCTTTATATCAACAGAAATTGTTACCTTTTGTATAGCCCAAGTTCCTTAGATTATGAAACACTTTTTTCTTAGTAAAATTGAATACTGAAATCTTACTAAACATGTTAAAATTACATACTTTTACTTCTTATTTTCATATGCTATAATGTCCTATTAATAAAGCTGTTTCTGATGCCACTTAGGAAGGAAGTAAAAAAGATTTATGTGGCTGTGCAAAATAGTGTTGTGTGCATTTGCTAGCTTTGCTCGTCTGCTGAAATACTTACACACAACAGGTACTTCTCAATTTTCTGCCTCCCAGTTTTTTCTTGTAATAAGAGTTAGTTAGCTTTTAAGTTATAACTTGTACTGGTAGCTGAGACCCTGTTATGAGGAATATTAACAGAGAAATCTAACTGTGCAAGTAAGCGCTATTTTTTTGTTTGATATATTCTTCTTTAGTAAGTTAACAAGAATGTAGAAGAGTTGTGTCATTAGGCTATTCCAGAAAGTTAGATAAGATAATGAAAAACAAAATCTGAATTCATATGGAAAGTTGTAGAAGGTTAGTAAATAATCTGTTTTGATTTATAACAGTGAATCTGAAAGATGTAATAAAATATATTAAAATTTTGCCAAAGTTGACCAATTTTTGATTGATTTATTCATAAGGAGATGAAAAAAATCTTGTGAAACTTTTCCAAATATCGTTATGTAAAAACTTGGGTTTCTCCATCATTCTGAGCAAACTATCGCAAGGACAGAAAACCAAACACCACATGTTCTCACTCATAGATGGAAATTGAACAATGAGAACACTTGGACGCAGGAAGGGGAACATCACACCGGGGCCTGTTGTGGGGTGGGGGGAGGGGGGAGGGATAACATTAGGAGATATACCTAATGTAAATGACAAGTTAAAGGGTGCAGCACACCAACATGGCACATGTATACATATATAACAAATCTGCACGTTGTGCACACGTACCCTACAACTTAAAGTATAATTTAAAAAAACAAATTTTTTAAAAAGGGTAAAAAAAAAAAGAATCTTATTAGTCTTTTTCAAGAACTCAGTTTTAAGTTAATCAATCTTTTCTGCTGTATTCATTTCCCTCCCTACTTTTCCATATGCTCTCTTTTTTTTTTTTTTTAACTATGTTGTGGTCTAATCGACAAATAAAAATTACATATATTCAAGGTAAAAAAAAAAAAAAAACTTGAGTTTCTCTGTATTTAGATGGTCAATTCTTAGAAACCTTAATAAGATGTATGAAGAGGTTTTTTTTGTTTTTGTTTTTGTTTTTTTTACCTTTTCTATAACCGACTTGATAGGAGAGCTTCTATACTTCACTAGAATAATAGTTGCTTTCTTTACAGGCCTAGTGGGCATTAATCAATTTTGTGTCTAAGCCAGAAATTTTATCCTCCCATAAGTGCCTTCGCTTCTATAATGCCTTTGGAAGTGGTCATAACAACTTACTGGCTCCCCCTTTAATTAATGAGTTTGAGTAAACGTCTTTGACGTGTGCTTATTTTGCATTTGCCTGAGAGTCATGATTTTGCATTTTTGAAAAGTATACTTTAACATTTTATTACTAATAAAGAATTAATATATTGATTGAGAAGGAATTAAGTTCCTGATTTTCGACATGAGTAATGGGTCACAGCTTTAGCCTAGGTTTGGGCTATGTCCTGCCCTAGGCGGAGGGCTGGTGAGACAGACAGCCCAGCAGCTGGAGTAGGAGCTGCTGCAGCCAAGGCTTGGGTTGAGGGAGTGTGTAAGCAGGTGGGGGAAGGTGCGATGGGGTGGCAGCTTTGGCTGAAACATCCCCACGGCAGATGGAGTCAGTGTCGAAAAAGTCACTCATCAAGTGATAGCTAAGCAGACTTATGTGTGAGGACCTATCATACAGTCCTGAGACTCCCAGACTTGCTCAAGCAAATTTTATGGGGGCTGGAATCTTCCAAATTGCTGGTGAGTCTGGGCCAGAGCAATGCTACTTCACAACATTGTTGTTAACCTTGTTTACTCCTAGATTGATGTCGACTGAAAAAGGACCCAAGTTAATGACAAGATTTTTGTAATCAATTCCTCGACAGGAATGAAAACAAAACGTACCCTAGGTCCTGTAAAGGGCAGTGTCTGGAGTGCTAGGACCTAGTGTTAGCTCCATCTCTCAGTAGCTGCTAGGCTTTAGGCAAGACTTCCTGTGACCCAGTTTCTCATCTGTGCAAAACGGAGCTGACCTCCATGATGGTCACAGGATCGTTACAAGGATCACACAAGTACATGTGTGTCCCATGGCCAATGACAACAACCCATATTTCTATCTCACCCCCTAGGAGCTCGTGACTATGCTGAGTGTTTTTTCTACAAAACTCATTTAACACACTCAATATGAGGGTTATGAGCCCTAGGAGGATGAGGTATTATTGTCGCCATGTTATAGATGAGGGTACTTGCCCAAAGTCATGCAGTTTTGTCCTGGGGGAGCTAGGTCTGGAATCCAGGCAATGCGTCCACAGTCCCGGTGCAGCTCCCTGTTTCAGCATACTGAATCTAGCAGGGAAAGCTCTTCAACACCTTGTCAAAGCCTGTGTGAATGTAGAAAGCATTATTTTTGCTGTTACCCCTGTCCTCCAGGAATTCCCGATCTTATGGAGTCGGAAGATGGAGAATATTGCCAACCAAACAGATGCCATTACAAAGAAAGTCAAATGTGGTTCACCTTACCCACATCTTCTTGTCAAAAACGTTTTGTTAACTTATTTTCTGCCATTGATATGATGACACCAGGCCTTACAATTTTTTCCAATATAAAATTGTGTGAAACTGAATATGATTTTTCAAAGACAGAGGCCCCATGGAGATTCTGATGAGTCTCCCTAGGAGAGGATCAACCCACTGCTGCACTCTTGTAGAGAAGCAGCCTTTTAAAGAAGTGCTCACATGCAATTTAGGCTTAAGCCAAGAAGAGTAAGCAACAACGTGAAGTATTTCAGAATAAATAATAGCTCTGCATTGATGAGCACACACATGCAGTTGTACCTACATCACCATGCACTCAAAGTGTGTACCTTTTCTGAAAATTAAAACATGGCATGTGTGCACTTTTGCAAATGACCCCCCAGACGGGAATGTTGGCACTCCAGGACGGGCTTCACGCTTCACTGTAAAACCATTGTTTTGAGGCTCCAGCAGTGGTATTTGGCCAGCCTTTTATCCGGCACACACCCCAGCCCAGTGCAGTTGGAAGAGGTCCAGAAATGCGGAATGCTTTAGTCTGACTGCCACGTGCACGGCCAGCAGCTGGCTGTAGACATGGTGGAGATGGACGGAGAGACGACCATGATCTTGCTACCATAGGCTTTGCTTTAAGGACCCTATTGTTTCAGAGAAATTTGATTTTTATGTTCTCTTTTGTTTAGCCAATTATCTGCATTCTTACTTTTTTAATGCATACATTATAAATAACCTTTTCTCCTTTAGTTCTAAAGATACTCAAACTGTCATCTGCATCCTCCTGAAGGTGGGGACTCCTTGGACTTCAGCTGTAGTCTGAATGTTCCCCCCTTTCCTGGCTCCCACACACAATATTCAGGACCAGTGGGCACCTTAGATAGGGAGCCCTGAAGCAGCTTGATGCAGAATCAGGTCCCTTAGGATAGGCGTTCTTCCATGGTCTTGGGACGCAGTTCTTACAATTAGGCTTTTGCCTTAGTAGTGGCTGGCTTCATCTTTCGGCCATCTATCAACTTGGGTCCTTTAGGAGTGGAGCTTCTTTTGTTCATGAGTCTTCCCAACCTCCCCACTGCATCCCCACAGGACTCTAGGGTCCTACTACCTTCTATCCAGCTTCTCTGACATCACTGCCTGACTGTTCAGACTCTCAAGCTTTGCCTACCCCTAGGTTCCCTGTCCCTCACTGTGGGAAGGATTGTCCTGGTGTGTTACACCCCGTACACACCTTTACACTGGGATGGGTCTTATGGCTTCCAGCTCCTGTGGTTCGAGCTTGACTTACATTCAGCTTTGGCAGTGGGAACAGTCCCAGCGTGGGGCTCCAATAATTCCATTTCCCTTAACTGCACCAAGCCTACTGTTATATATCCCCTCATATGATTCAACTTAACATATTCAATTGATTTTTACAGTTCTTACAACACATTCATAATTTTATCACAAAATTAATCATAAATTACTATTGAAAGAAGATCTGATCCCTGCTGCATATCATCGGGAAAAAACAAGCTACCATAATTGCACATGAAATATTTTCACTCTTTCATTCCATTATCTGTGCTGCAGTGAGGATTTTGGACCATTTTTCATGCTCTCTGCAGAGTTCTTATTCCCCTAGCAGCAGTACTCCATAATGGAGCAGACACTGGGGCAGGCGCAGCTCATGTTTTAGATTATGTTCTTCTCTTCCATGTAATAGATTTACTCTTTCTATGTTTCATGGAAATAGGGAATATCTTATTCTAAATATTTGACTTCCTAGCATTGCTACAATACAACTGAAAACTTGCCATCTGCACCCTATACTACCATCTGTGGAGGAAGACATGCTGGACCAGAGAATCTTAATGGCAAGTATATCAAATAACAGCTAATATATTTTCATTTTCAAAAAATATTAGAAATACGTAAAGAATAAATTAAAAATCAATTATAATTTCACATTCACAGATGATTACTGCTCCATAGTTTGATATATGTTGATTCAAGTTTTTTCTATGAATTTACATGTTATATGTTTACAGAAATGGCGTGATTCTATGCATAACATTTTTGTGAACCATCTTTTCCTTTAACAATATAGCCTAGACATTTTTATATAGAGATCCACATCACTCCATTGTATAAATACACAGCACTTAAAACAATCAACTCATTTTTGTAGATTTCTACCTTGTATGGAGTCTTCACTTTTATAAGCAGTGATGGCGCCGCTGTATTGACACTGCTCCCTTGTCAATGGTTAGTAACTACATGGCCTATTTCTTGACTCTGTGTTCCATTCCACTGGTACATGTAGGCATTCTTTTGCAACTACCATGGTGTTGTCTTGATTACCATCATTTCATAAGTCTTGATGTCAAGTAGTGTTAGTGCACTGAGTTGATTCTTTTTCGGTGTCCTGTTGGCTATTCTTTTTCTTTTACATTTTCATATAAACTTTAAATTCATTTTATCAATATCCACAAAATAGCTTGCTGGAATTTTAATTCCTATTGCCTCGAATCCACAGATCCTGTGGGACAGAATTAACCTCTTAACTATATTGAGAATTCAAATTCATGAGCATGGAATATATCTCCATTTAATTAAATCCTCTTTAATTTCTTTTATCAGACTTTTATATTTTATGTATATAGATCCTGTACATATTTTAGTAGGTTTGTACTTAAGAATTTTATTTTTTGAGCAGTTGTAACTGGTTTATTGCTTTAATTTCAAACTGCAATTGTTCATTGCTGGTATATAGGAAAACAATTGACTTTCGTATATTAACCTTGTATTCTGCAACTATGCTAAGATTGCTTATTAGTTCCAGAAGATTTCTTTGGTCAATTGTTTGTGATTTTCTACTTAGTTAATCATGCCATCTTTGAACAAAGGCAATTTATTTTTTCCTCCCCAATCTGCTTACTTTTTATTACCTTTTCTTGTCACTATTGCACTAGTGAGGGCTTCCAGTATGATGTTAAGTAGGTGTGGTGAAAGGGTCATCCTAGCTTAGCTCGTGATCTTTTCGGGAAAGCATTTGGTTTCTTGACATTAAGTATGATTTTAGCTGTAGATTTTTTGGCAGACATTCTTTTTCAAGTTGAGGAAGCTACCCTCTACTCCTAGTTTTCTGAGAGTTTTTATTGTTAAAGGGGGTTGGATTTTGTCAAATATTTTTTTCTGCATCAGTTATCTTCTTGCTATAATAGACTATATTAATTGATTTTTAAATATTGAACCAGACTTACATACTTGGAATAAATCTCACTTGGTTGTGGTATGTACATTTTATTTTATTTTATTTTTTCAGACAGAGTCTCGCTCTGTTGCCTAGGCTGGAGTGCAGTGGCGCGATTGCTGCCCACTGCAACCTCTGCCTCCCGGCTTCAAGCAGTTCTCCTGCCTTGGCCTCCCAAGTAGCTGGGTTTACAGGCACGAACCACATACCACACCTGGCTGGTATGTACCTTTTAAAGATACATTGTTGAATTTGATTTGTTAAAATTTTATTGAGTTTTATTTACATCAATGTTCATGAGAGAGTTATGGTAAAGATAACTAAAGTTATTAAATTTTGGTGAAAAGGGGAAAATAAAATAAAAGTACACTCATGCATTGCTTAACAACAGGGCTGTCTTCTGAAAACTGTGTCATCAGGCAATTTCATCATTGTGCCAACATCATAGGGTGTGTTTTTACAAACCCAGATGGCAGAACTTACTACACACAGGTTATACAGCGTAGCCTACTGTCCAAGGCAACAAACCTGTACAACATATGACTATACTGAATACTGTAAGCAAAATATGTAAGTAAAAATATGGTCTTACATTCTTGTGGGATCCCTTTCGTATATGTTGTCTGTCATTGACCGAAATGTCCTTATGTAATGCATGACTGTGTTTAAAGAGAAGGACATTTAAATAGTCTTGGGAAATAGGTAAGTAAGAGATTAACAGACGCACTAAATGCTATTTTATTATACTTTCAACATTTTTTTCTTTTCTTTTTCTCTTTG
The DNA here is from genome assembly GCF_029281585.2 of Gorilla gorilla gorilla. NCBI lineage: Eukaryota > Metazoa > Chordata > Mammalia > Primates > Hominidae > Gorilla > Gorilla gorilla. The sequence continues at coordinate 39,022,528 of NC_073241.2, forward strand.
AGATTCCACACATCCATCTATGTAGGTAACTAGCTAAAATTGATATGCTATATTCCAGTTCTAGTCTCTACACAATTGTCACAAATCCTAATGCTCTTAATCACCCATCTCCTGGCATGTGGCCTAGTCACAGGACTCAGCCCATTCCCCTAAAGCCTGGTCTTGTTTAAAGGAGTCTTGTATCTGATTGCGTCTCACATGAGCTAGCAGAGTGTTCTTCAGCTCATTATCACTGACATGCTTCCTTATGTCCTTGCCTGTTGCCTGCAAAGCTGCTTAAAGGAGCCTGCTGCTTCTTTGGAGGACACCAAAGTCCCCAACATTTGAGTTTTGCCTACTCATGCTCCCAAGCCCCTATTGTGAATTGTAAGATCATATTGGGGTCTATGCAGAAATGTAAAAATGACACTATCTCAAACTCTGGCCCAGTTCTTCACCTAGATGCCAAAGGAGTTCTACTTGTGTTCAATGTTAGAAAGCATCTTCTGGAAAGAACTGATCCTCCTAAAGATTTAAACTCAGTCCATGAGACTAGACAAGGAGGGATGACACACCATCTCTCAGCTCTCCAAGGCCTCTGATTCTTACCTATGAACACCTCATTGGAGTGAGATATTCCCCTCTCCAACAGGTTTTGGTCACTGTGCAGTCTCAGTCCTTACCTAGAAAAGATTTTACCTAAAATGCTAAAGCTTAATCCAAAGGTTTATTCTCAGGTTCTTAAAGATTTGCATGAGGATGTTCTAATTTTTGTTTAAGCTTTGATTGTGATCTAAATTCAGTGGTATATACTTAATCTGGACAAACACCTTAAAACTAAATACAGATGTTTAACTTCAGAGCCTGAGTTAGCATTTCTGTTAAGATTATGTTTGATCAGAGAAAGTTAAGTTGTACCAAGGAAGACTTCACAATGTTTCAAAAAAAAAAGTAACAAAAATTGAGTCATTACCCAGAACGCTAGCTTCTTAGTTTATTTAATGGAAAAGAGTCTGAGCTACAGAGGTCAGCAACCTAATGATTTGGCTATGGAGACAGTGTATTGATTGATTGTTTCTTCTTAAATACCAACTTGGAGTTTATTCCCAGTAAGTGTGGCTGTAATTATGTAATGAAGAATGTTTTTCTGTTTACAATTCCAGAGATAATTAAATGCAGATTTCAAAAATTCCACAATGCTGTCTTTTAAAAATAGTTTTCCTCAACAATAAGAACTAATCTATGTACAAATATTTCATTTGATTCTGGGAACAATTTATGAAGCAGTTTGTTCTCTTAGTTTATGGACAAAGAAATAGGGAGAACTGCTTTCCAAGATCACGTGGATGGCAAGGGAACAGTGCTCCTGAATCTTTCTTGTTTAGCAGAATCATATTCCTCATGATGCCTCCACGGTTTCCGAGGATGTTCCTGGTTTTCTTTCATTTAACATTTGCGTAAACTTTTACAAGAATTTCTCATGATACATTTAAAAATATATAACTGCGTATGTGATTAGCCATGATTTCGTGGATCACTAACTTGCACGGTGTCTTTCAGTCTCTGCCAACATCAGATTCAGCTGAGAGAAGAGGTCACCCAGCCATGTCCCCAGAGGCCCCGTCCTTCCAAGACGTCTGTCCTCTGTTCCTTTGAGAGGCTGAAAACAGCACAAGAATGCCAAAGGGATATGGATTCCTCCTTAGTACTTCATAATACGCAGGCCACCTGCTATTCCTTGTCTCTTATTTCTTCCAGGGAAAAACTCTGCTGCTTTGCTTAATGAAGTCAAACTATAATTTGAGAGTGGGGGGAAAATACAGTCAATACAGTCTAAAGAAATGTATAAGAGTGAAAAAGACTGGTGAGATTTCCCCCATTGATGTGTATTTATTTGTATTGTATTACGAATTTGATGAGAGGTTTGAAAAGGCAACTCCTTATTTCATGGATTTAGAAAAACATTTTTTGTTAATTCATATCTTAATGTGGAATGTTTTTCCTTTGAACTGAATAACCCAGTTCGTTGATCACAGGATGATCTGGTCTAAGGGCCTGTGATACGGTTGGCAAGATGTTGGGTAATTGATCTTTCTCCCAGTTCCCCAGCACAGAGCTCAGGGATGTGTTTGGACCTGGAGAGGCTGAAAGTGCTGGATGGTAGCAAGAATATAGTGCACTGTGTAAGTCTAAGATGAGTGAGGCACATCTGGCCCAGGTGAATGCATCTTCGGCATGTAACCACGTGGGGCTAATCCAAAACAGATGATTTGAAGAGGATTATATTAAGTTTGTCAGTCACAGACACAAGAAGCAAGAGTGATATGGTGAACCTGACCCCAGAAGACCTCAGTTCTAATTTAGACTCTGCCAATTGTGAGCCATGGACAAAGAAATAGGGAGAACTGCTTTCCAAGGTCACATGGGTGGCAAAAGACCAGTGTACATAATTCAACCCCTCACTTTCTTACCCAGACTTACACCTCCTCCTCACTCACCCCCAAAACCCTGTTTTCTTCCAGGCAATCCACACTTGAAATCTTGGATCACTCTGTACTCTCCTGTGTACGTCAGCGCCATCATCCAATCAGTTTCCAATACAGTTACATCATCTCCCCACCCCTCCTGCCTTTCACTACCTCACAAATTGGAAATAACCAATGAGACAGTACATTTGAAAGTATCCAATTGCTTCAAAATAATAAGAAAAACAAAACATGAAAGGCAGAAAACAGAATAAGGCTCTACAAAGTTGCATTCAACAAATCAGAATCATTTCATCCTTTCAGATATTTGTATATGTACCAGATAGTGCTTATAATCAATATTGTTTTTGAATTATTAATAGTTTCTTTACCCGTGTAACATGTGAATACAACTCACCTCGATACAAGGTTTCAGCATTAAAGACAAGACTCATATTCCTTTTCAGAACCTCAAGTCGCAGCCCTCTGCCCACTCATCAGAAGTGACCGTGAAATCCTGCTGCACCTTCTACATCCTTTTACAAGCAGAGGTGCCCCCTCGAGAAAGATTCAGTATCAATTTGTGTTTATAAACTTATTATCCTCAAGTTATAAATCACATTCTCTTAATTTTTTATTCGATAAATAATCCCCCCACCGACGTCATAAAGATGCACTTTCTTATATTTATCTGCTCCTGGTCTTCCATAATATGCATATATCACAGCTTATCGCCTACCTCACTGCTGTTTTTATTTTGCTATTTTGTTTTCAATTTCTCACTCTTATGAGCAATGTTGTGACATACCCTTTACATGTATGTTTTGTGCATGTGTGAGCATTCCTATGAATTAGATACTGGCAAGAGAAATTTCTGGATTGGAGGGTGTGGCTGTTTTAATGTAAACAGAGACTGCAAACTCCCTGGATGTCTGTGCCCAATTACACCCCCACGAACAATATATGAATGCTACAAGTGTCTCCACATCCTTACTTGTACCAAAGTATCAAAGTTTTAAGTTTTTCAATCTGATAGGTGAAAAAAAAAATAGAACCTTCTTAGTTTAGTAGACATTTTTTTATTGACTGGTGAGTTCAACATATGCTATTTTGTTTATTGATTCTTTATATTGCTTCTTAAGTGGTCTTCCTCTTCATAAACATAGCCCATATTACTACCAGGTTATTGATCTTTATTTTAAGATTAAATTGTAGATTTCCCTTATGTATTCTGATCCCATCTTTTGTGCAATATCTATCATATTCTCGCTACCACTCTCTTTTTGTGCACTATTTTCTCTCTGTGTTGGACAGAAATAAGGTTTCTTGGCAAAATCAAGAAGCTGATATACTCATTGGGACATATTTTTCTTTTTAAAATCTCTCTTCTGTAAAAGAAAGAATGCAAAAAGCAGCATACATTTACTAGTGTACAAGTAATGAAAACCTCCCGAATGGCACTCTGTGATCCAGAACTCTTCACCTCAAATTCATGGTGTGTTGGAATCCTACACAAAAGAGTGTGCAAAGTGTGGGTCATTTACATTTCTGTTCTTCCCTTAAATACAGGAATGGAAATCCTAACAGGTACTCTGCTTAGACCAGTTTAAAGAATGTAGTTGAGCTTGAATTGTTTATGACAGCATTTGCAGCACACAAAATGCAATATGTGGTTTTTAAAAGCGCTGAAGTTGTAGAAAAGTGATAGGCCTTCCAGTTGCTTTCATGTACTCAATGTGTTGAGAAAAGGGATTCAGGAGAATATACTAAATGGACTTTTGACATAAAGTATGTAGACGAAATGTGGTCCAAATCAAGCCTGTAAGTGGAATTGGCAAGAAGGGCATGCAGAAGTGTCCTTTCAGAGAAAGTGGGCACTTAGCCTGTGGCCATGAACACTCTCTGAGCATCAGAATCACCCATGATGCATTTGCAAATAAAGAGTCCGTTGCCCTCTCCTGAAGACTAACTCATGAGCTCATGGTTGCAACACAGGCTCTGCCTTTATCGGAAGTAAAAATCTATGCCTCTAGTCAAGGCTTCTCTCCCAAAGTTCTAACCAGCTACTATCTGACTATTACCACATGATGACTGTTGGTGAATGAAATCAATGTGTACATAATTCAACCCTTCACTTTCCCACCCAGACCTACATCTTCTCCTGACTCACCCCAAAAAGCCCTGTTTTCTTCCAGGCATCCACATTTGAAACCTTGGTTTACTCTGAACTCTCCTGTGTACCTCAACCCCACCCTCCAGTCAGTTTCCAGACCACCGAGAATTCTATCAGTAACATCTAGTGCCTCTGCTTCTCCCTTTCCACTAGTATCCTGATTTACACCCTCAAAATCTGGCCTCCAGATTACCTAACATTGGTCACACAAGATAATTCACAAAAGTTCAGCTTGAATCACTTAAATTTTCCTCTCTAAAACTTTCATTGGTTTCATGTAACCTACATGTGAACAACCATGTCTTTGGTCTGGTGCTGGAGGTTTGATGCAGTATCTTTCAGATGAACTTTCTGGTCTCATATCCCACTGCTCTTCTGTGCACATATGTCGCTTGCTCTAGCTGAGCTGGATTGTGAGCTGCCCTCAGAGTCTGTCCTCACTATCACCACAATTGGACTCATGCCATCCTCTATTCACGAACTGTCTTAAACCCCAACCCCTCATGATCACTCTGATCCTCGAAGGCCCATCTCTCAGGCACTTCCTCATGTAAACACTTTCTGTCATTCCCTAAGCCAGACAGCTTCACAAGAGCAGCAACTGCAACTGTTTCCTTCCCTTTATACAGACAGACTTTCAGAATGTGGTGATAGGAGGTTTTTATACTCTCTTAGCCGTATGGTTCTTTTATTCTCTTCATGGCCACGATGAAAATAATAATCACATCTCTTTATTGTCATTAACCCTTTGTTTCTACTGTAGTTCTTCAAAAGTGGAGAAATGGAAAAGCAAAGGAGGACATTTAATTTCCACTGTTGCATGAACATCGTGGATACTGTCTAAATCTATTCTATTCCTTCCCTGATCAGTAATGTAGTTTGAATAAGCAGCTTAAACTCAAGAAGCAAGCCTGTTGGTAGCCCTATTGTTTTCAACAATGATTGAGACTAAGCATATTGCCCCATTCTGGTCAATGATGGGAGTGCTTTGATGGAAGCTTTGGAGAAACATCTCCCTAGACACAAGCCAGACCCCCAGTCCCGTTCTTCCCCTGATCTGGGGCTATGTATACACAAGGAAGCATGAAGAACCAATTTGCTGTCTTATGACCATAAAGGAGGAGAGGTTTAGGATAATGCTGAGGCTGTAGTTGACAGACCAGAGGGGTAGAAAACTCTGGGTCCTAGACATGATGACTGAACAAGTAAATCAGTAATTCTGAAGACCAACTTGCTTCTGGACTCCCTAGTTGGTGAATGATAACATCCTTAAGTTGTAGCAGTTAAAACTGGTTTTCTGTCACCTGCTGAAAACATCACGTCTAAACAAGGTGGCTGGGCATGGTGGCTCACATCTGTAATCCCAGCACTTTGGGAGGCTGACCCGGGTGGATCACCTGAGGTCAGGAATTCAAGACCAGCCTGGCCAACATGGTGAAACCCCATCTCTATTAAAAATACAAAAAATTAGCCATGTGTGGTGGTGGACGCCTGTAATCCCAGCTGCTCAGGAGGCTGAGGCAGGAAAATTGCTTGAATCCAGGAGGCAGAGGTGACAGTGAGCCCAGATCATGCCACTGCACTCCAGCCTGGGCAACAAGAATGAAACTCCATCTCAAAAACAAAGAAAGTATGTCTTCTAAAACTGTTTGCTGCGGGCACTGGGCTCTATAAGACACGCAAGGTAGAAGCTGGGATTCCTTTCCAGAGAGAGATACCGAGAACCCATTCTCAAGGATCTGTTCAAGCCGATGCCCCACGCCGCTTGTATTCATTATCTTTTCATGAGCTCTCTAAGGAGGAGTGTAGAAAACTTACAAGCTGTGTACAGATGGTGATTTCCCACTGCTGAGATGGGTACTGATAGGACCAATAACTCAAATACATACTTACACAACCAATACAATCTGAATGTTTGAAGTAATACCATCACCACCAGTTCTCATTTCAACTTGAAATATAGCAAACCAAACACCAAGTTTTTTTTTTTACCACTTCTCTTCTATTTTCTCCAAAATTTTGTTATCTAAAAGTTATACACATTTTATATTGAACATATACTGGCCCCACGTTTGTTTGTTTTCAGTGCTGCTTTTCAACACTTACTGTATCTGCAGTTTTAGCACCATGTCTCAGAGAAGTTTTTAAAAATACAGACATCCAAGCCTAGCCCAGACCCTTAAATCAGCATCTCTGAAGGTTTACATAGTTACCTATGTTTTTCAAAGCTCCATGGGTGATTCTGATGCATGGATGGATGGATGGACGGATGGATGGATGGATGGATGGATAGATGGATAGATGGACGGTTGGATGAATAGATGGTTCTCCAAATTCATTTACCTACAATAGATTCTTGTATTTTTCTTAGAGCACTTGGCAACCCTTTCAGTTCGAGTTTTGTTGTTGTTGCCATTTTCTTTATTAAATGTTGAACTTCTTGATGTAGTAATTGTGAGATACAATGATGTGGATTTTTGTAACTTACGCACTGCCTTTCACTAGTAGGTGAAGAAAGCACATGCCCAGGAATATAACACTTCTGTGTGGTATAATCCCAAAGTCTCTAGTCAGCTCAAAAATAAAAGGTATGGCTACTTCCTAATGTCCTTGTCTCCTTGCCACTGGCTCTTCCAATTTTAATGTGGCATATCCTGTCTTCTCAGCCACAAATGGGGATGTGTAATGGAAGCAAGAGCAATGATAGCCCTAACCTGTGAGCCACATGGTTTGGTCTAACAGGCAGACATGTAACCTAAGCCAGGACAATGGTAAACTTCTCTGGAGTGTTTCTAACTGGAGCTGGTGGAAGTGGAGAGTAGGATTTTCCCTCCTGGGGCTGCATAAGTTAGAAGAATGTGAGTTTAGAGTTTCTTGCAATGCACTGCCTGCTGTGTGGTGCAGGCTTGACGGAAACTAACCCGGGGAGGACAATCAGAATGAGAGCAAGAGAGACTCTGAGGTGGTGAGAGCACCTGGTGAAGTTGTCCAGTGCCAGCTCCCCCTCTGTGATCCTATGGTTTTGTTAAACTCTCTCTTTTTTCCTTACACTCGTGTCAGTTAGGCTCTGCTACTTACAAACAATACTTTTTGACACAAAACCTGAAAGGAAAACTGGGGTCAGAGGAGCTTTTTCTCAGCTGATTCTTTTCTCTATACAGAACACTGAGGGCATTCTGATTTTGCACTAAGATGGAGGCATGGGTCTAATCGCTCAGCCACACAGGTAGGCTTGATGCTTAACTATGAGTCCTTTATTATACCAGTTTTTAAGAAAATCCATGTTAGCATCTGTCCTTTTCTCTCCATTGTCTACCTGTATTCAGGAGTTTAATTTTCACTATAAAATGCACCAGAAATGCATGATTCTATTCAAGAGATTATTTTGTTGTTGCTGTTGTGATGGAGTCTCACTCTGTCGCCCAGGCTGGAGTGCAGTGGTGCGATCTCGGCTCACTGTAGCCTTCGCCTCCTGGGTTCAAGCAATTCTCCTGCCTCAGCCTCTGAGTAGCTGGGATTACAAGTGCACACCACCACGCCCAGCTAACTTTTGTATTTTTAGTAGAGACAGGGCTTCACCATATTGGTCAGACTGGTCTTGAACTCCTGACCTCATGATCCACCCACCTCGGCCTCCCAAAGTGCTGGTTCATGTAATGAACCATTACATGACTTTTCATGATTGAATTATGGCCTGTAAAATAAGGTAATGCTTCTATCTTGGTATCAGGTTGGTGAATTAAATGTAGATACATTGATAAGCACACATTTGCATATTTTTCACTCCTTAAGGGCCACAATAATCTCTCTCTTCATGTGGGATGTGGTGGTGTTTATAATTTATTACTTTGTTGCAGGTGGAGGCTGTTTCAAGGGCTTCAGCAGGAAACAAAAGGAAAAGAGAAGAGAAAGAAAATAGCAGATGACACTGAACCATTGCAAACTTAATCAAACAGTAGCCACAATCCCAGTGCAATCTGCAAATGGCAAGACAGCAGATCAATGCAGTGTGAGGCTACTGAGGTGATGAGTGAGTTCTTTTCTGTCTCCATCTAAAAGGAGAAAAGCCCTCCTGAACAGATAGCAATTAGTGGACATGTTCCCTGTCTTGCCCCAGGGCTTTATCGAAGTTCCTGCTTTCTTTCACAATACGTCATCTGGAGGTTTCCTAGAACATCACGTTGGTTCACTCTATTGGTGCCATCATGTTTACTGCCGTGTATCAGAGATCCACTGGTGAGACACATGCAGGCTGCAGAGTCAGAAATGAGTGCCAGAAAGTTTTAGGCAGCTGTCATATCAGTGAAGTCCAGTCATCTGGGAAATGTCAGGAATATTCCTTCCAAGGGTAACAACAAATTATTATACCTTGCATCTTCTTCCACTAAGACAAAAGCATAGTGCTTGGAAAGCCTTTTGGATTTGGGAGGTAGCATATACCACACTTTGCAATTTAGCTCCAATTCACAGACCAAGTGACATGAAAGGCTACAAGTTTTAAGTAGAATCTGTAAGAGAAGGTTCTGCAGCAGGTTCATGCTATGATGCAAATACCCTTGTTACTTGGACCATGTGACCTGTCAGATACCACAATACCACAGAGATATCCATGGTACATGAAGATGCCTACAGAGTCCCTGATGAACCCCACTAGGAGATCCACAGTGCCGTACCCTGGGGTTCTGCAGCAAGACCCTGCTATCTACTGATGAGTATACCCCAGCTGAGCAGGACTTCTTGTCATGCTATTGGGCTCTGGTAGAAAAGGCGCATATGGCCGTGGGTCTTCTCTAAGTGTTTCTGTGGTCACAGCCACTCATCACGAGTTGGGCGAACATCTTCATCCTCCCCGAAAATTTCCTTGGGCTCCTTTGAAGTGCTCCCACCTGTCCCTTCCCTTTCAAAAGACAAGCACTTACCTCCTTTCTGTCACTCTAGATTAACTTGCATTTCCTAAAATTGTATATAAAGTAAACCATATACAGATGGTCCCAGACTTACAAGGGTTCCACTTACAATGCTGCAAAAGTGATACACATTCTGAATGCTCCTCAACTTCACATGGAGTTACATCTGGATAAACCCATTGTAAATTGAAAATGTCCTAAGTCATTTTTGATGTAAAGGTTTGACTTAGATGGACATAACCCATCATAGGTGGAGAAGTATCTGGAGCAAGGCTCCGTTTCTTCTGACTTTATTCACTTAGCATAATATTTCTAGATCCATCTGTGTTATTGTGTGTATCAATGGTTCACTTTCATTTTATACCTGTATGGAGACACCACCGTCTGTTTATCCATTCATTTGTTAATGGATGTTCAGATTGATTCCAGATTTTGACTGTTACAAATAAAGCTGCTATGAATATTCTTTATAAGAATATGCTTTTATTTCTCTTGAGTCAACATCTAGAATTCAAATTGCTGGTTCACATGAAAGGTGTAGGTTTAACTATTTAAGACACTGTCAAATTGTTTTCAGAAAGTTGTTTATATCACTTTAAATTCCCACTAACAGTGTATGAGAATTCTGGTTCTTCCGCACCCTCATCAACACTTAGATGGTCAGTATTCTAATCGGTGTGAGGTGGTATCGACATCTTCTTTGGTGAAGTTTGTTAAAATATTTTGCCCATTTTGATGGGATTGTTTCCTTGTTATTCCCTTTTAGAGTCATTTACAATTCTGGATATGTCTTTTGTCATATATAGGATTTAAAATATTTCCTCCTAGGCTGTGGGTTGTCTCTTCATTTTTGCTTTTAATGAATTAAATTTATCAACTTCTTTTTTTTTTTTTTTTTTTGAGATGGAGTCTCGCTCTGCCATCTAGGCTGGAGTGCAGTGGCACGATCTTGGCTCGCTGCAAGCTACGCCTCCCAGGTTCACGCCATTCTCCTGCCTCGGCCTCCAGAGTAGCTGGGACTACAAGTTCCTGCCACCACACCCAGCTAATTTTTTGTATTTTTAGTAGAGACGGGGTTTCACCGTGTTAGCCAGGATGGTCTCGATCTTCTGACCTCGTGATCCACCTGCCTTGGCCTCTCAAAGTGCTGGGATTACAGGCGTGAGCCACCGCGCCTGGCCCAATTTATCAACTTCTTTATGGATTTTGTTTTGGCATCATGTCTAAGAAATATTTGCCTAAACAAGTCAGATTTTCCTCTTGTTTTCTTCTAAAAGTTTTATAAATTTAGATTCTGTATGTAGGTCCTAGATTCATTTGAATTAATTTTGGCAAATGGCATGAGCTATTAATTGAACTTCACATTTTTTAGCTTAAGGATATTTATTATGCCAGTTATTTTGGCATCATTTATTTAAAGTGACTATCCTTTCTCTACTGAATTGTCTTTGCACCTTCGTCAAAAATTACTTGTCTATAAATAAGTGGTCTATTTCTGGACTTTCTACTTACTTTGCCCATTTAAATTGTCTACTGAAACAATAATACTTTACCGTCTTGAAAACTGTAGCTTTATGATAAGTTGTGTCAGGTACTGTTATTACTCTAATTTTTTTCTACTTTGATGTTGTTTTAGCTGTTCTAAGTACATTGCAATTCCACATGAAGTTTGAAATCAGCTGCTCAATTTAAAAAAAATGCTTGCTGTAACTTTGAAATTTCATTGAAGCTATAGGTTAATTTGGGGAGAAGTAACATCTTACTAATATTAATTCAGTCTTCTTACCCATGAACATGGTATGTCTCTGCATTTATTCTTGTACTTACGCCTTTAATTTCTTGTTTGTTGTTGTTGTTGTTGTTGTTTTGAGACGGAAGTCTGTCTCCCAGGCTGGGAGTGCAGTGGCGCGATCTCGGCTCACTGCAAACTCCGTAGGCCTTTAATTTCTATCAGCTATGTTTCCTAAGGTAGAGTGAACAGGTCTTGCACACCTTTTGTAAGATTTATCCCTAAGTTTTATCGAATTTAATTTTTAAATGTATATTTATAATACCTAGAAATACAATTGAATTTTGTATACTGACCTTGGGTCCTGCCATGTTGCTAAACACATATATTAGTTCCAGAATTTTTTTTTTTTTTTTGTCTTGAGACGGAATCTCACTCTGTTACCCAGGCTGGAGTGCAGTGGCGCGGTCTCGGCTCACTGCAAGCTCCGCCTCCAGGGTTCACGCCAGTCTCCTGCCTCAGCCTCCTGAATAGCTGGGACTACAGACGCCCGCCACCACGCCCGGCTAATTTTTTGTATTTTTAGCAGAGACGGGGTTTCACGTGTTAGCCGGGATGGTTTTGTATGTTTTATCAGATTTTCTAAACAGGTGTTCATGTTGTCCAAAAATAGTTTTGAATTTTCCCGTCCCAAACTCGATGACGTCATATCTTTTTCTTGCCTGTTTTCACTGGATAGAATCTCCAATACAATGTTGAATAAAAGTGTTGAGAGCAGATATGCTTCGAGGGAAAGCATTCAGCCTTTTACTGTTGTATCTGATATTAGCTCTAGGTTTGTCATAGATTTCGTTTTCAGATCGAGACGGTTCTCTTTAATTTCTGGTTTGCTGAGCACTTTTATCAGGAATGGATGTAAGGCTTTTCCCAAGTACTTTTTCTGCACATGTTTAATGAATAATGTGGCTTATCTTTTTTTAGTTTGTTGGTATGGGAAATTACATTGCTGGATTTTCAAATGTTGGACCAATTGTAGAATCCTGGGACAAACCCCATTTGGTTGTGTTGTATTATCATTTTGTATAATTGAAGTGGATCTGCTGGCACTTTGCTTACAATTTTTACATCTATGTTCCTGAGGGCTATTGGTCTATATTTCACCTTCTTTTGTAATGTATTTGTTTTGTTTTCATATCAGAGAGTAATGCTGGCTTCATATAAAGAGCTGGGAAGTATTCCTTCCGTTTCCATTTTTTAGAGTGTTTCTGTAGAATTAAATCATTAAATTTTTATTTTTTATTTTAATTATTTTTATAGAGACAGGGTCTTGCTCTGTTGCCCAAGCTGGAGTGCAGTGGCACACTCAAAGCTCACTGCAGCCTTGAACTTCCGGGCTCAAGCAATCCTCCTGCCTCAGCCTCTTGAGTAGTTGGGAGCACAGGTATGCATCATTACATCCAGTTGGTAAGTTTTTTAGTAGTTCATAGAATTCACTAGTGAATACATCTGTTCCTATATATTTCATTGTGGGAATGTTTTCAACTCAAGTCCTTTATATATGTAGGGATATTTACATTATCTATTTCTTCTTGAGTGAGCTTTGGGAAGATAGCAAATAATTTGTCCATTTCATATATTTTTCAAATCTATTAGCATAAATTTGTCCGTAATATTTCTTAACTATTCTTTTTAATATCTGTAGAATCTGTAGTGATGACATCTCTCTAATTCCAGATATTGAGAATTGGATCTCTTCTCTTGCGGTGTAGGTTTATCAGAATTTTTAATATTCTCACCATATCAGCTTTTAATTTTATTATTTTTTTCTATGTTTTTGTTTTCTATTTTATTTATTTATGCTTTGTGCTTTATCTGTATTAGTTTTCTATTGCTGCACGCCAAATTGCTACAAACTTACTAGCTTAAAACAACATAAATTTATTATTTAAATTAAATTATTTAAGAAATGTATTATTTATTATTTTTTTTTCATGGGTCAGAAGCCTGGGCATGGATCCTTGTATAAGGATTTCACTAGGCTGAAACTGAGGTGTCAGTTGGGCTGTGAGCTCATCTGAAGCTCAGGTTCAAGCTCACAAATTCAGAAACAAAAACAAGAATTCAGTTTCTTACAGCTGTAGTTCCCATATTCTCGCAGGCTGTTGGCCTGGGATCACTCAGCTCCTACGTGACATGTGTCTTCACTGCAGTTCACAACATGGCTTTGCTATCTTCTTCAGGCCAGCAAAAACCTGTTTGTGATGCTTCACCTTTTTTTAAAAGCTCACCTAATTAGGTCAGTTCCATGCAGGATAATCTTCTTCCTTTTGATTAACATATAGTCAATTGAGTCAAAACCTAATGTCATATGCAGAATTCCTTTTGCCATATAAAGTAGCATAATCCTAGAAATGATAGCCTATCATATTCATAGATCCTGCCCACATTTAAGAGGAAAGTTTCCTAGAGGGCAAGTACACCAAGGGGCAAGATTTCTGGAGGCCATCTTAAATTCTGCCTACCACGTTATCATTTCCTTTCTTTTATAATTTTTGATTTAATTTGATTTTCTTAAAGTAGAAGTTGAAATCATTAATTTGAGACCTTTGTTCTTTCCAAAACAGCACTATAAATTTCCCCCATGTACTGCTCCCACATTCCACAAATTTTGATATCTTATATTTTCATTGAGTTCAAAATATTTTCCAATTATTCCTTTGATTTCTTCTTTAACCTATTATTTATAATTGTGTTACTTAGTTTCCAAATACTTTGGGATTTTCCAGAGACCATTCAGTTATTGATTCAATTCCATTACGGTCACAGAACATACTTTGTATGACTTGGATCTGTTGGTTTTAATTTACTGAGACTTGTTTTATGACTCAAAACGTCATTTATCTTGGTAAATGTTTTAATGTTCTTGTGCACTTGAAAAGAATTCAGCTATTTGGCTGTTGGATGAAGTGTTCTAGAAATGTCAATTAAGTCAGGTTGATTGATGGTGTTGTTTATATCATCTATATGCAAAAAGGTTTTCTGTCCATCTGTTCCATCACTTATTGAGAGTGGGTACAGATATCACCACTTATAATTGTGGGTTTGTCTATTTCTCCTTACAGGTCTGAGTTATTGCTTCCTTTATTTTGAGGCTCTGCTCTTTGGTATATAAACATTAAGGAGTGTTATATCCTTCAGATGAATTGGTCTTTTGGTTTTAATTCAATATTTGATATAAAACAGACCCCTTTGCCTCATTCCTGATAGTTTTCAGCATCCCACCATGTGGCTACTCTTTCTCACGATTACGGCCATCTGTGTGCTGGCAATGGCAGTAGTTGCATGCGAGCAGAGAGAGGAACTGGGAGAACAGACACCTTAGATGCCAGGACTACCAGGTATGATCTCCCCTGAGAGGTCACCTGCGATACAAAAGCTTAGCACTTTTATCACAAATCTCTAGTGTATGTAGGAAGAAAGAAAAATAGCATTTATTGAGCACCTACCCTGCTCCAGGCACAGCAGTTTTACTCGCATTACTACTCCCCTTACTAATAATGATATGATTTGTGAATCTCACCATTTGCCAGGCCACTGTGCTAAGCACTTTTTTTTAGATGGAGTCTCACTCTGTTGCCCAGGCTGGAGTGCAGTGGCACAATCTCAGCTCACTGCAACCCCCACCTCCCGGGTTCAAGCGATCCTCCTGCTTCAGCCTCCCAAGTAGCTGGGACCTACAGGCGCCCACCACCACGCCCAGCTAATTTTTCTATTTTTAGTTCAGACAGGGTTTCACCATGTTGGCCAGGCTGGTCTCGAACTCCGAACCTCAAGTGATCCACCTACCTCAGCCTCCCAAAGTGCTGCGATTACAGGCATGAGCCACTGCATCCCGCCAACACCTTTTATAGATAGTCCCCTATAGTCTTTATAGCAATTATGTGAAATATATCTTAATTAGCTTCATTTTACAAAAGAAAAACAAGTTCAAGGCTCATTGAATTTAATGAATTAGTCAAAGACCATTTAGTTTATAAGTCAGATTTACACACATGAGTGGTTGGCAGAATCCTAAAGACGCCCCTTCAAATTCCCCTCCCCTGTTCATTCTATCAAACATAATCTCGTACTGCTGTGGAGACGTTTTGCAGGTGCAAATAATATTACTGAATACAGTAGCTGGCTTGAAGGGAAGGGAGTGTATGTTGGACACATTCAGGTGGGCCGATTGCAATGAGTCCTTAAGAGCAGAAGAGGAAGGCAGATGAGTCTGCCAGAGAAAGGTAGCAGGGGGAGGTCAGATAAGTTCGAAGGGTGAGAAGAGGAGCAAGCCAAGGAGTAGGTGGCCTCTGAAAGCTGCGAATGAATCTCAGTTGACAGCCAGCAAGAAAACGGGGACCTTATGTTGTTATGTAGGACAACATAAAACTGAATTCTGCCAACAATCTGAATGGCTTGGAAGTAGGTTCACCCCCAGAGCCTACAGTTAAGGAGCACAGTCCTGTGGATACCTTGATTTTGGCTTTGCGAACCTCAGAGCAGAGGAGCAGCTGGGCAGAGCTGTGACATATGCTGACTGTGAGATCGTAAGTGGGTGCTGCTTTCAGCCACTTCTCTGGTGGTATCTGTTAGGACAGCAATAGACAGGGAACATGCAGTGTCTGCGTCTCTCCAAAGTCCATGCCTCTCCAGAGATGAAAAAAATAAGTGTCAGAAAATTAACTTGAGTTATTCAAGAATAAAATATATTTTATGTCAGCCCTACTGATGTCAGAAGGCTCAATTTAGATAATACTCAACAGTATTTAAAGAAATATTGATGAGCTCTCTAAATGTGTACTTTTAACCAACTCTAAATTCAAGAGAGCTTTGGTGCTTTTTATTCATTAACATACAGAAACGAACATGAGAAGTTTGTTACACTCACTTTATGTGGGAAAAACAGATCTAAACAAAGAATTTGAGTGTGATAAAGAGAGCAGAGGAACAGTCTCCCCACACCCATGTTCGGACTTCAATTCACTTTGCATTTATCATAATCTGTGGTTAGAAGCATGGCAGTGAGTAAAAATGCCAGATGGGCAAAAACGGATTCCCTCTTCATTCCTGTCTCCCAGTGAACAACTCGAGACGGCCTCACCTGTCCACACTCACACCTCGTGTGCTATGGTTGGACCCAGTCACCACAGCTGTGGACCAGGCAGGGACATGCCAGTGTAGACTGCCGAAGAAGGAAAAGTTAAATTCAAAGTTTTTAGAGAAAAGATCTGTCCCTTAAGTCTGGGCTTAGATATAGCTTCTAGGTGCACTCCACAGGACAAAGGACATGTGCTTGAGAACTACAAAAGGATGGTGGTTTTGAATCTTACTTAGCTCAGCCCCTTACTGGCTGTATAGTTTCGAGAATTATTCTATCTTCTTTTGGTTGCATTTCCTAATCTATAAAATGTACGTAATAACAACTATAAAAGTAAAAACCTGTTCTTGATAGCTAACATGTATGCAGGGCCTGCTATGGCCCAGGCAGCCACGATGTCAGGTGGCTACACTTGAGATAAACGCCCTCATCTCCCCTCATTCCTGCCTGCTCCTCCAATTCTGCAGCCCAGGCTCCCACCGCTTTTCCTCACTCGGTGCTCATGACATCATGCACAGCATGAGCCACAGAACATGTCTCCCTGCCTGGGTGTAGGGATGGACACACAAGACTGGCAATTGTGAAAGGACTGGCAAAGGGTAGTATATGAGTACAAAACACTCGGCTAGAGTTCTTACATGCAAGCTGCAAAACCCACTTCATCAGTTAAAGCTGCAAGTGAATTCACTGAAGAGTCTTAGCACACCCAGCCTTTCTGAGATGACCAGAGCTGAGGGCCTAGAGGCACCACAGCCAGGGACCTGCTCTGGACATGGCTGCACAGCACAGACCTGATGCTCACAATACCTGTATTGGGCAATAAAGCCAGAAACTCCACTGCCACAGCCCCCCAAACTCTGGCTGCTGCTGCCACTGCTGTCATCAGAAACAGATGCTGCAGGCTCCCTCATGGCCCTGTGCTTTGCTTTGAGGTCTCTTGCTGGGGCTTTCAGTTGAGGTGCCTACACCACACGCTGGCCCAGATCGGGAGGGAACGCAAGGAGGTGAGTCACTGGCCCTGTCTTGGAGATGTGGGACTAGTAAGGTAAGAAATTCCTGAAATGTCAGATGATTGTTCAAAGAATAGTGGGAAACTTTATCACATGAAACATGTTCTCTAATTTAATAACATAAACATCTGCACATGCATTTGGTGTACTATGGAAAGGAGGCAGTTCCATGCTGAACATTTGTGTCAGGGGAAGAAGAAAATACACGATAGAGTGGATTTCATCAAGAAAAATAGGATCCTTTGCCCCTGCTGAGGCTGGGGTAGCAAGCATGCAAGCTGATGTTTCTATAGTGGGGTGAGATTGTGAGCATGTACAAAGCCACTTATTTCTTCCCTGGTATAGATGAACAATGCCGGCAGCTGGCACGCTGTTCGGAAAGTGAGGCCACAGTGATGCCTTCATCCTCCAAACAGCCAGGCTTCTGGCAGGACTTGCAATTTCAGAAAGAGCTCTTCAAATATTCAGTATAAACAAAAATAAAAATGATAGTATTTCTCATGTATTTGCAGCTATATCTTCTATTTTAGCCATGCTTATTATTTCTTTTACTTTGATTTTAACATACATTTTCCACTATTCCTCTTCACAGCTTGTGAAAGTCTATGTTTCTAGGCTCTTAGGTACCTTATTAGTGCACTGCTGATAATTCTAACAGCTCCAGAAAAAAGTAACTTTATATTTTACTTTTATAAGAGTCCAAGCATCATTGCATTACCTCTCTCCTTTCACTAGCTCTTTGCCTCTACTTCCCTTCCATCAGAAAGAACAGAGAAAGAATGGTCAAGTTAGGCACGGTAAACATTGTGATTTTTTTTCTTCCAATTAGGAGATTTTCCTGTGGTAGGCTTGCCTCCTCTACCCATTTCAGTTTTTAATATTTAAGCTACAATTTATAGAAGCCATTATCATCATTTGTTTTCTACAAGCCTCCAGCTCTTCATAAACTTGCATATAATTTTTAAGGTAAGTGCAACTTGGAAAGAAATGAGCTTTCAAGTCATGGAGAGACGTGGGGGAGTCTTCAATGCATATTAGGGAGTGAAAGATGCCAGTCTGAAAAGGCTGCATATTCAACTCTATGACATTTTGGAAAAGGAAAAACCACGGAGACAGTAAAAAGTTCAGTGGTGGCCGGGCGCGGTGGCTCATGCCTGTAATCCCAGCACTTTGGGAGGCCAAGGCAGTGGATCACCTGAGGTCAGAAGTTTGAGACCAGCCTGACCAACATGGTGAAACCCCGTCTCTACTAAAAATACAAAAAATTAGCCGGGCGTGGTGGCAGATGCCTGTAATCCCAGCTACTCAGAAGTCTGGGAGAGGAGAATCACTTGAACCTGGGAGGCGGAGGTTGCAGTGAGCCGCCAAGATCATGCCGTTGTACTCCAGCCTGGGCAACAACAGAGAGACTCCATCTCAAAAAATAAAATAAAATAAAAATAAAAATAAAAATAAAAAAGTTCAGTGGTTACCAGGGGCTGGGGGTAGGAGGGAGGGATGAATAGGTGAAGCACAGAAGATTTTTTAGGACAGTGAAACTATTCTGCATGATACCATAATGGTGGATCCATGTCATTATACATTTGTCCAAACCCACAGAGAAGTTACAACACTAGGAGTGAACCCTCATGCAAACTGAGTGATGAAGTGAATGTAAGCTCATCAATTGTAACAAATGCACCATGCTGGTGGGGGTACTGATAATGGGGGAGGCTGCGCATGGGTGGAGGCTGGGGGTATATGCAAGCTCTATACTATCCTCTCGATTTCACAGTGAACCTAAAACTGTGTTAAAAATAAGAATTTTGAAAAGTATTTTATACTCCTATTAAATGAACCTTAAAATATACACATAGTAATTTCTTCACAATGTTAATGTGTTGACTCACATCAGTTTTAATAAAAGATATTCTCAGTTTGTCAAAGGCTCATGTTAAGCTTTTGACAACACATTTGAAGTTTTCTGAAGGACTTTAAAGACAAAACACCATAGATTTTCCAGGCAGCACCTCTACTTCCTATTCATTAACCTTTACTCACCCTATCTTCCAAATCTGAAGATATTCTTAGATGACTAGCTAACAATTTAATTATACCACAATCATATTGTTTCATGGAACATCAGTATCTTAATCTAAAATAATAATCGTAATAAAAAGCTCAGGGACGATTTTGGAGCCCTCAGTCTTTCAATAGAAATACTTTCAGCAGAAAGGTGCCTACGGATTGAGCCAGTCCTGTTACTTGGCCTGAGATGCTTTTTCTCAATCAGTTACAGACCACTTGGAAAGGAACGGAACTGTAAGGCTCAGTGTGTTCTGGGTGGGACAGCCAGGATTTTCCAGCAGGTCATAAAAAAGGGACATGGGTATAAAAACACATACACACAGAGACACACATGCAGTGCAAATGTTGGCTTTCAAATGACTTCTCTTTTATTTCTCATTTGAAATAATTAAATAAATTAGATTTTCATACAAATGTGTTCTCTTAATTCAGCTTATTATTACCTAAATGCTAATTTAAAATAATTTCAAAGAAGATACATATTTTCCCAATTAAAAGGCATCCCCTCCTTCCCATCCCACCAGACTTATGAGTGCCATAATACATAAGACCTTGGGGCCTGGCAATAGCCAGCAGCTGGAAGTCAAACTTCTGGCAAGGTGCACGTCTGGATGTTAAAGTTACAGCAGCAATATCGAGCCCCCTGGTCTGGATGTCTTTTGTTTAGACTTTCTTTGTTTGTTTCTTGTTCCTTTTGCCTCTGGATAAAAAGAAAGAAAACTCTACCTGAGAATTGCTTAGTTGGCGTTTGGCAATAGTCTCCAATCTGAAAAAAATATATATATATATATATTTTGACTCTTATAACTCTAACCTAATGAAATGTACAATGACATAAATGCTAATAAGAAAAAGGCAGTAGGAATGAGATTTGGCTGCAAAGAAAGATAGAACATATCTCTTTTCACTTCACTGCACTTCATAACTATGCCAAATAGCAGACATGAGGCTGAGAAGACATTTGGGATGGAGTGACGGAGGCGGGAAGTCTCTTCTACTCCAACGAGAACCAAGTACATTAACAGAGTGTAATCGGATTCAGTTTTCCTAAGCCAGTGACTGTCAAGGTAGGATTCACAGTATGGACTCAGGGTTTCTGTAAATTTGCCAACAGATTCATGAGGTCAAAACTACTTTCATAATAAAACTAAAATGCTAATTATCTTTTCACCATGTTGACATTTGTCTTGAAAGGGTGAGAAAAAATGCTGACATCTGAGCAAGAATCAAACAAGTGGCAAAAAACATTCCAGCCATTATGATGAGATTGATTGCCACACAATCACATTTAAGAAAAGAATGTCAGCTTCACTTAAGAATGCCATTGGTGAAACAGTGTTGATTACACAGTGGCCCGTTACTGTCTTCTTAACATTGTGTGGAGAAATGGTGTCTGCTGCATGCTCAAGTAGGATGGACGGGTGCCCTGTGCAGCTCCTGCAATCAATTCAGTTGCAATAAACACAAGTGTTACTGAAATAACGACTGACAAGCTTCTGTTATTCAGACAGGTTTTGGCCAAAAATTTCCTCACAAAACTGAAGAGAATCTGTTGCTTTCAAAAAAAAAAAAACAATGGACGGTATTTGTTGCTGATGATAAAAGTTTCAAGTGAATATTAGAATTTCTGAAAACTTACAACCATCATGATGTGCCTGACAACGTCCCAGTTTTAAAGAATTCATGATAAGATTTGTGGTGAAAATAACAATTGTAAATTTCTTTATACAGTGTAATGAAATGTATTAACATTTATAAAATCAGCATAAAGCTTTGAATGGATATTTCCCAAATGATAAATGTGTCATGTAACACAATCATGCATAGATACATGATTCATTCCAAGTGAAAGATAGACCAATGAATTTCATGTAACAAAAATATTTCATTGATTTGGATACAGACTCCTCATTGCAGTTAAACTTTAAGAAATTACCATTTGTCAGCCAGGTGCAGTGGCTCACACCTGTAATCCCAGCACTTTGGGAGGCCAAGGCAGGCGGATCATGAGGTCAGGAGATCGAGACCATCCTGGCTAACACGGTCAAACTCCGTCTCCATTAAAAATACAAAAAATTAGCCGGACGTGGTGGTGGGCACCTGTAGTCCCAGCTACTCGGGAGACTAAGGCAGGAGAATGGCGTGAACCCAGGAGGCGGAGCTTGCAGCAAGCCGAGATCATGCGACTGCACTCCAGCCTGGGCTACAGTGCGAGACTCCATCTCAAAAAAAAAAAAAAAAAAAAAAGAAATTACCATTTGTCTAGTTTTGGTGTACTGTCAATGAAGAATATGTATAATAATCTGGAAAACTATTAATGTAATCCTTTATTTTCCAAACACATTGTACATCTCTGTGAGGCTGGATATTCTTCATCTACTTCATCTTAAACAACATATTGCAACCTATTGCATGTGGAAGCAGATATTAGAACCCAGCTGCTGTTTATTAAGCTATGTGGCTACACAGGGAGGGGGAATCCAGAGAGAGCCTGGTGGTCTCCCTGAATGAAGGGGCAAAACTAAGAGCTTGGGGAGGGCAACGCAGCTGGATTTCGCAGAGAAGGAAGACCTAGAGAAAAGTTTCACACAAATAGTGAGCTCTGGACATCTTTGCCCTTGAGTCTTCAGCTAAGTACTGATCACTGCACACATGTGAAAAAATTACCCAATGCTAGGAAAAGAACCACCCAAAAGGAAAGGAGGAAATGAAGCAGGAGCTCACAGCAGGTGGGAAAATTTCCTGTTCCCAGTAGCCAGGGTGAAACACCTCATAATTCATGGGGCATCGGGTGGAGTACTCAGATGTCCACATGGAACACTTACCAAGATTGACCATGTTCTGAGCCATGAAACAAATCCCCCAGATTTAAAGGAATCCAAGTCATACAAAGTATGCTCTTTGCCCTCAAAGAAAATAATTTAAAGGTCAATAACAGAAAAATATCTGGAAAATCCCTAAATATTTGGAAACTAAGTAGCATACTAAATAGCCAGTGGAAAGTAGGGAAAAAGGGAAAATAGAAAGTATTTTGAATTGAATGACAATAAAATTAACAATCACCTATTCAGACTGATAAGGAAAAAAGAAAGCATACAAAATTTACTAATATCAGAAGTGAGAGAGGTGACACAATAGACTACAGATACTGAGAATAATGAGGGAAACATGGATAACTTAGGATTAAACAAAATCAATAAGGAAGATAAAATGGGAAAGTCCTTGAAAGAGACAACCTAACAACGCTTACTCAAGAAGAAATTGAGACATTGAATACCACTATATTCATTAATGTAGTTGAAAAGAAAGCTCCAGGCTCAGATGTCTTCCTTGGCTAATTCCACCAAGCATTAAAAACAAAATAGCAATTATATACAAATTCTTCCAGAACTTAGAACATGAGAGGATATTTTCCAACTCATTCCATGAGGTCAACATTACTCTGATACCAAAATCAGATAAAGATACTGAAACAAATGAAAGCTACAGATAAATATCCCTCATAACCAT
This sequence comes from Gorilla gorilla gorilla, assembly GCF_029281585.2. Lineage (NCBI taxonomy): Eukaryota > Metazoa > Chordata > Mammalia > Primates > Hominidae > Gorilla > Gorilla gorilla. Next base: position 39,045,505 of record NC_073241.2, read on the forward strand.
AAATGCAAAAAACTAACAAAATCTTATTTTTTTTTTGAAAAGAAGTCTCGCTCTGTCGTCCAGGCTGGAGTGCAGTGGCATGATCTCAGCTCACTGCAAGCTCTGCCTCCTGGGTTCACGCCATTCTCCTGCCTCGCCTCCCGAGTAGCTGGGACCGCAGGCACCCGCCACCACGCCTGGCTAATTTTTTGTATTTTTTTAGTAGAGATGGGATTTCACCGTGTTAGCCAGGATGGTCTTGATCTCCTGACCTCGTGATCCACCCAGCTCGGCCTCCCAAAGTGCTGGGATTACAGGTGTGAGCCACTGCACCCTGCCTAACAAAATCTTAATAAATGGAATTCAATCATATATAAAATGATAGCTCATAGCATAAAAATAATATACACAGGGATTAATCTGGAAAAGACTTGCAAGACTGACGCACAAAAAAGTACAAAACATTGCTGAGAAAAAGTAAAGACAAAAATAAATGAAGAGATCTATGAGTTTGCCGATCAAGACACAATACAGTTAAGACCTAAATTCTCACACTGATCTATAAATTCAATGCAATCTGTTTATAATCCCAGAATACCTTTTTGTAGAAATAAAAAAATCTGATTCTGTAATTCAGATGGAAAGGCAAAAGATGGGGCAGCCAAGCAACTTTGCAAAAAACGTACTGTATTCAGGTCTTACATTACCTGACTGAAAATCTCAGTATAAAGCTACAGTAATCAGTTGAGTATGCTGTTGGCATAAAGATAGACAAATAGATTAGTGAAGCAGAATAGAGAGTCTTGAAATTGACCCACACAGAGTCAACTCACTTTAATGAAAGATACAAAGGCAATTTGGTGGAGAAAGAATAACTTATTCAATAAATAGTACTGAGATAACTGGATATCTACATGCAAAAAACCAGTGTAATCCAAACCTCAAACTTTATCCAAATATTAACTCAGGAGGAATAATAGGCCTAAATATAAAACTAAAGCTATGAAACTAAAACTCTAAAAGGAAACAAAGGACAAAGTCTTTGTTACACTAGGTTAGGCAGAGATTTGTGCGGACATATGCCGTTATTTCTCTTGGTCAAATACCTAGGAGCATAACTTCTGAGTTATATGATATGTGCATATTTCATTTTTCATCACTGACTGGACTATAGTATAAATAAAGAAATTATAAATTGTTATAATTGGTTTATATTGTTCTATTGATGAATTCACTGATAATTTTGAGTGTCCTTTAAAAGGTGACATGCCACAGCACTCTGCTCTGGAGGGCTACAGAGGGCCCTCCCACGTCTTTGGCTGAGCACAGTTAATGCATGCATGAGAGGAAGCTTCTCTTGACTGAACTAGGACAATCCAAATGAATTATCCAGATGAACAATCCAAGTAATTGGAACAATCCAAACCAATGGAACAACCCAAACAGTTCCCTGAGAGTCAGGAACAGGTCCTGTTGTCACCAGCCAGAGTGGAAAACTTGAGGAAGAGTATGGCAACGGAGTCCCTGGGTTTTCTTTTCATCTCCCAAATATCCCAGACTAGGTGCTAGAGAGACCTCCAACCTGGAATTACAAACAGGCATAGACAACAACAAAAAAAGCCCAAGTAAAGTCCAGGCCAAAGGGCCGAGAAAGAATGGCCCAGTCAAGATGGCCTCTCCTGGCCCTTATGGAGTAGAAGAGCACTCAGGCCCATACCTTCTACGACTCCAGTGGCATAGAGAGACCACATTCTGGTCTTTCCCAACATACCCTATCTGCCTCCTATAGCAGAAAGTGACCCAGATAGATGTTCTTCTCTCCAACAGCAGTGCCAGAGATTAAGCTGGCAGCCCCCTGGAACCAAGTCACCTGGAGAGCAGGCCTAGTGACTGTCATCCCTACCTAGAGGCATTGGGCAGAGCAGGAAGCTTCTTTTGTCCCTGGGGATGGCATCATCAAGGATTGAGTAGGAGCCCTGTCAGCTTCTAGCACCCTGGAAGGCACAGTTCTCTCTACCTGCATCTTACATGTCCTACTCAACAGCAACAGGCCAGGAGAAATGCATTCTGCATTAGAATTATTCTGCAGATAGAACCAGCAGGGATTAAATGGGAGCCCCAGTGGGGCCAGGTGAATGAAGCAGACCAGAATAGAAGCTCCATAAGCTAAATTATCATTGGACCGATAGCCCCAAAAGTAAACCCAAACCTGTATGCTAAGCCTAAACAGAGAGAATGCATGCTAAAATAGGTGAATTAAATAGGATCTAGATTATCCTAAAATAATATCCAAAAATGTCCAGGAGATAATTTAAAAATTATTTGTCTTGGCCAGGCACGGTGGCTCACGCCTGTAATCTCAGCACTTTGGGAGGCCGAGACGGGCAGATCACCTGAGGTCAGGAGACCACAACCAGCCTGGCCAACATGGTGAAACCCCATCTCTACTAAAAATACAAAAATTAGCTGGGCGTGGTGGCCGGTGCCTGTAATCCCAGATACTGGGGAGGCTGAGGCAGGAGAATATCTTGAACCAGGGAGGCGGAGGTTGCAGTGAGCCGAGATCGTGCCACTGCACTCCAGCCTGGGTGATAGAGCGAGACTCCATCTCAAAAAAAGAAAAAAAAAAAATTTGTCTTAACAAAAATGAAAAAAAAATCTTACTATTCTAAAAAAGAAAAAATAATTTTAAAAATAATTTTTTTAAAAAAATCACAATCCTATAATCAATCAGGTGTTGGGGGTATCTGACAAGTATTTTAAAGCAAGTGTTATAAAAATGTTTCCACAAACAATTGCAAAATACAAAATATCAGCAAAGAAAAAGAAGTTATAAAAAAGAATCAAATGAAAATTATGTGAAAAACACAAAATAACAACAACCAAATTAAAAAAAAAAAACAAAGTCCTCACTGGATGAGCTCAAAAGAAGACGAGAGATGACAGAGGACGGAGTTAGTAAATTTGAGAACAGATCAACAAATAATTTATTCAGTCAAACAACAGAAAAAGAATGGACAAAAAATTAAAGATTTTCAGATAGCTGCAGACAATAATAAAATATCTAACACAGATCATTTGGTCATCATATGGTCTGAGTCCCAGAAAGAGAAGAGAAAGAGTCTGAGACCGAAAAATTATTCAAATAAATAATGGCTGGAAACTTCCAAAATTAGGCAAACTATCTAAACTATATATAACCTACAGATTCAAATAGGGAAATGAAGCCAAAATAATAAAACCAAAGAAATTCATGACAAAATGTATCATAATTAAACTTCTGAAAACATCTTAAAAGAAGCCAGAGAAAAATGAAGCATTGCCTGTAGGGACCACCGATTTGAATGAGATTGGATAATTCCTCTGAAACCAAAGAACCCAGAACGAAGTGACAAACATTTCTCAAGTGCTGAAAGTACTGTTAACTGCAAATTCTAATTCCAGCAATACTATCCTTCATGAATGAAGGGAAACAAAGTCATCCACAGGCAAAGGAAAACTAAGAGAACATTTCTCTTAATTTTAGTTCTCTTAATTTTAGTTCTCTTAATTTTTAAAATTAAAAGAACTACCAGCAGACCTACCCTTAAATAATGGCCAAAAGAAGTTCTTTGAACAGAAAGTATATGATAACATAAGAAGTACTGGAACCTCAGAAGGGAAAGAACAACAGACGGGTAAAAGTAGGAATTGAGTATAATAGAATATTATTATCCTAATTAATTTATGAAGTCATTTGATTACTAAAGCAGAAATCATAATACCATCTGATGTTGGGATCTGTGTGTGTATATATATATACACACACACACATAAATGCACGTATACATATATATGCATATATATGTATGAAGTCCTGAGACATATTTTAAAAGTGGGGAAAGCAAAGGGAACAAATGGAAGTAAAGATTCAACACTTTATTCAAAGTGGTAAAACATTAATACCTATAGGCTATGATAAGTTCTATGTGTATATTGTGATACCTAGAGAAACTGCTAGGAAAATCATACAAAGCGATATGCTCAAAATCGGTATAAAGAAAACACAATAGAATCCTTCAAAATGTTCAAGTAGCACACAGGAAGACAGGAAAAGAGAAACAGAGGAACCGAAAACAGAGAAACAAACAGAAAACATAAATAGCAGCCATAAGCCTTCACATATCCATAATTAGTTTAAGAATAAATTGGCTAAACACACCAATTTAATACAGAGATTGGCAGAGTACATTAAAAACATCCCATGACCAAGTAATACGCTGTGTGCACTGAAGTCACTTCAAACACAACAACATAGGTACAAAGTAAAGGGAACGGGCCAGGCGCGGTGGTTCACGCCTGTAATCCCAGCACTTCGGGAGACCGAGACGGGCGGATCACGAGGTCAGGAAATCGAGACCATCCTGGCTAACACGGTGAAACCCCGTCTCTACTAAAAATACAATAAAAAAAAAATTAGCCGGGCGTGGTGGCGGGCGCCTGTAGTCCCAGCTACTCGGGAGGCTGAGGCAGGAGGATGGCGTGAACCCGGGAGGCAGAGCTTGCAGTGAGCCGAGATCCCGCCACTGCACTCCAGCCTGGGTGACAGAGCGAGACTCCATCTCAAAAAAAAAAAAAAAAAAAAAGGGAAGGAAAAAGATACAGCATGCTACCTGTAATAAGCAAATACAATCAACCAACTGGATCTAAATAACATGTATAGAGAAACACACCACTGCAAAACAACAGAATGTACATTTTTAAAGCATCCATGAAACATTCATCAGGATAGCCTATATCCTGGGACATAAAACAAACTTCATTAACTCAAATGAGTGTTAATGACTACCTGGAAGTGAAAGAGTACTAGCCTAGATATAGCAGTATGGAGGCAGGAAAACATTCTGCACCCACTGTACTGTGGTTCAAGTGGATAAGGCATGTGAATGGGAAGGGATTTCCTGAAAAACATAACGTGGTTGGTGAGTTGGCTTACATCGACAGCTCCAGAATGAAACTGGAAAGATGTGAGAGGAACGGGAGTTCGAACGTGTAAACCCAGGACAGTGCAGTAGGTGGGGGATGAGGGTCTGGAAAGGATGGGGGTGAGTGGGTGGGTGACAAGCCCAAGAAGTGGCTGACTTTAGATACCTTAACTGTAAGCCCAGGATTCTCTGGGGACAGGAATGACTCAAGGTCTCTGGCTGTTTCTGGCCTGATATTAAAAGAAGGGTGAGATGGTATGAAATTTACGGAGGGTTTCTGTGGTCAGTTATGGGATGACTGTTTCAGGGAGCTTGGGCCACCCAAAGAGCAAAGCTTCTGGGGAATAAGAGTCTGAGGTGTGTCCATGTAGCTGCTTCTTAAACATCCCTCCACACATAGGAAGTTCCCACAAAAGACACTTGCCGTGATTGTCCATTACATACCAAGGTGGAATCTTCCCAAAACAAAGACACTTATTTTTAATACAATCCCCATTAGAATTGCTCATGCTCAGGGAAGAGTTATGAAACAAAATTGAGATATACATAAATTTTGGCAAAATAACGTTTTAAAAATTATTTTACCCATCAAAATTATAATATATATATAGTAATTACAGAAATGTATTTAAAAGTGATCTCTATTTAGAGATGTTTACCACGTATATATTCAATTTGGAGGTTTCAGATCAATCATATGCTCTTTAAAATTAAATGACCATAAAACTAACTTTATGGCACCCTGGGCATAATGGGTACAGAACTTCTGATAACACTGATTAACAGTCTACATAAATTTATAGACAAACTTTTTGGACAAGCCAGTACTGCCAAGGCTTGGGAGTTCTAAAGTTGCTATGAAATCTTCCTTAAACAATTGACAGCAGCTGCAAAGCATTTTCTTTAGCTTTATGCAGAGTGTTCACGATTGCTGACAAGGCTCCTATTTGGCTTTTTTATCCCTTTAACCGCCTAGAATCACTGAAATTGAACTTGCGAGTTCTAACACTAAAAGCCTCTTTATTTTCTTGATCTTATAATGTAATATTCCTTCCTCCCAAGAAAGATGAGCTAAGCAGTGGCTTTCTCTTATTATTACGTTTTCAAAGCAAACATTTTAAAAGTAGATATTGCATGGGAAACAAGCCTTCTGACTATTTTCCTAAATAGCTTAGGACTTCCTATAGAGCCTGCATTTTCAGTCTCAAGGATGATGGCCCTCCCAATGCTTCTCTCTTCCCTTTAAACACACAGTCCTCCTGAGCTGAGGTGCCTGGGCAGCAAGAACTCGGGGATCCCTCAGACCTCAGTTCAGTTCCTGCCCCATCTCCCAAACTGCCAAGAGGATTTGCACATGCACAGGCAAAAAAGTCAACTCTCTTTCCCTCCTTAAATCTGCCAGCAGTTTGGACCTTTTTTATAAACATATGGTATGTTTTTCCCAAAGGCAAATCTAAAGTCATCACTATTTTTCTTACTTTCTTGCTTGAATTCGGGTATCTAGAGCAATTATGAAGTTGTGTGTGTGTGTGTGGTGTGTGTGTGTGTCTGTGTCTGTGTGTGTGTGCATGTATAGCATAACACACTTTATAGGTTAACTTCCAAGAGAGAAAAGTAACCATCAAATTATCAAATATATACACACATGTGTATATGTATACATACATAATCATATTATATATATACATATAGTAAACATTTTCTTTTCATCAGTGGAATAATCCTTTGAAAGACGACACTTTGCTGCCTCAGCAGAAGGAATGCGTAGTGCTGGAAACATGTGGTATAACCTCAACGAATAATCTCTAATATTTATTTTTTGTGGAAGCTATAAATCTGTTGGTAGAAACTGCCCCTGTATGGCCAAGGAGTTTTTTCTTATTTAAAATGCTTAAACTTGTATTCTCCACTGGTTTGATTATAGAAGATCACCATTTAGGATAAAAAGAGTCGTACCCATGGTATTCTTCCATTCCTACCCTCTGATATAGACACCCATTTTGTTTCAGTAATGTATTAATTACAAATGTAGTCTTCCTCTGGCCATAGTCAAATCTCACTAATCTAATCTTAATTTATCAAAACATGAGTTTTTTTTTAAAAAGGAAAAGTTTAGAGAACACGAAGTTCCACTGTGATATTCCGATGTGATTCATGGGTGTGTAGAATGAGAAAGAATTCTAAATGCATTCTTAAAAGATAAGCCCTTGTGAAGATCTGTGGCCCTTGAGGAAAAAAGATTAAGCCGTTTCAGAGAGTCTTCTAAAATTATGCTTAGTGGATTTACTAAATCCTTAAAATTATGACATTGAGTTACCACAAATTATTTTGGAATAAAAATTGATATAAGTAAATATTACTATACTGTGACATTTTAAGCTTAAAACCTTTTTCTCACATGAACATGATGAAAAGCAGAAACTTGACAAGCCGAAATTATCTGCCATCATTGCTAATGCTGTATAAGAGCAAAGCTAGTGATTTTGCCAATTTAGCATTCGCTATGAAATAGCTGGATTTTCTTCCACTAAATGATGTCCTTTCTGGTTAGAAACTGGAAAGTATTCTATCATGTCTCTGCTATATTTTGAACTTTGCCATACTAAGTAAACTTGAGCTACCTAATACATGTAAAATCCCTTTTTTTCTGACCTGATTTTCCTCCTCATTTCCAAGTAGGAATAAAGTCAAATCTTACAGGCTTAGATGAAGTTCGATAATTGCCAAATTCACTGTGTGTTGTTTTGTAGAAAAAGAGCCACTCCCTGTGGCAAACAGCGAGCAACTCAATCTACCTGTAAACAACTTCACGCATCGTGCAGAAGACAGGGATTTTAGATGAAATGACCATCCAGGCCTATGTGTGGGACGCATATACTGGATTTAATAGGCTCCAGTATTCAGTAAGCTCCCTAGCACAATAAGCACTTGATAAATATTTCTTGATTATATCAGCTGCTACTAATTACAGGCTGTTTGAGAGCTTGGGAATAATCTTTTTTTGATTATTGCTATATCCTTGTTACCTGAAATAGTGCCTGGCACATAGCAGGTGATCAGTAAAGATTTGTTGGTTGATGAACTATTTGGCGAATGTATAAACTGCTGGCCATGCAGAATCATGGAGTGATTGATTTGAGAATGTCAGCTCACTGTGCAGGTGTCAGGGTGCAAGTTGCAGCCCAGCCACATAACAGGTATGTGACCTGGGACCAAAGGCTACCGATGAACCAAAGTTTTCATACAGATAAAATGGGAATAATGTTTCTACCTATCTCCTAAAGTTACGGCGAGAATTGATGAAATAGATGGGAAGGAGGGGATGGCTCCCTGAGGCTTGGTCAAGCAGGAGCCCTCCGTGGCAGTGCGTCGGTGTCGAGGCTCCGGCCTGACCTCTCCAGGGGGTCGACAGGCTGGTCTCCAGATGCCAGGAGTCCTGAAGGGCCGACCCTGATGAAGAAACCTCAGGTGGAGTCCTGGGGAAGCAGCCTGGGATCCCAGCCTCAGGCCTGCCCTGATGGTGTTCAGGATCAGGGCGACCACACCACACCCAAGGACAAAAGCCTCACAGGAGCTCATTGTCCTCCTGCAGGAGGGGTGCAGACTGACGTCAAAGAAGATGGTTCTAACTCCTCCCGCCTTCTGCTCTCATCGAGACATGTAGCCACACCACGACACAGGCTCGGAGAAGAAGCCGGGAACAGGACTTGGCAAGGATCTCTGTCACTCCAATGCTGGCCTTGCTGGTCAAGTCACCCGCTGGGCACTCCTACCCAGACGCCTGTGGCGGTGGCATTGTGCTGTATCCTCCCTGGGCTCTGGCCTCTGCTGTGTCCTCTATCTTTCTCTGTCTGCCATGTTTCTGAGGGCCCTAGAGCCTTCTTGGTCTGGCTCAATGTCTTCGACAAAGAACACTTTTGAATCCATCAGGGAGAAACTTTGTGGGGAAAAAAATATCCCGTATCCATGGAAGGATACTGCAGTGTCCAGTGCATAGCAAGTACTCAGTGAAGATTGCTATTACATGAGTCTGCTCCAGCTGCTACAACAAAATGCCATGGACTGGGTGGTTTATAAACAACAAAAATTATTGCTCACTGTTTTGGAGGATGGAAAGAACAAGATCAAGGTGCCAGCAGTTTGGTGTTTGGTGAGGCTCACTTCCTGGCCCATAGGTGCTCCCTTCTCACTGTGCCTTCATGGTGGAAAGGACTAACTAGCCCTCTGGGGTCTCTTTGAGAAGGGTACTAATCCCATTCATGAGAGTTTTGTGTCCATGACCTAATCACCTTCCAAAGGTCCCACCTCTTACTGCCATCATCTGTCTCCATCATGGTGTCTGCCCCCTCCATTCTCTCTGGGCTTGCTGGGAACAGCAGCAGTGGCTCTTCAATTACATGTTTGCTCCTACCAAAAGGGCTTCATACTTCATGACATTTGCTGTTTGCAAAGCTTGAAGGACCCTGATGTAACCTATTTATTTGACAGATAATAGAATTGGATCACAAAGAGATTTTGTGACTTTTGCCTCTAGAAAGCAGACCTACTGCCCGTATTACATTTTTAACTGCTGCTGTAGCACATTACCATAAAGTAGAGGTTTAAGACAAGAAAAGCATATAGCTCAGAGTTGTGTAGTCCAGAAGTCTAATAAGGGACTCCCTGAGCTAAAATCAAGGCATCAGCAGGGCTGTGTTTCTTTCTGAGGACTCTAGAAGAGAATCCATCTTCTTGCCTGTTCCAACTTCCAGAGGCCCCTCCTCCATCTGCCGAGCTGGTGACACCACATCTCTTCCTTCCCTTCGCTGTCGTGACTGCTCGTGCTGACTCTCTTCTTTGGCCTCCCTGTTTCACTTTTAAGGACCTTGTGATTACACTGGACCCACAAGGATAATCCAGGATGATCCCCTTATTTTAAGGTCGGCTGATTAGCAACCATGCTTTCCTCTTTCCCGTTTAACCCAACGTATTCACAGGTTCTGGGAATTGGGACATGAGCATCTTCAGGGGCCGTGATTTAGCCTGCCTGTCAATTAGGTTTTAAGGGCCAAGTGTTCCGACTGTAAGTTTAATGATTTTTCAACAGCAGGAGTATTTTCAAATTAAAGAACAGCCATTATGCTAAAACACTTCTGTACAATTGTAACCTACAGGTAAATATAGCACATCCTTGTGGACTAGAAATGGAACAGAAGTTCCAAATTGAATCAGTGCCGGAAAGAATAAAGGAAGTTGTCTCTCGCCAGTTGTAGCTTTTTACAAAACAATTCTGGAGAAATTTGAAAGATTACACTAGGCTCAGCACTGGCCTTCTTGTTAATCTGTTCCTGCAACATGGCTACGTCCTCATAAGTTATTTGGGGAAGAAAACCATCTTAGAAGATACTGCTGTGTACACACTCTTGAAGGCCGAGGCCATGCCATGTGTTCGTGGTTTTACAGCTGTAAAGGGCAGCAATCCACAAAGTGCTGCTCAGAGCCAGCGCATTTGGTCCGAGGGTGAATGGTCAAGATTTTCATGGCTTAGTGAAGAGCTTCATGAAATAAGTGAGCCCAAAGAGGATGAGAGGAGGAAGAAAGACATCACATCTTTGAAGGTGCTCATTTTTACCTTTATCACTGTAAATTTTTCTCCCCTGGTAAATCACAAAATTCTTGTACCATTTAACTCAAGATTTCTTATAAATATCTTGGTATAAACTAATTATGGGATGATATTAATATTGTATATCAGCACATTTTTCTGGTACAAAGAATAACTAGAACACAGTTTTCCTCAATTTGGCATAGATAAGATTGTTTTCATTAGAAAAGAACACAAGCAAACAAACAAAAACCAGCTACTTAAAGTGTTTCTTATAATGCTCCCCCCTCTATGCTTTCTGCTAAATAAGTAAAAAATCTCTTAGATTATTCAACACTTAGGCTGCCACATTATTGTTATAATTCTCTTCGCCCCTATCCCCCAAAGTGAATCAAAGGCTCCATAGATCTGACTTCCATGTTGATTTGCTGACTTTGCAGAGATCTGTGTAAAAAGTTGGCATAGGCTGAGAAAACATTCTGCTCGAACAAAGACAATATATTTTTATGTATTGACTTTTGTGTGATTCAATTTGCAGTAAGTATGAAAGTAACCTTTATAAACTGTCCTATGAACTTAAAAGCAAGTTTGCATTTTGTGGTTAACTTTTCTTTTACTGTATGACTTCCAAGCTGATGACCTAGCTTATGAGAGCTCTTGAAACCTTTTAGATAAGTAATGAAAATGAATGGTTTTCCCAAGACTTAGAATCATGATCTAAAAGTTGGATAGACTTTTGGGAAGGCAGACCCTGTTAAGTTACAATTGTAATAATTAAGATAAAAGATAAATTGTACTTTAATTGTTTGCATAGGAAGGCAATGAATGTTTAACTTTAAATCTGCAATCCTATTTACATTTAAACTTTATTTTTAGTTGGCAAATAATAATTGTACATTTAGGGGTACAATCAAAACAATGGGATGCTTTGACATAAGTATGTGAGGGAACTGACTTGGTAATTAGCGTGATTAAATCTGTTATTCTAAATAAAGTCGTGGAGTTCTCATTTCCATAATAAGTAGGTATTTTTCATTTAAAAAGCCTATACTCATCATTCAAAGCATATTGGTATATTGGTAATTTTTTTCCTTTTTCCACTTTAGCAATATGTAAAATTTTATACACTCTTTCCTCAGATTATTAAGCATCGTTCAAATTGTGTTCCGAGTCAATGTTTCCTCTTTACTAAATCATGAATTATGCTGGGAATAAGTACCGATTTTATGCTTTTAGTTCTATTATTTTCTTTCTATTTCATGAGTTCCCTCGGGCCTATTACAGATTTCTGTGGAAACTGTGGGACTTTTCCTACTGAAATTTATTATTTTTATAGCTGATGAAACTAGTCTTTTTTAAACTATAGCTATTTTCACCAAAATTAATCAAAACATTATAGTTTATTACTGATTGATTAACTTCCTGATAATATGGCACTTTTAGAAGTATTTCCTTATGAAAACAATGAAAACTTTTTGCCTATATACTGTCAAACGAATTTCTAGTTTGGTAACTTTGATATACAAACATGTTCTTTCTACTTACCATTCAGAATATTTCTGGGGCCAGGCATGGTGGCTCATACCTGCAATCCCAGCACTTCGGGAGGCTGAGGCAGTAGGATTGCTTGAGCCTAGGAGTTCAAGACCTGCCTGGGAGACAGAGTGAGACCCTATCTCAAAAAACAAAAAGAAAAGAAAAAATTTAAAAAAGGAAAAGAATATTTCTGGAAAGTTACAGTCTGGTGATTGAATAACATGTACAGATAAAATGTTTTATTTAGCTTTGGGTAGTTTTTCATGAAAACCAAATTAACAATAGCCTCTCTTCTTCTTGTCCATATTTCTTTTTTAGTCATTTTAAAAAACAAAATCTCTACAATGAAATCTTCAGGAGTTATCAATTAATTATTAGCTTTTAAACACCTGCTCTGTTCTTAGTTTTATGGTTGGTGTTAAGGATTATGTATAGGACCTGGAACCCATTTAGAATCAAGAGCTGTTTTTAGCTGGTTTTGTGGTTGCCTAATTCTAAAACATGGAAAGTATCATGAATGTTATTACTATTACTATCACTCTTAATTTAAAAAGTTATAGTGAATCCGGGCACAGTGGCTCCCGCCTGTAATCCCAGCAGTTTGGGAGGCCAAGGCGAGTGGATCACCTGAGGTCAGGAGTTTGAGACCAACTTGACCAACATGGTGAAACCCTGTCTCTACTAAAAATACAAAAATTAACTGGGCGTGGTGCCGGGCACCTGTAATCCCAGCTACTCGGGAGGCTGAGGCAGGAGAATCGCTTGAAACCAGAAGACGGAGGTTGCAGTGAGCCAAGATTATGCCATTGCACTCCAGCCTGGGCAACAAGAGTGAAACTCCGTCTTGAGAAAAAGTTAAAGTGAATTGAATCAGTTGATTAGTCCACAATTGCATATCTGTTTCTGAACATTTGGTACATCAAGATTATTTGGCAGAAACTAATATATGGCAAGAAGCTAAATTAGGCATTTAAATCAAAGGTTAGCTTTAGAGACCAGTCCAAAGTGGTTTTGTAAGTGTAGTTTATTTCTCATTTTACATTATCTGAGCCTGAATAGGTGTACCATCCATTGCATAACAAATTTTTAAGCATATTTACTCTTGCAAAAGTGTCAGTGCCATTCCTTAGGAGTTTGAAATATAGAATTTTACAAAGGATAATCAAAGAAGTGGAACATGAGTGTGCTGTTCTATTTTACTGTACCAATCTAAAGGAAAATGAGCATGATTACCTTGGAATATATCATTTCTAGGATTTCTTCTAAGCTTTACTTAACATTTAATGATTTCTATGGTATATGTGAGGAATCATTTCATTGTTTTAAAATATTTTTATATCGGCCTTACACAGTTCCTTTTTTTGTCCTTTTAAATATTCCAGGACTCAGAGATCTTAGAAATATAAGTACCTGAAGTACTTGTCATATCTAATATTCTTCCAGATAGCCTCCCTCAATTCTCTTCTATTTTATACATTTGATCCACAGCATGACATGCGCTACAAACTGAAACTTGTAAATCATTCCCACTTCTGTAAGACTCTATTGAAAATAATGAAAAGCTAAACTCTTGCCTATGCGCACTGAGTCACATACCACATTCTTGGCTTGAATGGTAGTTAAGCAGAAAAATTGACTGAACAATTTCCAGTAATTCTCAGTGGGGTTAAATGACACAGGGAAAAAAGTAATAGTGATGGTTACAATGTGTAATGATAGAATCAAAAGGGAAGAAGTTTGCTCATTACAATAACCTCTCTTGAAGGTGACATTAGAAACATGTTATTATCTATTGAGTTGGAGGTTTCAACCCATTAATGGGTCACAACCAGAAAATTTTTTTTAACAAAATAGAAAAAATCGTAAACAGACTACAACATATATGGTAAAGATAAATATAATTCCGCACAATTTTGTTTCTGGGCCAGGTGTGGTGGCTCACTCCTGTAATCCCAGCAATTTGGGAGGCCAAGGTAGGCAGATCACAAGATCAGGAGATCGAGACCATCCTGGCTAACACGGTGAAACCCCATCTGTACTAAAAATACAAAAAAATTAGCCGGGCATGGTGGGGGATGCCTGGAGTCCCAGCTACTCAGGAGGCTGAGGCAGGAGAATGGCGTGCACCCAGGAGGCAGAGCTTGCAATGAGCCGAGATTGCACCACTGCACTCCAGCCTGGGTGACAGAACGAGACTCCATCTCAAAAAAAAGTAATAATAATAATAATAATTTGTTTCTGGTTTCACACATATGTATGCATGGTCTAGAAGTAAAATTTATTTCTTCCAGTGGGCTGCAGTTTAAAAGGCTTGAGGGTGATTACTCTAGAACAGTTTCCTAATCATTTCAAAATTGGCCTGAGCTCTTTTGTGAAATAGAAATCCTTGACCCCTGCTTAGGCTCATGGTGGTGTTATTTTTCTTCAGCAGTGTTCCCCAGATGATACTACTTCCAGAATATAAATTAAGGAGACTTTTCACTCTTGCAGAAGTGTTTAGGAACAAGCAGTAGCTGGAATGTGGGGTAAGGAATTAGAAGTCCCAGACACCACAGGTCTCCCCCGGGCTCCTTCTCTGCAGGGCTCTGACACTTAAAACCAATGGTTTCTCCAAGCCAGGTCAGAGAGAAAGGACTCCACCTGCCCTCCCTTGGCTGGGACCCAATTTGTCTCCAAAGAAGAGTCTAATTCTCAAGCACCTTGCTCTGAATGTATGAATATGATTAGTGTAACAGATTGGGTAAAAGCCCAATGTTTTTTAACATGAAATTGGCTACATCAATAAAAAGTCAAGATTTGGTTACAAAGCAAACACAAGGTCCTCTATGAGGTCCTGATTGTGTCTCCTTCACAATCACTTTCAAGGAAGGTCATCTGTGAGTTGGGTGGAGAAAGGGAGTCCCTGCAAATAAGCTCAGTCTCATACGGAGTAGGTATTCCTGGAATTGAAAGGTGTCTTAATATTTGGGATCTGAAGTATATTCTTTGAATGTCCAGTCCTCCAGCTGTCACCCAGTGTTATGCAAAGAACTGCTTTAGAGGTCCCTGAAATTTTATATATATAATTTATATATATATACACACACATATACACATTTTTATATAAGAAATATATACATATATAAATCTTATTTATAAAGCATTCCAACTCTTTGTTATTCTTCACATGTAATATGATAATAGACTCTGAGGATGATTTTTCTAATGCCAGAAGAAAATCAACAAATTCCTCCTGAGCCTCCATTGTCATCAATTACACCATTGATTTATTCATGTATTTTCATACATTTTACTAATCTAAATGTATAGTATGGTCAAGGGTGTGTACTGATGGCCAAAAGAAAGTCTAACATGAGCAAGAGGCATTAGAAATATCATTTGACCCAGCAATCCCATTACTGGGTATATACCCAAATGATTATAAATCATGCTCCTATAAAGACACATGCACATGTATGTTTATTGCAGCACTATTCGCAATAGCAAAGACTTGGAACCAACCCAAATGCCCATCAATGATAGACTGGATAAAGAAAATGTGGCACATATACACCATGGAATACTATGCAGCCATAAAAAAGGATGAGTTCATGTCCTTTGCAGGGACATGGATGAAGCTGGAAACCATCATTCTCACCTACCTAACACAGGAACAGAAAACCAAACACTGCATGTTCTCACTCATAAGTGAGAGTTGAACAGTGAGAACACATGGACACAGGGAGGGGAACATCACACACCAGGGCCTGTTGGGGGTTGGGGGGCAAGGGGAATGATAGCATTAGGAGAAATACCTAATGTAGATGACGGGTTGAAGAATGCAGCAAACCACCATGGCACATGTATACATATGTAACAAACCTGCACGTACTGCCGATGTATCCCAGAGCTTAAAGTATAATTTAAAAAAAAAAGAAAATAGAAAAAAATAGATAAACAAATACAAATAATTAATTCCTTAGTGCAGTGAGGGAAAAGCACATTCACTTCTCATTTGTGAATCAATCTTTCAGCTGAATATTTATTGGTGTCATGCCAGGAGGAGAATGAAATGGGATGGGATGGAGACAGAAATGCCTCTGCTTCTCATCATTGCCCAGCCCCTGTGGCTTCCTGTCCCATTCCCAAATCTAAGCCCGCAACCCCACGAAGCCCCCAGATTTGCTGCTATTCTTACTGGCTGGAGGCCCCACAGGGCAAGAGAAGTCATCACCAGAAGGAGACTTTTGGAAGGTTCGTCGCTTGGCACAAATTGGTCACCTAGGCTCAGTAACTATGCAATGAACAGAGGAGGTGTGTGGGTTACGTTTTTCTCCCTAATATCCTAAACTGTAACCTGGTCTTTGTAATAGAAAGATTGTTCTAAATGGTGTTTGGATTCAAAAGTACTATAATTTAGTTGTATAATAGATTAAATCATGCTGAATGAATTGACCTAATTACTGATCTAATTGTAACTCACCTCTTTTTATTCCGGATTTAAAGCAAAAATAACAGAAATATCATTAAACTCTTGGAACACACAGCATTCTGCTAATTCGACTTCTTCTGTTAGATGCTTGAGATGGATTTTTCTCAAGAAGAATATCACTACTGACAGAATATATGTTCGTAAAATGAATGGATTTATTGCTGTGTCCCATAGGCTGACTCTTAAAAATCACTAAAGACCTTTCTCATCTTATTTGTCTTTTAAAGCAAAGCATATATTATGAATGCATATAAATTTAATAATATCCTTGTTAAGTTACTCCTATATTTTGATATGAACGATTCGGTGAAATTGACAAAGATCAAGTTCCTTGAAAATGAGTTTGTTTTTCTAAAACTGAGCAAGTCTGGATGAAAAATGAACCAAATATGATCTTTAGAACATTTGATTGACTTTATTTTCTGAGTCAAATGTAAAGTAAACTCAAAGAGGAATGAGGGCTTCAGAGTTTACTGCTATTGACTCTGCCAGGCTCAACAAAGAAGGCCTGTGAGCCCATGGAGGGGCCTGAGAGCCGTCCCCAGGCACCCCAGCCCAGCATTCATAATAATGACTTATGCACTCTGAGATGCTGTGCCCTAAACACACCAGAAAGCTGCTGAGTGTTTGACAGGTCCATAAATCATCATGCCCACGCGGTTTTGCACCCTGTGGAGTCACTGGCCCTGGGGTTTAAGCCCTGGGTTTCATTGCCTGCTTTAGAGGGCGAAGCCAGAAAATCTCCTTTGGATGTAGCTGTGGCTTTCTTGTTCATGAAGCCTACTGCAATCTCATGCCAACCTGGTTTTTCCCGTGGCTCTTGGACACTCGTTCCTTAAGCCATAGGTGTTGTGGCATGAAGATTTTATTCTATAGGTAACGCAGTCCTTCTGTCCTTGCAACTATGAGCTTTAAGGAGAGAAGTGAGGTTTCCAGATGAAAAAGAAAATGCAGAATGACCAGTTCCTACAAAAGGGCAGCATCTTTTCCTTTTATTTATTTATTTATTTTATTTTTATTTTTATTTTTATTTTTAGGGACAAGCTCTCTCTGTCACCCAGGCTGGAGTGCAGTGACATGATTATGGCTCACTGCAGCATCAACCTCCTGGGCTCAGGCAATCCACCCACCTCAGCCTCCTGAGTGGCTGGGACCACAGGTACATACCACCATGCCTAGCCCATTTTTGTATTTTTTGTAGAGATAGGGTCTCCCTGTGTTGCCCAGGCTGATCTCAAACTCCTGGGCTCAAGTGAGCCTCCCACCTCAGCTTCCCAAAGAATAAGGATTACAGGCGTGAGCTACTGCACCCACCCTATTTTATTTATATTTAATTTACAAAGCTCTACATGGTACCCCTTAGGTCCTGGCATTAGTAAGGCCCCACAAAGGGTCATGTGGACCATTCCCTGGGTAGTCCCCTATAAGTCCTCACCTTCCACACTCCCACTGCAGTCATCTGTGACAGCTGCCACATGGCTTCTCCTGTCTGCACCAAGCAGAGGTGGCAATGTTGGAGAAATGCCCACCTCGACGTCAGTTGGCTCCACTGTAAAACCACGTCTCTGACTTCAGTTGGTACGTAGCTGTGGGCGTTCATGCCGTCACTAACCCCAAAGGAGAACTCTAAATGGTGACTGTAAAGCCTCTTGGGATTCCTGTGAGCTGGACGGGGTGCTTTTACATGGCCTCACTGTCCTGAGGCAGCAAGTTAGTTGTGAAAGGGCACCAGGCCCCAGAGCCACAAGAAAGGCTGCATTGAACCACGTGTGTATTTTCTTATCTCTGCCGAGCGCCAGTGTAACCAAAACTTGTCTGTTTCTCACATTACAAAATTCTAAATAAGCATTCTATCAGGCCCCTTAAATTAGAAACCTCATCAACAAGACGTTCAGCCAGCAACCTTGCCATTGCGTAACAAGGATGGCTAGCCACCCACACTCTCCCGCTCCATGGAACCTAGACTCAGCCAGCTGTGGGTTGTGCTGGGCAGAAATCGTTGTGTCGGTTACTCTTGCTGTTTGATTTATTCTCCTGGTTGATTTAAGTCAGAGAAAACTGTGACAAAGTGACAAGGAATAACACAATCAAAGGACCTGGATGCAAAAACTGCTGGACCACTTCTATCTTCAGGGATTTTCTGCAGCAGTGAATGACATGGGCTTGGCAATTCCCCTTGGGCCCTTGGGGCCACTGGCAAACTCCCTAATGAGAAGAATCACAGAATCAAAATACAATACATATGTTAATTCTTCAAAACATTATCTGATCATGTTACTTTATTTACGTAGGGAGCTTTTTTTGAGTCCTCTCCACTTCTTCACTGAAATGCGATCATCCTTAATTCTTCTCTGTTCCTTACCCCCACATTCATTCATCTTTCTTTCCAATTTTAACTAGGATCTTTTTCGTATTCTGTCTCCAGGATCAGTCCCATTCCAGACTGTTGCTAGAAAAAGTATTCCGGGGCCGGGCGCGGTGGCTCAGGCCTGTAATCCCAGCACTTTGGTAGGCCGAGGCGGGCAGATCACGAGGTCAGGAGATCGAGACCATCCTGGCTAACACGGTGAAATCCCGTCTCTACTAAAAAAAAAAAATACAAAAAAATTAGCTGGGCGTGGTAGTGGGCCCCTGTAGTCCCAGCTACTTGGGAGGCTGAGGCAGGAGAATGGCGTGAACCCGGGAGGCGGAGCTTGCAGTGAGCCGAGATCCCGCCACTGCACTCCAGCCTGGGTGACAGAGGGAGACACCAGAAAAAAAAAGAAAGAAAGAGAGAGAGAGAAAGAAAAAGTAATCTGAATCGCAAATCTGATGAGGTTCCGCCTCTCTGCGACCCCCTTTAGGGCACCTCCATCCAGCAGAGGAGCCGGACTCTCCCACTTCGGCTCCTGGACTTCTTACCCCAGCCTTCCTGAGGGCAGCCTGACCTCAGCCAGAACCACCTTGTGTCCCCATCGGAGTCTTTCCTGTCTTTGCAGATAATGAAGGTCAGCCAGATTCTCCCACTCTCCTTGTCTCTCACAACTCAGATTAAACCTTCTCATCCCTGTCTCCCTCCTCATAACTATTAGCACTGAGCTCCACCACAGCCAGGCAGAAATCAGGGCGAAACGTGTCATAGCTCTTGGCCATTTGGTTACCTGTGCCTTCTCTCTGCTAATCCAGCTCCTTGAGGACAGGATGGGCCAGGTCTATGGCACCCGAGAGACGGGGTTCTGCTGTTCTCTGGGCTTGATCGTGGTCATCTGTCTGACCTCTTCCTCTTTGAATAACCTCCTCTGTCAGCCAGAGATGAAGTCACCTGCCTTGCAGAGTTACTGTTAGGATTAAATGAAACAGTGTAAACATGTTTCTAACATAGTGCCTGCAAAGCAGGAAGTGCTCACAATGATTTCTGTGTCAATGTCCTTATTCCAACAGACTACCTGACAAGTCCTCCATTTAACATTTATTCAGTCAGCAGCTATACATTGAGTGCCTACTATGTGCCAAACACCCTACTATGTTCTGGGTACACAGAGTTGAAAAAGACACAGCCCTGGGAGGCCAAGGCGGGCAGATCATGAGGTCAGGAGATTGGGACCATCCTGGCTAACACGGTGAAACCCCATCTCTACTATACAAAAAATTAGCCGGGCATGGTGGCGGGTGCCCGTGGTCCCAGCTACTCAGGAGGCTGAGGCAGGAGAATGGCATGAACCCAGGAGGCGGAGCTTGCAGTGAGCTGAGATCGCGCCACTGCACTCCAGCCTGGGGGACAGAGCAAGACTCCGTCTCAAAAAAAAAAAAAAGAAAAAGAAAAAAGAAAAAGACACAGCCCTTTTCCATCAAGGAGTATAGAATTTCCTTGTGGTGACAGTGAGGAAAGAGGCACTCAGCATTGGGAGTGATAAGTTCCATGATAAAGATCATAATGCAATGTTTTCTGAACACTGTGCATGTGACTGATGTTTTAATCAAAAGAGCAGGAGAGGAGGAAGGAGGCAGGTTGCCTGTGGCTTTGTGGTGTTGCTAACTTGGTATCTTTTCAGTTTATTCTTGGGGGCAGTCCAGTGTTTCTGTTTTCCAGGGTATAATGCCTATTTGATGCTTCCAAGGGGAATTGCTTGACCCGGACACTCGAGGTTATTTCAGGACTGATGTTCCAAGGAAAATGCATTATCACCTGATGGTTCTCTTGAGCTTTATTCAACTTTGCACTGCCTGCTGATGTTTTTTGCAGGAGATGTGGGGGCCAGGGATGGTCTGAGTCATATGGAATCACTTCAGATGGCAATCCTGAGAGCCTTACAGAGGGAGGGCGTGGATAGACTTTGCCAAATCATCATGGAATTTACCAAGTGGCATACCCTGAGAAATGCAAACATTCCAAGAGACACTTAATATTACTATCCTAAATGAGGAGGCACTTGCCAAGCTATGTCTGGGGTCCAGGTTGTAAATCTTAAGTTGCTATTACAGGTGTAAGATATTATGAAAAGAGAGTCTGTACTCTGACGGTGACTGAGAGATTCACGAAGCTCTTCATGGTAGGAACATAGTTATTGTTTTGGAGCTCTATGTCTCTCCTTTGTTGCTAACATGTCTATAGCACAACTTTTGCTTTGCATTTGATATACATGTGATTATGTGGTTTCCTTTACTTTTCAAATAACTTTAATCCTGTTTATACATAGAACACAGGACTACAGGGAATTTTTCAACGCATTTTAATTTCAGAGATTTCTTCAAAACTGCCTTCCTTAGGCTGGTCACCCACTCTAACCTCTGTGTCTTTCGAGGGCCTTAAGTGATGAAAGGAGACACGGGCCTGGGGTTCCAGGGTCCAGGATGTACTATCTGGGCTCAATGATACTGTATATTGAAGTGAAAGTGACAATGGGGCAGCAAAGGTGGCAAAGAAAAGGAGAGGGAAGCAGAGGTAGGAATATAGATGGAACAAAGACCGGCTCTCTCACTGGGAAGGTGAAGGCGGCCCACGTGGCTGGGTATAAATTGGCAGAGAAACTTGTGCTGACCGAAATCTGTGTGCTGAGGCCTGTTTGTCTTTGATCTCCCAGAAATATTTTTTTCTCTCATCTTTTTCATGGGACAATCCCAGTCACTTGTATCGGTTCCATTCCATTCTGAAAATGCTCCAGAGAAACTGAATTTGAAGGAAATAGTGAAAGCTGTAACTTGGAAGGGGAAAGGAAAGAGAAAAGGGAACGAGGAAAGGAAAAAGTGTGATGGAGAGTTATGGGAACATTTTACAGCAAGCCCTTTCAAAGCCAGGAAGACCTACTTTTTATATTCATCCGAATTTGCAGATTCATATTAATTTAATACAATGCCTTCATTGCTGTTCTATTCTTTCTCTTAGGGAAAAAGGGGAATGAAAAATGGTTTGCTGCTTCTCCTCTTGGCTGCAGAATACAATTACAAAACTGTAAAACTATGATGTTAAATACCATAGCTCCGTAATTACCAAACCAAAATACTAGGTGCATACCAAGCTACACAGTCACAAAATTGCTGCATAGTTCTCATAAACTTCATAAAACCTCTTAAAATAATCTTAATCTTTTTTATTTTTTAAATTGTTGAAAATCAGAAGCTTTACCTATGAGACATATGAACAATCTTAAACATTAAAGTCATTTAAAAATGCATAGACAAAAGTACATAAACTGTTCAAAAATTAGAAGTCTTTTTGCTTTCATGGCTTTCTAAGGTCTAAATATTTATGAGGCATAATTTTCTCAGAAAATCTAGTCCTATTAGCAGTTTTTCCCTTGGAGATAACTAAATTAAAAGGATTATCTTAATGTCAACAGAGTTTTATTGAGCATTTTCTACATATTTGATGAAAAAGCATTGGAATTTTCCATTGTTTTGAAATTATTTAATACTTAAATTTTTCATAAACTTTTTGAAAATTTTTATTTGTATAGAAAAAGTTGAAAGGATAATACAATAAATACTTGTATGTCCTCCATACAGATCCAGAAACTTTTAACATTTATTATGTATGTACATTTGTTTCCTCTTCCTCTGTTTCTGTCTCTGTCTCTGTGTGTGTGTACACATGTAATCATATATATTATGTATAATATATTTGATATGTGTGTATGTACGATTTTTATAGTCTTAAGCATTTGAAAATAAATTACAGACATCATGAAATTTCACTCCAAAGAGTTCGGCAGGTATGTCCTAAAAATAAGGCCCTTCTGCAACAATGCCATTATTACATCTAATTAAAAAACAATAATTTAAAAATGTAATTTAACATTCAATCCATATTCAAATTTTCCCCAAAGCCCCAAGAATGTCTTTTTTTTTTTCTTTTTCTTTTTTTCTCACTCTGTCCCCCAGGCTGGAGTGCAGTGACACGATCTTGGCTCACTTGGCAACCTCTGCCTCCTGGTTTCAAGCAATTCTCCTGCCTCAGCCTCCTGAGTCGCTGGGATTGCAGGCGAGTACCACCACACCCGGCTAATTGTATACTTAGTAGAGACGGGGTTTCACCACATTGGCCAGGCTAGTCTCAAACTCCTGACCTCAAATGATCCACCCACCTCGACCTCCCAAAGTGCTGAGATTACAGGCGTGAGCGACCACGCCCTGCCAAGAACATCTTTTATAGTATGTTCTTTTTTTGATCCAAGATTCAAATCAGTGATTGTTCTTGTTAACGTTCAAAATTCCCAAAGCTCACCTGGGCAGATCCCTTCCAACTGTCTCCTGGGTTATTTGAGCCAATCTGTGTCATTCTTTGAGCCTTTGTTTTCTGTCACAAGATGTCAGAAGCTTACTTCATACTTTCTTTGTCCCGGATCTGGGGTAGCCATTTCTCTTCTGAGTCTGAATTTCTTCATCTACTGAAAAATAGTTCTTAGAAAGCCAAAAATGGAACTGGTATGCTAATTGGCACTGGGACATTATTGCTTCTTGACCCTGTCAGAGGAGAGCTATAAATACACATTTTTAAAAATCATGAGCTAATATTGATGTTTGCAATTCAAATTTAGCACTACTGTTTTTCCTAAATCATTTTATCTTATATCCCAACTTATTTTTCTTACACTAAAATTCTTGATTCCTGATAGTTTAATATTCTTTTTTTTTTTTTTTTTTTTTTTTTTGAGACAGAGTCTCGCTCTGTCTCCCAGGCTGGAGTGAAGTGGTGCGATCTCGGCTCACTGCAAGCTCTGCCTCCCAGGTTCATGCCATTCTCCTGCCTCAGCCTCCCGAGTAGCTGGGACTACAGGCGCCCACCACCACGCCCAGCTAATTTTTTGTACTTTTAGTAGAGACGGGGTTTCACTGTGTTAGCCAGGATGGTCTTAATCTCCTGACCTCGTGATCAGCCCGCCTTGTCCTCCCAAAGTGCTGGGATTACAGGCATGAGCCACCGTGCCCAGCCTTTTTCTCTATTTTTTTGAAAGTAAACATGTAAAATAGGTATGATTTCTTCCTTAAATGTTTTATAGATTTGCCATTAATACTATCTAGAATTGTAGTTCTCTTGGTGGGAAGGTTTTTAATTAAAAACACAATTTTTGTAATGGATGGGGAACAATTCAGGTTTTCCATTTCTTTTTCTTTTTTTTTCTTTTTTTTTTTTTTGAGACAAGAGTTTCGCTCTGTTGCCCAGGCTGGAGTGCAGTGGCTGGATCTCGGCTCACTGCAAGCTCCGCCTCCCAGGTTCACGCCATTCTCCTGCCTCAGCCTCCCGAGTAGCTGGGACTACAGGCACCCGCCACCACTCCCGGCTAATTTTTTGTATTTTTAGTAGAGGCGGGGTTTCACCGTGTTAGCCAGGATGCTCTTGATCTCCTGACCTCATGATCCTCCTGCCTCAGCCTCCCAAAGTGCTGGGATTACAGGTGTGAGCCACCCTGGCCGGCCAGGTTTTCTATTTCTTCCTGAGTCTGGACAATTTGGAATTAAAAAAAAAAGTCCTTTTTTCTAAGTTGTTAAATTTTTGGCATAAAATTATTTATTTCATTCTCTTAATTTGCTTTTGATTTCCATATTATTTGTAGTGATTTTTTTCTTTATTCTCAATATTTATAATTTGTGTCTCTCTCTCTCCTCCCTTGCTCACTTGCTCTTCTTTCTTTTCAGCCTAATTAGAGGTTTATTAAGTTTTAAAAAATATTTTCAAAGAAGCGGCACTGAGTTCATAACTATTTATATTTTTCTACTTCACTGATTTCTGCTGTTAGGCTTATTTCCTTCCCCTCTGTCATCTTTGAGTTAATTTGCTCTTTTATTTCCAGCTTCTTCAAATGGACACTTAGATGGTTGATTCTAGATCTTTCTATTTTCCTAGTATATATTTCAAGCTATACAGTTCCTCCTAAGCTAAACTTTAGTTGCATTTCACAATGTTTTGGTATGTTGTATCTTTATTTTCATTTGATTCCAAATATCTTCTGTTGTGATATCTTCTTTGTTCCATGGACTATTTCTAAATATTTGGGGATTTTTCCAAAACATCTGCTATGATTTTTAATTTATTAAGATCAGAATATGTACTCTGAGTGATTTCAATTTGCTTATATTTATATCAAGTAATAGTTTATGACATAATATGATCAGTGCTTGCTACATGTTAACTAGAAAAAAATGTGAATTCTTCAATTGCTTATTACATCCTTCTATAAATCTCAGTAAGCCTCAAATAGTCTATAGTGTTTTACAAGTCTCTCATATCCTTACTGATATTTGGGAAACTTGTTCTTTTGATTACTAAGAGGTAATGTTAAAATCTCTAAGTATAACTGTGGTGTTCTCTATTTCTCCTTTTATTTTTTGCTTTACGCATTTTGATGAAGAATATGTAATGGGGCATACATATTCTGATTTTTTGTCTTCTTGATGTATTAATCCTTTTACCATTGGTAAATGTACCTCTTTATCCTTGGTAATATTCATTGTTCTAATTTGCCTGATCCTTCCTTTTGATTGCTGTTTGCATGGTATAAGTTCATATCCTTTTACTTTTAGCCTATATGAGTTTTCCTACTTAAAATGGGTTTCATGTAAACCACAGATAATTAGATCTCATTTTTTGTTCAGTCTGACAATACATGATTTTTAATGGGAATTCAGACTGTTTACATATATGTAATTATCAATATGGTTGGGTTTAAAGTCTATCATCTTGCTATCTGTTCTTTCTTCTGCTTTTCTTCTTTTCTCAACTAGCTCTTATAATGTGATTAATTTTTGAGATTGTATTTTATATCCACTATTGGCATATTAACCATACCTCTATGTTTTATTTTTTATTAGAGCAGTAGAGGTTACATTATGCATCTTTAACTTATCAAAGTCCACCTTAAAATGATATTATACTATTTATGAATTACAAAAGTTTATGAAATTATAAGTGTATTTTCATTTTCCTGCCATTATTTGTATTGTTATGTCATAATTTAATTTTACATATGTTGCATAACCCAAAATACATTTTTTAGCTTTAAGGAGACAAGTAACTTTTTAAAAATTGAGATAAAATTCATGCATCATAAAATTTGCCCTATGAAATTGTACAGTTCAGTGGTTTTTAGTATATTCACAAAGTTATACAACTACCACCACTATCTAATTTCAGAATGTCTCACCATCCCAGAAGAAACCCCATACATATTAGCAATCATCCACATTCATCCCTTCCCCTGGCCCCTGGGAACTACTAATTTACATTCTGACTATGAATTTACCTATTATGGGCATTTTATAAGAATAGAAGTACATTATATGTGGCCTTTTGAGCCTGTCTTCTTTCTCTTAGTCTAAAGTTTTCAGGGTTCATCCATGATGGAGCATGTATCAACACTTTATTCTTTTATGGCTGGATAATATTCTATTATATGAATGTATGATTTTGTTTCTGCTTTCATAAAATGATGAACATATGAGTTATTTCCAACCTAATGATGGACATTTGGGATATAAATAAAAAATGCTCTGAACATTCAGAAGAGTTTTTGCATGGAGATATGTTTTTAACTCTCTGGAACATACACCAATGAGTAAAATTGCTGGTTCTTATGATAATTCTGTTTAAAATTTGAGGAACTGTCAAACTGTTTTTCAAAACTGTGATATGCCTTTTTCAACAGTAATGTGCATTAACTCGCATTTCTTCATAGCACCTCAACATTTAAATTGTCTGTCTTTTTAAATATAGCCATCCTAAAGGTTGTGTTTGTACTTTTCAAATTACTAATGATGTTGATCATGTTTCTCATGTGCTTATTGGCCATATCTTCTTTGGAAACATGTTTATTCAGATCTGTTTCCATTCTTCAATTTGATTAAATTTCTTTTTTATTACTGAGTGGTAAGAATTCTTTATGTATTCTGTATAAAAATACCTTATCTGATATGATTTGAAATTATTTTCTCCCTTTCTGTGGGATGTCTTTTCACTTTCTTAAGCATGTCTTCTTAGGTATGATTTTTTTTTTAATTTTGAGGAAGTCTAACTTTTCTATTTTCCATAGCTTTTGCTTTTAGTTACATATCTAAGAAACTTGCTTCATTCAAGATCACAAATATTTATACCCATGTTTCTTCAAGGAGCCTTAGAGTTTTTACCTCTTACATATCGATTGAAGTCTGTTTTGTGTTAATTTTTGTCTATGGTGTAAGGCAAGGGTCCAACTTCATTCTTTTGCATGTGAATATACAGTGGCCTCAGAACCATCTCTTGAAAAGACTATTTTTCCCCTATTGAATGACCTTAATATCCTTGCCAGTAATCAAAATCAATTGACCATAAATGTAAAGATTATTTCTGGACTTTCAACTTTATTCCATTGATCTATATGCCGTCCTAACGCCAGTACCATACTCTTTTATGGATTACTGTAGATTACTATTATGTTTTTATATTGGGAAGTGTGAGTCTTCCAACTTTGTTCTTCTTTTTCAAAATTGTTTTGACTATTGTAGGTATCTTGCATCTCCATTTGAATTAGGTTCAACTCATCAATTTCTGCAACAAAGGTAGCTGGGTCAGTGATAGGGATCTGTTGAATCCGTAGATAAATGTGGGGAGCACTGTTATTTAACAATAGTAAATCTTCTAATCCGTGAACACTGAATGGCTTTCCATTTATTTTGGTTTTCTTTAATTTCTCTCAATGATGTCATGCAGTTTTCAGAGTATAAGTTTTATACTTTGTTAATTTTTTTCTAAGTGTTTTATTCTTTCAAAATTGGTGTCTTTTAGAAGTGGTATTTTTAAAAATTTCATTGTAATATTCTTAATGGCTAATATATAAAAATATAATTGATTTTTGTATATATTAATCGTGTATTGTGACACCTTGATGTAGTCATTTATCACTTCTGAGAGTTTTCTAGTGGATTCCTTAGGATTTTCTGTATGTAAGATCATGTCATCTATAATATAGTTTTACTTCTTCTTTCCCAGTCTGAGTGTCTTCCATGTCTTTTTCTTTTCTAACTGCCTTGGTTAGAATCTCCAACTGAATATTAATAGAAGTGGTGAGACTCAACATCCTTGTCTTATTCCTGACTCTGGGTACTGAGGATGTGTCAGTCTTTCATCACTAAGTATGATGTTAGGTGTGAAATTTTCAGAGTACTTTATCATGCTGAGGAAATGTTTTTCAATTCCTGTTTTTTTCCATATTTTTATCATAAAAGTTTATTAGATTTTGTCAAATACTTTCTCTGAATCTATTAATATAATGGAGTGGTTTTTGCCCTTTATTTAATCTATATGGTGTATTATATAGATTGATTATTGTATGTTTAACTAACCTTGCATTTGTGGGCTAAGTCCCACTGAGAGATGTTGTATAATCCTTTTAGTATGCTGTTGGATTCAGTTTTCTAGAATTATGTCAAAGGATTTTAGTTTTTTTGTGATGTGTTTGGCTGGCTTTTGTGTCAGGGGAATATTGGCATTACAGAATAAGTTAGGAAGTGTCCCCTTCTCTTCAGTTTTCTGGAAGAGTTGGGAAATCATTGATGTTAATTCTTCTTTGTTTGGTAGAATTCACCAGTGAAGCCATCTGGACCTGGACTTTTCTTTGTCTGGAGGTTTTTGATTACTGATTCAATCACTTGATTGAATCTCCTGATTGAAAGACAGTATGCTTAAGTAGTTGTTTTAAAGTCCATATCTAGGTATCATAAAAACAGAAAATATAACGGTGATTACTAGACACTGGGAAGGGGAAAGGGGAGAGGAGAATGAGGAGAGTTTGGTCAACGGGTACAAAGTAACAATTAGGAAGAATAAGTTCCGGTGTTTTATTGCACTTAGAATGACAATGGTTAAAAATAAGGTATTATGTAATATATTACAAAATTGCTAGAACAGAGGCTTTCGAACATTCTCACCACAAAGAAATGATAAATGCATAAGGTGATAGATATGCTAAATACCCAGATTTGGTCATCATACAACATATATGTATGAAAATATCAAATTGTACCCCATGAATACATACAATTACAATGTGTCAGAAAAATAAAGTCCATGTGTACTGTAGCATCATCTCTTTCATATCTGGGTTTATTTCTATTGGTTTCTCCCAGTACTGCGTCATTTGTGGTTGCTTCATTGTGTATTTAGTAATTTTTATTGCATACTGGATATTCCGAATCTTATTTTGTGGAGTGCTGGATTTTGTTTTGCGTTTTTATTTTCCTTCCAAAAGTGTTAAACTTTGTTCTTTCAGATAGTTAAGTCACATAAGGATAAACCTGGTTTCTTGGAGGCTTATGCTTGAGCTTTGTACAGCTTTAGAGTAGCTTTTACTATGGTATAGGAGAACCTTATTGTAAAGTCATGACCATTCTGGATTCTCTACTCAATGCCCTGAGTGTTCAAGGACTCTCCACTGTGGTTTGACCAGAACTTAAAGGTCTCCCAGTCTTGCATCAGCTCTAGGAATTCTTTAGCTCACAGCTTCATAGCAGTACTCATCCAACCTCACAAAGTTTCATCTTCTGCCTGTGTAGCTATTATTCATCAAGAGACTTAAATCCATGCAGATTTCTGGAGTTTTTCTATGCTTGGCCCCCTCCTTTCCAGTTCTCTGTTTCCACAAGATCTAGTCACCTCATCCTCCCTGGACTGCTTTTTCTCCTTAGCGTGCTCCTCCCTCTATAGATGTCTGGAAAGTGTCACCAGGAAAAATCCAGGGTAATCATAGGACTGACTTAATTTGTTTCCTTATTTCAGTCCTACGCAGCTATTTAATGCCTTCTGTTCAGTTGTTTGGTTGTGTATAACAGGAGGGGAATTCTGGTCCCACTGATTCCACTGTGGCTGAAAGGAGAAGCCTAGCAGTTTCTTCAATCTGTTGTCATTGTTAATATTGCTGAGAAATATTTCTAGGTGTCTGAAGCTAAAAGTTGATCAGGTTCATAATTTTTGTTTGTTTGTTTGTTTTTGTTTTTTTGAGACGGAGTCTCGCTCTGTCCCCCAGGCTGGAGTGCAGTGGCTGATCTCAGCTCACTGCAAGCTCCACCTCCCGGGTTCATGCCATTCTCCTGCCTCAGCCTCTCGAGTAGCTGGGACTACAGGCGCCCGCCACCACGCCCGGCTAATTTTTTGTATTTTTTTTTCAGTAGAGACGGGGTTTCACCATGTTAGCCAGGATGGTCTCAATCTCTTGACCTCGTGATCCGCCCACCTCGGTCTCCCAAAGTGCTGGGATTACAGGCGTGAGCCACCCCGCCTGGCCAGGTTCATTATTGTTTTACTGACTGGTTCACCAATGCACAACATGGCTAGACTTCATTCCAGTCTTTGATAACAATTTTCTAATTGCCTATGGGCAAGCACCTACGACACTGCCTCATGTTGATGAGGGTTTTTGTTACAGAAGTATCCCACTTCTAGGTTCTAATTTTTATTTATATCAAGATAGACTAAGTTATGTTATGGTAACAAACAACCTCAAGGCTTTGTGGCTTTATTGAAACAACAAACATTCATGTTTTTTTTAATACATATGATGAATCCATTATGGATGGACAGGAGTCTCTGCACTTCCTAGTCTCTTAGGTGAACAGGCTGATGAAGTAGCCACCATCAAGAACATGACTAATCACCATGCAAGAAGGAAGGAGAGCTACCTATGTGCTCACACTAGCAATTCAATGACCTGCCAAGAAGTGGCACACATCACTCTTGTTAAACTTCTACTCACAACTCATTGGCCAGAACAAGTTTCATGATCCTGCACAACTACAAGGGGTTTAACCAGTTGAACCCTATAGAATGCCCCAAAGAGAAGAGCCAAGTGAACAGCCTGAGAGGTTATTACAGGTTTGACATAAGAAACAGGTAGTAACTGCTTAGCTTAGGAGGATCTGGGTTGTATAGTGTGGATGGCCTGGAGTTTTAAATTATGCGGATCTCAGTTCCAACACCTTCTCTCCTCCTTAATGTATGTGTGACTCAAGGACTTTTTTGTACCTGCACTCCGCTTGCTTCTCTCATTGACTAGAAAATGAGGATAATAATGCTTATGCCATATTATTTATAATGATTAAGTAAATTCAAAGTTGTGTAAAGTGCTCAGCATGGGATCTGCACGTAGTGCTAAATAAATGGTAGTGGTTATTATCATCGTCACTGTGATCATCGTGGGAATGAAAGTCACTGCCCCTCAGGGTATAAGTCCAGCTGCCTAGGATGTCACTGATCTCCTCCAGCGTTTGGGAACTGCAACAGAGATCCTCATATTTCCTCATAGTAAATAGGAATTCAGAGTCAGCATATTTCTGTAGGCCCAGCATAGGAGGGTCCAAAGACATTTGGGATTTCTTCGCTCAAACATTTCTTCTTTCTTCCTCCTCTTCTTTTTCTATCCCACCAATTAAAGTACGGCTTAGTTCTTTGTGTCTTTAGTTGAGCGAGGACTAGTAAAAATCAAGGAGAGAGAGTGCTATTCACAGCATCCCTCTTCCCTCCGCTGGTAATCCAGTCATTTTAATCAACCTGAAATTCTCTAATATTACCACCTTCCTTCCTGCCTCTGTTTCCCTGCACACATTGTTCCCTCAGTTTGGCCTGCCCTGTCTTCTTTTCAAGGAGCTCATCTAAGCTAGTTGTTAATCTATGAGTCTATCCAGGGCAGAGACTAAGAGCCTATTGATCTTGGTACTCTCAGTCCCTATTACCGTGCTTGGTGAAGAGTTGGGACACAATAGATTGGAACTCTTTGCAGACTTGATTGGTTCAATCTGATTCTATGAGATATTTATTAAGCAATGTCACTAGTATGGCAGAAATGAAAAGACAAAGGAAACACCACCTTTCTTCCAACTGTTTTGATAAGGTGAGAGAGCTAGGTATACTATCTAGTATCTAGTGAGAGAGAGAAAACTATGCCAGGATAGACATTAGCCATTGAACACAGGGGAGACCAGAGAGATCAGCAGCAGGGTTGACAAACATTATCTGTAAAGGGCAAGATAAATGTGTTAGGCTTTGTGGGCCGTACAGTCTCTGTTGAAATAGCAACTCAACTCTACCATCCTAGCAAAAAGGCAACCACAGACAACATGTCAACAAATCAGCATGGCAGTGTCCCAATAAAACTTTATTGATAAAAACAGCAGACTAGACTTGGCCCATGGGGTGCAGCTTCCTGATTCTGATCTAGAGATATGGCTTTTTTTTTTCTTATTTAATAAAGGGGAAAAATTTTGGAAGGAATATACAAGTGACTGTGGAACCGGTCATTCTGTGCAATAAGCAAGTATGTGGGATGGGGAGAGGAGGCAGAGGGGGTGTGAGGGGAACAGGCAAGGAGGTCAGAAGTTAGAGAGATGGGACAGAGACAAAGTCAACCTTGCAGTTGTCCCCAAGGGTCTCTTATTAACCTGTGTGCTGGGAGCACCCTGCTCCAAGCTGCCCACAGCCTATCTAGTTTGTCCCTGAGCTAAGCTGGCTAACCTGCTAGGGTCAGTGTCTCCCTCCTGGGAAAATGATGGAATGGACATTTAAAAAAAAAAGGTTCATGCCTGTAATCCCAGCACTTCGGGAGGCCAAAGTAGGTGGATCACTTGAGGTCAAGAGTTCGAGACCAGCCTGGCCAACATGGTGAAACCCCGTCTCTACTAAAAATACAAAAATTGGCCAGGCAGTGGTGGTGCGTGCCTGTGATCCCAGATACTCAGGAGGCTGAGGCAAGAGAATCGCTTGAGCCTGAGAGGCAGAGGTTGCAGTGAGCCGAGATTACTGCAACCTGGGTGACTCAGCGAGACCTGCTCTCAAAAAAAAAAAAAGTACAGCTATGAGAGGAACATCTCTACACTTACCTCCACCCGACCCCAGACCACGGACGTTCATGTTGAGTCTTTGTGAGGGCTCCCTGTGCACATGGCCTTCAAGAGTCTCCTCACTGAGCACCTGCATTTTATCTGCTCTGCACAAAAGGTCTTCACAGGATTACTCTGGTGACCTGGCATGCTCAGATGCAGGCATTCATCAGAGCAATCAAGATTATGTCTCATCCAAGGAACTTTGTTTAAATTCCACTAGTATTTTTTTAAATTTACAAATACTCCTTCTCAAATCAAGAATTCAAAGTCTGTTCACACATAAGCATGGAAAAGTCTTTCATGAAGAGAAAATAGTCCATCTAAGCAAAAGATTTTAACAATTTTACTGTGGGCAAATTTTCACATTTTCTGTTTTCTCCTTTGGCAGACATCTGACTAATTTGAGCCTATTTTGATTTCCTGAATGGTCAATGTCTTGTGGGCTGGAATATTTGTGTGTGTGTGTGTCTCCGCTGTCATTTCTTCTTTGTGGATTATTAAAATAAATTCATTTCCCTTAGTCTTTCCTTTTCCCATTTGCAAAGACTTGTTTCCTTTGTGTCTGTGTCTTGTCTTGAGGTAGGCGTTCAGGGTGAACACCAGTGGGTGTCCCCCTCCAAGCAGTGCTCAGCCTCCCCGGGGTTAGTGACGCCTCAAACCTGCGTCAGTGACGCCTCAAATCTGCGTTAGTGACGCCTCAAACCTGCGTCAGTGACGCCTCAAATCTGCGTTAGTGACGCCTCAAACCTGCGTTAGTGACGCTCAGGCTGTTTGTTGGGAGCGGTGCACAAGCCCCCTGCTCCGCTGGGCCCGCGGCGTGCCTGCGTCTGCCTCTCTGCACCCTGCAGCGCGGCCAGCAGGGAGCGCACCCGGGAACCCCCAAGAGTTCCCGTTTTCACTTCTTTGCAGGATGGTAATGGATCATGGACGTGCAAAACAAAACAAACTTGGAGAGCTTCAGAATAACAGTGAGTCTGAACAGTTGTCATTCTGATTCAGTGGCTTCCTGTTACTGTAGCTATTCCTATCTATCACACCATTTCACAGAGCTCTACATATTTTACCTCTAAATCCAAGCTACAAACAAAACTAGCTTACATTTATTAAGTACTTGCCAGGTACTCATCTAAGCATTTAACATGAAGAAATGCACTTAAATATCAGGATAACACGAAAATACAAGTACTATCAACATTTCCATTTTATTGATGAGGAAATTGAGGCTTACAGGGATGAGGCTTAGCTAACACGTGGTAAGCCAGGATTCAAACCCAGGCTGATTAACTCCAGGCCCCACACTCTTACTGCACCCAGCACTGCTTCCTACGTATCTAGCAAGTATGTTTTCTGTGTCAGGCACTCTGCTGAAAATTGCATATGAATAATGGACAAAACGCATGGGGTTTTCAGTCTGCGGTCACAGAAATGAATAAACATACACACACACAAAATTTAAAGTAGTAATAAGTGTTATGAGGAACAAGAGAAGGACACTGAGAAATGGAACAATGAGAGGAGGAGGGGGAGGGAAAGGAAGCTACAAGTTCGGTGGTTGGGGAAGGATTCTCTCAGCCTCACCTGGTGTTGCATTCCAGACCCCACTAGAGACAGTGCTGGGTCAAAAAGCCAGGTGAGATTGAAGAATGAGAAGACAGGAAGAACGAGCTCTCTGGGAAGAGAGACCAGATGTGTGAAGCCTTACGAAAAACAAAGAAAAAACAAAAGGAAAGAAGAACTTGGTGTTTTCATGTGGAGTGAAATCAAAACCATTTGCCCTGCTACATGTCCAAGACATTCAGCCAATATCAATGCCCACTTCTAATCCTTTTTAATACAGAAAGTGTATTAGAAATAAATGCTCGTTGTCTTTGGCCTGGATCCGTGACTACTCTGCAAGGAAGGGTTGTCAAACCACATTTGGGCCACCCTGAGATTGTGATTGGCTGTGAAACAGGATTGGCTGCAACACATTCAACCAGAATGGCCCAGCCCATATATCTGTCTAAATCTTGCAAGGACTGCAAGCAGACCTAATGGAAGACCTTGCCTTCACTGGGCGAAGGAGACCCGGTGCGAGGATTCTCAAGAGGTGCAGTCATCTGAAGAAGAGAAAACACTGGCTTTGCGGCCCAGCACTTTCTGTTGTGGGGCCTGGAACACTATGCCAGCTGGGGCTGAGTTCTTAAAGGTCCTGCACTAGACCGGACATGAGTGGAGCCGTGGCACCGTGGCTCCATTATTTACCAACATGTCCGGAGCTGAGAACTGTGCCTGAAATATAGTGAATGCTCATGAGAATTATTGGATAAGCTGAGAAAAATCATTTAGGTGAGTGGACAGAAGGAAGAGGAGTAGCTCAGCCATTCTACTTGGAGAATAGAGGAACTTTCATAGCTTTTATTGAACATCTTGTTTCAGATTATTGGTTAATTTATTATTTTGTTTTGTGTATTAGTTTGTTTATGGGTTGCCTGCCTATGGGTTTATTAAAAGAGAAGGGAATGCGTTTAGATAAGGAAAGAAAGACTGCCCTTGAAATGTATGTTCTTGGAGAAATCATCAATGTTTTAAGTTGTCTTTGTCACTGAACAGAACAAAAAGCCAACCTAGTAGAAGTTCTCAGTTCTCACCTTTGTGCCTTTCCCAGGCATGTGATGAGCACTGGCTGCTTGTGGTCACAGCTGCCCTTCTCAGAGTATGGCACTTGGTTGAAATGAGGGGGGTCCTCTCTAGGGAGGTTATGACCCCACCTCATACCTTAGGCAGCTCTTGGCCAATGACTGACTGACAAAGGGGCACAAAAGCCTGCCCCTTTTCTCAAAGTGTGGCCATCTCTGTAACACCTTTTACATTTCCAGGTGCTCCCTGTGACCGGGCTGAGGCTCTAATCTCTATCACACTCCCCGTCCCTACTTAGCTTTCTTCCCCTGCCCACCTGCCTCCCTCATCCCTCTCCTCCTGAGCTCTTCCATCAGTCAATCACTTATATAAGAAGCCTCACTTAGGACCTGCTTTTAGGGAACCTGAATAAGGCTGGCAGGGTTCATTGTTCTTCCAGACATTGCTTTTCTTTCTGTCTGAGCTGATCCCCCAGCTGGGGATCCATTTCCCACACTCTGTAAGCCTGGGGACCTCATGCTTACCACCTTATCTTTGTGCCTATGGATGACTGTCAAGGGAAACATTTTCTCTAGGAACTGCATTGCTAATGGGATCAAACATTGGCAACATATCGATCAAGTCTCCTTTTCTTTTTTTCTTTTTTTTTAAGACAGAGTTTCACTCTTGTTGCCCAGGCAGGAGTGCAATGGCGCGATCTCGGCTGACCGCAACCTCCACCTCCCAGGTTCAAGTGATTCTCTTGCCTCAGCCTCCCGAGTAGCTGGGATTACAGGCACGCGCCATCACACCCAGCTAATTTTGTATTTTTAGTAGAGATGGGGTTTCTCCATGTTGGTCAGGCTGGTCTCGAACTCCTGACCTCAGGTGATCTGCCCGCCTCAGCCTCCCAAAGTTCTGGGATTACAGGCATGAGCCACTGCGCCCGGCCTCAAGTCTCCTTTTCTATTGCAGTGTTTGTTTTGTCACTGGCAAATAGTCCTTCCCACGTCCCATAATTTTCTTTTTAATTGGCATATTCTTTCTTTAGATCTGTCAATGTCTTAAATTGCAATAGTCAGACTATGTTGGCTTGTGTCTTATTTTCTGTACTTAAGGTAACTTTGCATTCTGACTTCACCAGCTTTATGTTGATTTTATAGCTTGGTCCTCAAAGCGCAATCATACTCCAATGATTGCCATGTGCTGGGGGATAAATCCCACATTTATTACACTAAATTCATGAAAAGGTTTGAATTTCACTGTTTGCTCATTTCACTTCTGGGAATGAAACTCCGTAAATACTTTCATTTGTCAAGAAATCAAGAAAGACTTTTATTACAATGGCTTACTTTCTGAAAGGTATGTGTTATTTTAAGGATAACAAGAATCTGCAAATTGATGTTCCCTGAATATGACTTGAGTAATATAGTAGTTTATGTTTGCACAGAAGGTGCTGACTTGGATGGAGAGAATATTTCAACTTCTGGCTCTTAGTAAAGTGGTAAGCTAGAAACTTTTGCCTGGCTTCATTCCTATCTAACTCCCAGGAATGACTTGCAAATTCATGAGATAATGTCTGAGAACCACTCTGCGCTCTTAAGAGAAAGGAGCCAGATAAATGTAACGTATCATCATTAGAGCCACTGCATTTTGCTTAACTTCCACACTTCTGGGAAAATGATTAAGCGGCTTGGCTTCTTCCTTTCCCAAAGTCCTTTACCCAGGTGCCATATCCTTGCTGTCTATATGGTTACAACTTTACCATTCTTTCTGTTCACACTTCTTCATTTTAAGGAAAACAAAACTACAAAGTTTTAGGTAACCCACCTTAGCTAGGACAGCTCCTGAGTGCACAGGCTGGGATTTGAATATAATGCCTCCCCCCTACTCATACACTCAGATTTTTTACTATAGAGGATAAGAACTAGCTTCCCCAATCTCAGTCATTTCATGTACTGAGAATCTGCAGGAGGTTAATGAGGTTGAATGACACTGTGGCAGGTGCACTCATCTTGTGGTAAGGGATTCGGTACTGAGCATTCTCATCTCCCAGTCAGTCATTCTTAACACGTTCTGTAGTCCCTTTAAAGCCCTGCTTTCAAGAACCACTGTGATTACAGTGATCTGTAAATGTATGTCGTGGTGGATCTTAAGGTTACCCCCAGCCAGGACATGGGTGCTGAGGGGTGGGAGCACAGCCCAGGCCCCCTGAAGAACGCAGGTGGTGCTGCACATGGCACCCATCAGCCTGCTGTCCTGGGGCGCTGTGGGCAGTGGAAAGGACCTCAGTCCAGAGTCTGCCGATCTAGCTGCCGGAACTAACTCTCCCCACACTCGCTGTGAGACCTAGAGCAATTCATAGACCTTCATGCAACTCAGTCCCACATTGGTTGGGAATGAGGCAAAAGGTAGTTTGGAGGCAATCTCTTAACCTCTTAACAATCTCCTCAAAATGCAACTGGAACATTCTAAGTACTCAGTGAATATTCTGCTCTCTTGTCACTGTTCTCTTCTTCCAGCTTGGAAAGTAGGCTTGGGACTAGACGTGAAGCTGCCATCTTGCATACATGAAAGCCATCATGAGGAAGGATGTCAGTGGCTCACAATGAAAGGACGAAGGCACCAGAGCAGCTCAAGGCGCTGGGGATATTCTGCTGCTGCTGCGCCAGCCTGGGATGGCCCATCTCTGCACACCCGGCATGTGAGGAAAGTTCATTCACGTTTGGTTAAGCCACCATAGCAGGGTTTCCATAAAAGCAATGATCATTTCATCATATCTAACAAAAATTAGAAGCATCAATGCTATCAAGAAATATTTGAAATATGTCTTATTTAATGATGATCCTTGCCTGTGTGTGGTGTGCCTTAATTTATTAGGTAATAATAATTACATATATATACACATATATGTATATATATTTATATATCTCACTATTTTATATATACTCATATATGTGTGTATATATCACATCCTATATTATAAACATATATATAACTATTAACTATTACCATATATAGATAACATATAATCTTATATATACAATTTATAACTTACAAGTATATAAGTACTCATATGTTGGATCATATGCACAAAAGCTTTTTCTGATAGGTGTGTGTGATCCAGAAAGTGTGGAGAGCATTTCTCACAAAGTCTCTAAGTGCCATGGTAATAGTTACACAAAGCTATGTAACATATAGGGCATAGATCTTAATAACCACTCTGAGAAAGAAGAGTAATTCATATTAATGCTCAGGGTTTATAGCTGCCTAGTTCCAAATGTTTCCATGTCCCTTGGCAAGGGAGCCACGGAGGCAATCGCCCTCCCACACCTTCTGAGATTTTAGTTTACAGCTTTATGCCACTTTTCCATTCTGAATGGAAACTTCTTTGTGAAATCACTAATGTTAACATGCCTTAGGAACTATCTTATGCAGCCTATCGTCCACTCCAAAGAGAAAAGAAATGTCCCAGAGGTGGCTGGGCGTGGTGGCTCACGCCTGTAGTCCCAGCACTTTGAGAGGCTGAGGTGGGCAGATCGCCTGAGGTCAGGAGTTCGAGACCAGCCTGGCCAACATGGTGAAACCCTGTCTCTACTAAAAATACAAAAATTAGCTGGGCATGGTGGTGGGTGCCTGTAATCCCAGCTACTTGGGAGGCTGAGGCAGGAGAATTGCTTGAAACTGGGAAGTGGAGGTTGCAGTGAGCCGAGATCACGCCACTCCACTCCTCCAGCCTGGCAACAGAGCAAGACTCTGTCTCAAAAGAAAAAAAAAAAAAAAGAAATGAAAGAAAAAGAAAAGAAATGTCCCAGAGGCGACTCTCCTTGCATCCAAGATTCTACCATATTGTTGAATCTAATAACGTTTGCCCTTCTAGAGCATAAAACAAATGGAATTAAAGCTCATGGGGAAAAATATGCCCAACATGTGTTACTGGTTGGAGGATTCTCCTCAAAGCGGATAGTTTAAAAATAAAAACATTAATAATTATAGTAACAATGATAACATTACACTGGTTTGTTTAATATTTCATAGTTAGCAGGTAAAGTAGGTTCAAATGTCTCATTTTATTTTTACATCAATCCTAGATGTGAAATTGGCTTGCTTATGCATAATTATGAATCAGTGTCATCATTTAATTACTACGAGAAAATTCAATGGTATAGGAACTTAATCACACACAAAATGGTGATTGCCCAATAAATAAAATGTTGCCACAAGCCAAGGGGGAAAAAAAAGGGTGAAAATGCTAAAATCCACCATTCGGGCCTGGCGCGGTGGCTCACGCCTGTAATCTCAGCACTTTGGGAGGCTGAGGCAGGCAGATCACGAGGTCAGGAGATCGAAACCATCCTGGCTAACACGGTGAAACCCTGTCTCTACTAAAAATACAAAAAATCAGCCGGCCACGGTGGCGGGCGCCTGTAGTCCCAGCTACTCAGGAGGCTGAGGCAGGAGAATGGCGTGAACCCGGGAGGCGGAGCTTGCAGTGAGCCGAGATCACACCACTGCACTCCAGCCTGGGCCACAGAGCAAGACTCCGTCTCAAAATAAATAAATAAATAAAAGTTGATATACAATAGTTGTACATCTTTTTGGGGTACACGTGATATTTTGGTACCTGTACATGGCCATACTGTCCTGAATGTGCCTGATCGCCTCATGCCCTTTCTTACTCCTGTTTCTAACAGCAAGTGTTAGCCAGACACTTATGCTGAAATTGATGACATGCAAGGAAAGGGGAGAAAGGACACCCCTAACTCCTTTCCCTGTCAGCCCACTCTTAACTCGCAGTAAGCCAGAGGCAGAGAATGTTGGTAGAATGTGCGTATATCAAGAAGTGAAATAAGAGCAGTTGAGTTCATTCCATGCAGTCTGTCAACTGTTTGCTAAGAACAAAGTGCATATGCCTGTACAAGCTAAACAACACAAAGTGTGTGATTTCAATAATTCTGCATATGAGTTGAATGCTCTTATATTTATTTGCATTTAAATCTGACATTGTAGAATATAAATATTTATGGTTAAATTATGCTAATAATTTAAATAATTTTGACTTTTACTCACTTAGAACATTAAATGGCCATATAAAGTGCTGTGGCAATTTGAGAGAGAGAGGCCGTAGAAGAAAGGGAAAACCTTTACATTTAAGGATTCTGAGCAGCACTTTTTTTTCTGCCTTTTGAACAAGGAGCCCACATTTTCATTTTGCACTGCAGCTCACAAATTTTGTAGCTGGCCCTAGACTCATCTGAGGTGGGAGAGCAGTTATCTGACAGAATCTCAAAGAGTTGTCACTGTTTTGAGATGCATAACATCAGAAACTTGAATTTTGGAAAAGACATTTTATACAACAGGGGTTCATTCACCTTTAATTTTATAGCATGTTTTCTTTTTTAAAATGCTTGCTTTTCTCAGCTGTGTTAACAGAATACAAGAAAATGCATTTTTTCCTTCATCAGAAAGAGAGAAGGAACTCTGTGCCAGTAATAATCCAGGCAAGGGGACACAGGGACCCCCATCTCGCTGAGGGATTTTGATTCCAGAGGTTTTGCTTCTCACTTGACGGGAAGCACACTGTTGTCTTCTGCTTATTTTAGTAAGGGGACTGTGATGGTTAATACTGAGTGTCAACTTGATTGGACTGAAGGATGCAAAGTATTGTTCCTGGGTGTGTCTGTGAGAGTGTTCCCAAAGGAGAGTAACATTTGAGTCAGTGGACTGGGAGAGGCAGACCCGCCCTCAATCTGGGTGGGCACCATCTAATCAGCTGCCAGCACGGGTAGAATAAAAGCAGGCAGAGGAACGTGGAAAGGCTAGACTGGCTTGGTCTCCCTGCCTATATCTTTCTCCTGTGCTGGATGCTTCCTGCCCTAGAACATCGGACTCCAAGTTCTTCAGCTTTGGGACTCTTGGAACTTCAACCACAGACTGAAGACTGCACTGTCGGCTTCCCTGCTTTTGAGCTTTTGGGACTCAGACTGGCTTTCTTGCTCATCAGCTTGCAGACAGCCTATTGTGGGACCTCACCTTGTGATTGTGTGAGTCAACATTCCTTAATAAACTCCACTTCATATATACATCTATCCTATTTTTTCTGTCCCTCTAGAGAACCGTAATACAGGGGCCATGTCCTCACATCCCAATACGAACAAGCAAAACTCTTGTCTGAAGGACCTGAAAGAATCTTAGATGAACCCATGATGTTTATCTTGTCACTGGGCAAGCCAGAGAAAGTGTCACACTGACCTACGGAGAAAAGCTTTTCAGTCAGGAAGTTCACCCTCAAGGTCTGCTTTCCTGTTTCAGGAGTGTGGCTAAGCATTTGCTCATGCCCGCCAATGCCCTCCATTTACAGAGGAGTAAGTGGATCACAGGAATGTGCTCTTGGCCCGAGGAATTGCATCTCACTGGCTACAGTATTGCTGCAGGCCCAGAGGACATCTACACATTTGCTCTGCCTGTACAAAGACTTAAAAGAAAGCAGATTGAGCATACAAAAACCCCAAAGTGGGAAAACCCACAAAACCCAGAAAGGTCAAGCAATTTATTTAGCAACGTTTCAGCAAGAGGTTGCCAGAACTGAAATGTCCCAAGTCTCTCGACTTCCTGCCAGTGCACTTTGGGTCTCCCATCTGAGAAGCGAACAGCAGCATGAAGACAGGACACTAAGGACAGCGAACTCCAGGTTTCCTGTGTGACAGTCCTTATTCCTGTGATCTATGACTGCCTATGTTGGTTGTTTTGCTTGTACTTAAGTGTTTACTACTGTTCCAATTTAATGGAAAATAGAGAAGCCTATAAATTGGAAACCATATGACCTGGCAAACGGTTTAAGCTGTGTGGGACGCCCAGTTGATGGAATATGGAAATTTCCTGTGAACTGTTCTTAAATCCTTTAACACATAGTACTCTCTGCTGCCTCTGGGATGTCATCTGTTCTTTCTGCCTGGGAACATTATTCCTTCTTTTCTCACCTAGGTAACTCCTTTATTCAGTCAACAAATATTATGCCATCTGTACTATGGGCCCCATGCTCTTTTAGGTCCTGGGGATACAGCCATGAACAACAAAGTCCCTGCCCACTTGGAGCTTACATTCTGGTGAATCTACACTCACCCTTCAAGATGTGACATACATCTCCTTCTCAAGGGATCTGTCCTTCTGTGCATCCCCCAGAGGAGGTTGGGTTTACCATTTATACTCTCCCCTAAGGCCCAATACTTCTTCAGAGTTCTTCGCAGGCATGTATTATTTTCTTCATTATTTATACATATTTGGTTAATGTCTGTCTTTCATTGCTGGATGGTGACCTTATGAAGGCAGTGGCTATGCTGCTTCTGCCCACTGCTGTATTTCTGAGCCCATCAGCCTGCAACATGGGCTATAATCAATGTTTGTTTGTTGATTGTGGCTAATTGCATGCTTTCTGCTAAAAGTACTTGTATTTTTTCAATATACTTCTAGCCAAAAGGTGGCACTGCAGGAGAATAAGTGAACAAAGCTTCAAACTAGTTAACTGTAGTCATTGGATGGGATCCAATTAGTTATAGGCTAGTGTTAGAACTAGAAATAGCTTATTTCAAAACTTGTACACACACATATCCATACACATATTCGAAATCTCAATAAAACCAATGAATGAAAGTCACCTAAGCTTACTAAGAATATTAACATTTCTATGACCATTGCAGAGATCCAGATGCAGTTACAAACACAGCTAGAATCCAAATTATGATTCATTAACTAATAAATATCTATTTAGGACATGGACAAGTTGAATTTTTTTATCTCAGTAGTTACAAGTAAAGAAAAACTGTAATTTTTTTTGGTTAGTAACTTGCTTTGACTTACTACAATTTCATTGCAAAATTATCCTCCAAATTCCAGCTCCCTTCCATAAGTCTTCTTATAGCATGATAAGCCTTTCTGAAAAAATGATATTACAACCAGCAGCCTCTTCAAAGGCTTCAGCAACAAATACACAGACAGTAGATAGACAACTGCTAGATAAAAATCTGCTCACGATGTTGGCTGTAAATAATGAATGGTGGTTTCCATGTTTTAGCA
The DNA here is from genome assembly GCF_029281585.2 of Gorilla gorilla gorilla. Classification (NCBI taxonomy): domain Eukaryota; kingdom Metazoa; phylum Chordata; class Mammalia; order Primates; family Hominidae; genus Gorilla; species Gorilla gorilla. The sequence goes on from NC_073241.2 coordinate 39,089,027, forward strand.
TTGGCCACCTGGGTGCCTGTGGTGCCCAAGGCAAGTCACCAACTTCAGCAGAGCACCCTCCCCACAAATCAGAATCTCTTCCTTTATGTGTTTACCTCCAAAAACCAAATACAAGCTTACATGGTCCTTTTATTTTTATATGAGATATTTCTGATGTGGTTATGGGTGAGTGTGTATGTGTGTGTGTGAGATTGTGTGCACATGCCTCCGTGTGTGTGTGTAATGGAAGTGTGTAAGTAGGATATGATTCACTTGGAAACAATATTTTGCTTTATATTCTGCTTTATAGATGAAATTTTATCCATGTCCTCATATCCTCCAATCTAGCTGGAAAGATAAGGCCCATAGACATGTCGGTTAGCTGCGTTTTCAAGGTTTTTGAACTACAGATACAAATCAGCAGTGTGCTTCAGATTCGGCATCCATATTACAATTCACAAACTGCAGTTAAGGCTACAATATACATTTTACGTAGGCTTAGCAGGAAGATTCCACCAAAGGGCCAGATGTCAGAGACAGTGAATTTCACTGTGCATTGCTCTGATGAGGGATAACTTCTTTAGCAGAAGTATAACCAGACCATGTCTCCTGCACATTATTAGAAGTTGTCTAGGTCTTTGGAATTTGGAGACTTCGAAAATACTTCCGCTGTAAACATTAAATTGATAGCTTTTAAAAAATGTACAACCTCAGCATATATTAGCAAAAAGAAGAAAGCCATTCAGCTTCCAAGTTTTCTTAAGAATAAGAGCCAAAATCTCTGTGGCTTCTAACAAAAATAACTTCCCAATAAATATTGTGCCTTATGACACAATGATAATTATAAATGAGAACTAGAAATATATATATATTTAAATTTTTTAGTTAACATATATGTAAGAAAAACACATGTGACCAATGCTAGAAGATAGTCTCCTTAATTAAGTTGGTAAGAGGTACCACATTCTCCACAGGCTGGATGGTGTCAATGGATTTTGGCAGATTTCACTGAAGGAAGAAAATGCCAGGTTGACAAACTTTATATTCCTTGTGGGAGACATTGTTTTGTAAAGTTCCCATTTGGGACAATATCCATCTCTGAGATCTTTCAAAGGAAGCTAACAAAGTATCCCAGAGAATAACAGACATAGAGCTAAACATGACACAGGGCTAAACACATTATCTGTGTTTTCCTAGTAAGCATGATACAAAAAAATTAGTGTTTGGGACAAAGATCGAGTTTCCGAATGATTTTGTCAATCAGTGCAACAGTAAACCAAATTTAGAAAAGATAAAAGCTAGGGCCAGGTGCAGTGGTTCACGCCTGTAATCCCAGCACTTTGGGAGGCTAAAGCGGCTGGATCACCTGAGGTCAGGAGTTCGAGGCCAGCTTGGCCAACATGGCAAAACCCTGTATCTACTAAAAATACAAAAATTAGCCAGGCGTGGTGGTGTGCACCTGTATTCTCAGCTACCTGGGAGGCTGAGGCAAGAGAATCACTTGAACCTGGGAGGCGGAGGTTGCAGTGATCTGAGATTGTGCCATTGCACTCCAGCCTGGGCAACAGAGTGTGACTTCATCTCAAAAAAAAAAAAAAAAAGATAAATCTAAACAGGTGAGATGAAATGCACACAAGGCAAAAGATGACACACTCTTTATGGAGAAAACCTTGAACACTTATGAAAATGTTGATCAGTCTTAAACATATTGCTGGGAGCATAAACATATTGCTGTCTGTCTCACTGCAGGTCACTGTGCTTTAGCATAATTGTTTGATAAATGTAGAATTAGTTCTTGTTTTTCAACAACAACAATAACAACAATAATACGAATAATAGCAGCCAATATTCATTGAATGATTTACTATGCACCAGGCATTTCTCTAAGAACTCTATAAACTGTCTCTATCTGTGTAGACTCCATATTGGGTAGGTTTTACTGCTTTCCTTAACTCACAGATGAAGAAACTGAGGCACTAAAAGTCTCAATAATGATCAAAAGAAGTCATTGTTTGTCATTGTGGATGCAGAGAGGCATAGGGTGTCTGGTGCTTAATTCATTACCAGGGTAAACTGGTGATTATACACATCAGGTACCCATGAAATATCAAAATAATATGTCCATGAGTATTTTACATGTTTGATTTCTCCCCAAAGCATTTTTAAACTCACATACTCTTTCAAATTTTAGACAAGATTCTGGCAAACTTTGGAATAAAGTTTGCCAGGCAAGCAGAGCTCCCGAACAGTGATCAATACCCTCATGGGCTGGTGAGTCCTTAAAAACTAACCTGTCTAGACACCAGATACTGCTTCTATGAGAGCAGGGAAAATTGAGGGTTAAACAGCCCTTGTAAAAACAATGCCACTGCTATGGATATGTATGCTCAAGTCCAGTCCAGTGTGAAAGAAAATACAGCTTCAGAAAGGTGGATGAGGTTTGGAGATGCTAGTTTTGAAAGCCAATGGACTATTTTCTGAGTCTGATATGAAAATGAGGACAGCGGTCTTCACCCCTGACTGCATACTTAAGAATCACTTGAGAGCTTTAAAAAAAATACAGGTGTGGGGGCCCCATCGCAGACCAATTAAATCAGGATTTCAGGGAGTGTGGAGACTGAGCGTTTTTCAAAAGCTCCCCAGGTGACTGCAACATGTAGCCAGCATGGAGAAGCCTATTTCAGATGTAGTCTAGACCGCTGAAACTTCCCCTTGAGTACATACGTTGGAAGTCTCAGAACTGGGATGTAGTTGTTAAAATCTCTAACGCCCCAGCAGCCAAGTTGGTACACACTGTGGCAGAGAAAGCTCGAAGTTTATTTGGTAAGACCACCCACCTGCTGGGAATCTTGTGCCTCCCAGCTTATGTTATTTTGAAAGAGAATTATTGTGAAAAAGTCTAGACAGTTGTTAGTATGGGAAGCCTATCAAGAACATGAGAAAGTATTCAGAGAATACAGAATTCATGTGATGACACAGTATTATCTAAAATTCAGGAGTCCTTCACCTATTAGCTCCCAAGAATGAGTCGTACATGGGGTGAGGTGGGGAGGGCATGGATGTGAAGGCAGACTTATGAACATCAAAATTAGTGGTAGATTTATATCAGGCTTCTACAAACAGGCTACACAAACCATTTCTTGATAGCATTTCTTGGTGACTGGATGCTAATTTAAGTTCTATCGTCTCCTGTAGGTCTGCTGTTGAGCTCATGACTACGCCCGGGTTTAGGTGCTATCTAAGCTTCTTGAGGATGGCAGAGCACATGGGTGGTTTAAGTTTCAGGGTGTCTTCACCATATGCCAACTGTCTTGAGTCTTCATTCAAAAAGCAATGGTTCATAGTTTTTCTGTAATTCTCAGAGAATTCGTGAAGGCACCTGAGCTCAAACCACAAGCTTACCCTGTCTCAAAAAAGGGATGTCCACAAAAGCGTTTCAAATGGCTAAAAAGACGGGGGTTTGCCTGTTTTTCATCAGCTCACTGCTCTATCCCCTCCAACTAATGCAAGCCAGGAATGTAGGTGCGGAAGGGAAGCCAGGTCCTTCCCAGTGTGTCCTCCTGATGGAATGCCAGTCCTGAACAGTCCTCTCTACAGATGCTAACAGCCTCTTCCTCCACGTCCGGAAAGACCCCTACTGTGCTCTAGCAAGTCTCCTCCACTCTCGGATAACAGTTAAATAAAAGACTCAGGCACACTGCAGTCTCCCAGCTAGAGCCAGATTTCTCTAGATCTTGCCTAGAACAGGCAAAAAGCAGTGCACTAGGAGAAAGGGAGAATATTCTCAGTGCCAACGCTCTCTTTCCCCAGAGCCACGACAAGCAAGGAGCAAAACTGAGGTGAAAACGGAGAGTTCCCCCAAATGCACAAAGTGGGTGCATATCTGTTGGGGAAGACCCGGGATTTCCCAGAGTCTATTCAGAATGGCAAGTTCTTGCTATGTGAAATATGGGCAGGGTCAATGGTGTAGATGAATTCAGCTCTATTCTTCTTAATGCCAGTGTGCACCTGTGGACCCAGCAGAAGTCGGGGTCGCACAGAACTGTTCAAGCCCCTGGCTTCTCTCCTGCCGGGACTGTGCGTTTCCCTCGGACCTTAAACTGTTCCCTGGGTTTGGGCAAGCTCAGGGCCCGGCCGGGTGGACTGGATGCCAGGGTGCACCACCGGAATGACAGGACCACGCAGAGCCGCGGGGCTGCGGGAGCCAGTGGGGCAGGAGTGCCCGCGGAGGGCGAGCCAAGGCGCGCAGCCCACTGGCAGCCCAGGCCGGGTCTCTCCCAGGCGCGGGAGCCGCGGGTGGGGGCTTGCCCTCCGCGCCGGTGCAAGGCTCTCACTTCCCCAGCCGCTCAGGGGCGGGCTCCGCGCGCGCAGGCCCCGGAGCCGCCATCCCATTGGCCGGGGGACACGCCCGTCCCCGAGTGAGGGCTTCGAAAGTTTCATTGAAGGTGGAGAAGCGCGCGCCGCCGGGGAGCCCCGGCTGCGCGGCGAGGGCGAGGCTGCAAGGCGGCAGGCGGTGGTCGCGCTGGGCGACGGGACGGCGCTGGTTTTTCTCTTGAGTTTTAAATTGAGGCGGAGGAGGGAGTGGGAGACCCACTCACCCGATATGCGCTCTGGTCTCCATTTCTCCCCACGCTCGCGCCGTTCCTTCGAGTGAGGGAGGGACTCGCAGCGCCGCCCGCGGACCGGACCCACAAGGCGAGCCCCGTGGTGGCGGGGATGGTTCTGCGCGCCTGGCAGCTCCCACCCCGGTCTCTCCGGCCCGAAGCTGGGGGGCGCAGGGGCTGAGCTGCGCTGCCTCTCGGGGATCCGCCGCGGGCCGCCTGGGGGCTGGAGGGCGAGACCCGGAGCCCGCCGGGCAGCTCCGAGAGCCGGGGCCGAGGCCAGAGCGCGGCAGCCTGCGTGGGCAGCGGAGACGAGGCCGGGCAAAGGAGACGCGGTGGCTTCAGAGGGGCTTCCAAGTAGAAAACTCCCCGGCCGCCCCCAAACGACGCTCCGGGAGCCAGGCGGGAGCACAGCACGCCCTTCTTGCCCCCGTTGCTCGCCGCGCCGCCTCCCAGGACCCTCCCAAAGCGTCCCTCTCCAAGGCCCCGGCATCAGCTACCCCTGAAGAAGCCGCCGCCGCTGCCGGATCCAGGATTCACACTAAATGGGCCGGCCGCAGGGGGCCGGGCGCCGGGCTAGGTGGCCGCCAAGAGCCTGGTGAGGGGCTACCCAGAGCCCGGTGGGCGAGGGGCGGCCAAGAGCCCCGGGAGCGCGCCCTCGGGGCGGAGAGCGTCGCGGCCCGCGCCGAGGCGATGCTCGGGTGGCTGCGAGCTGCCGGCGGCGAGAGGCCATAGACGGGCATGGGCCTTGCGTCCCACCACCCCTAGGGACCCTCGAGCCTCGCCCCTCTGCTCCGACTCGCCGGACCGACGCGATGGCCTCAGAAGTGGTGTGCGGGCTCATCTTCAGGCTGCTGCTGCCCATCTGCCTGGCAGTAGGTGAGTCTGGTCCGCTTTCCGAGGGCACTTGAGGAGGACGAGGGGGGCGCCTGGGTGGGGGACTTCTTAACAAAGTGAAGGGCTCTGGTGCTCTGGGGTTCGATTCGGGAGGCCAGCGGGGTCAGACGCGCGCTGTCCCTGGTGCACAGCCTGGCTCTCTCACTTCCCACTCTGGGGCGCGCGATCGTGGTATCTCTTAACAGGATGCTCGAGACGGGCATGTGCTGGAAACTGTTTATGTTGAATTTAGTTACACGTGGATTTTCTTTCGTGGAGTACTGACTTGTGTACTAAGGGTGGCCATTGCTATGGCTGGAAGGCGGATGCGTCCCCATCGTAGGTACAGTCAGGCTCCTACCTGAGCCCCTCGCCCCAGTGACCCTGCAAGCACAGCATGCTGTGCCTCCAGACGGCCCAGAGGCCATCTCTCCCAGACCCCAAATCCCAGCAACCGTGAAGGAAGAAGTGAAGGACTCCGGTCATTCAAAAAAGAAAAAGAGGGACGAGGTACAGGGAGACAGTGCCTTGACGTTTCTTACTTATTTTTTAAAACCTCCACAAAAGCCCCTACTACAAAAGTACTGGATGCTAAGGCTATAGACCCCCAACACCTAGTCCCGCCTCCCAGCGGCCGCCCTCTCCAGATTTTAAAGGGTTAGAAAGCAGGGTTGGAACTCCTTGGGACTGGCAAGGGCTCAGGGAGGACCGCAAGGGAGCCTCCTCGACGCCCAGACAAGCATTGCACCGTTTCCCCAGGACTGGCCTGGCGTGCAAAGCAGCTGGGTGCTGCGTTCTGGGAGTCGGACCGTTTCTGAGCTTCTCCTCAAACAGGCAGTGCCTGTGACATTGAATTCCTCTCGTAAGAATGCCGGGCCCTGGTTCTTTGCTCTCCCTCTCACCAACAAGAGCTAGGAAGTAGAGCGCTTTTCACCAAGTAGTAACTGTATTTACAGAGGGCGTGGCCTTCGCAGAAAAGGCCACCTTTTTGCATCTTGACCGAGGTTGATGACTCTGCATCTTGACCGAGGTTGATCACACCTGTGTTAAATGTTTTCTTTGTGCAAGCAATCGAATGGGGGCTGTAGCGTGATTGGTGAGGGTCAGGACAGTTGCCGGGAGAGTTTTGGTAACGCACTTCGTGAGTGAAGAATCTGGGAGGCGTCTTTTCAACAAACCTCAGCGGAAAACCCAGAAAGGCGCTCCGAGTGGAGGGAAGATGTGGCCAGGCGGGGTCCCGGGGCAGCAGGAGGGACCCACGGGTGAATGCTGGCCTCGTTCTCTACTTTGCAGTTTGAGTTTCCATTTTGCAGGGGTCTAGTCTCACTCGCATAGATGAAGAGCTAAGCTTCCACAGAGCGGATATGCACCTCTCTCCCCGCCAGCTTGAAAAGCGATTTGGGAAAGGGATTCTTCAGGTGCCTTACACACAGAGGGTGTCACTGCTCAGGGATCATCTCTGTATCCTAAGCGCTTGGCACTGTGCCTGGCACATTTACTATTTGTGAATTGGAAGCTAGTGACCGAGTTAACAAAGGGCTTTTAGCATGAAGCGTGATTTATGGTCCTCAGTGCAGACCGGGGAGGGGTCCTGGGGAGTGGCACTAAGGTTAAAGGCCGCTCTGCTCCCTCCCAGTCCCTCTATCCACCGTCCTCCTCCCTACTGTTCCTGGAGGATGGACACCCTCTTCCCCATCCTCCATCCCGCTCTCCAAGGGACAGCAGCTCACTGTGACTGTTGGAAGAGTTAGGCAGGTGGTTCCCTGCAGCCAGCTCGGTCCACTCTGTGACTTGGCACCAGTGGCGGAATGAAGTGCCAGCAGCGATTGCCTGCGACCTTGCCCTGAGCATAGGCTCTTGCAGGTTGGGCTCCCTGGACTCAGCTCACCTGCCTCCAAGCCCCGCGGATGCTGGGGTTGGGGCCTGTCAGTCCTACTAAAGGCTGGTGGCCTATGCTAAAAACTCCTTCAGTAGGGCTGTAGTACTCTGCCCTCCCAAGGGGAGCTGGCCTGGCTCACAGCACTTCCAGCTTGGGTTGCTGGGCACAGGGGCTTGGGGCGGTGACTCGCAGCCAGGGTGGAGGTGGGGGGACTGGGGTCTGGATTCAGCCCTGCCTCTCACCACTGGGACCCCCACCGAGCTTCTTCTGTGGTGCCCCCACACTGTTCACCTCCTGCTGGCTGGCTTGTGCCCCAGGGCAGGCTGGGGGCTCCCGCTGCCTGAGTCCACTTTGATCCTGGACTTTTTGGGAGGAGCTCGGCTTCCAGGGGCGACAAGATAATAACCTTGGCCAACATGCAAACTGCGTCTTCCCTGGGGGACAGCTGAGTCTGCCCAGGAGATTCTGGGGCTGCCTTCTTTGTCCAACTCATTCTTCAGGACTCCCACACCTCTCTGGGTTCAGGGAGACTAACCTGGGTGTGCGAGTGTGTGCATGACTGTGTAAGAGTTTGAATGTGAGTTTGAGTGCATAAGTGTGAGTGTGCACATGTGTTATGAGTATGTGTGAGTGTGAGTATGAGTGTGTGGGGGGTTAGAAGGTAGTGGTCCCCCTTGCTCAGCCTGGAACCTGTTGCTTTCCCCTGCCCTAGGAAAAGCCTCATCCAGGAGAAAGCAGAGGAGGTGGACTGGCCCCTAGCTGGAAGAGAGCTTGAGCTCCCTGGAGACCTGACCCTAGTGACCCCCTCACGTGTTGGGTGCTTAGAAAAGATAACCTGCATTCTGGAAAATTATTGACATCTTCTAATCATGATGCTTACTTACAGGGATGAAAGAGGGCTGAGCAGATATGCCACCTTATTTGAGCATTTGATTCTTTTCTGCAAGAAGTGGAGATTTCCAAGGTTATTGGAGGGTTCAGGTCTGCCTACTCCCAAGGTGCTACTAAGTCAAATATTCAGGTTTCTCTCCTGCGCATAGTGAGTGCAAAGGTCTGCTTGCCATTAGAATCGATTTTACATTTTAGCCATCTATTTTTATATCTGGAAAAGGCAGCCTTCAAAGCTAAGCCTTTGCAGAAGCTTACATATTTTCCTTTAAACTCATTTCTCTAATACTGATGTTGAAATTTTCCTGCACAGAGATTCCTAGTGTTTTTACTTAATGATAGATGTTAAAAATTAACTGCTATTGTGTTTAATATAATGGTTACAGATTTTCTTTTTCCGTGTAAGAGAAATTTTAAGAGAAGTGATAAGTGAAATCAGGCCTCTTCAATGCAGATGTTATGTGATTCGTGAGTGTTAAAAGCAAAACAAAACCATAATAGAATATGTTATTTACCATCCAAAATGAACATCCAGTGATGGATATGCATATAGTCATAACCACCAAAAACTTTAAATATCTCCCAAATTATCTGTGACTAGTTGCTAAGTCATCTGATTTTTTTTCTTACACATAATACACAAAAAGGTAAAGACTTTCCATATTATGCAATCTCTAATAATTATAACTGATAATTATTGAACATTTTACAAATATTTTACGTTTAGTTTCTTTTAACATGATTCTACTATACCACCCATCTTTAGGTATATGATTTGAGATTTTTTCAATCAAGAATGCACTGGTGTATTTGTTTTTAATTCATATTCCTGACTATTTATTCCATCTTGCCCAGTGTTGCCTGGAGTTCCCTAATGTCTTGCCTGGAAGAAATGACTTACATATTTTCAGGGGGAAGAAAGGGGAAGCCTCGCTTGGGGGAACAGGGGATTACAGATCATGGCTGCCCATCCCCTAAAACAGGCAATCAGAGCTTAGGAAAGAGCAGAGCAGAAAAGGGGACTGTGTCCCACAAACAAGAATCAACCAATCAACTAGTGCTCTGAAAAACAATATTCCAATCCAGAAAGAATCTCTAAAACTTCCTTTAAGGATAGTTGGATTAAAGTGTGAGTAAAAATTTGGGCTCATTTTTGAAATATATTAGATATGGCTATCTAATCATAATTTTCTCTTTATAGCCTGATGTATTTTCCTGTGTAATATATATCATTTTGAAATCATACTTCCACACAGTCCAAGAATTACAAATGGAGCTAATGTTTATGTGATCAGCATTGGCCTCCCCTATTGCGGTGGCTGTAGCTGTCAGTGGTAGGTGGCTGCAGCTGCCAAAGGATTCATGGAAGGCATTTAATAAAGTAACTTGCTTTTCTGTCATACTTTCTCAGCCTTATATAAGTAGATACTATTTATCAAGTTCAGAAGTGAAAAAAGGAACAGTGGAAAGGATTGGAAATTTAGAGCTTATTTCTAAAATAAAATATTTCATCCACACAGATGGGCATGAGCATGTTGTCTCCTGAGCTGTGGGTGCTGCAGCTATGTGTCCATCCTGTTGCTTTGTAAGTGTATGTGTTTCTTTACGGGTGATGTGTGTTTGTTCGTAGTCAGAGATAAGCAGATGGCTTTGGACTTCACCTCTGAGGAAGGATGGCGTTGCCACTGGGCAGTTTAAACTCTCATTGACTTCATGGCTCTGCCCTTCACTGTGTGATTGTGGAGTTCCTTTTGTTTGTTTCTCTTTTTTTTCTGTAAAATGGTAAATAACATATTCTATTATGGTTTTGTTTCGCTTTTAACACTCAAGAATTACATGCATGGTTGTGAGATAGTGTGCACAGCACACCTTGTATAAAGCCTGACACACAGTAGGCGCTGCCTTACCTTTATGAAGATGAGCAGAGACCAGAATGCTCAGGCGATGTCTCAGTCAAAATTAACAGACTAGGAGGTAAGAGCATGGGCCAGGGGAAGGCTGATCTGAGGATGTGGGATTCACGGGAAGGCAACTTAGTGCCTTCCTAGAGCCAAATTATGTGTGAGAGAGAGAGAGAGAGAGTGTGTGTGTGTGTGTGTGTGTGTGTGTGTGTGAGAGAGATTTTTAATTCTCAGGATTTTTCTCACCAGTTTTACTCAATATTCCAAATCTGCAGTTGCATTTTTCTGATTAATAGGACTTAAAAACAATATTTAGAACAATTACATATTGTTCTCACTAGATCAATACTGTTAACGTTTGCTTTTGTTTTTCAGCACCATTTTTGTAGCCTTTATTTAATGTGATTTTATTTCTAACATGTCATTTTCCTTTTGGGTCCTTGTGCTACCAGCAGTTAATTGTATGTGAAGTTACGTAGTAATGATGTGTATAATATGCTTTTTTGCATAAATATTCAGGAGAACTTAGAATAGCATAAGCCATCTGGATATTGAAGAACAATTGATGAAGAACAATATGATACCATGTGTATAATCTACAACGTTACAGCTTATAAGATTTTTGATTTAAACAGTTGTCTTGAGGACATGGAATCAGTCAAAAAAAATCCCATTGAACTGAGGCTAAAAACAAAAATATTGGAAAACTTTTTCTTTTTCTTTTTTCTTTTTTTTGAGACAGAGTCTTGCTCTGTCGCCCAGGCTGGAGTGCAGTGGCGTGATCTCGGCTCACTGCAAGCTCCGCCTCCTGGGTTCATGCCATTCTCCTGTCTCAGCCACCTGAGTAGCTGGGACTACAGGTGCGTGCCACCACACCTGGCTAATTTTTTGTATTTTTAGTAGTGACGGGGTTTCGCCATGTTAGCCAGGATGGTCTCGATCTCCTGACCTCATGATCCCCCGACCTTGGCCTCCCAAAGTACTGGGATTACAGGTGTGAGCCACCGTGCCCGGTCCTTTTTTTTTTTTTTTGCGATAATCTCACTCTGATGCCTAGGCTGCAGTGCAGTGGCGCGATCTCGGCCCACTGCAACCTCCACCTCTGGGGTTCAAGCGATTCTTCTGCCTCAGCCTCCCGAGTAGCTGGGATTACAGGTGTGCACCACCCCACTCCGCTAATTTTTTGTATTTTTAGTAGAGATGGGGTTTCACCATGTTGGCCAGGCTGGTTTTGAACTCCTGACTTCAAGTGATCCTCCTGCCTTGGCCTCCCAGAGTACTGGGATTACAGGCGTGAGCCACTGCGCCTGGCCTGGAAAACATTTTTTAAATGTTTGGCTGTCAGTCGAGGTTTGTCATATTCCTCAGAGCTTCCACTTGACCTTCCAGACCTGTCTAGGACGTGGCAAAATCAAAATGATGAGAAGTACATACTCAACATCGTGAAAAGCCCGTCAGACACACAGTGTCTAATAATTTCACAATTTCTTAACTGTCTAGTAATTAATAGGCATAGAAAATTTAGCTAAATTATTTTTAAAATTTAAGAGCAACGTATAGCTTTGCATTTTTTCAGTGTGTTGTTGGGTTTTTAAAAGAAAATATATGTAACAGTTACCAGCTTATAAAATGTTTTCATTGCACCTGCAGCATATACATGTAAGTTTTATTTGCCTTGCTTTATCATATAGGATGGTGAAGTTTTCTGATTATGACTTGCTATTTTTAAATTCCCCTTTTGTGCTGTACTGTTTGGGCACAATTCTGCATTAAATTAGGATATTGTGGATGGACATATTTAAACTCCTTTTGTATATGAACTTGCAAATTATAAATATGTTTTATAAAAAAGGAATGGATTTGGTCTATCTATGAGGTTAGTTCTGCAGAAACTACTTAGGCTTTCTGTGGCCATTTCACCAGTCACCTGGAGGGGGAAGCTTTTGCTGAGACCTTCACTGCTCTCTTCAGGAGTGATTTCATTCTGCAACCCAAACTCAGGTTATTGTCGCCTCAGTATTGTCGCCAACTCTGAACTCTCCACCCCACTTCAGATTCAACTTGGTCAACATCAAGCATCCTGTCTCCCTGGGGCCTTCTCTGGTGTGCTCAGAAGAGTTCTAAGTCAAGTGAACAAGCCGTTCGTCTGCTCCTTAGCCTGCACATTTGCGACGAGACTGTGGGTGCTACTGCTGCCTTGGGTGCAAGTGCTGTCCACACCAAGCACCTCGTTCAAGGGCACACTTCTAAGTTTTGCCCTTAAGTTTTCATCTCGGTCCACATACGTGTCGCGTGGCTCTACATTCTGTGTGCCCCGCAGCATGCGGAACCTCAAGCCTCCAACCTGGCCTCTTGGCCTCATTCCATCTTTACCCTGTGTGGTGCTAGATGTGCCTTCCCCTACCCTAAGCCCCCCAGAGTCTTCTTCCGAGAAGCGTAGTTGGGGCTTTTCTCAGTGGGCAATTACATTCCAGCCTTAACCTTGGTCAAACCAGTCAATCCACTGTTGCCATTCTTCCTTAAATACACCACTTGGTCATTAGCCCAACAGGCTTGTAGTCCTGACTGGCAGCAAATAGGCTCTTTTCTCCAGTTGATAGAAGGCCCCGTCAGCCAGTTCTAAGCAAAGACAATTCTGTTCTTCTTGAGTTCTGTTTTCCATGTAGGTTTCTCAGCATAGTGATGCTTAGATAAGATAAACTTAGTCTGTCTCCCCTGATAGTCAAGATGTAGGTGATTGGAGCGGGTGTGTTAACTCTGCTTAATGAAGTTTCCCAGGGCCGCAGCCATACTCTTCTATTCCACGTGGGTTGCATTCATCTGCATGGGTCAAGACAGCCTGTTACCATGTCCACATCAAGCTGAAGGCTGGCGGTAGGAGATGCAGAAAGAACACTCCTTCCCCACCCTCTATGGGTACAGCCAGGAAGCTGCAGGAATCACTTCTGCTCACATCCAGTTAGCCTGAGTGTAGGAATCTTCTCCACCTACCTTACTGTAAAGGAAGCTGGGAAATGTCATTCTTATTTTGGTGGATAATGTGCTCAGCTAAAATGGGAAAGGTAGGTCTGTGGCCATGACAGAGAGTGGATATTAGCATGCAGTAACAGTATCATCTATGCCTCCTGTGGGTGAAGGTACCTTAGTGTGCCTTGCAGACACCACTGACATTTTTCTGAGGATCTACGCTAACACCCATCTTTGTTTCTAGACCTTAGCTAGACTCAAGTCCCTAGGCGTCTAAAGATGAGGCACAAAGTATGACCCATGAGATCTATACTCCAAAATAACATGATTTTCTCAATTTAGACATAAATTAGAGGAAAGTGTGTGGGAATGGGTATTAGGGTGTGGAATAATGATGCAAGGAACATGAAATTGGATCTGGTCAGTGTGGTACCTCCAGGGCTTAGAAAGGGCTCTGACAGTTTGGTTGGTGGCGGAAACAGGCACCAAAAGGTGGCCTACACTAAATGAAGTTGAAATGCCAGAGCTACCTGGGTATGCTGTAGTGGAAGGGATCCAGCGGCTTAGGGAGATTGGGATGTTACAGTGGATTTATCATAAAAGATCTGCTCATCCACCTTGGGAGGGTGCACAGGACACACTTTCACCAGAAGTGTGGGGAAAAAAATTTGTGAAGGGAGCCTCAGGTGTCCATGAAGAGCTCTGGGGCTGCTCTTCTCTGCAGGTCAGAGATTGCAGTGGAAGCTGCTGCCACTGACTGGGGGTCCTTAACTGCATTGGGGATGGTTGGATCCCAGGTGGCGGGGGCCATGTGATCACCAAAGACCATCATGGAGAACAGCAGAGTCAAAGCAGCAATCTGAACAGCCTGACTTGAGAGTCCTATGGCATTGGGTAGGTGGTCATGGTGTCCCTAGAAGAGAACTCGATGGGCAGTCTACTGAATTCTGACTTGATCTGTATAAGCAGAAGAGTTCTAGATCAAGTGAACAGAAGTCTATCTTGACATACCAAAAGAAAGAGTCACGGTCCCTCAATCACTTCCCAGATTTGAGTCCCAGAAACCCTTAAAGGAAGGGGAGGCCGGTGACCCTATTACACTGCTGATTACATTTTTATTTTACTTCTCCCAACCCATTTCTTTGAGTAACAAGTGTCTTCATTTGAAGTGTAAATATCTGTGGAAAGATAAAATGGCTATTTATTACCCATATATTAGGTCAAATAGCTTATTTGCTCCCATTGTCTAGGTGGGATGGGATGGACATTTTAAATAAATGGGAGAGAGAGTATTTACATTGTGGGTACAGGTATGATCTAGATGCCCACATATTTTTTAGGGCGTCATAATGTCACTGGGCAATTAGGGGCTTATCAAGATGACTTCCAACACAGAAAGTAGCACATCTTTCTCAGGGCCTGCTCTACACACCAGAAACAATACAAAAATTCTTTCTCTTCCTCCGTCTTTTATTTGCATTATATGGTTTCTGATGTTCAAGGTGAAATGTACCATCTTGACTAAGAGCCCCAGCTCTAACGCCAGATTATATGAGTACTGATCTTGGCTCTGTCATTCAGCTGTGTGACCTTGTTCAAATTATTTGACCCCTGTTTTTGAGATATTTCATCTGGAACAAGGTAATAATAGAACATAGCTCAGAGGATTGTTGCAAACCTTAGATGTCAGTGCTTATAGAGTGCTTCGAGCAGTGCCCGACGTACGGTAAATGCTCAATAAATAGTTGCTTTTATGAATAGCTCCAGATTCAGAAGTTAGGCATGATTATGAGTAAAACATTGGCTAGTGTGAGTTCCTTCTCATCGAGAGCAGCACAGTTTCAATGGGCAGATAATTTAGAGAACCAATCAGCTTACGAGAAGCTTTGGAACATGACCTGTTGAAAGTTGAGAATGGTCTTGTCTTTGCCGTCTTCTCCCCAATCAGATACATCAGACAGCCTCTGTGCTATGGTTCATGGTTACCTTTGAAACAATGTGACATCTTTTCTCCTTTAATTCTCCTTCCCAGGCAGAAGGATTTGTTCCTTCTGTGCTCACCCGCCACTTTGCATACTCATTACAGAATGTTGTATTAATATTCAGTTGTAGGAGCACTGTCTTGCCTTCTATGTGTCTGTAGGTTCAGGGACCTTGTATAGTCCTTGTTGATATCCCCAGCACGGAACTTACTCCTCAATATACAGATAGCAGCTATTTCAAAACATCTTTTGAGCTGGGTGTGGTGGCTCAACGCCTGTAATCTGAGCACTTTGGGAGGCTGAGGAGGGTGGATCACCTGAGCTTAGGAATTCGAGACCATCCTGGGCAACATGGGGAAACCTCGTCTCTACTAAAATACAAAAATTAGCTGGGTGAGGTGGCACGCGCCTGTAGTCCCAGCTACTCGGGAGGCTGAGGCATGAGAATTGCTTGAGCCCCAGAGGCAGAGGTTGCAGTGAACTGAGATTGTGCCACCGTACTCCAGCTTGGGCTACAGAATGAGGCTTGCTCTCAAAAAACAAACAAACGAAACAACAACAACAACAAAAAAACACTATATCTTTTGGATTGTAGGTTTTTCAAATTGTGAACATAACCTCTGATCATTACACTTCAGCTACCCAGCAAGGACTATAATACACAGGAACACTGAAGAAATATTTACCAATTGACTAAAACATTCACTGACTAATTTTTGTTTTGAACATCTCAGAAGTCTGAAAATAGAGTTAGGTCTAGTTTCCTATAGCGATTGGTTTTTAAGTCTTTGAATATAAAATTTATAACAGCCTAATATATACTCTGTGACTTTCATAAATGTGAATTGTATCAGGATGGCAATTAACACCTTTTACTTGCTTTGCAGGGAACAGAGAAGGAAAAACCCATTTGATGATGGTAAAACTTAAGTCACATCCTTGAAATGCATATTATTTTTAAAAATGTTTTTAGCTCTCCTGGAACCACACAAATCGATCTGTTTTCTCTTGTGGTCAAACCCTCTAGGGCAGCAGTTTGGCCACAGGTGCGGAAAAGGAAGAAGGATGAAGACCCTTAGCAAGCTGGTAATCTTGAACTGAAGCACCATGGAGGTGAATTAGAGAGATGGGCAGAGTTGGGCCGTCCCTCCTCCTGCCATCTCCCTCCTGCTGCTTTCCCTGGACTGTCCCTGCTGGGCAGCACTGCCTTTGGCATTGCTGCAGGAACACGGACCCCTGCTAGGGAACCTAGGCAGCACTCGTGTTGGAAAGGGCCCTGGTTTGAAGGTCTAACGAACAAATCTGGATCCTGTTCATAACGAGCTATGCGACTTTGCCAAGTTACAGAAACTCTCTGTTTTTCAATTACATCATCTCTAGAATGAGGTGTTCAAGGCTAAGAAATATTTTCACAATTCTCAGGGTAATATTTCTGCACATGCCTTTTTTAATATTAAAAGGTATGGCCATAAATCACTGCTTTTTAACCTACATGCCGGAATTTTTATATCTAAATCGCTCTGGCCTCCTTAATAACCATCGTATGTACATACACTTAGGACTTGCCCTCAAAGAAAGGTTAGGAACTGCTAAGAACAATAATTTTTTTTTACTGTGTTAGAGATGTGGTTCAGGATTTTACAAAACAGTTGATTATGAAGGAGAGACATTCTAGTTTAGGCTTTGAGCTTCTAATATTTTGATGATCCTCCCTCACCTGCTCCTAATACAGAATCATGCAGACTGTGTACACCAGTGATGGGAATAGCATGAACAAGACGTGTGAGCATGTTTAGATTCAAACTGGCTTTCTGTATCTGCAGAAATAAAGGAGCTTCATCACCCATAGCTTATTACTAGACATGCCTTTAAAGAAAACCAAGCTACATTATAGTTATTAATTGAAGCTAAACAATCGTATAAGAACACAGGACGATATAAACAAGATTTGAGTCAGAAAAAGATACTGAGTAAAATACTGAATGTAATCAGTTGCAATATTACATTGGACATTGTAGACTATGAGATCTCAGATAATTCTATTATCCATAAAAGGAAAGGGAAGGCTGCACAAACACCTCAGGTGTGTGTAGGTCAGAGACTCACACTGGGGCTCCCTATGCAGGTGTTGCTGTCATGGCTCCAGCATTAGCTGTGGGGGTGTGAGCTTCCTGTTCTTCAACCCCCTCTCCTTCTTCTCATCAAACTAAATACTAGTTTCCAAACTAAATATTTTTCAAACTAAATATTAGAGCTTGCTCATGCTTAGTTAATCCTGACTCCTGTTGGCCTTGGGGCCCAAAATCAGTCTAGCTGGTAAGCAAGGAAATGTTGTTAGCTGGAGCCAGGCTTGCATTGCAGGCCAGACAAGGCTGCTATAGCACACAGCCTCTGGCAACCCATCCTCAGTTACAAGAGAAGATGAAAGGTCAGATTACAAGGCAGTGAGAAGAGGAATCCTCATAAAATGGGCTTTGTTTCTTGTGAGCCAGTGTTTTCTAGAAGGCTCCAGCTCCTAGGATTTTTCACTAACAACCACAGACCTCTTAGCAATAACTTTCAAAGCATGATCAGTTTTGCTGCAAAGCATCATCGTGGTTGCCATTGCATCACCTTAGAGCCACACTGCATTTCTGACCCAGTGCCGGATGCCCCCGCCTCATTCACTGGACTCCACTTATCACTATTTTGAGCTGTTTTCAAACATTAAAGTCACCGTCAAAGTGCAACAATTTCCCACCATGTAGGTTATTTTAAAAGATGTGACACAGTCCCTAAAGCATTTCTTAAATTGGGTATCAAAATTTTTTGAGCAAATTATCTTTAGAGTAAGGATGTATCCTCCCAAAGTTATTGCTTAGGAGAAAACAAATGTCAGATATTATCTTATCCTTATGACACCAGTTGGTTATCTATTCCAGTAGATCCATACTCAGATTTGCAAATGGAATCTAGTTCTGGGATCTATGTTGATAATGCAGTGCTAATCTCCCAAGGAAGGAGAAGTATCCCAGTCAAACTCTTTTTAAAATACCTTTGCAGGCCTAGGTGGGCGGATCATGAGGTCAGGAGGTTGAGACCATCCTGGCCAACATGGTGAAACCCTGTTTCTACTAAAAATACAAAAATTAGCTGGGTGTGATGGCACGCACCTGTAGTCCCAGCAACTCTGTAGACTGAGGCATGAGTATTGCTTGAACCCGGGAGGCAGAGGTTACAGTGAGCCAAGATCACGCCATTGCACTCCAGCCTGGGCAACAGAGCTAGACTCCATCTAAATCAATCAATCAATCAATCAATCAATCAATCAATCAATGTTTGCAACGTGAGCCAAACTGTAATGTTTTATAGCTTTGAATATGCATATAATGCATTTTCTTCAAAAGAGCATATTTGAAGTGTGGATTTAATAGCCCACTGGTGATTTTGTCTTTCAGTTGCTGTTTAAAATGATACTCTGATTTTGCTCAATTTTTTCTGCACCCCTGCAGTGAGATCTTGTACATTCCCCACCAGAATCGTACAATCATCCAAGATGTTTATTCACCCAGCTTCTCCTACCTTAAAATACCCCTGGCGTTTGTTTTCTCCAAAGTCAAAGGAACTCATGTCTGAGTTTTTGTTGGTCCATATCTCGTTATCGCTTTGGACATTACTGCTTTCTAGGTTTCTGTTTTGGCTCTTGCCCAAAGAGAGGTTGAAAAATGTTTGAAATCTTATTTTGAAAGTCTCTAAATATTCCCATCTGTGTATTCCTCATCCCAATTCTTGGCACTTCATCTCCATCTCTTAATAGAAACATAAGAAAATTTTTTTTTTTTTTTTTGCTTACTTAATTTCTTCTTTCCCCTTAACAATTACACAACACCGTGGGTGGGGTGGGGGTCAATATGAGAGGGTTCAAAGCTTATCCATGGTGTCTGTAGTTCAGTGCTGATCCTCCTTGAGCACTGATTTTTGATTCTCCATTCTTCACCAAATCATGCTTTGTTCTTTGTTCCCATGTAGCACTTTGAATTTTGTGATGTAATTCCTGTTGGGAAACATTTTTATTTATTTTTATTTTATTTATTCAGTAATTTATGACAGTGAGATACTGAGTTTCATGATTAGGTCTTTTTGAGAAATGCTGGGCTAAAACGTGGCAAGACTGTTCAGAGCTTAGTGTCTACTGCAAATGGTGAATTTCTAAGAGTTTAGTACAACGTGCAGTGTTTTCCAAACTTATCTGACCACAGAACCCCTATTTCTTACCCTTGGCACTAATGTCCTGGGAGCACACATTGAAAAATTCTAGAATCTAGAATTTTGGACTACCAGATAGAACAATAAAAGAGTGTATTTTGGGATGAGGGCCTTTTTAGAAGACCAGAAATCTCACTTTTCAGGTGTGAGCATGAAGCCAGCGCTGATGGGTGGTCACTGTCACAGCCGTGAGAGGGAAGGACAATTGGGACTGCCTTTTTCTTACGTGTGCTTGTGGACTTTGGTTTGTACTCTTTATTTTAGAAAAACAAAGTGGCCAAAAAGAAACAGTCTTAGAAACTAGATATTCCAGCAGCTGTAGAATGCCAGAAAATAACCAGGCTACACACATTTGCAGGTGTAGCAGCAGCATAGTGGAAAACCAACAAGGGAGTTAAAGTAAGTCACACAGCATCCTGCATTCCCCCCACCGCCTCATGACTGGATGGCCAGTGGCCTCCTGAGGGTCCTCCTGTTTCATATCTCTCTGTAATGTCCCTTCTCTACGTGCTGGTCACATGGGTCTTTTCAACACTGAAGTCAGATATCATTCCTCTGCCTTAAACCCTCCAGCACTTTCTCGTTGCACTTAAAAAGCAAACCCTAAATCCTTAACTTGCCCTATAAAGCCCCTGGTCTTGCACCCTCTAACCACACTGGAATTATTTTTGTTACTCAGTGTATTAGTCAAGGTTCTCTTAGACGGACAGACTAATATGATATGTGTGTGTGTGTGTATGTATATATATATAGAGAGAGGAGTTTATTAAGTATATATATAGGAGTTTATTAAGTATATATATATATATATATATATATACATATATACACACATATATATAGAGAGAGGAGTTTATTAAGTATTAACTTACGTGATCACAAGTTCCCACAATAGACTGTCTGCAAGCTGAGGAGCAAGGAGAGCCAGTCCAACTCCCAAAACTGAAGAACTTGGAGTCTGATATTTGAGGGCAGGAAGCATCCAGCACAGGACAAAGATATAGACTGGGAAGTTAGGCCCATCTCTCCTTTTCACGTTTTTCTGCCTGCTTTATATTCACTGGCAGCTGATTAGATTGTGCCCACCAGATTAAGGGTGGATCTGCCTTCCCTAGCCCACTGACTCAAATGTTAATTGTTAATCTCTTTTGGCAACACCCACACAGACACACCCAGGATCAATTCTTTGTATCCTTCAATCCAATCAAGTTGACACTGTATATTAACCATCACAAGTCTACCCCTTGTCAACTTGAACCCATACACATTTCCTGAGATCTTCAAGTAAAGACAATAATAAGGTCATAATTAATGCCTACCATAATACAACTATCCCTTGTACAACCGGAAACGTGTCACTCCCCAACCCAAATACTATTACATAAAGTTAACAATACTTAAATGTTGATATGAAGTCAGTAAATCTTACGTCACATGATAAAGGAGAAAGGAAATAAAATGATTTTCTGAGTACAAGTGTATACATGCACAAACATGTTTTTAGCAAAAGAAGGAGGAAATACGCATAACAATTACAGTCCTTATTTCTGCAGCTGGTCACGTGGTCATGGATGGTATTGATGACTACCTTCTTCTACTACCCATTCTGTATCCTCTTTGCCTTCAGCAAGCATCTCAGCAGATCATGGTTTTTTTCCTGGTGGAGTGACCCAAACCTTCATTCCTGAAGGATTTGGGTCATTTGTAGTGCTGCCTGGTTTGGGCTGTTGTAGTTTCCCATTGACCTTAATCACAGAGCATGGTAATACTAAGAGACGCCCTAATGGATCTCCTGTATTCCATGCATGCTGGAGATGACCCAGTGATTCTGGGTCAGTCACCCCAGCCAACACTGTAACTCCCTTCTTAGCCTGTTGACTTAAAGGTAGGAGGAGCCCAAAGTGTCCAGGTGGCAATCTTAACTCCCAGTTTAATGGAATCATTGTGTCTACTGGTGGCAGCGCTCCTTCTTCTGGAACTAACACCTCTAGGCCAGCAGAACGTAATGTCATGGGAACAGGAAGCAAAAATTTTGCTAGTGGATCACTAGGGGTGATGATGAGTGGTGCCACTTCTACTTCCACCTCTTGATTCCCAGACATATGAATCCTGGCTATGAGAGAAACAGTACCATATATTGGATGTTGATTCAGAGCATACACGGCCTTCTGGAGAACTTTGCCCCAGCCCTGCAAAGTACTGTTACCTAGCTGGCGTTGTAATTGTGACTTCAAAAGGCCATTCCACCGTTCTATCAATCCACCTGCTTCAGAATGATGGGGAATATAGTAAGACCACATTGGATTCCATGAGCATGAGCCTGCTGCCACACTTCTTTCACCATAAAGTGAGTGCCTTGGTCAGAGGCAATGCTGTGTGGAATACCATTTGGGGGATAAGGCATTCTGTGAGTCCATGGATGGTAGTCTTGGCAGAAGCATTGCATGCACGACAGGCAAACCTATATACAGAGTAAGTGTCTATTCCAGTGAGAACAAACCTCTCCTCTTTCCATGTTGGAAGAGGTCCAATATAATCAACCAGCCACCAGGTAGCTGGCTGATCACCCTGAGGAAAGGTGCCATATCGAGGGCTCAGTATTGGTCTCTGCTGTTGGCAAATTGGGCACTCAGCAGCGGCTGTAGCCAGGTCAGCCTTGGTCAATGGAAGTCCTTGTTACTGAGCCCATGTATAACCTCCAACCCTGCCACCATGGCCCCTTTGTTCATGGGCCCATTGGGTGGCTGGGGAAAGAAGCTGAGTGGTGTCCACAGAACGGGTCATCCTATCCGCTTCATTATTAAACTCCTCCTCCACTGAGGTCATCCATTGGTGAGCACTCACATGGGATACAAATATCTTCACAGTTTTTGACCACTCAGGTCCATCCACAAACCTCTTCCCCAAGTTTCTTTGTCACCAATTTTCCCATCATGCTTCTTCCAAGTCCCTGACCATCCAGCCAAACCATTGGCTACATCCCATTAATCAGTATATAATCACATATCTGGCCATTTCTTCTTCCATGCAACGTGCACAGCCAGGTGCATGGCTCGAAGTTCTGCCCACTGGGAAGATTTCCCTTCACCGCTGTCCTTCAAGGATTTCCTAGAAAGGGGCTGTAGTGCTGCAGCTGTCCATGTTCACATGGTGCCTGCATATCGTGCAGAACTATCTGTGAACCAGGCCCTAGTCTTCTCTGCCTCTGTCACCTGATTGTAGGGAACTCCCCATGAGGCCATCGGTGCAGGCTGTGGGAGAGAAGACAGGGTAGCAGGGGTGGAGATGATAGGCATTCGAGCCACTTCCTCATGTAACTTACTCATGCCTTCAGGACCTGCTCGTGCCCGATCACGTATATATCACTTCCATTTGATGATGGAATGCTGTTGTGCATGACATGCTTTATGGCTAGATGGGTCAGAAAGCACCCAGTTCATGATAGGCAGTTAACGTCGCATGGTGACTTGATGACCGATAGTCAAACATTCAGTTTCCACCAAAGTCCAGTGTCAGCCAAGAGCTGTCTCTCAAAAGGAGAGTAGTTATCTGCAGAAGGTGGCAGGGACTTGCTCCAAAATCCTAGAGGCCTTTGCTGTGATTCACCTATAGAGCCTGCCAAAGGCTCCAAACAGCATCCCTATCTGCCACTGACACCTCAGACACCATTGGATCTGCTGGATCATATGGTCCATGTGGCAGAGCAGCTTGTACAGCAGCCTGGACCTGTTGCAGAGCCTTCTCCTGTTCTGTACCCCACTCAAAACTGGCAGCCTTTTGGGTCACTTGATAAATGGGCTGAAGTAACACACTCAGTTGAGGAATGTGTTGCCTCCAAAATCCAAACAGGCCGTGTGCCTCTTTCTTGGTTGTAGTAGGAGCCAAATGCAGCAACTTATCCTTTACCTTAGAAGGAATAGCTAGACAGGCCCCACACCACTGGACCCCTAGAAATTGTACTGAAGTAAAATTTAGTTTTACCTGAAGTTTAGTAGGATTTACTTCTCTCCTGCCACACAAATGTCTCTCCAATAAGTCCAGTGTGTTTGCTACTTCTTGCTTACTGGATCCAGTTAGCATAATGTCATCAATGTAATGGACCAGTTTGATATCTTGTGGAAGTGAAAAGCTATCAAGGTCTCTCCAAATAAGATTATGACACAAAGCCGGAGACTTGATATACCTCTGAGGTAGGACAGTAAAGATATATTGCTGGCCTTGCCAGCTGAAAACAAATTGCTTCTGGTGGGCCATATGGACAGGAATGGAGACAAAGGCATTTGCCAAGTCAATGGCTGCATACCAGGTACCAGGAGATGTGTTAATTTGCTCAAGCAATGAAACCACATCTGGTACAGCAGCTGCAGTTGGAGTTACCACTTGGTTAAGCTTGCAATAATCCACTGTCATTCTCCAAGATCCATGTGTCTTCTGCACAGGCCGAATGGGAGAGTTGAACTGGAATGTGGTGGGAATCACCACCTCTGCATCTTCCAAGTCCTTGATGGTGGCACTAATCACTGCAGTCCCTCCAGGGATTTGATATTGTTTTTGACCTACTATTTTTCTAGGTAGTGGCAGCTCTAATGGCTTCTATTTGACCTTTCCCACCATAGTAGCCCTCACCCTACTAGTCAGGGAGCCAATGTGGGGGTTCTGCCAGCTGCTGAGTATGTCTATGTCAATTATGCATTCTGGCATTGGGGAAATGACCACAGGATGAGGCTGGGGACCCACTGGATCCACTGTAAGTCAGCCCTGAGCTAAAACTCCATTAATTACCTGACCTCCATAAGCCCCTACTTTAACTGAAGTACCACGATGACATTTTGTGTCCCCTGGATCCAACGTCAGCTCAGAGCCAGTGCCAGTAGTCCCTGAAATGTCTGATCATTTCCCTTTCCTCAATGCACAGTTACCCTGGTAAAAGGCTGGAGGTCTCCTTGGGGAAGAATGGGAGAAAGATTCACTGCATATATTGTCCGTAATGTAGTGGGGTTCTTCCTCAAGGGGACCCAGCCTCCCCTTCATTCAAGGGGTTCTGGGTCCATAAACTGGCTCAAGTCTGGAAATTGATTGAGGGGCTGTGATTCTGTTTTTATAATTGAAATTAGTCTTTTGTTCATTCGACCTAGAAGTTTTCTGTTTGTATAATTTAAGTAAGAATGCAGTAGGCTTCCTATCAATTTCACTTCTAGGAACACCATGATTAATTAGCCAATGCCAGAGCTCTACACGAGTGAGACTATTCTGATTGCCGCTTTGCCTCTGCTGTCCATTATGGTAGCTATGCCCACCTTGCCTTTGACAGTTGAGTGCTGCCACTTGGTCCCTGCCACCTCGGGATCCAATTATTCTCATTGTATTTAAGTTTTGTAGTTGAGTGACTGTGGTTCCAAAGATGCAGGTGCTGCCCTCACAAATCTGTTTCACAAGGCATTGGTCAAGGGTATATCTTCTGGACCCTCTCAGCTGGGATGCGTAGGTCTAAAGTGACTAATCCACTCCACCATCCCAATCTCCCTAAGCCTTTGGATCCCTTCCTCTACATTAAACTGAGGGAGATCAGGCATTTCCAGCTCGCTCATAGTGGGCCATCTTTTAATCCATATTTTAACCAACCAAGCAAATAAACTATTAGAACCTTTTTTAACTCCCTGAATCTGCAACATTAAATGCTGAGTCCTTACTTAGTGGACCCAAATCAATAAATTCAGGCTGATCCAACTCTTTGTTCCTTCCGCTATTATCCCATACCCTTAATATCCATTCCCAGGCCTCTTCTCCAGATTGTTGTTTATATAAATTAGAGAACTCAAACAGTTCTTTTTGAGTGTAGCACACCTCCTCATGGGTCACACTTTCAAACTCACCTTTAGGGACCTGCCAGGACTTAAGTCTATTTATAGGTCTAGAAGCAAACAGAGGTGTTGGGGGAGGCTTCTGAGGAGAATCAACATTATCTTGCCTGGAAACTGCTTCAGGGGAGGCCATCACTGTTGCCTCAGGCAGCGCAGGGTTTATGTCCTCAGACAAAGGTGGAAAGGCTGATGGCAGCGTGGTTCAGGAAGGGATGTTGCCGCTACAGGGGATGGGGAAGCTGTTCCTTCTGGCAAAAAAGCTTCATCAGAGTTTACAAACTCAGTGTTCTCAGCTTCATCAGGGTCCTCCCACACATCCCCATTCCAAGTTGCAGGGTCCCATTCTTTTTCAATCAACGCCCTCACTTTAACAGTAGACACCTGGCGGGGCTGTGCATGTATCTTTCGTTGCAGGTCAGCCACTCTCATGATAAGAGCTTGTGTCTGTTTTTCCACAGTTTCAGCTCTTTCTCTAAGGAGATAAGACTCTCACTCAAGGCAATCTTAGCAGATTTGAGGCTCAGTATGTGCTTCTGAAGCCTGGAGACAGAATCCCTGAGTTCATCATTTTCTTTCATCACTTTGTCCACTGAACTTAGGAGCAACCAACCAGCTTTATTACGTTCCTTGGTTCTCCACATATGGTTAAAGGTATTAGGTATAGAGTCACTAAACTCCTTGCCTGTCATGAGTGGTGAATCAGGAGTGTCAAATGCATTTATTTTGTGTAACTCTCTAAACAGTTCATGCGCAGGACTACCAGTGTTCTGCATACTGTTAGCAGTAGACTCCTTAGCATTTTCAGGTCTAATCATACTAAGCAGCCAACTCCAGAAACCCCAAAACCAACGAAAGAACTCCATCTTTAATATTCTGTTCCTCTAGAACCACTCCTGATACCAAAATCTGTATTAGGGTTCTCTTAGAGGAACAGAACTAATAGGATACACACACACACACACACACACACACACACACACACATGCATATATATCATATATACCTATATATGTCATGTATATATCTATACATACCTATATATGTATGTGTGTATATATATACATGACATATATATACACACATACATATATATGTCATGTATATATATATACATGACATATATATGTATATATATATAAAGGGGAGTTTATTAAGTATTAACTTACATGATCACAGGGTCCCACAATAGGCTTTCTGCAAGCTGAGGAGCAAGGAGAGCCAGTCTGAGTCTCGAAACTGAAGAACTTGGAGCCTGATGTTCGAGGGCAGGAAGCATTCAGCACAGGAGAAAGATGTAGACTAGGAGACTAGGCCTGTCCCTCCTTGTCACGTTTTCCTACCTTCTTTATATTCGCTGATTAGATTGTGCCCACCAGATTAAGGGTGGGTCTGCCTTCCCCAGCCCACTGTCTCAAATGGTAATCTCTTTTGGCAACACCCTCCCAGACACACCCAGGATCAATACTTCGTATCCTTCAATCCAATCAAGTTGACACTCAGTATTAACCATCACATTCAGATACAACTATTTTTGCTTTAAGTTCTTTGCAGTGGCTGTGTGCTCTGATGAGCGTTTCCTCCTATATCTCAGCCTAAATGTCACCTACTCAGGGACCTCTTTCCGCACCCCTCAAACACCCGATCCTGGTCACTCACCGTCACAACACACTTCTGTCATTATCTCCACAGGACTTACTCTGTCTCAATTCTTTCATGTTAGTGAGTTTGGTTAGTAATATCTGCCTCCTGCCTCCTTCTCTCTCCTCCAACTAAACCATTTGTTCCAGGAAAACAAGCTCCCACTCTCTGTCTTATTCCCTGCTGTACCCACAGTGTCTTGGGTAAGGCCTGGCCTGTAGTAAGCACACAACAGTTCAGTGCATTGCCTTAAATGTTCACACAACAGCAATGGAAATGACACCAGTATGTTCATTCATTCCTCCATTCATTTCAGTCTCTGTTTCCTCATCTGTAAAATGGAGGCAATAAAAGTAACTACCTCATAGGGTCACTGGGGCTTTAAAAAAAATACTAATGTACTTAAGGTACTGTGTAACAGTACCTGGCATATAGTAAGCATCTAATAAATATAAATTATTATTGTGATGTTGATCTTTCATTGATTCATTCAATAAACATTTACTGGCCTATCAGGATGGCTCGATTCTGGGAATACAAAAAAAAAAAAAAATATGTAAGGCATGGCTCCTGCTCTTGAGATCCTCTTTAAACCATAGATAGTTCAGCTTCTCTGTAGTTCTCAGAGTAAAAAAATTGCTGATGGTATTCATCAGATCACGTGGGCCTTGGAGTATTTTGAATGATGGTGGGAGATGACCAAGAAACTGGCACTAAAGGTGGGAAGAGGACTGTGTGAGGAGTGCCCTCTACCAGGCCTAGGGGACAGTAAGATGGAACAGTCATCACTGTGGCCATGGGTGCTCAGGCTGGCGCAGTGCAATGAGGTGAGTCCTTGCATTTGAACAGAAAGGAGAGAGGGGAGTGATGCTGGGCAAATAACAGGTCATTCCTCACCACCAAAACCGATTTCTGGAAAATAATAAACAAAACTGTGATAGTAAAAACTTCATGTTGAACCTACTGGGAATATTGACTTTAAAAAAGTGAGGTGGAGACTTTAAACCAAAGCAACCAGTCTCTATGCGGGGGGGGCATATGGCTCAGCTACCTGTGCTGCAGGCCTCTGGTGGGCATGGACAGAACTGCCCACTGTTCTACTTGTAAGGCAGGTCTAGGGGTAAGTACAGACTGAAAGTTAACGTATTTGGGAAAATAAATGGAATTATTATGCATGCTTTGACAACACTCTGGATAAAACCACAGTCACGTGCTACTTCTCTGTCCATCTTATGGTAGGCACCATTCTTCCTCTACCGTTGGGCACTAGAGCTGCCCTGGCAGCCCTCAAGTTAGCAGGTGTGAATGACTCTCTGTGTATTTCTCTTGCCCTATCTTATCTCAGACTCACTCAGCCACTTCATACAATCAAACTGATGAAAGCCAATGCTGGCAGGGACCTCTAAACACTTTGGAAAAATTGGCACTGCTCAGAGAGAGGATCCGGAGTTGCTGTCAGTGGGGGCTGGAATGTTGTCCTGCCCTGAACTAGACTCTCTTTTCCTGGCCTAGAGCTACGCAATCCTGGCTTTGAAGTTTCTTTTCCTCTTTCATTATGGTTACAACAGGACTTCATAAAACCAGGATGCTCTTCTCTGCAGGGTAATCTTTATTTGGAATGGAGTGTGTCTTGGTTTCTGCAGATGTATTGAGGAAACAATCCAACAACGTAATGAAGTGTGCTGGACTCTTAGCACTAAACACGTGTTTTGTCAGCTAAACAGAGGGGTCTAGTTGTTTATGTGATAGGAATGACTTGTTTCCTTTCTCAAGTATCTTCAGATAATGGCAAAAGTTGGATTTTAAAATTGCTGAAATGCCACATTCAACATTGTAAGTGTTGTAACAATGCTGATGACTTAACAGCACTGTCTTTTGTCAGACACATTGTAGTTTTTAAAACATATTTGCATACTTTTTGAATTATCAGCTCAAGAGGGCTTATAATGGTTTTCTTGCTTATTGCAGTATCCCCCTCCTGCCTGGCAGGATAGACGGTGTGTGTATTTTGTATGTGTGCATGTGTGTGTGTGTGTTCTTTCTCCCATTTAATATTTGCAAACGCTCTGTGAAATGGGTATGACTCTAGATTTTACATGTGAAGAAATGAAAGGAGGAAAGGTTTTACATGAGAAAATAGAAACTCAGAAAAATTATCTAACTTTTATTTCGTGGTTAAATATCAAGAAGGTGGTAGATCTACACCTGGACTTAATTTGAGTCTAGTATACATTCAGGTACAAAAAAGCTTTTCTCAACAAGTACTGACCCTCATAAGTGGTCCATAATCTGGCTCTTTCAATCTGTTTTCTCCATTTCTGCCAGAATGATCTAAGGTGAAAATCTGACCATGTACGATCCAGTGCTTAAAATGGAGCACTGGCATTTAAAGTGTATTGTTTATTCTGAGGGGCAGGTAAAGGGGCCAGAGTTCCCTGCTGGGTTTTTCTTGACTCTACCTACAGGAAGATGATCTCATCATCTCTCTGAGGATCTCATCCTGGGGCTTGAGCCCTGCCCAGAGTTAGTCTTCTGCTGGGTACTGAGACACACGCCTGCCAGTCTAGAGGGGCAGGTGGTGGTGGGTGAGTGGTGCTCCCCAAGTCTCCATCAAGGAACTATCTGGTTTGGGAAACCCTTAGCTTTAACTGCAAAGGTTTAAGGTGCTGACCATTCGGCACGTATCTTCTAGAGGAGATTTGTGCATGAATGCATATCCTGCAGGTATTTGCAACTGGCATTTTGGGGTTCTTTTTACTATTGCACAGTGATGTTGTATTTCTATGGCTTGACACAATAAATGATTTCTTAGGTAACACAACAAATGCTGGGAAGAACTAGGAAGAATTCATTGTCTTCATTCCTTTTGGGTCTTTATACAGTAGCCATTGTGATCCTAGAGGAATGGAAAGTAGCCAAACGATCTGATTACAAGTGGCTGAGTCTCCCATGCAAATATTGAGCAACTCACATTTTCAACTGCAGGTTAGCCTACATTATCTCTTACTGGATTTTTGCTCATTCATTCATTCAACACATATGTGTCAAATATCTATTGTCTGCCAGGCACAATACTATATATACTTACCTAAATTCTGGTTAGTTTTTTGTATTTATTGATTTATTTTAATTGACAAGTAAAAATGGTATGTGTTTTTGGTGTGCAACATGATGTTCTTAATGTAAGTATACATCGTTGAAGGGCTAAATCAAGCTATTTAACATTATCTCACATACTTTTCCTTTGTGGTGAGAACACTTAAAATCTACTCTTTCAGCAATCTTAGTTTATCTTTATAATAAAGACTGCAGCTCTCTGCAATGTGTAGAGATTAACTTAAATCAGTTTACTTTTTTTTTTGAGATGGAGTCTCCCTCTCTCGCCCAGGTTGCAGTGCAATGGTGCGATCTCGGCTCACTGCAAGCTGCGCCTCCCGGGTTCACGCCATCCTCCTGCCTCAGCCTCCCAAGTAGCTGGGACTACAGGTGCCCACCACCGCACCCGGCTAATTTTTTTTGTATTTTTAGTAGAGACGGGGTTTCACCGTGTTAGCCAGGATGGTCTCAATCTCCTGACCTCATGATCCGCCCGCCTCGGCCTCCCAAAGTGCTGGGATTACAGGCATGAGCCACCGTGCCCGGCCCAGTTTACATTCTTCAAAAGGAAAGGATTCATCCCTAAGTATACTGTGGTCATGTTTCATATGAATGTAGAATGATCTCTACTAATCAACTTAATTTAGTAATGTTTTACTTGTCTAGAAATTTAACAGCATATGGCATATTTTTCTTTGCTGGAATTAGCTTGCCTTCATTTCATTGGAAAGCATTAGTAATTGTAGCATCTACTTTACCTGCCCTATTTAAATTAGCACTTTAGAGGAAGCAAAATTAAAATCCAATTAAAATTAGATGCAAAAGCTAAGTGTAATTGTGTATATCTAGAAAGACTAATATTCCATTTAGTGCAAATATGTTTGAAACCATATGCATAACCCATAGTAAGCTTTTGTGATCTGTTGGGACATGCTTTTCTCTACTCTGAGTTTCTTAGGAGTCAGAATGATTTTAGAGCTGTTATAGTAAGCAGCATTTTCTTAGACTAGTTTAATAGATTCAAATATGTTCATTCCGACAGATTAAAAAAGTACAATGCTTACTTTTGGGAAAAAAAACCCCACATTATATGTATGTATTGATATATAACATATATATCAATGCTATCATATAACATATATAACATACATAGATATATATGTTGTATAAATAAAGATATATTATACATATAACCTTAATTCTCAGGGAAGTAAATGATAAAGACTTGTCGTCTTGCTTGCTTTGAAACTCTGATGTCTGCGGATTTTATAAAATTAAACTGTCAGCCTGTTAGAATGATCATTCTGGCTGCATCTGGATGAAGACAATTTTATCCAAGTGTCTTATAGATAAATCTTACCATATTCAAGGACTAGAACTCTGAGACTATCTCTCCTCAATAATGTTACTAATGAGTTTCACCTCGTTTTTTAATTAATAGAAATACATTCTTGTGAATAATGATTTTGAAAAATTCATTTCAGAACTTTGGTTTTTTTCTATGCATTATTGCTACTAGTTTTCATATTGGCAGATGAAAAAAGGATGACCATATCAGATGGAAGATATTGTGTGAATGGTTGTTCTCAGGTCAGAATTTAGAGGAAGGAAAATTAACATTTTAATTTTTCAGGTAAAATTTGTGAAATAAAATTCTTAGTGATGATTTTCATTGTCATTTGCAACTGCTGAGGAGCTTACAAAACAGTTCCTGGCTGATTGTTTAAAATGAGACTGTTAAAAAGTAAATCTTGATAATGTCTATCAATGGTCCTGGGAAAGTTAAAAAGTTCTAAATAAGATTGAAAGAAGTCTTCTTGCTGGGTGCAGTGGCTCACGCCTGTAATCCCAGCACTTTGGGAGGCCGAGGCGGGTGGATCATGAGGTAAGGAGATCAAGACCATCCTGGCTAACACGGTGAAACCCCGTCTCTATTAAAAATACAAAAAAATTAGCTGGGCATGGTGGCAGGTGCCTGTAGTCCCAGCTGCTGGGGAGGCTGAGGCAGGATAATGGCATGAACCTGGGAGGTGGAGCTTGCAGTGAGCCGAGATGGTGCCACTGCACTCCAGCCTGGGTGACAGAGCAAGACTCCATCTCAAAAAAAAAGAAAAAGAAAAGAAAGAAGTCTTCTCATTTTGGTACATGATTTTTATAATGAAGCTTATAAGTAGAATTCACATGATAATTGAACTTGTTAATTGAGCAGAGAACAAGGAGAACTTATCTACAGATCAAAGAGAGGTTGAATGCACCTATATTTGGTCATGAAAATATGTCCTCTCATTGCTGGATTTAATAGTGTAATAGAGATCATTTTCACTGCTTAACCACATTTGCTATCAGAGAAGACTTTGACCTTTCAGACTGAAATCTTTTGGAATTCAAATGAAAGCCTTGCCAAGAGATATTTGAGAAGGCTGGGGAGCACCGGACTTACTGGGCAAGCCGAATTCCTCAGATATGTGAGAATGAACTCATGCTCCATCAGCTTTAAAATTGTTTAAAAACAGGGTCTTGCTCTGTTGCCCAGGCTGGAGTGCAGAGGTGCAATCATAACTCACTGCTGCCTTGAACTCCTGGAATCAAGGGATCATTCCACCTCAGCCTCCCCAGTAGCTAAGACTACAGTTGTACACCACCACATCCGGCTAATTTTTAAATTATTTGTAATTTTTTTGTAGAGACAGGGTTCTACTATGTTGCCCAGGCTGGTCTGGAACTCTTGGCTTCAAGTGATTCTCCTGCCTTGACCTACCAAAGTACTGGGATTACAGGCATGAGCTACTGTGCCCAGCCAATTCTTATTTTGTTTTGTTTCAGACACAGTCTTGCTCTGTTGCCCAGGATGGAACGCAGTGGCCCGATCTTGGCTCACTGAAACCTCCACCTCCTGGATTCAAGCAGTTCTCATGCCTAGCCTCCCGAGTAGGTGGAACTACAGGCGTGCATCACCACACCCAGCTAATTTTTGTATTTTTAGTAGAGACAGGGTTTCACCATGTTGGCCAGGCCGGTCTTGAACTCCTGACCTCAAGTGATCCACTCGCCTCAGCCTCCCAAAGTGCTGGGATTATAGGCGTGAGCCACCACACCCAGTCAATGTGACCAGCCAATTTTATATTTTGTAATAAAACAATTTGCTTAAATTAAAATGTGATTTAATTTACATATATTTGTGACTTAAAAAAAATTGCAAGTAAATTTAGGACCAGGAAAGATATATTCTTTCTCTGACCACAGGTCCCAGATCCATAGATGCAACAAAAATGGTAACACAGCCTTGCATAGTTAGGTATTCAAGTCATGTTTACATGAATATCCTCAAAGCCCTGTAGCCAAGATTGTAAAGATATGTCCTTAGATTTACAGTTGATTTAATATTTAGAATTTTCATAAATTGATGGTACTTCTTTAAAGCTTCCTTTTTAAATTTTCTTCTTTTTAAGGTTTTGGGATCGTATCAGAGGCTGTTCAGTAGTCTTTTAACTCCATGGTGTGTGGAATCATTTGTTTGTTTTCCTGCTTAGAAACCCTCTCTTTCCTGTCTTCCTGCCTTTGCCCCTACCAAGGCACTTTGTAAAATAGCAGGTGCTCAATAAAACCTCTGTCATTGTTTTCTTTTTGCCAGTTTCTGCATTTGTCCTGTTTAAATGCTGAAGTGACTGACTTCCCTCAGGATGCAAAAAAATGCACCAAAGAAAATTTAGCTAACAATGCAAATCAACAAACCATATCTTTTTGAGAAAAAAAAAAACATATTTTGTGGTAAATATTTTTCATGCAAAAGATGCCTCCGAACTTGCCCTTGAGTCGTGGCAATATAATTTTATTGGTGCTTTGTAACAGATGAGAAGTTTAAAAGAAGACTGGGTGATTTATTAACCAAGTATTACATAAGAAATTCTGGACTGATGTTATCTGTGGCTGGTGGTCATTTTAGGGACAGATAGGTCTGGAATGCTGGTTGGTAATATGATTGCAACACGACCACATTGGTGGAGGACTTAGTGCCCTGTGCAATTCTGACTGGTTCTGATGGATGGAGACTGATTATCCTGATTATCTTATGACTATTCCAAATTATAACGTGGAGGTACATTGATCTCTAAAGCTTACATTTGGGTGCAAAAACAATTGCAATTTATGAAGTATCAACTAGGTAGTAATTTCAGGTTGTGGCTGATTTTTCATTGTTCTCATATGCTTACTATTGTTTATTTACTCTTCGAAACTCTGAGACTAATAGTTTAATGCATTTTAAGCCACAGAAAGGAAAGCTATTTTGCAACAGTCGCCTCCCACATCTATTCCTCTAGTGTGATCTGGCACTGGCTATGACAAGAGGCAGTGTTTAGATGGAACAAAGGGCTACACTCAGCTTCACGGAGGTGGTTCAAGTGCTGTATTTATACTCTGGAACCAACTTTTGCTGCCTCGTCCCTACTCTAAAACCCCTGCTACCTTCGTAATATTTCATTGTGTTAATATAGCTCATAGAGCTAAATTTTTGCTTTTAGCAGAGAAAGCCACAAACACAGTTCTTTTAAAGTATAATTAGGCAAGGGCAGTTATCAATTGATGATGTTTTAATTAAGCCATAACTTGGTTTTATTTTTAATCAAATGCAAGTATTTGGCCGGGCGCGGTGGCTCACGCCTATAATCCCAGCACTTTGGGAGGCTGAGATGGGTGGATCATGAGGTCAAGAGATCAAGACCATCCTGGCCAACATGGTGAAACCCTGTCTCTACCAAAAATACAAAAATTAGCTGGGCATGGGCCTGTAGTCCCAGCTACTTAGGAGGCTGTGGCAGGAGAATCACTTGAACCCGGGAGGCAGAGGTTGCAGTGAGCCAAGATTGGGCCACTGCACTCCAGCCTGGGTGACAGAGCAAGACTCTGTCTCAAAAAAAAAAAAAAAAAAAAAGCAAATATTTGTTCTGTGGCTTTTCCTCCATTCACCCAATTCACCCAAATAACTATTCTTATTATCTTTTTAGTATTACTACAAATTAGTGAAGATGTAGATTCAACTCTCTTATTTTCCTCCTCCCAACCAATTCATATTCTTTTAGAGGTTCTACTAGGGAAACTGCAAGAATAATGTAACTACACGACAGGATATAAGTGTCCCTAAAGATAGATTTTCTATGTTCCAGTTGCTTTTAAGGTGAAGAATTAAAAATTCTCCAGTAGGATTGTGTCTGTATTTCTTGCCTTGGGTCTAACTGTGTCTGCAACCGTTATCTAAGATATTTACTTGTGCTACAGATTTTTCCTGCAGAGTCAGAGGTTTACGTCACTCTCTCTCTTTTTTTTTCTGTAATTAACCTGATCTAAAGGATGTGATTTTCATTTGACCAACTTATTAAGTTAAAAACTCATTGTGAAACAATATTCCCAATCTTTGTATTAGTGACTTATCCTTAGGAAATTATTTTTCAATAAATCAGGGCATGTGAGAAGTTTCTCATACTTTTCATTCCACTTCTTGATGGTATGTTTTCTCTTTTTACATTATTTCTGTTATGAAACATTCCAGCATTGGTTGGCATTTGAATGAGATCCAAAGGTTAGATGCAATCGATCCTGCCTTACTATTTTCTATAATGTTCTGATGCTGCTTGGAATAGTTTGTTCTCATCTTAGGCCACTTGGAAAGCAATGACGCTAACACATCTCAGAGTTGTCACTCTAGGCATCTCAATCATTTGTGCAGTGGAATAAAAAGGAAATGAGTATGAAAGAAGGGCCAGTCTGGGACAACACCTGTACCCCCAGGGCCCCTCCAGGTCCCAGCGTTGGAGAGGCAGATTGTGTGGAAGTCAAGGTCATGCACTGTGGAACAAGACCTAGCTGTGGACCATGGGCTGTTTGCTTCAGCAGTGCTTCACAGGTGCCCATTTGTAGGGACATCTGTACCCTGAGGAATCATTTACACAAGTAGAATGAACAGATGATGAACTTAACAGAGGTGGAAGTAAATGTCAACTCTGTGGAATGTGTCAAGAAGTTTATGGGGATTGAAGGAAACATAAAAATTGTTACATGTGTGCTGACAACATAAACTTTTAGCCATCCAACTAGTACATAAACAGAAAGCTTAATATTCTTAGTCAAAGGAGTAGAAGCCAATATGTTGATCTTAGGACCCTCTTTGAATGCAGCTACTGTATCCCTTGGCTTTCAAGTGGCTGTATTTGAGTGTGAATGTCCTTGAGGAATTCAGTCTGTTGGAAGCAGAAGGCACTGACTTCATACTCCTCTGTGGGACTCAGTGATGCTCCCGCTGAAGACTGACACCTGAAGAAGAGCCCCATTGATTTCACAGCCTCTCCCACCCAACATGTTTTAAAGGTTAGCTGGATCTTTCAAACAGAGGCCACGTTTTGATCCCATATACAAACATCCAAAGGGACATTTTCTTTCTCCAATAGAAATGTTTAAATTCTTAGGCTTTGGAAACTAGGATTTACTGATGTAGGTGATGAGTAAAAGTTTCGGAAAACATTCTAAACGAACTTGGTGTGTTACATTGAATTTACGTAAATCAGTACAGGATCTGTTTCTCCTTGGACAGACAGAAAAGTTGCA
This sequence comes from Gorilla gorilla gorilla, assembly GCF_029281585.2. Classification (NCBI taxonomy): domain Eukaryota; kingdom Metazoa; phylum Chordata; class Mammalia; order Primates; family Hominidae; genus Gorilla; species Gorilla gorilla. Next base: position 39,125,537 of record NC_073241.2, read on the forward strand.
ATGAACACCATTATTTGTGTCTTTTAGGAATTCCATGACTAGTTGGTAAGTGCTTTTGGAGCTGTCAATGTTGAGGGTCCCAAAGGCTAGAATGTGTGCTCATCAGCTAGTCGGGCAGAACTTTGGTGCTGGTTATTTACAAATCGAATTGTAAAATCTGTATACTAGAATGATTTTTATTTATTTGATTTTTATTGATACATAATAATTGTACATTTTTATGGCATACAGGTGATATTTTGATGCAGGCAAATAATGTGTAATGATCAAAACAAGGTGTTTAGGATATCCATTTCCTCAGGCACTTAGCATTTTTATTGTGTTGGAACATTTCAAATCTTCTTTCTTAGCTACTTTGAAATACACAATTTTTTTGGGGGGGGACAGAATCTTGCTCTGTTGGCCAGGCTAGAGTGCAGTGGAGTCTCGGCTCACTGCAACCTCCATCTCCCAGGTTAAAATGATTCTCTTGCCTCAGCCTCCAAAGTAGCTGGCACTACAGGCACGTGCCACCAAGCCAGGCTAATTTTTATATTTTTAGTAGAGACAGGGTTTCATCATGTTGGTCAGGCTGGTTTTGAACCCCTGACCTCAAGTGATCCTCCTGCCTTGGCCTCACAGAGTGCTGGGATTACAGGTGTGAGCCACCGTGCCTGGCTGAAATACACAATAAATTATTGTTAACTATAGTCACCCTACTGTGCTATACAGTTAGATGGAGTAACATTCAGTAGATAAATGGAATGATTTTTTTTTTCTTTGTTTTTTTTGAGACGGAGTCTCGCTCTGTCGCCCAGGCTGGAGTGCAGTGGCGGATCTCGGCTCACTGCAAGCTACGCCTCCCGGGTTCACGCCATTCTCCTGCCTCAGCCTCCCGAGTAGCTGGGACTACAGGCCCCCTGCCACCACGCCCGGCTAATTTTTAATTTTTTTTAGTAGAGACGGGGTTTCACTGTGTTAGCCAGGATGGTCTCTGTCTCCTGACTTCGTGATCCGCCCATCTCGGCCTCCCAAAGTGCTGGGTTTACAGGCGTGAGCCACTGCACCCGGCCTGCAAATTTTATTCTTTCACACCCAAGAAACAGATCACCCAAGCATTGTCGAGGTGCATTTTCACACCGTTGGGCAGCTTCCTCCTCAAGAGCCCCTTGCACATATTCTATTAGTGGTTTTGGGGCTCAGAGAAACTCTGCCCTTCATGGGATCCCCAAACTCCTAGACATTTCCAAAATCAAAGACCAGATAGGATTTGTAAAGCTGGATATTGAAGGCAGTGGGCACCATGTTTTTATTTGCATAATTGTCCTAAAATCTTTTATGATGAATATTGGGAAACAGCAATTATAGCTACTGTATCTTTACAGGGTACTGTATTATGTTTGTTATTTAGCTCTAAACACTGTGAAAACACATTTTTATTACTAATGTTTCCTCCTAAAACATGTTTGAGAAGTTTCTCCCAAACCAGTTAAAACTTAAAACTATCTATTGGGCCGGGCGCGGTGGCTCACGCCTGTAATCCCAGCACTTTGGGAGGCCGAGGCGGGCGGATCACGAGGTCAGGAGATCGAGACCATCCTGGCTAACACGGTGAAACCCCGTCTCTACTAAAAATACAAAAAATTAGCCGGGCGTGGTGGCGGGCGCCTGTAGTCCCAGCTACTCGGGAGGCTGAGGCAGGAGAATGGCGTGAACCCGGGAGGCGGAGCTTGCAGTGAGCCGAGATCCTGCCACCGCACTCCAGCCTGGGCGACAGAGCCAGACTCCGTCTCAAAAAAAAACAAAACAAAACAAAACAAAAAAAACCAAACTATCTATTGATATTTACATTTCTTTTCAAAATGTCCATCTGTACTTGTATTTTATGTTATTTATATTTTATCATTTAAAGGAAGAAAGCTTCTCTTCATAGGCTGTGACATTCATCCATGTTTCTGTCCCTCTCTACTGGGACACAAACTTGTTTAATTAAATATAGCACTTACAGCATTTTATTTTATATTTTATATTAGTAAAATAATTTTGTCTAATATTATCATTGCCAGATAAAAATACAAGATTCCCACTTAAATCTGAATTTCAGATAAACATAGCATTTTCTTAAAGTATAGAATGCTTCTTGCAGTATTTTGGACTCTGAAGGTTACATATGTTCTCCATATTCATAAATTTTTTGCTTAGGACTTTATACATGTGTGAAATTCTGCATTCTTCTCTTATTAGTATTATATCATAATATTTGTCTCAATACATAGGCTTTGTGGTTATTACTTGGATGGCTGTATGCTATCATCATGGAATTAAATCCCATGCTTATCTAACATTTCCGTATTTGGGACATTTAGGATGTCTCAACTATTTTTACTTACAGCAGTAATTTAAAACCTATCCTTTGTGACCTCAGAAGAATTTAGGAAGTGTAGCATAGATAGAGATGAACATAAAACAAGGATTTTGGTTCTTTTGTAATGTTTTCTTCATCTCATTTTCTTGTAGGCTATTTTAAACTTAACAACTGTGTATAAAATTCAATTTTCAATTAGCAAATGTGTAGCAAATGAACATATTTATTTATCCCAAACACTTAATATAGGAGTATTTGTTTCTGAATTCCGTGTTTGATGAATACTCATTTAACTGTCTATAACCAAACTGTCAATCCTGAATAGCTAAGTCTGAATGTACCATAAACTTTGAAGCCCTTTAATATTACATAGAAAACAATAGAGCAACCTGGAAAACATTATATTTGGGGAGAGACAGGATAAAAGAAGAGGATCTTAGTACTTAGGAATGTTCACATTGTCCTTTACTTATAACCAGATTTAGATGATATCAACACTGCTTGCCTATTTAGTTCAAAGTCAAACAAATTGCTCCTCTGTTGTTAGTTATCTGATTTAAGAGCTAAGTCAGTGGAAGTATTGACATTCAGAAATGGCCAGTGAGCTTCTGTGTGTTTCTTTGATAATTCAGAAGCCCTCCAGCCTTATCTTACTCTTGGTGGTAATTCCTGACAATCTGGGAAAATTTTCTCTATCCCGTCCTGTTAACTGTAGTCTATCTGTTGGCACTAGCTCTCTTTTCAAATATGTGGGGGGAAAAACACCCCAACTGCCTTTTCTGTTTGTTTGTTTCAGACAGAGTCTCCCTCTGTTGCCCAGGCTGGAGTGCAGTGGCACGATCTCAGCTCACTGCAACCTCCACCTCCCAGGTTCAAGCAATTCTCTTGCCTCAGTCTCCCGAGTATCTGGGATTACAGGTGCACACCACCACACCAGCTAGTTTTTGTATTTTTAGTAGAGATGACATTTTGCCATGTTGGCCAGGCTGGTCTTGAACTCCTGACCTCAAATGATCCTCCTGCCTCGGCCTCCCAAAGTGCTGGGATTACAGGCGTGAGCCACCACGTTTGGCCGTCTCTGCTAACTTTAGAAAATCCTTTATTAGTGAAGACAGTTACACATGCCTCTTTCTTGTCATTGTAAAGAGCTCTATTGTAAGACAAACAGTGTCCTAGGTAGATAAGCTTGAAAAGTCGTTTGAGAGGAGGTTTCTGAGAGTCTTGAGTGTCAGATTCAAAAATTTGGAACTTGTGCAGAGAGGCACCATTACATGAGTGATAGCATCTCCCTTAATCTAAACATTTAATGTGTTTACTTTAAGGTTATGTAATGCAACCAGACTAGTGTAATGACTTATTAAAAGAGGCATACAGTTTTTGAAGATTATCAACATGGAATGATATTTGATTACTTAGTGCATCCATTACATTAATGTAGTGAACTCCACTGTTCATCAACAACGTTGTCATAGACTTGGCTTTGCCGTAGCTATTGAAACTACATGAATATTTCATCACAGTCAAGGTAGTGCTATGATAAATATTAAAAGAGGACAATGCTAAAAAATTACATCTGAAAGGATTATGTGGTTGAGAACACACCAAGAAAGGACACGAAGGTGGACATCCTCCACTTCTGATCTTTCTTTCTTGTCACTCCTCGGGGGCAGTTTGAAGGGCGGTGGCCAGGAGGGCCTGCGTTGTCACAGAGAATGTGCTAAGGGGATGACTTACTTGCTAATATTTGAGTAGTTCCTTTTGTCAAATAAAAAATGAATTCAGACTCAGGTAAGGAGAATCTTCATCTGAAAAGACTATTGTGGTAGAGATAAGGGTTGTGACCATGATACCTGCCAGGGCCTCCCAGGTCTGTAAGAAAGGGCTTTTCTGTTATACGGAGGATTGCAGGAGTGAACAAGGCCGTGAGGGTGGGCAGAGCAGGAAGAAGGATGGGACAGTGAATCCGCATATCCGGAGGGTTTTCCCTGAGGTCTTTGGATCCTTAGGAGGCCCTTTAGGAGGGCTGTCCTGTTGCTTGCTCAAGGGGGAGTCAAGGTCCTGATTAAAGTTTGGTCAAGTTGTTAGTGGGTATTTTGTCCAGGTTGGTCAATGGAAACAAACAGTTTGGCTAATAATTTATGAGATAAAGATGGAGTACATGGAAGGCCTGTGTCTGGCCTTGGAGGTAAATACAGTGTGCATCTGTGAGTCCCATCTAAGTCACACGGGGAAGACAAGTTCTTTGCAGTCAGCAGTTTCCTGGAAGACAAAAGGGTTTCAGGGGTTGGGGTGGGAGAAGATGTTAACTGTTGCTGTTTTCCAGGAGCATAAAGTCCAGGTTAAGTTCAATACTGCCCCTTTATACCAAAGGTCTGTTTCTGGGATTTCATGAGTCAATCAGCCAGTTCAAGTCCACAGTTCTTGAAGGCCTACATCGTGCTGGGCACTGAGTTAGGTACCAAAATAATAAACACACCAGGACCTTTATCCTGTAGGTCTGAATCTAGAGAGCAGCTTGAACCTGAGAAAACCCTGGGAGGCAGTCTTAGATGGGCCCAGAGACTGTTTGAGAGAACCTGAGGATCAGGATATTTGAATTTTGCACAGACTGGCTTGCTCCTTCTTCATAGCGCCTCTTCCTCTTGTCGGTGACCTAACTGCAGACGGAGAGAAGGAGCCCACATTTTCAGTTCAGTCCTGTGGCATTATGCATTTCTCAATAGACAGTAGAACACCAGGTGTCACTTGCACTATTTTCAGAAAGTTATATAGGTTTGTTTATTTGCCTAATCTGGCAATTGTTGACTTACGACTAAGTGTGTAAGTCTTCTTTACAACCCTGGTGAGCCTCTGACTAGTATACAATGTTTATGTGGTTTCGATAGCTGCTCCAAGGCCAATCTGTGTTAACTTTGTTGATGTACAGAAGACTCATCAGTCAGTGTAAAATTTGGAGACTTGACTCTCAGTAGTTCCATGTAAATAAATGATGGAGTTGGAGTACATATTTTGGTCATGACACTTAGATTCTGATGTTGTAGACCTCTTTAATTAAAGCGTTGAAGGGTTGCTCTCAGAATGACTGGACCAGGCCTTTACTTAAATGGGTGGATTCGAATATCTCAAATAACTGTTTTTATTTTAAACTCAAATGACCTTCCTGATACCAAACAAAAAACAACCTCAGTTGGTATTCAGAGCTTGAAAAGTCACCGTTATCTTTACAAATATCCGAATATCTGATCCTGTAGATACAAAATACCTAGAGGATTACTTAAATTAGAAACACATACGTAAATATGAATATCTGGTTATTTTGTATTCATAGGAATTCATCAGAAACCTAGAAACTCCATCTTTAAAGTTTAATCATTCTAAAAAGTCTTAAAATCCTTGCAGCTGTGAAGTTCTTTATTAATATAAAGGACTATGAAACTTCATTCACGGCTCCCCTACCATTTTCCCTCTTAAGTCAGAACCTCAGAGGATTCAAGGGGACTCATGAAGTGGCCTGCAGAAGATCGTTTCTTTGAGATCTTGTGTTTTATCTTAAAAGAGACACATTGTTATTTGACTTTATAATCTATCCATGGTTGTTTTCGTCTAAAAATAATAGTTAAGTTGCTTCTCATCAAGAATAACTTAACCTACAAGGAGTCTCCTGGAAGGAGCCAGGTTTCTACTGTGCATGCTTTCGGTGCAGACTGGTGCCTGGCTACGGATTCCCCGAGGGTGTGACGGTGTCAGTTCAAGAAGCCTTGTCGACTTCAATTAAATGGGGATTGGATGTCATGTGAGCACAGGAGAGAGGAAGTGGGGGGTGGCAGGAGAAGAACTGGATCAAGACTCTTAAGTTAAAATCCCTACAGGGTCCCAGGCAGGGCGGGCCCTGAAGGTGGTATAGAGAATGGCCACGGAATCACAGATTCGGAGGACCCTGGCCACTGGGTGGTGCATGCTTCTCCAGAAGGGGTAGCCTATTGTTGCCATGTGCCACGTGAGCCTAGTTTTGCCAGATGGTATAATTTTTTAAAAAGAAATTGGAAATCTAGGTTTTTATGAAAAGTCTTACATTGGTTCAGGACTTGGTTAGGAAAACAGAAGCCACTGTAGATAATCCATGTATAGAGGGTTTAAATAGAGGAGATTGCAGGCTATACCACTGTTGAAAGGGATGGGAAACGAAGGCCAGGGAAGTTCTCACAGACCCCAGAGATCTCCATCTGGGGGACCCAGGTGCGGCCCGAGTCCTGGGCTGGCCTCAGAGCCCTCTGACACTCCCGGGCTGGCTGTGGCAGCTGGCAGCCCCAGTGCTCCTGCTCCTGGGCCTGAAGAAGCATCTGTAGGCACTGAGGCAGGCACCTCCCTAGTGCTTGGGGAGGCTCCCTGTCTGTCCTCTGCCCGGTCTGCCCGGGCATCCATTTGCAGCTGCACTGAAGTATCTCAGCTTCTCCTCCCTTCCGAAGCCCTGCAGTGGCTCTCACGGTGGACTCTGAGGCAGACCACGTGGAGGGGAGCTTGCGGGGCACAGCATCCTGGCCTCACCTCGTGTGTGGAGCAGACCTCAGGAGAGGGTGGCAGTGACCCAGTGGACCACAGACAATCCAGCCTGATCCTATACTTCAAGTTTAAAACACTGTGCTGGTTAATACTGTGTGTTCCAAAGGAAACGCACACGTGGGCCAGAGCTGCCTGCCATCAGCTTGACGGAGGCAAGGCAGGAAGCACAAGACCCGGGGCGGGCGGGCGGGTGGGGTCGGGGAGGGGCGGAAAGGACGACGAGGCATCTCGTCAGAGGCCACTGACTTGCTAGCCCGGCCTGGGGCTGCTCACCGGCTCCATCTGCTCCCCTGCCCACCACTGTCCACCTCTGAAGGAACCGTTATGTGGCAGCTCCCACTCCCCAGCTCTGCTGTGTCTTTGTTGTTTGAGGAAAGGCCCAGACACTTACCTCAGGTAAACAGGTGGACTGAGGTCACATGGGGACCCACGGGACTTGTGAGGAGTTAAGGCCGCAGCGCCCATGCTAAAGCCCTGTCAGCCAGAATGCGGGGGAGGCCCAGCTCCCAGCATGGGATGATCTTTCTACTGTCTTCTTAAATAAAATGATATTTCTGGAAAAGAAAGAACAGAATTGAGATTTACCTTTTAAGACATCTTATGTGTATGTTTATTAGAAAAATGAGGCTCGCACCTGTAGTCCCAGCACTTTGGGACGCTGAGGTGGAAGGATGGCCAGGAATTCCAGGATGCAGTGAGCTATGATCACACCACTTTACTCCAGCCTGGGTGATAGAGTAAGATGCTGTCTTTAAATAAGAATTTTAAAAAGAAAAGGAAAGGCTGAAACTTCCCAAGTTGTAGTCTTGGGAAAATGAGAGCATTCCAGTTACTCCTGAACCTGTCATTGTCCACCCACCATGGAGATAAAGATGGAAATGGAAGAAACATGTTTTCAGACTCACATGGTCAAATGTTACCTTTGTCCCAATTCTAGCCCTCCACCTTTCCGTCTGACTTCTGATTAAAAAATAAATTCTTCCGTTCCACTTTAGATGACTATAATAAAGTCAAATCTAACTAGAAATTTCAGTAAAGGAAAAGCAAGAAAAGAAAGATCTGTAGAAAAATCTGTATATCTAAGATTTCAGCATCTCACTTGTATCCAGAATAGACAAACACATACACATTTTTGCTTCTTCGCATTAAGGATTCTGTTTCTAGTACCTTTTTTTTTTTTTTTTTTTTGAGGTGGAGTCTCACTCTGTCTTCCAGGTTGGAGTGCAGTGGTGTGATCTTGGCTCACTGCAACCTCCACCTCCCAGGCTCAAACAATTCTCTTGCCTCAGCCTCCTGAATAGCTGGGATTACAGGTGCATGCCACCATGCCCGGCTAATTTTTTTGTATTTTCAGTATAGATGGGGTTTCACCATCTTGGCCAGGGTGGTCTCGAACTCCTGACCTCAAGTGATCCACCCACCTCGGCCTCCCAAAGTGCTGGGATTACAGACATGAGCCACCGCGCCTGGCCTATTTCCAGTTCCATACTGAAATCAGAGATACACCCCCCAGCTCCCACCTGCCACCCCATCAAATAGCTAACAGAGAAGGCCATTAAAATACATGCCCAATAGTAGTGATTTTCATAGCACAGAGATTTGCTAAGGTGATTTAATTCAGCAATACCTTTGACTGGAGCTTTTTACCCTCCTTAAATGATCATGTGGACCATAAAGTGCTAATAAAATCTCCAGCTGCACTTAGGTTATGGACGCGGTGGAGTTGTCGAGATGTGTGGTTTGTAAGCTGTGCAGACTGTTTACTCAGCGTCCTTAGGAGAGGGATGCATAGTTCCCTGACATGATGTCACCCTTTGCCCAGGATGCTGGAAACAGAGGGGCCTCTGGCAGCTGCAGTTGTTGGTGGGCTGGGCTCGCCCACACCTTGGTGCTGGTGGTACCGACAGGGGGCAAGTTCTGCCCAAGGAAAGATCACCTTGTTCTGTTGAAAATCTCTTGGAAAGAGTTTCTGTGCAGGACGAAGTCCACGTGACTGCTTAACACTTCCTTTGGTGTTATTTATGTATTTTTTTACTGATGAGCTGGAGGGACCGTGTGAAGAGTGGAACAAGCTCTGGTCTTCAGCTTGCCAGCCCTGAGCTCTGCTACAAACCAGCTGTGGCACGAGCATTTCCCCTCGCACCTCAATTTCCCCTAACATGAGACAGACCAGACCCACCACAGAGTGGGTGTGGGAATAAAATCAGACAACATATATGAAAATATGTTATAAACTGTGAAATCAATGTCAGCTGTTACTCTTTTTTTTTTTTTTTTTTTTTTGAGATGGGGTCTCCCTCTGTCGCCCAGGCTGGAGTGCAGTGGCGCGATCTCAGCTCACTGCAAGCTCCGCCTCCCGGGTTCACGCCATTCTCCTGCCTCAGCCTTCCGAGTAGCTGGGACTACAGGCGCCCGCCACCGCGCCCGGCTAATTTTTTGTATTTTTAGTAGAGACGAGGTTTCACCGTGTTAGCCAGGATGGTCTCGATCTCCTGACCTTGTGATCTGCCCGCCTCGGCCTCCCAAAGTGCTGGGATTACAGCTGTGAGCCACCGTGCCTGGCCCGGGCTGTTACTCTTACACATGTCACATTTAACAGCTTTTCCTAGTCAGCTGATTATACTATGATCTTTCCCTTCTAAGATTGTGCAGGTAGAATCTGGCTATGTTTTAAGAAGAAAATACCAAGGGTTTTAATTTGAGGCACTTTTTTTTGTTCTGTATTCTTTCTTGAATGAATGCAGAGCATATTGTTGTTACTCACTGGATGTAGAGTTCCAGTGAAAATTTTTCGTAAGTAATTTCAGTGGTAAATAAGTCACCCTAACTCTTGTATTGAGTTAATATTATAACAAATACTAGTGAATGAGGATTCCTATGTATTGTTTGTTTCTGTGAAACCCAGTTGACTTTGATTTTCTCCCAACTCTACTTGGAGGTAAAAGTCAGAACAAGTGAATATAAAGAATATAAGTTTAGTAACGTATACTGTGTACTTAAAGCCGTTGCCAAGCTGCAAATATGTGCTCTGGATTTCCATCGTTTTGCAGAAATGCTCAGGGAGGAGGATGTGTTTCCCTTTGCTGCAGGCTTCACTATTAGCTTTCATAATTAAATCATACTTCCAACCCTCTCGTCCTAATGTAAAATTACCTTATGATTTATTAAAAGAGAAGGTGAAATTACAGGGATTCGTAGTGGCCTCCTTGAAATTTATTAATAATTTTAGGCAGGGCCAACATTTCAAACTCATTAATATTAAACCTGAGTCTCAGTGTTTTGAGTGTTCTTTAACGCCATCATTCAGAAGAATTTCTATGAAAAAAATCTGACTATTTTCCTGTAAACCACATAATACTGCATATAAAATTTTAGATATTTATCTTGTAAAAACAGATTCAACTGAGTTTTTTAATGTTTTACTTTGGAGAAGCAGAAAAAAACTCTGTACATGAAATTATTATATATTATTTTATTCAAATACTTAAATTTTATCTGTTTATTTTCAGTTTACTGTTATCACCCCAGAATTCCTGATTGCTGGTAATCTGATAACACCCTCTGGCATATTTGCTCATACTTTCAGAACACAGGAAGCTTATCATGATATTTTAAAGTATAATAAGAGCAAACACTTCTATTGTATTTATGAGATGCTGTGCACTGTTCTAAGTCCTTTACATACATTTAATCCTCACAGCAACCCTACGGGATGCATAATATTGATGTGCACCATTTCTATAGAAATGGGCTCTATCTTTAAAAGAATTCAGACAGCTTGTTAATCTACCTCCCCTTCCCCTTGCTAAAAAGGGTGTGAAAAGTTGCGGTCATTGAGTTCAGAGAAAGAAGTGCACTGTGGGGGTCAACCAATGATGTTTTTTGTGAAACTGAAGCTTTGCTTAGTTCCTAGTCAAGAGCTCTACTTAGTGATCTATCTGCTCAGGGCTTAGGGAAGTCCCTGAGCTTATTTGTTTCTCAGCCGAACTGCCTCAACTCCAGTGGGGAACTGTGGCAAGCCCCAGAGCAGTGACTTAAGTGTTTGTAAGCGGCTCAGCCCAAAAAACAGTCCCAAGCCATTTCTTTCCAAGGAGGTTTCAGGGAAAGGAGCACTGCTGGTCTCTCTTTGTGAAAAGATCTTTATTTGTGAAGGAATTCACTGTATGCCACTGTCCTTGTCTACTGCCAAGCTGGGTGCAGTGGCTCACACCTGTCATCCCAGGACTTTGGGGAGGCTGAGGTAGGAAGATCACTTGAGCGCAGAGTTGGAGATCAGCCTGGGCACCATAATGAGACCTCTTCTTTACTAAAAATTAAAAAACAAAATATCCTGGTATGGTGGTGTGCGTGGTTGTGGTCCCAGATTCTTGGGAGGCTGAGGCGGGAGGATCACCCGAGCCCAGGAGTTCACGGTTGCAATGAGCTATGATTGCACCACTGAGCAACAGAGTGAGACCCTGTCTCAGAAAAAAAAAAAAAAAAGAGAGAGAGAGAAAAGAAAAAAAATGGGCCAGGCGCTGTGGCTCACGCCTGTAATCCCAGCACTTTGGGAGGCCGAGGCAGGCGGATCACGAGCTCAGGAGATCGAGACCATCCTGGCTAACATGGTGAAACCCCGTCTCTACTTAAAAAAAAAAAAAATACAAAAATTAGCTGGGCATGGTGGCAGGCGCCTGTAGTCCCAGCTACTCAGGAGGCTGAGGCAGGAGAATGACGTGAACCCGGGAAGCGGAGCTTGCAGTGAGCCCAGATGCACCACTGCACTCCAGCCTGGGCGACAGAGCCAGATGCCATCTCAAAAAAATAAAATAAAGTAAAATAAAAGGCTGCCAAGTGGGTTTCAGCATAATGTAGCATTTTTAGTTATCTTAAGATAACAATGGCCAAAATAAATTTTAAGAATTTGTTCATGAATGACTTTTCCTCCCATGCCAAAAAGTGAAAGCTGAACATTTCAAATAAACAGAGAAACCCTTGAAATGACCTAAATCAGTCAGATAACCCTACAGAAGAAGGACTAGATTGTTTGAGAGTAATTGTGGCCCATTAAGCCACTGATCTTTCCTGGAGAGAATCAATGTAAATGTGCTGCTGGTTGTTGTCCAACGTAATTTTGCTTATCTTTTATAATATAACTTTTATATGGTTATGGAGCTTTACAGTCAAGCCTCAAGCAGCATTAGCATTCATGAAACATTCCCCAGCTCAGGCTGTCACAGGACACGTGATGTTGAATATTGCTTTGTAGCGGCTTCCAGGCTTCTGTGGGACCATGTGGTCAGACTCCAGCACTGTGCAGGTGATTATAGTTGTACAGATAAAGGATGAGTATGTTCATTTCGTCAAAACCCCACACCTAAAGCTTTCTGAGCTCATAACAAGCAGGAGAGAATGAGGCAAGCTGTGCTGGGATTCTCACCACGTGGTAGTTTGAAGTGTGGAAGTGTGTCGTGAGGATGAAGAAGTGAGGTGCTGGAATGCGTTTCTGAGCTATTACATATCCATAGATGCATTACAAATGGAACATATTCTTGTCGAGTTTAGTTGTGTGGTTTACAGTCTAGAGGAGTAAGTCTGAATTTTAAGCTCCCTTTCAGCCAAGGCACTGAGTGTGTCAAATGGGCGTTGTGAGTCCATATTGGTTTGCAGTGTTTGGGCTTGTAACTCTTTTTGGTTGCAAGTTTCAGAAGCAAAGCCAAATCGTGGTCAAAGAAAATGGGCGATTTATTGATACTTCCTCCATCATGGCAAGGCCTGGGACCCAAACCTCACTCCCCTTCTCCATTTCTTGGCTATGTTTTCTTCTGTGGTGGTGTCGTGCTTAGTCAAGCTGTTCTTTGCCAAATGATAGTAAGTGGTAATTTTAGGCTAACAGACTTCGAGCTAGTGATTCCCATGACAAAAGTATCTCTTTTCCATTAGCTCCAGCGAAAGTCCCAGAGAGGACACACTGTGGCCCTGCTGGGATCCCAGCACCAAACATTGCACCTGGGGAGGGGGCCTCATTAGCCAGACCCAGTCACATCCAGTCACACCTAGGACTGGAGTGGTTCAACCACTCCTGGACCATATCAAGCATGATGGAGGAGAGTGGTCCCCAAGAGAAGCAGGCGCCGTTATACTGCATTGTAGTTATGTCCCAACATCTCAGTGCTTTGCAACAACAAAGGTTAATTTCTTGCCTGCCCTGCATGTTCATGGCATCTTGGCTCAGCCGGGCCACAGATCTCCTTGTTGTAGGTAGGCTGAGAAAGCTGCTGTCCCTGGGCACTGCCCACCTTGTGACATGGGGAGAAGAGAACGTGGCTGACCATGTGGCAGCCCTTCTAGCCAGTCTGCTTGGGCAGGACTTCAGACTTCAGATGGCTCCAGGCCAGCTTTCTCTCCCGCCCAGGAGGCCGTCCCTGCCCCACCCCTAGAGAGAAGGGGCAGCTGCGTTCATTGATCTCTGCTGCCAATTCAGAATCCCTAGTTGGGAGAAAACTCCAGGCCACGGTGTCTCCTAAATCCAAAAGACACAAATCAGACCGTCTTAGTCTAGGAGAAAGAGCCTCCTGGCTTGAGGTGGGGTGGCTAGGGCTAACAGCATAGCTTTCTGCATAGGATTCTTCCTCACGATATTCTCCCCATACTGCCACCTTTTACATTCTCAGAGTATGTGAAAAGCCTCCAAATTCTGGGCTCCAAGTGTTACATATACCATTCTCCTGGTGCATTATGCATTTGCAGGGTCCGTCTCATACTTTGGTACTAGACGTATGTTATATTGCCATCCCAGTGAAAGGTATGATAAGAAGAATCCAGTTTTAACATCCTATTACACTATTGTCTTCAACTGGAAATGAAGACATGAAAACCAGTAACTTTCAGTGATCCAAGTGTTTTGAAAGTGAATTTAAAATATGACCACTTAGCTGGGTGTGGTGGTGCGTGCCTGTAGTTCCAGCTACTCGGGAGGCTGAGGCAGGAGAATCGCTTGAACCCACGAGGCTGAGGTTGCAGTGAGCCGAGATTGCTCCACTGCACTCCAACTTCCAGCCTGAGCAACAGAGCAAGACTCCGTCACACACACACACACGCACACACGCACACACACACACACACACACACACGACCAGCATCTTTTTTAAGGAAGGCTGTGTGCTTTTAAAGTTTGTTGAAACTTACACTTTGCTTTTCTTATTTGTGCTTGGCATTTTCTCTAGACCCAGGGGCACAGAAGCAATGGAGAGTCATAGTTTTCTATGACCTGTCACTGATTATGGTCACAGTGGAAATTCTCAGTAAGGAAATGGAGATGCCAATTGTTATAAAGGGATTGTTATAAAAGGCTTAAGCCTTTCATTTTCCAGTATGTATTCTTCACTTTGTTTAAACTGAAATCACACAGAACAATGTTCTTTATAAAATGATTTTTTGTTAAAGTTCAGATTCTATCTGGCTTAGGAGTAGAAGCACATGAATTGGCCATTTGGATGGATTATGAGTGAATGGATCTTGGAAGTCATGTCTCCATCACTCTTAATAAATAAAAATCTTGCCTGTAATCCCAGCACTTTGGGAGGCCAAGGCAAGCAGATCACCTGTTTGACAGTTAAAACTGTTTAAAGGGCATGAATCTTACTCAAAAGGTCATCAAAATTATTGTATACGTTGTTTATTTAATCTAAGCATCAATTACTAACACAATTTACAAAACACATAGTTTTTATGTCCAGAATCACAGAGTTGAACAATTATGTCATGTGATAGAAATCCATAGTTTGCTTCCATGTCTCCCCTCTCATTTTCAAGAATCAGCACCCTTTTATGTGGGGGACACATCCTCTCAAACCCCTCCACAAATATTTCTTCCTAGTGATTGTCCCATTCCTAGTACACCCCTCCCCTAGCCAAGAGTGATTGGTTCAGGGGAGACACCTGACCCACAGAAGACCAGTGAGAGTCCTTCCCTGGGATTTTTAAAATTACAGCTGGAAAAATAGATTCAGTCTCTCTCAAGTGGCAAAACTGGAAAGTGCTGTGCCTTGGGGAAGGGGCAGCCTCCTGGGAGGGAGAGGAGGCTGGCCTGGAACCATCTGAAGTCTGAAGTCCTGTCCAAGCAGACTGTCCAGAAGGCCAGGAACCCCAACATTGAGGCTGCAGGGTGTGGGCCATAGGAGAATCATGGGCAGAGGGGAATCAGTCTGCAATTGGAAGGGGGCAGTGCCTTTCGCTCTGGAGACAGATCATTGGGGGCCCAATGGGAAGTGGGGTGCTCCAAAGACACCAGGGGAGAGCAAGTGTCAGAGATGATCCAAGCCAGAGGCAAAACAAGCTGGCATGATCCTTCACCCCTGATGCTTCCTCTCCCCATAGCCCCATCCTCTGCTCTGCCCTAGGCAGGGGAAAGGAAAGTAAAGGCTGGCCACCTGCCACTGCACCAGCCTGGTGGGGGACAGGGTGAGATTCGATCTTCAATCAGATCTGGGTTTTGCCCACTGACAGGAGGAGACCATTCTACTTTGTAAATTGAGATTATGCTGGTAACTTATTACCAAAAACTGTTATCTAAGAGAGAGCAGAAAAGTCATGGGATATGCCAGGTTTTTATCCCAGGGCAAGGGAAGATTAAGCTCACTGGATACATTTTAAATTAGAATGTATTTTTTGTCTCATTAATTTAGAATAAGGTGAAAATAAAATCACATCTTGAATACACCCCACAATTTGTGTTTGTTCAACCAGGGACCATGGTAGACGGTCAGTCTCTTTGTTTCTTAGTTTGGAAGGGTTTTGGTCTATCCTTTCAGCATTTTGAAAAAGGGAATATATTAAAGGCATAATTCTGAATGCTTAAGTCTATAGCCTCCAAATCGGGGCCCCAGGATCCCCAGGCACACAATCACCTTTTATGTTTTTTGGTCCATCAGAATATACAGTCAGAGGTTTAAAAACTAAACATATCCAGAAATGTTTACATACTCATGTTACAGATTAGTGTGTGGTTTCAAATTTGATAGCTTATAAGTAGTATGGTACAAGAGCTTGTGTGTCCCAAAAATTTAGCATGGGAGTAGCCAAGGCCTTCTGCTTGGTTGGGGTCTACATTTTTCCTCAGGATTTTTATCAATCTAGCATTTTTTTTAAAACAATAACCTAAGAGAAAAATGACCATCTCGACTTAAATGCTTTAGGAAATTCTCTGTGAGGATATAAACACTGAACATAGTCATCGGGTTTTCAGATTGACAGGTTTGAGAAATAGAATGTCATGGGAGAAAATGTCATGTTTTCTCACTTAAAAATTTCAACACCTCTACATTGGAATGTCTTTTAAGAATTATTGATATGTTAAATTTCGGGCAGCTTTTTTTCTCACTGGTGCTTAAAAATAATGTTGTGTTTTATAATAGATGGTCTCTTGTATAAAATGGTACATGAATGAAAGAATTTGCTGAAAACAGACGTTTTTTATGTTATCCTATAACTTTAAGGGAACCACTTCCGTTTCTGCTCCTGGGGCCCTCTGAGAGTGCTTCATGGGGCCAGCAAGTGGTGCGTGGGGACCCACGTGCAGCACTCGAGGCCTCCGGATTGACTCTCCATTGAGTCCCAGAACTCCAGGGGAAGTTTGGAAGTCGGAAGGAATGTTCTTGAGGATTAGGGAGGTCAGTAAAGGGCTTGGGCTGGCCCAGATGGAATGAGCCCAAAATGGGCTTGAGTGGATGAACCTGATTTAGGATTCCACTTAGTGGTGGGGAAGCTCATGAAACATCTGAACCAGACTCTGGCCACATGGGACTCATCTGTCCCCTGGGGATGCCATGCCCATTAAACTCTCCGAAGCTGCATCTCCAGTGGGAAAGCCATCCCACCCACTGAATTCCTTGAGTTAACTATGACCCCCTGAGTTTAAGTTGGTCTTCTTTGTCCTTCTTCGTATGACCCCAGGCATTGAAAGGCATTTGTTGAAGCATTATAAAAGTGAAAATGTGGGTCAGGCACAGTGGCTCATGCCTGTAATCCCAGCACTTTGGGAGGCCAAGGTAGGCGGATCATGAGGTCAGGAGATCGAGACCATCCTGGCTAACACGGTGAAACCCCGTCTCTACTAAAAATACAAAAAATTAGCCAGGCATGGTCGCAGGCGCCTGTAGTCCCAGCTACTTGGGAGGCTGAGGCAGGAGAATGGCGTGAACCCGGGAGGCAGAGGTTGCAGTGAGCCAAAACTGTGCCACTGCACTCCAGCCTGGGCGACAGAGTGAGACTCCGTCTCAAAAAAAAAAAAGTGAAAATGTGGTGAGCATGACCCTGAAATGAATCAAATGGAGCATCATGAGAGAGAAGGAAACACCTTTTGGCATGGCACAAGTTGAAGTTGTTAATGGGCAGGCCGTCTTTTAAAATGTGGTGCCCTTGGTATTTACTGTGGAGTTGGCTAAGTTCCAGCCTGTTAGATCTTCTCCATCATCAC
Source organism: Gorilla gorilla gorilla (assembly GCF_029281585.2). Lineage (NCBI taxonomy): Eukaryota > Metazoa > Chordata > Mammalia > Primates > Hominidae > Gorilla > Gorilla gorilla. The sequence continues at coordinate 39,142,897 of NC_073241.2, forward strand.
TTTAGTGTCAATGACTTTTAACTCTAATACATGAATATTTTTGTGATAATTAATTCCATTGCTTTTTGGAAAAGCATTCAAATGAAAGGAAAAATCAAATGGAGCACTCTGTTGAAACATCAATTATTTTAGCAAGAGAATCAAGTGATTGTGGATTCAAGGCAATGGATGTATTTAATCAAAACACTCATTCTTTGAATCATTGTAGAAAACCTCTTTCAAGTCTAAACTTTTAAATCTACCCTACAGAGCATTGCACAACTTCATGTATGTTCAGTGAGAAAAATATCTGTCAACAAATTGATGCTTCAGTTTTCCATTTTATACATAATTATTGAAATCTATAATTATGTTGATGCATTTTAAAATACACTTACTTTTCTTAATATAAAATAAGTTTTTTATGACAAAAGACTATAAACAAACTATGAAGACAAATGACATACTAGGAGAAAACATTTGTGATTATATAATTAATAAGGGCTTGGTTTCTATGATACATAAGAGATTATAACAACTCAGCTGGAATAAAAGAGAAATAACCTATAGGAAAACTAGAAAATAGTATTCATCAGCAACTTACAAAAGAAGACATACAAATCACTAATGAATCAAATAAAAAAAATCAACCTCATTAAGAATAAAGATATAGGCCGGGCACAGTGGCTCACGCCTGTAATCCCAGTACTTTGGGAGGCCGAGGTGGGCAGATCACCTGAGGTCAAGATCAGCCTGGCCAACATGGTTAAACACTGTCTCTACTAAAAATACAAAAATTAGCTAGCCATGGTGGCAGGCACCTGTGATCCCCACTACTTGGGAGGCTAAGGCCAGAGAATCATTTGAACCCTGGAGGCAGAGGTTGCAGTGAGCCAAGATCATGCCACTGCATACCAACCTGGGGGACAAAGTGAGACTCTGTCTCAAAAAGAAAAAAAGAATAAAGATATAAATTGAAATGTTAAGAAGAACCCACATCTTGCCTGTTGAAAAACAAACGACAAAAATAAATGGACCAATTTGGTATTGGTGAGGGTGCATTTAACAAGGAACTTCTATGTGGGATATATAATTTTCAAAGTTTGTTTTTTGGAGACAAGTTTGATATTGTCTATCAAAATTTAAAATATGCATACTTTATGATCCATTAATATGTTAACCTACAGAAATACTGGCACAAATGTGCAGAGATATGTCTATAAGACTTCTGAATGCAGGACTGTAAAAAATAGTGAAATGTCAGTCCAGTCAGGGAATTGGTTAAATAAATCATGTTATCTATGAAAAATATGCAGTCTTTTTAAAAGGCCAGGTGCAGTGGCTGATGCCTGTAATCCCAGCACTTTGTGAGGCTGAGGCAAGAGGATCTCTTGAGCGAAGGAGTTCGAGACAGTCTAGGCAACATAGGGAGACTCCATCTCTACAAAAAAAAAAAAAAAAATTTAAATTATACAGGTATGGTGGCTCATGCCTGTGGTCCCAGCTACATGAGAGGTTGAGGTGGGAGGATCGCTTGAGCCTAGGAGTTCAAGGCTGCAGTAAGCTGTGATCACACCAATGCACTGCAGCCTGGGTGACAGAGTAAGACCCTGTGTCAAAAAAAATTTTTTTTAAATAAACAAAATAAATAAATTTAAAAGGGACTGCAATACATACGTATGTACTGATATAGTAAATAGATTGTTTAGTTAAAAAGGCATGCTGTCATAATAGGCAGGCTTTCATAACAAACTCCTTCTGAGATAGCAATATGAATGCCTTCATGGTGAGGAGCCCTCATGACCTAAACACCTCCCATTAGGCCCCACCTCCCAACACTGCTGCACTGGGGGTCAAGTTTCCAACACTTGAACTTTGAGGAATACATTTAAACTGTAGTGCACACTAGATGCTAATAATGAATACTTGTGGGAAATGGAATTCAAGATAGAGGGTGGGAGAACTTTCTTTTTATTTTATACATTTTTTAATTTTGGAAAATTTTATGAAAAACATGTGTGACTTTGTAAAGAAAAAAATTAGAAAACTGGAAAATAAAGAAACATAGGAGAGAAAATTGTTACCATAATTCTACCACCTAGATATAACCATTATTAACATTTTGGGATACTACTTTTACATGTTTCTTTTTTCATGTGTGTGTGTGTGTGTGTGTGTGTGTATCTTGCTTCTGAATTTTCCAAAGTATCAATATTTTCTGAAATACATACTTAATAATGGCTTTACAATATTCCATTACTGAACAGTGTCATAACTAATTTAACTATTCCACATTATCTTGCTTATAATTTTTAAGTATTACAAATAATGTTGAGATTGACATCCTGATACACAAATCTTTGCCTCTATCTCTGGTTATTTCCTTAAAATAGATTCTTAGAAGCGGGTTTACTGGATTAAAATATATGAGCATTAGTTTTTAGTATTAATTCATTTTTAAAGATGAGTATATTCCAGTCTTCAAAATCATAGTATGGAAGACTATGAGGTGAAAAATAAAAGCCTCACATTTTTTCTTTGTTGCCAACATGTAGCATTTTAAATTCTTTGAATAAAGACAAAACATAGAAGTCCACAGAAGTCTTTAGAAAACAGCCCAGTGGGTAGACTTTTTCTGATTTAGGAATATATATCTACCATACAACAGTATTTCCATACACTTCATTACAAAGTAATCTTTCTAATGGCTAATCAAATGTTCATACAATAAGTATACAGAAAATACAGTCAGGTGAAAATCTACTAAAGAGGACTTGAAATGAAACTAATATGTGGAGGGGAGCATCCAGGTGAAGACAACTTGTTTTGGTGGTGGTGATTAGGCTGTACTCCTCTAAATAGCTTTTGCTGTCTTCAAACTGTGAAGCAGTTATGGCCAGGCCCTGTGTTTTCTGGTCAGAGGGCTCCCCAGTTCAGGGCTTTCTCTGTAGTAAATTCTGGACTCAATCCCTCTACGTCTGTGACCAGCAAACTTTTTCTGTGAGGGGCCGGGCAGTTAATGAGTCAGGCGTTGCACAGCACGCCGGCTCTGTTGCAATCGTGAGACTTTGCCATTGAACTGCAGAAACAGCCATAGAAAATACTTAGAAGAAGGAGCCTGACTTGGCTCCAAGAAAACTTCACTGATGGACACTGAAATTGACTTTCATGTAATTTTCATGTTTCATGATCCAGTCTTTTTTTGACTTTTTTTTTCAATCATTTAAACATGTAAAAAGCATTCTTAGTTTGTGGGGCAGGATTTAGCCGGAGGGATGTAGTTTGCAGACACCTGTTTGCTGAAAATGGAGCAGGAACAATTTCCAAGGAGAGGATGAAATTGCCTTGTATACAGAAGAACGTCCTACACTGGAGACAGACTTAACTCATTAGCTATTTTTATCTGACAGTGTCCTAGAGGAAAAGCCTTGCTGGTGTTAGGTATTTAAATCATTCCTAGACAAAGCAAGTAAAAATCTTGTGCCAGCTTCCTTCTCCAGGATAGGGATTGGAGGGCTGCAGATGAAAGCACCCACCTTTGGTGATTCTCTGCCGCTGTGGTACCACCCCCCTGAAGTCCATGTTGTTCCCATTTTGCTGGCAGTGGGCAGCAGGAAATGCAGAAGAATGAGTGCTTTTTATGTTAGTGTGGTCAGCCTGAGCTATGTAGGTGACTAGGTAACTCCCTGTTCCTTCTCTCCTAATGTCTTTCACTTCCACAGTTTTTAGATATATCTCCTTGAAAGACAAGAGGTAGATACGTGTGTGTGTTGGGTGGGGGAGATGAGGGTGAAGGGCAGGAAATAAACCATAAATCTGAGAAATTTAAAGGTCAACCACTTCCTGTTTCTCTTGGAAATCCCTGCAGAAAAGAACTGGGAATGGCCACAGAGAATGCTTAGTAAAGCGTCATTTCAGTTTTACCAATGAGGAAACCAAAACCCAGAAACAGGGAGACATTTGTCCCTGAGAGCTCTTAGGAGGCAGAACCAGGTGTGGAGCCCGGGACCAGGCTCCTGGATTTCTGCTCTGATGTCCACCTTTGTAAGCCTGATGCCTTTGGACAAGGTTCAGCATTCAAAGCCAAGCAAATTATCACAGAAGCCAATGAAATGGTATTTGGTAGCGGGACATGGCCCCTAATGCTTGGGCCAGCAGGTTCCATTGGGTGGACAGGTTTGGTCTGGCAAAGGGCACGTGGTCCTTCTCATGGCTTCTTCACTCCAGGGCTCTAGGTGGCCACACCCCACAGCCAGGCTGGCGGTGTCTCAGCCACCTTGGGGAACAGAGTGAGGGCTCCACGTGGACCGGCTTAGAGAATGGAAGCCTCACTTGGACAGCTCTGCTGGTTCCAAGCCGTTTCCATGCAGTGGAGGCAAAGCTGCCTCCCTCTCATAGTCTCTCCTTGGGCACACACACAAGAAAGGTTTTTCAGTGTTGAATTTGGAAGAAGTGATATTTCTCCCTGACAGCATCTGAATTTAATTTATAGTCTTCTCCTTCAACTAACTACAAATAAACTTAAGGCCTTACTCAACAGCTGGGCCAGAGTATTATTTTTGGAAGTCATGGGGACCAGTAAATGGAAGGGGAAACTGATTCATTTCTATCTCTCTGATCATCCGCATCGGAGGATTTCAGGGCTATTTAGACAAAAGCTTCCAAATTGGTTGAAGTCCTGAGTTAGGATCCAGGAATCACATTAAGTAGGGGTTCATGTTGAGGTTATTAACTTTTATAAACCACAAAACAGGATATGCCTATTTATTTCCCAGTCCCTTTTGATCCTTGCTTGGTATGAATAAAATAATTTTCACTAGTGTTAGATGACTTTGTTATGTTTTATGCACTCTTAAGAAATATCTTTGGCCAACATGTTGCATTAACTCTAAAAATGGGAGGTGAAGCCAAAGTGTGGGCTGCAGTGGGGGCAGAGCCAATGTTGACCTGTGTTCTAACTGAGCTCTGACTTGGGGCAACTCGCTTCACGTTGCAAATGAAAGCTGTGCCAGTGTAGTGCATAGGGTCTCTCTTAGGTTATGCACACCGTGATTCCAAAACACTGAGTCAATGGTGTCTTTCTTCGTAAGTAGCTTGTGTCTTCCTGGCATGGCAAGAAAGGGAGTATTCTTTATTTCTCACTGGATTCCAAGAGAAATGAGAAGGCAGCCAATGTCTAGACTTCAAGTCCAAGTGCTGATAAGGTTTATGTTTATATCTGTGACCTATCAATGGAATAAGAATGGTCTACCTGAGTTCTGAGGCTCAGCAATTAATGGCCATTTTCACTCATTCCATGTAGCAAACTTGGGAATCTCTCCGCCATTCAAAAGAACTCAATCAGTGTCTCCCTGGCAGGAATGAGAGCCCTTTGATGTGGGGCAAGCTTTGCCAGTGTACAGGGCTGCAGCAGGCTCCTTCCACCCCCACACTTGGTGGCATAGTTTCAATGGCACACTGAAAATGGCCTTGGGGCCCCCTTCCAGCGGGTGGCTTTTGGAGCTGTAGGAAGAGGGGACAGAGTTCCTCAGATGGCTTTCAGTCAGGCCATCCCTGTGGTGTCTCACAGGACATTTTATTAAGTGCTTCTAAATCTGCAGACTAATGTTTACAAAGGAGAGACATTTTTATGAGAACTGGAAAATGATCCCAAGCAATGTTTGAAGATATTTTATAATTTATATAGAATAATCAGCTCTTCATCCAGCTCCCATTTTTCTTTCCTGTTAGAATCTGTACAGAAAAATTCAAAAGGAATTTCTTCACTTTATTGAGAGAAATGGAAGAGCAGCTGGAGTTAGGTAGGAAGGGCCAGGGTGCCGTTGCCATCTGTCTTCGGAGAGGGGACAGCGAGGCTTCTGAGTGCCTGCACTTATTAATTAGCGACTGCTTTTGGAGAGTTGCTGGCTTGCTGCTGTTACTCTCAGGCACCTACAACTGTCTGAGTCTCCTGCATGTTGGTCCTGTGTCTTTAAGAGAACTAAGTTGCTTTACCCATGAAGGCAGCTGTAAAATGGTGGAAAAGTCGTTAACTTGACTCAAAGCCCTGGTTTTGAGTCCTACTGAAACTACTTTTTCTCTGTGTGACATTGAGAAAATCACTTCGCCTCAGCTTCCCCATTTGTAAAATTTCAATAATAAATGGCTTCCCCAGTGATTTGGGAGGATTAACCTACCATACATACGTTCAAGCTGGAACATAAAGGAGCTAATCAAATTATCACAGTAGAGAGAAGAGCCTGGCCAACATGATGAAACCTGGTCTCTATTAAAAATAGAAAAATTAGCTGGGCGTGGTGATGAGCACCTGTAATCCCAGCTACTTGGGAGGCTGAAGCAGGAGAATCGCTTGAACCCAGGAGGCAGAGGTTGCAGTGAGCCGCAGTAGCACCACTGCACTCCAGCCTGGGCCCCAAGAGCGAGACACTGTCTCAAAAAAAGAAAGAAAAAAAAAACCCAACAAATTATCACAGTTGAAAACGTGAATAATTTTAGCTATCCGAGACTTATGCTGCTCTACATGTAATGTTCACTCACTTATTCAATGCTTACTGTGTGTTAGGCTCTGCCATAGGTCCTGAGGGGATGAACAGAAAAGATAACATTACTTACCTTCATGATTTAGCCCACTGAGGCTAACAATTTGAAACTTTTAAAGTTTCTTTTAAGATAGTTTAAGATGTTGATGGTGGTGGGCGCCTGTAGTGCCAGCTACTCGGGAGGCTGAGGCAGGAGAATGGCGTGAACCCGGGAGGCGGAGCTTGCAGTGAGCCGAGATTGCGCCACTGCACTCCAGCCTGGGCGACAGAGCGAGACTCCGTCTCAGGAAAAAAAAAAAAAAAAAGATGTTGAGTGAATGGACTGGATGTCAAGGAGAAATCCATCTTTCAACACGTCAAAATTTGTAAAGGAAAAAATTTGTAGAACAGTGTAGTGAGAGTCCTAAACTGAAGTTGACTATAGTCATCTGATCCCATCATGATCAGAAGCCTGTTTTCTTGCTGAATTTATATGGAGTCTGAAAAAGATGGAAAAATTATATTCTGTTATTGTTTGTTTCTTAAATTGTACACATTGCAATGAAGTGATTTTAGAACCGCTTCAAGATATTCCTGTTAGATAGACAGGGTTTGCCATGTAGGGTATTGGCCGGGGATCTGGCTTGAGGGGTGTGTATAGGTCACTCCCGCAAATGGCTGGCTCCGCTTTACCCAGGATGCACAGGGTTTGTGGAAAGGTCAGGTTACTATATAATTGAGAGAGAAAAGGTACTGTTTTTAGCTAAGCTACCTAACAATCTACAGCATATTATTCTTCCAATGTATCACTGGTAATCAAAGCTGCTGAAGCTGCAGTGTTTCCAGAAATCATTCTCTGGTTTGAAAATCTTCTGGAAACCAAATGGCCCTGACCTCAAACACACTCGATATTATAAGCTCTTGGGCTTGTTAGGCTTTGGGGTAAGTGAGAATGGTTTGGTTTAAAAGAACACTTTACACGCATATTAAGCCAATTTTTTGAGAACAGTTCTTGAGGGGGAATAGCAAGAGATGTGAGAGCTGGCGATTGCTCCCTGGACAGATATGTGGCCCTGTGAAGGGATGAGGGGGCCACAGAAGGTCCTCATGCCATAAATGTTCTCAGTTCCGACCCCAATCACATAGGCTACATTACTAAAAGGCAAGGCTGCAACTCATTTGTGACCCTCTTTCTTGGTTTGACAAAGCTCTTTTTGTTCACATTTTTCAGGATCCAAGGTTTGGATCAGGTTGCCTTGTCCAATTACATTTATTCTTGGTTGTGTAAAATTGTGTCTAAGGTTTTTTCAAATGAATTAAAAAAAGAATTTTAACATTAATAACTTATTTTCCTGGTTTCAAAAGTATTTATGCTAATTCTAGAAAATATAGACTAAAATCTGTAACTACGGAATACAAATCGTTTCTAAACTATGGAGTGATAATTACTGCTATTATGTCTTCTTACTATAGCTTTTTTCAAACAAATATGAGATATCATTTCACATATCTTAGTAAAATTGAATCACATGGAATATAGTATTTTTAGTTTTCTGTATTTATTATATTTAACAATCTCTTGGCAAATACTCTTTGTCAAGCTAATTTCAAATGGATGAACAGTATTCCATAATATGGACTTTTCTTAGTATCTTCAACCATTTTCCCATTGTTATTTCCTATTCTTTGTTTTTGTAAATAGTGCTTCTAATGATGTGTTCTCGATCTTGGACGAGAATTATGCTCCATTAATCTCTGTCCTCAGATCTCTTTCTATAGTCAGGTAGCAGACAACCTTTCAAAAAATACCCTTTTAGCCACCTCTCTGAGTGAAATTAAGCCTTGCATCAAACACCACATTTGCCACACCCTCCAAAGAGTCTTTTATTGGGATACTGGCTATGATTCACTAATAGCGCGGGGAAACCACGGCCTGCCTTTTACTGACTCGTGTGGCAGGAAATTCTCTGCTTTAGGAGGTTGTCGTGTGAAAGCGGAGCTTTGCCCTTGTGCTGTGACTGAGTGGTGACACTGAGACGTGAGACTTGACTTGTGGTCTTGAGTTGGAGCTGCTGCCACTGGGGTTCAGTTCCTAATCCCTAAGTCAGTGAGTTGGCAATGAACAAACCTTTATCCCAGAGAACATATTTCCAATAAAAACAACAACACTATGAACAAGAACAAACCCCTTTCTAGCGCTCAAGATGGACAAGCCCTATGCCAGACATGGGCTGGCATCTCACTGAACCCCCACCCTATCATCCATGAAATAGTTAGCCTTCTTATCCCTATTTTGTAGATGAGATAACAGAGCCAGAAAAGTTCACACCAAATGACGTTTTGCTCAATCACTTGTTTGTTAAATAATTTGTCTAAAAATAATTTTTTCAATGTAAAAATCTTTTATTAATGCCAGTGCTCAAAAGCTACCGTTCTTACAGCTTTTCTTCATTATACCTATACGTTTAGTAGAAAATATTTCTTTTCTTTTCCTTTCTTTTTCTTTTTTTCTTTTTTTTTTTGAGACGGAGTCTTGCTGTGTTGCCCAGGCTGGAGTGCTCTGTCACCATCTGGACTCACTGCAACCTCCGCCTCCCAGGGTCAAGTGATTCTCCTACCTCAGCCTCTTGAGTAGCTGGGATTACAGGCGCGTGCCACCATGCACGGCTAATTTTTGTATTTTTAGTAGAGACGGGGTTTCATCATGCTGGCCAGGCTGTTCTTCAACTCCTGACCTCGTGATCCGCCCACCTTGGCCTCCCAAGGTTTTGGGATTACAGGCATAAGCCACTGCGCCGGGCCTGAATATTTCTTATTAAATTTCAAACAGAGGTTAGAGAGGTGACATTTCATATATACTAGCATAGTGATCTTAGAAGCACTATATTTGTGAATTTCTTATCTTTACAAATTGATCTTCTCTATGCAAATGTACAGTGCCGCTTTTTAAAGAGCAATGTGCCCCACATCTACTTTTTTTTTTTTTTTTTTTTTTTTAAGACGGAGTCTCGCTCTGTCGCCCAGGCTGGAGTGCCCTGGTGCGATCTCGGCTCACTGCAAGCTTTGCCCCCCCGGGTTCACACCATTCTCCTGCCTCATCCTCCCGTGTAGCTGAGGACTACAGGCGCCCGCCACCACGCCCAGCTAGTTTTTTGTGTTTTTTTAGTAGAGACTGGTTTCGCCGTGTTAGCCAGGATGGTCTTGATCTCCTGACCTCGTGAATCGCCCTTCTCTTAAAGGAAGTGGGGGATGTGTTTGTGAAAATCTGATTGGAAAGATAACATGGTTGTGCATCTATTTTTTGCCTTGTATTTATACTTTAAGCTTATTGGGCGGTTTGCCTAGAAGTAATTGACTTCCTTTGCCCTCCCCACTACCGACCACCCCTACCCTTTCAGGTTGGAAATAGGTTTCCATAGCATTTGGTCAGTCTGGTCAGTGGGTATTGTAAACCCATTAGACTGTGTCAAATTTGGTGCATCCTGCATTGAGTGGCCTCTCATTCACTTCTATTTCCGAGCTTAAAGCCAAATATAGATACTTATGTTTCACTTTGTTTTTTTGCCCAGCAGTTTGTATTCCTTTCTCCCTCCCTCCCTTTTTTCTTTCCCTCCTTCTTCCTTCTCTCTCTCTCTTTTATTTCTTTCTTGTCATTTAATCTGGCAGATAAAGTTTGGCAGCCAGCCTATCAAAGGTCAGAGAGGACCTCTGTTTTCTGTTCCAGGAAAAGGCACCGTTACAGTTACAGATGCTCTGTGATGGATAATCCATAGAAAAGAGGAACCTTGCGCTGAGCTGAGCAAGAGGCACAGAAACCGGCAGAATCCAGCATCCGGGTTGTCAGGCTTCCTGCTCCCCCTTCCTACCCTTCTCAGAAGAGCCCTGCTGGCTGGTCAATACTGTGAAGCCCACTTTAGAATCTCTGATTAAACTCTTATGCTCTTCCCTTCTCTGTAAGGAGAAGAGGAATTAGAAACTCGTGAGATCAATCGGTTCTCTTCATAGGACTCGAAATGGCCTGGACTTTTATCAGAGGCTAGGTCAGGGCTGCAGGAAGGGGCTAAGACAGGAAATGCTCGTTGGACAGAGCTGGAAGAGGTTTGTGTTTGACTTGTACTCACCTCCTCAGAGACTGCAGATGTGGAGTCTCCTTTTCCTCCTGAGGACCTCTGCAAAGCATTTGTGCATAAGACAGAATGTTTGAGGAGATGGACGCTCTGTCTGTCAACATTTTGTGCTACCAGCTGGATACATTGTGTGCTCAATTGGAAAATCCCGTAATGGGGTTGATGGGGATTTAACGTGTACCTACCACACAGTGTTCAGAAATGCCGGTTGGAGGTTTTATTCCTTGGAAGAGGAATGGCTGCCCTCCCTGCCTGTCTTCGTTTGAAACTCAGTTATACAAGCTTATCTCTTAAAACAAATTTCAAGAGTTTGGGCAGGCACATTACCTGTCATCACTGCTTGGTTGCTTATCTTTTGGTGAAGTGAATGATACCTTGAGCTCAAGTATTAAACTCAATTGCATCTTTTCTGTTGAAAGTGCTTGATGACACATTGATTTCGCCTGTGTTAACTGAATTCAGCAACAGGTTTTAAGTCTTACTCGATAAGCCTAAGCATTCTGTTGTCAAGGCAGATTAAGATGAATTGAGCCCTGAGAGCTTAGGGGGTGGTTATCAACCATGATACACATCTAAATTGCCTGGAATGCTTTGGGAAAATGTAGTCATTGAGGTGCTACTCCTGAGGATTTGGACTCAGGAGGTGTGGAGGGGACCGCCCCAAAGATTCTGACCTGTGGCCAGTTGTAAGGAACCCTGACTAGTAAAGAGGATGCACACATGCACATACGAACCCTAGACAGACTGATAACGGCTGTTACTGATAGATAAATAGTACACTAGAAAAGTGGTTTCTATGATAATTTAAACTGTTCTTTGCATGGTTACCTGGCTAATTCCCATTTGGAGTCCATTTCTTTACACCTCCTGGTCTTCATCCCCAGTCTTAGTCACTGTGGTTGGATGTTTTCCATTTGCTTCTCCAGACCATGAGCCCCCTTGGTGTGAGTTATGAGGCTGGCCTGTATGGGTTGCACTAAGATGCCCTTCTGCCTTCTGGCTTCTGACTGGGTTTAGCCAATGGGGGTTGATGGGAGATAGGGTGCTAATGGTTGCCACCATTGATAACCCTGTGGTTCTCTAGTCTCCTTTGTAGCTTCTTCTAAATCTAGACTACACCAATCAATATCACCCCTTCATTACACCCTCTTCAGTCCCACAATTTAAGGGAACCATCTGTGTTCTGCCTGGATGTGAGAAACGGTACATTTGATAAAACAATTAACACATTAATAATGCTAGTGATCAAAGAATTTAAAAAACTAGAACATAGGAAAACTGATCAATACAATTCAATCAGAGCATGTTAGGACCTTAAGGGGTTCTCCTATGAATATCCCTTGTTTCTGCATTGCAGAGGTGAAGTGTTGTTTAAAATAGAAATCCAACGAATAGGAAGTCACAGAGAATTTTCTGAATTTCTCATTTAAGGAATGTGTTGTGGCACTTTTTTTTCATCTATGTTTCCTCAGTAAAGCAGCTTTTAGAAGAGAGTCAGAGTGGGAGCTCTGTCCTCTGCTTACTGAGACTTGGTAACCCACTTTTCATGCATTCATTTCAGGACCTCCTCTGCATTAATTTCCTGGGGAGACAGGAATGAATAGATCATAGTCTCTGCCTGCAGGGGCTTACAATTGTGGGGGTAGGGAAAAGACTTGTAACCAAATAGTTCAAGTGTCTCAAGTATACATTGAGGTCTGCCTAAGGTCCAGGGGGAGCAGAGACAAGGAAGTGCCTCCCTCAGCATTCTGCGTCCAAGCAGTGACTTCTTGAAGGATATATCTGAGTGGCATCACAAAGGAAATGTAGGAAGCAGCATTCTTCATTTGAAGGTGAACAGAGAAACAGAAATGAAGCAAAAGCAGCAGGGACTGCAAGCAGGCTGTTGTGCCTGAAGTTCTGTGAGTGCTGGGAGGGTGGCAGGAGGAAAGGCAGGCACCGTGCTCAGCCTGTGCAGTGCACAAGCCCACTTGATTGGCGTGCCTTGATTCAAACGTTGGAGTAGCTTCCCTTGGAGAAAGTTGAAAACTTTACGGAGGTAGACAGAAGCACATGTGAAAACCTGAAATGAGGATTTTAGTTGATCTTGATGAAAAACTGTGGGAAAGAATAAGGGAGGGAAGGAAAATGCAGAGTGATTAGGTGATGTTAAGGGGCACATAAACAAGGTGGGAAATAAAATTATCAGTGTTCACAGGAAACACCAGAGCTTAAAGCTGATCTTCCCACTGGACATTGAGGTCATAAGCTTCTTGAGAACCACACTGTGTTCTTACTCATTTGCACAGGAAAAATATTTTTATTATCTATACTCAGATAAATATATTTAGATTAAAATGAAGAAAAGCCAAGTGCATTGCTTGGGAGAGAGATGCTTATGTTACAGGGGATGCTGCCTGCAGAGAAGGTGGACTGGCCCTGGGCTAGCATAAGCCAAGATCTGACAGTGCGCAGGGATGAAAATGACACTGAGGGTGGTGTCATTGTCTGTTCCTGCCTCTGTAAGTAAATTTCAAAGACTGAGCAGCTTATAAACAACAGACATTTATTTCTCACACTTCTGGCTGGGAAGCCTGAGGTATAGACACCAGCCGATTCAGTGTCTGGTGAGAGTCCATTTCCTGGTTCATAGACAGCCCCCCCTTGCTGTGTCCTCACATGGTGGAAAAAGGGAGCCCCCTAGAGTCTCTTTTATAAGGGCACGTATCCCACTCACAAGGACTCCACGCGTATGACGTCATCACCTCCCAACAGCTCCACCTAACACCATCACTTTGAGGATTCGGATTCAACATAGGAATTTTGGGGGGGACACAAACATTCAGACCATAGCAGGTGGATTTGGCCAATTTCTTGCCATGCTACACATGGGATTGGCCACTCATTTTAATCTAAAACATACATGACAGGCATTTTGTTTTCTGCGGAAAAAAACCTTGGAGGTCGAGGAACGATTTTGAATTAAAAAGCCTGTTTCCTTTAAATATGACATTTTTAGCTCCTCTTCCTGTTAAAAAAAAACCCGAAATTATTTATTTGTCTCTTTTTTATTGTAAGAAAGTTTGGCTGGAGCATCAGGGATCCATTATCACAATATAATAGTGTTTTTCATATCTATCAATTCCTTCAGAATAAGTCCTGACAAATTTGTAAATGTGTGTGGATATTTCATAACAATACAGTTTTCCTCCTGTATGCTTTGCACTTATTTATCAGTCTCATTAGCCTGTTTTGAGACTTAAAGAACCTTTTTTTTTTTTTGAGACGGAGTCTCGCTCTGTCGCCCGGGCTGGAGTGCAATGGCGCGATCTCGGCTCACTGCAAGCTCCGCCTCCCGGGTTCACGCCATTCTCCTGCCTCAGCCTCCCGAGTAGCTGGGACTACAGGCGCCCGCACCACGCCCGGCTAATTTTTTGTATTTTTAGTAGAGACGGGGTTTCACCGTGTTAGCCAGGATGGTCTCGATCTCCTGACCTCATGATCTACCTGCCTCAGCCTACCAAAGTGCTGGGATTACAGGCATGAGCCACTGCGCCCGGCCCTGTTTTGAGATTTCTCTGTTGAATTTTCGTATCATTAGGATAAATAAGACGCCGTTTTAAAAAGTCAGCTTCACATTAATTTTTATGACACCAATAATTTTAATATTACCCACTGCTGATATATCAGTTTCTAAAATTCTTTGTATGCCATTATAAATATAATTTTTTGTAAGTCATGTCAATTCAAGTACATACAATGTATATTTATTGATGACTCACTCTGTCAGGATATTGTACTTGATGCTGGAAATGAAGGAGGATTAATTTATAGTGTCTGTCCTGGGTAGTACACAGGCTTCAGATGACCACATGTACCATTAGGGTTTCTATTATACCCCCTACCTCCCTTTTTTTCTCCCACCCTCTCTTCCACTCTCTCCGTTTTTTTTCTTTCTTCCCAAAGTAGCACTTTTTGAGTGCCAGTAAGCATTACAATTTAAGTAAGCTTTAAAAAAATTTTTTTCTATATTTTCATAGTGATATCTGCTGTTCCATATTTAGCTTCCAGTTAACGTCTAGGAAATTGCAGCCTTAATAGATAAGGGAGAAGGGGACTCAGGAGGAAGGAAGGTTAGGAGATCCATTTCATAATTGATCAAGATGGGAGTACTGGCTTTTAGTTTATTGCCAATGAACAATCTAAACATAAAATACTAAAACCTGTGTGTACTAAGAGCCCCCTAAATAGGGGTTGGATGTGGCAAGGGCTGGGTAGAGAAGCTTGGTCAGCAAATGGGCTTGGAGCTGCATTTTGCCTGATACGTTACAGGGGGAAGGAAGAGGAGAAATATTCCAGGAAATTAGGCAGCACATCAAAAGGAAAGGAGGAATGAAAGATGTTGGAATGTCTTAGGAAGGGCAAGCAGGTGACTGGAGTCTGTGTTGTGATGAGGCCTGATGCGTGAGAGATGGGTTGTCCAGATTTTAAAGGGTCTGGAATGCTGGGGCCGGGTAGCTGGGGTTGGGGAGAGCCACTGTGAGGAACCAGGAGGAGTCTGAAATTGAGTCAGGCTGGTCCAGTTTTGATTCTTGGGACTGTGATCTAGGAGATCTAGCTACTGATAATACTTGGGGCAAAATATTTATCCTCTCTGAGTCCTCTTATGTTAATCTTGAAAATAAAAATGACAGTACCTTGTGGAACTTTGTGAAAATGAAACAAATATATTCATGTGTTAATTTATTCCGTTATTCACTCATTTACTTAGCAGCTGTTTTTCACAGGTCTGCTCCATGGCAGCCACCTTCCAGGTGAAGGAGGTGAAGCAGATGAACCAAAGAGCCAAATGGTGTGAAGTGTCTAACATAAAGACAGCTGATAGGTGACAGAATCGGTTTACTGCAATAATTGTTATTACCATTAGTCTCTAACAACTTGTTGAGGCAAAGGAGGGGCCTGGCCACACTTGTGTACTAGAAAGCTGATCCTGGGAGCAGTGTTTCCTTCTGTCGTGTCTCAAACCTCATCTCCTGAAATTCACAACTGAGAAGTTCTAATGTGCTGGTGGGATGATGTCTGGTGGAGTTTTCATCATCTGAAACTGTTGAAATGGAGTTCTTGGTAAAGAAAATAGCAAACAAAAGCAGGATCAAAGTTGCTAAGGGTAAATCAAATCAAATCACATAGGGATCCACACTCAAACCAACTCCATGTATTCAAGCGGGAGGGATGAGAGAGGAGGAAGCCCGTGGGAGGTGAGGAAAGGGGGCCTCCATGGTGAGGGCTGGAGCTTTGCATTCTGGCTACACAACCCGTTCCTCCTGGGATCACTTGATCTCTCTTATCTCCTGTTTCTTCCTTCCCTAAAAGAAGAATGATGCCAGTTCCTACTTCACAGGACTGTACTGGAACTCACCTGAAAGAAGGGCTTGTAGCCTAATAGTGCTAGCAGGTTACTGTCCGTGGCACCCGGCACATGCCCTACAAAATGTGATTGATTCAACAAAGGATGATAAAGAAAACATTTAATTCTACCAGATATCAAATAAGTAGAGTCCCTTTCCTGCCTCTCCTTTCTCTCTCTCTCCTTTTTTTTTTTTTTTTTTTTTTTTGAGACGGAGTTTCACTCTTTTGCCCAGGCTGGAGTAAAATGATGTGATCTTGGCTCACTGCAGCCTCCACCCCCCGGGTTCAAGTGATTCTCCTGCCTCAGCCTCCCGAGTAACTGGGATTACAGGCACCCACCACCACGCCTAGCTAATTTTTGTATTTTTAGTAGAAACAGGGTTTTGCCATATTGGCCAGGCTGGTCTTGAACTCCTGACCTCAGTTGGTCAGCCCGCCTTGGCCTCCCAAAGTGCTGGGATAACATGCATGAGCCCCCACTCCCGGCCCTCTCCTTTCTCTTAATTGAATTGATCGATTATTTAATTAAAATTGACTAAAGAGACTGGTTGTTTTGATATCAAACAAGTATACAGCTGGCTGTCACATGGAAGCTTTCCTGTTCCTTGAACCTTAGTTATGCCTCTAGCCTCGGAGAGCCTAGCGATCTCAGGACAATTTCTGCAAATTTTCTTAGTCTTCTGTCTGAGGATTCCTACTAAGTGTCCTAAATGATTCTGCCTCACATCGGATTAAAGGCAAAACTCTGTGCCCTCAGACTCTTGCACCAAGCCTTTCATGAGTAACTTTCGAAGTTCTGCATGTCACAGGAAGAGCCCACACCGTGCCCTGCAGGGCTGGCACCACCTGAGTGGCTCCCCCTTTGTGTACGGGCTTCTCCTCTCTCTAGTTCCCCTCCATTTCCCCAAGCCACAGCCAGCATCATTTCCTGGAGGAGAGCATTTCTGCCCTTACCTGGACTCCTTCGGATCTCTCATTCTACGCCAAGAATTTACCAAGGAAAACATCCAAACAAATATAGTTCCTCTTCTGAGAGAAATTCTGATCCTGGCCTCTAAGTGAATACAAATATTTCCCTCTTATCATAAAAAACCACAAAGTAGCTTTTTAGAGTAGCTGGACATAAAATGAAGTTAAAACATTTAAGTCATTTGGCCCTATAGTCTTCATCTGTAAAATCAGCATATTCACATTTGCCTAAGAGAAGTCTGTCTTTATACCAGCTTCAGGCAAGGTATGCAAAGGTAGAGAACGGTGATGGATGCTTAGCGTGGGATTCCCGTGGGCCACCCAGAACCGTAAGCAACGGCCTAAGTGAACTCTGCAGAATCAAGAGGTGATGTCCACATCCATAAGGGCAACTTCTGTGAAAGGTGGTGCCACCTCCTACTCACAGGATGCTGCCGAGTCCATCAGTCAGGTGCAGTTGGCATTCCTGCATCCTATGTGTTTAATATAATATGATAGAATCAAATTGTGGTCTTTTCCTTTGAAATGTCGCTCATTACAATCTGGAGAGAGGCATTTTGAGGTACCAGGGTGTACTTTTTAAAGAAAACCGAGAAGACTGGAGTTTGCTTTACTTTGGTTTCCGGGTTGTAATTCTGGGCAATCTGCAGCAAAAATTAACACGTTCTAGATGATAGCAGAGGAAACACACACTCACACATACACACATATACTCTAGTTATTTTTCTGATAAAAAAAACTTTAAGAATTATTTGTTTCTCAGGATTCATTTGTTCCAAGGAAGGGCTAACCAAGTTTTAAAAATATGTGAAACATCACGCCTGTAATCCCAGCACTCTGGGAGGCCGAGGCAGGCAGATCATGAGGTCAGGAGATCAAGACCATCCTGGCTAACACGGTGAAACCCCATTTCTACTAAAAATACAAAAAATTAGCCGGGCGTGGTGGCAGGTGCCTGTAGTCCCAGCTACTCGGGAGGCTGAGGCAGGAGAATGGCATGAACCCGGGAGGCGGAGCTTGCAGTGAACTGAGATCGTGCCACTGCACTCCAGCCTGGGTAACAGAGCAAGTCTCTGTCTCAAAAAAAAAAAAAAAAAGAAAAAAAGAAAAAAATATGTATCTATGAAACAACCTTAAAATGGTACATATTCGAGTAGAAGAAAATTAGTATTTGTCATACATATTTCCTTTCCCTTGCCATCCTAATTAAGTTGTCAATATAAAGTCTTAATTAGATTTCCTATGTTAGGTCTTACTGATAAAGTAGCTGCAGCATGCAATTTACCCCAAACTGTTAAAGTTTAGTTTTCAAACTTTCCTCCCCATTTTTGTCTGCAGGAGAAAGAAAAAGAACTGAAGTTGAGGCCGGGCGCAGTGGCTCACTCCTATAATCCCAGCACTTTGGGAGGCTGAGGCGGGTGGATCACCTGAGGTCAGGAGTTCGAGACCAGCCTGACCAATATGGTGAAACCCCGTCTCTACTAAAAATACAAAAATTAACTGGGCATGGTGGCATGTGCCTGTAGTCCCAGCTACTCGGGAGGCTGAGACAGGAGAATCGCTTAAACCTAGGAGGTGGAGGTTGCAGTAAGCTGAGACTGCACCACTGCACTCCAGCCTGGGCAACAGAGCAAGACTCCATCTTAAAAAAAAAAAAAAAAAAAAGAAAAGTTGAGTTGAGTAGGGTGTGTTTGCTTTCAAATGGCCAGTGGGAAACTTTTGGTCTCAGTTCAGAGTTTTTCTTTGCTTCCCTCTGCACAGAGCTCCCCAAGCTAGGCATCCAAGCCTGGCCCACAGATCATGCTGGGTTAGCACTGGGAACTCGGTCCCTCTGGCTGAGAAGTGGCCCCAGGATGGCTCAGGAGGTCAGTGAAATCATGGCAATGCATCCCATGTGTTAGTTAAGCACTTCTGATGGAACTAGCTTTTATTAATGTTTAAAAAAATTATACATGGTTTAGTTCGATTTTTGTGAAGTTACCTTGAGGCTTAGGATATCAATGGACTTGCTTGACTGGGATTACAATTTTGATTTCCTCTTCTCCTGGCTGCCCACTGGGACTCATGCGATAAGTTTCCATGTTTCCTAATGATTGGCATTGGAAAGTGTATTTTTCCACTTTCTTTGTATATATGGTTAATAAATATCTTTCTTACCGCTGCAAGCTGACCAAAGCCTCAAAGCGTCTGCTGTGGTTAAATAGAATTTGCATTGAATGTATTTGTAAGAAAAACATGGTTAAGGCTTGGAGCTTAGCTTCACACACCTTTGCCTTTCAAAAGAACCTCCCTGGGCTTAAGTTCTTGTGGCAGAAAGAGGTTCATGACTCAGGAAACTTTCTTGTTTCTTGCCTCTTTCTGGATGCCTAAGTGGAAATTATTACCCAAATATTATTTTTCCAGCACTTTCATCAAATTCCTTTTTAATATTGTTATTGTAGCCATGTCATTATGTTAGCCAGATGGTATGTTGCAGAATAACCAGTTTGGTGAAGCTATTGGACATTGACTCCATTGGTCAGGTGTGATAACTTTTCTCTGATATCTCTGCTTTATTTATTTATTTATTTATTTATTGACAGAGCCTTGCTCTGTCGCCAGGCTGGAGTGCAGTGGCACGATCTTGGCTCACCGTGACCTCCGCCTCCCGAGTTCAAGCGATTCTCCTCCCTCAGCCTCTCAAGTAGCTGGGACTACAGGCACATGCCACCACACCCGGCTAATTTTTGTATTTTTAGTAGAGACGGGGTTTCACCGTGTTGGCCAGGATAGTCTTGATCTCCTGACCTCATGATCTGCCCGCCTCGGTCTCCCAAAGTGCTGGGATTATAGGCTTGAGCCCCGCACCTGGCCTGATGCCTCTGTTTTTGAGGGCCAAGGAAGGTAACCCCTTTATTCCTTTATTCATTCTGCACTATCATCACAGGCTTATTACGTGCAAGGCACTATGCTAGTTTCTCTGAGGACACAGCAGTGGCAAAGCCCTACTCTTAAGGGGGTTACAATCTAATCAAGGAAGTAGCATGTATAGATGGTGAAATTCTACAAGGCCATATGTAATGATGTCGTAAGAGTGTTAAAACCAAAATGCTATGGGTATTCTGAGGTGGAAGAGACAACTTTTTCCTTAGATTTAATTTTATTTTGTAAATACAAAATACACACATAGGCATCGTGAAAAACTTTAACATGATAAAGATAAAAAGCCACAGTTTTCCCTCCTTCAGTTCTTCTTAGAAGCAACTACTGTTAATAGTCTGTTATTTTTATAGGTGTTTTCTGTGTAGATGAGAGAGGTAGCAGTGTGGAGTGGTTAGGAGTGGGGATCTGGAGACAGCCTGACTGGGATTAGTTCCCAGTTTTTCCTTGACACTGGACAATGTGTGCGTCCTTCTGAGCCTTACTTCCTCTAAATGGTGGATATTGACCATATATACCTAATAGGTCAGTCCTACTATAAACAATTTGACAACCTAGTTTTTTTACTTGTTGCATTGTGAACATCATTCCATGCCCAGGTACACTGCAACAGTCATTCTTTGTAACTGTTGCACAGAATTCCCATTGCATGATAATCCTTACTGAATTATTCCTTTTTTGGTAGACATGCTTTTTTATTCAGAAAATGTTACTTTTCTTTACGGTTATGAGGGCATTCTGAGAGAGGAGACAAATATTTGAGCTAATTTGAAGGATGCTTATGAATTTGTGGTTTACTGTTGGGCAGGGGGCATTCCAGGTTGGCAAAGAAACAGGCAGGAATTAATTTATTCTTTCAGTAAATATTTACTGAATGCTTACTGTGTGCAGAAATGGAGTAGAGACTGGAGTAATCAGTAATGAACAGGAAACAGCTCCTGTTCCAAAGTGGCCTAGGGCCTGTTGATAAACATATTTGAGGAATCACTAATAGGGGAGTTTGGCTAGAATTGGAGGTGCATTTAAAAGGGTACGTTGTTGCTAGACTTTTTCAAGTGATAGGCCAAGAGTGGTGGGTTCTGTAACCTACTTGTCCCCCAGTAAAAGTTTGCCAAGTGGTCTAGCAAAGATATTTGTGGAGGTTAACTTAGCCTCTATGGAATTTTGACTTAAACCATCCATCTTAACTCACAGGGGCTCTTGAGTCATACCTACTTTTTGGAAGTAGACGCTGATACCAAAGCAGCCTCACTTCAGGAGAAAGCAGGGAGAGTTGTGAAATATTATGCACCATTTAGTAAATATATGGTGGAACGATGGGCCAGGGAAAGTGAAACAACATCTATGCCTGGGTTTAGGAGACCTGAGATTTTTTAAATCTAGTGATCACAAAATCAAACAATCTCAAGTTCATGAGCTGATGGAAACACCTATAGTGAGCTCAAAAATGTTATTGGAATACTTACTCTAATTTTCTGAATAAAGGATGCCACCAGCAATTTTTTAACCACCATAACTTTCTAAGGTATGACGCTGTGGTGTAGACTGAAAAGAAGGGTAATAGAGCAGAAGGCTGAGGCAGCCTGGGAAACATCTCTTTAGACTGGTCCGTGCAAGGATTCTTTTTCGCCCCTCTCCATTCTCAGTAACACAGACTCTGTGATTCGACGAAATGTAAGGCCAAAGACGCTGAGTAGGTAGAGACTGAAGAGATCTGGCAAAAGAGGTTCATTTTGAGGCATTCATCCAATTCATTGCTATTTGGATGTTGCTCTGGGAGCGAGGTTTTCACACTGCGGTCAGAGGCCGCATGTGTCTCATTAGTGTGGTATCATAAGCATAATCCCCAGACAGAGTCCAAGGCTGAATTCATGCCATAAAAGGTGTGTCTACTTCTCCAGCAACAGAAATATTTGAAAGCAAAAGCGATAGTTCCATATATGTCAGGGAAGAGGATGTTCCCAGGAAGAAGCAGACAATGTCAAAGTAAACTCATCAAGATAAAACAGTAATTTTAATCAATTTACGGCTGTATTAGTTGTTAAGATGTAATGTTGGGTCGCATCATGTGCTGGAGATAGAAGAAATAGGACTGCATTATAGTTAGTTGAATTGATTTCTTTTCGTGTTAATGCACACCTCAGTCCAAGGCGGATGCTGCCAAGAATAATATAGAATATTCTAAAGTCTACAGTAAAAGTCTA